>NW_020664487.1:11934921-11999661 GCF_002925995.2 Terrapene triunguis | reverse complement strand
GGGGGGAAGTGGGGGAGCAGGGGCGGGGCTAGGGCAGGATGGGGCGGGGCTAGGGCAGGACAGGGGCAGGGCTAGGGCAGGGCTCCTTCCGTCCTCTTTTTTGCTTGCTGAAATATGGTAACCCTAGTCCACTCAGGGCCAGTGGAAATACTCTCCTAGGTAACGTTGTGCAGGTTGATTTGATTTTTCAGGATTTGAGCCATGGATATCAAGACAGTCCCTATCTTGAATAGTTTGTTCTATCTAGAAATCTGTTTCAACCCTTAATAAAAATCTTATTTTATGCTCTGGGCATGATCCAAAGGCAATGGAAAAATCTCTGATTGAGTTCAGTGGACTTTGGATCAGGCCCTGATGGCTTTTAAGATTGTAGTACAGCTAAGTCAAGTGCCTGCATTTTATCTAGTGTATATCAGAGGAAAAGATGTTTTACATATTTATATATATATATATAACATTCACAAAATGTAGCAATAACTGAAGTAAATTTATAATACTTCCTTTCATTTGGAAGAGGTATAGAAAAGTACCTGGCCAATACAGTACCATTAATCTATTCTCTTTTCTCCTTTCTCTCTTTACTTCTCTCTCTACAATAGAAGTGGAACAAAAAGGTAATTAAATACCTTTCAAATTATATATATTACTTATTTATAGGCTAAGTTATTTAACAGTTTAACGTTTTAGTTGAAATACCTTTGTCATTAATTCTCACTTTTTTTTTTTTTTTGGTTAAAGTTTATTTATTTTCTCTGCTGCTCAACTTCACAAGATAATATATATTTTTGGCTGAAAAGATTTACTGGTCTAGTTTTCTTTCTCAATCTTCTACTATAAAAACATGATTTTTTTTTTTAAAGACCCTGTAGACACAGTGCCCCATACATTAGCTACTGTAAAACAGTCACAGCTTCATTGGCTCCACTGGAGTTCTATCAGTTTATACTAGCTGAGGATGTGGCCCAAAATTTCGTGTATCATTTGAATTTGTGATTTTTCCCATGTTCTCTCTTTTTTCAGGGGGCTTAATCAACTTCTGCACTGTTGAAAATAATTGGTTGACTTCTAATCAAGAAGTGATAATTCAACTGCCCTGTATACCAGCCCCATGCTAATAGAAATGTCCAATGGGACACTTGTGCCTGCCCAGTTGTTATGTTTCAGGTCATCTTCATACCGCAATCACACACACAAGAACATTGACTCAATTGTAATATGTGATGAGCCCCCTCCAACTCACACTGATGTCAATGGCAAAACTCCCATTGACCTCACTGAGAGGTCGGTCAACCCCCTGGGTATTGTGCCCAGAACTCACGTAGCTTAAAGTCATTCTTCCATGTCAATCTGCATCAGCACAAGGGTCCGCCACTGGATCAGTTGCAGGAATAGGACCTGGGTGTGCACTTGAAATTTACTTTGTCTCCATCAATTTGTTTTTTATATTGTAATCTCCCGTAGCACTCCCTGTATGCCAACACACATACATTTGCAGTATATTCTTCCCTTAATACAGATGCATAACTCCAGTGAATGAGAGTTAAACAGGGCATCAAAGGGAGAATGTAAACTCTAGACTGCACTGTAGTTTGCTGTCACATGCTGCAATCATTTCACTGCTTGCCAGGTTGTGCTCTGGCCCACGCTGTGTGTACTGCACTGTAGCACATAGTTCTCCTTCAGCTTATCAGTCAAAGATAAGATTTAAGTGTTACTTTAATTCTTACATTGGCAGGGCACATGTGCTGTGCCTTCTCCTAACCTCTGTCCATGCAACATATCACCCTAAAATCAAACCGAGCCAGCTGATCCCTGTCCCATTTCCATTCTGAAGTCTGAGCAGCAAAGCACAGCTAGCCAAACCGTTCCTGTATGCTCCTCTCATGTAACCGTAGAAGGTATATGTTTTAAGTTTGAATACTACTGTGTTTAACAGGACATTTTTAACTGATTAAAATCTAGATTTGGGTTCCTCTCCAGTGAACTTTATTCTTTTCCTTCCTTTCTTCCTTCCTTCCTTGCTTCCTGTCGTTTCTTTCTCCTCTCAGTATTCATCCATTGTTCATTTTTAATTGTGTGGACTGCATGTTCTGTGTTTTCTGTAGCAGCTTCAAAATCATATTGCTAGTTATGGCCCATACTAGGGTATTTTTGCCTTCCTATTTGCTTTCAGTGTTCCTTTGAGTTGCCGAGGGATTTGCCTCTGTTTTGCTATGGTACCTTTAAAATATTTAATTCCACCTGGGCTATAAGGATGGGAATTTTTTTTTTAATTTCCATTTCTAGGGCAATCTTCAGCAGACTGTTCAAACTAAATATATGGAACAATTCCCCAGAAATTTACCCCTTCGCCTAGCAGGTATAGATATAGTGTAGAATATAATCTGAAAATACAAACCCATAAACCCCTTGGGAATACATATTCATTTCAGAGTTTAGAAAGGCGAATAGTCCAAGTAAGTACACCAGTAAAAATAGATTCCAAAAGCAGTAAGAAAATGAACTGATGTTGATTGAAAGGGCAGCAAAAATCAATATGGAGGAACACGTCCTGTTCTAGACCACTCACTGCCTGTGGTGAAGGTAATTTGCAAATAGACTACATTTGTTGTGGGCTGATCGTACTCTGCTGCAGAGCTATGAACAATTAGAAGTTAATGCCAAACCATCAGAGCTCTTCTTAACTTTCTTTTTTTGTGTTTAACTCTTTTCCCCTCCAACAGTTTTTCTTTGTCCTGGCCTACTAAAAGGTGTATACCAGAGTGAACATTTATTTGAGTCAGACCATCAGTCTGGGGCTTGGTGCAAGGATCCTCTACAGGCTTCTGACAAGATTTACTACATGCCCTGGACCCCATACAGAACTGACACCCTGACGGAGTATTCTTCCAAGGATGATTTCATAGCTGGGAGACCAACGACCACCTATAAGCTCCCTCACCGGGTAGATGGCACTGGATTTGTAGTGTACGATGGGGCTTTGTTCTTCAACAAGGAGCGAACCAGGAATATAGTCAAGTTTGACTTGAGGACAAGAATAAAAAGTGGGGAGGCTATCATAGCAAATGCCAATTACCATGACACCTCTCCTTACAGGTGGGGAGGCAAGTCCGACATAGACCTGGCGGTGGATGAGAACGGGCTATGGGTAATCTATGCAACAGAACAAAACAATGGCAAAATTGTCATTAGCCAGTTAAACCCTTACACCTTAAGGATCGAAGGGACGTGGGATACAGCCTATGACAAAAGGTCGGCTTCCAACGCTTTCATGATCTGTGGGATTTTATATGTGGTGAAGTCGGTGTACGAAGATGACGACAATGAAGCCACAGGAAATAAGATAGACTATATTTACAACACTGACCAAAGCAAGGATAGTCTGGTGGATGTTCCCTTTCCAAACTCATACCAGTACATCGCTGCTGTGGATTATAACCCCAGGGACAACCTCCTTTATGTATGGAACAACTATCATGTGGTGAAATATTCTTTGGATTTTGGACCACTGGACAGCAGATCAGGTAAGGTTCTGTGCTAAGTTTTGCTTTTGTCTTCCATTATCTATAACCTGAAGCTGGTTTGTTTTTTCTGTGAAGTTAAAGTATATTTCTCTTTGATTGCATGTGTGTGTGCATGACTTAAGGCCTGGTTCTCCTCACCCTTAATGCTTAGCTGCTTCAAAGAGACACTTTACTGTTTACAGAACATTTTCTTTATAGCTTACTTTGAAAATAAATGGAAATAAGAATAAATTGTCAGTGATAAGCCTGAGCCAATCTTCAAATATCCAAGTTCCTGTTCAGATCATCAGAATCACCAGTGGAGATGCCTGTTTCATTGTATTTATTCTATCCATCAATCCCTCTTGCTTTTATGACCATGCCAGAACATTACTTTTGTGAAACATAGCTCAGATGTTGCTCTCATTGTAAACCAGATCCTCAGCTGGTTTAAATCAGTGTAGCTGCAGTGAAGTCAATGAAATATTGAAGAATGACATGAGCTGAGAATCTGAGCCCAGATATGTGCGTGCATATGTGCGCGCACACACACGCATTTTGTTTGTTGTCCTGTGTATTCGTGATTAATTTCAGAGTAGGAAACATGATCCAGACTGGTTTTTCATGTTTCTCTGGGTCATTCATGTTGCTGTTCTGTTAAAAAATAGTTTGGGCTGGTCATATTGTTTAAATCTTAATAGAAGGAAATTATATTCCATCACTAAGTAAAGACGAAAGCTTATGCTCCAATACATCTGTTAGTCTATAAGGTGCCACAGGACTCTCTGTTGCTTTTTACAGTCCAGACTAACACGGCTACCCCTCTGATAAGTAAAGACTGGAATCCAAAAGAAATCCAACTTCAAGTGGATTTCCATCAGACATCATCACCATAATTATATTTGGCTGATTTTTTCATTAATTTGGATCAATTCTTCCTTGTTACATAAGTGTAAATCCAGAGTTACTCCATTGTCAATGAATTTGGCTCTAATTCACTAAATCATGCAGAAGTCTCAATTATTTTCTTTTAGGTTTTAAAGTGTTTACTCCTATACAAACTATATGCAATAATGATTTAAATTCAGTTTATCTATGATAGATTATATCTTTCCTGAATGCTGAGCAGGTAACAGGAAAAGCAGAATTAATATAATTTAGAAGGTGAATCATTTAGTTATTAATGTGTTGTTTTTTTCTCCTAAAATGTTACCATTCTGTTAAATACGATGACAAAGAAAAGACTATGGGCATGTCTACATGAACACGTTAGTTGGCAGAAAGCTGGGGTATGAATCTACCTTGCACTAGACTGAGGCATACTCACTGTCTCTGTGGACCCTGATACCACACTGTAAAAGTTCCCTAAGCACTTTGGTCTGCTCCCGTGTCCAAGCTGGGTAGATCAAAGTGCACTACAGAACTTTTAGTGCACCACAGCAGGGTCCACGTGAACGCTCAGGACTTGTCTATGCTGCCCCGCAGTTCAGACTACAGGCATCTGAATAGAGGTGAGCACCAAAATGCTGTGCTGTAACTCCCTGTGTGGATGCTGCAGGCGCAAACTAAAAGGTCCCAGTTCATATTAATGTAGTCGTCTTCTAAGAGGACTTGCAAAGTAGGAACCTAACTGTAGGACAGTGTAAGACTTGCCCTTCGGCAGGGCTGTGGAAGGATGTTTCGCGCCCTAGGCGAAACTTCGACCTTGCGCCCCCCCCGTTCCCGAGCCCCCGCCCTGAGGCGCCCCCCCTGCGGCAGCTCCCCACCCCCCACCCTGAGGCACCCCTCCCGCCCCAGCTCACCCCTGCCCCGCCTCCTCCCCAGCATGCCGTCACTGCTTCAGTTCTCCCGCCTCCCAGGCTTGCGGCACCAATCAGCTTAGGCGCCGCAAGCCTGGGAGGCGGGAGAAGTGAAGCAGCCACGGGGTGCTCGGGGCGGAGGCGGGGCAGGGGTGAGCTGGGGTGGGGAGTTCCCCTGCGTGCCGCCCCCCCCCGCCCCCTTGCTGCAGGTGGCCCTCCCCGCGCTCCACTGCCCCAGCTCCCTCCGCCTAAATGCCGGCGGCGACTGGGGTGGCCGAAGATCCGGCCGCTGCGGTCGCTGTCAAAGAAAATGGCGCCCCCCCAAATCCTAGCACCCTAGGCGACCACCTAGGGCGCCTAAATGGTTGCACCAGCCCTGCTCTTCGGGGGCGGAAGGCTAACGCAGAGTAGATTTACACCCCAGCTTGCTGTAAACTTATGTGGTTCCTATAGACAAGTCCTGAAGAAGTAGTTCAAGGTCTTTAGGTTGCAGGAGAGGAGTAATACAATGTTCTGATCCCTCTGATCCATCCATTTCTCTGTATTCAGGCTGTGATTAGTGTGCACAACAATACTTTTAGATAAAGAGATTTTAAAGGAAATTGTGACTTTGCAAATCTGGGAATGAGCAGAAGTGAAAATAAGTTCCAGCCCTACAGCAAAATGCAGGGAAATGAGGAGAAACAGGAGACAAAAGACCCAGAGTTGGAACTGTGAGAAGGAAGAACAAGGAGAATGTAAGGGTATTGATCTATGAAAGATTTCAGATGGGGAGAAAAAATGAAAAGTATTGCTTCACTCCACAAGTTAATGATGAGCACATACTTTGTGAGTGGTGGAGTGAAACGGAACAATATGTGAGTTATTGGTATCCGAAAGGAGCAAAAATCAATTGCATTCTTTTCTTATTCTAGTGTATTTTATCCTTTTTGAGAAATCTTTTCCATATACTTCAATGGAGTCTGTGCTGTCCCCTTTTCAGATGGTGGCTGTGGACAGTAATTGAATCTGTTACAAAAAAAATTAATCTCGCCTTCAGTGAAAAATGAGGTGGTTGCAGGTTTGTGAACAAGAGAAATATTTTTTTTTTGTTCTTTCCTTTCTGAGCTCAGAAGTTCAGAGTGAGAACTGAGCAATCTTTGGGGCTATTTGGATGCTGTGCTTAGTGTTGCTTCATTATAGAGGTAAGGGCTATTCGTGCCATTTTGATCTGGATTTGAAGTTCCCCTCATTTTAGAAGAGTTTCGGTAAAAATTAAATATTGAGTGAAAATTAAAATTGCAGGTTCAAAACATTTTACTGGGGGAAAATATTTGTTGTGGAAAATGGCAAGAATTGTTTGAGATTCACTTCAGGTAATTTTGCAGTTGCAACAGGGGATTGACTGTCACCAGCTTTAGGCCTTCCCCTTCCTTCCCCTCCTACCCCCCAAAAACCTCCCCTCCTGTTTGCAGTTGTTCCAAAGCATGGAATTTAACCCTGTTGGAATTTCCTCTGTGAAACATAAAACTAAGCAATGATACACATCCATTGATATCCCCCACCAGGGCGTAGGAGTGGCCAGATTTCTTGCCTTTCTCAACCTGTATTTTTTTTCCATGCTGTGGAAAATCTCTGTTACTTCCTGTTTGACAGAAAACATCTCAGAATACATCATCCTGTGATGTCACAGGTCCCCAGGATTGCGTGGGACTTGTGAGGTCATTGATCCTAAAAAATGATGCATTCTCAAATAGAGAGCCAGGATGGGCCAAGGACCCTTCACAAAGACAAATAAGTGAACTTGGCTGCAAAATTCCCCACACAGCTTCATTGGTGGGGTCATTATTTTACTTCCAAATCCAACAGACTCACTCATTTCTGAGTGAGTGGGTGAGTCGACATTTACTAGACTTGTACATTTGGATGTGTTTGTGGATAAGGGAGAGAGAATCTTCATTCTGTAGAGAATGTCTGTGGTTCTTTCCTTCTCTCATGAGTTAAGGCCCAATATACTGCACTTTGAAGTCAATGGGAGTTTTTTACGTTGACATCAGTGGGTATTGGATCAGGCCCCAAAATGTCACCTTTAACAAGGAACAGCACAACAGCTGAGGAAGCGGACAGCAATAACAGCTGTAGCAGTCTGGTAAGCAGTGAAGGAATCTGATCTCTTTCTAAGAAAAAATCATGGATAGCTTAGTATTTTTTTTTCCTGTTTTAAAAATGCCTGAGACGTACAGTGCCTTTACAGCCAATTGGTGTCTTTAGTTCAAGCACGAAACAGTTAAGTAGCACTTTCCTATAACGTCACAATTTCAGAGTAGCGAAATATGTAAACAATATGTGTTTAATTAGAAAATAAAGAAAAAGATGATAAAATTGATGGGGAGAATTGCCTGTTAAAAATCAATTAGGAGAGAAGTTTAGAAAAAAAGGCCTTTGGAAAACAAAAGTTGCCGGCAACAAGAAAATTGATTTATCACACAACCTAAAGAGCTAGTAGCATGTTGGAAATATATTTTAATAAAAACTCCAAGCATACAAACATAAAAACAAACAACCAGGTGTTTGAGTCGTTGCTTTCCTTGAGATAATCATTCTTTTTACCTTCTCTCAAAACAGTCTAGAGGAATAAGTCTTTTAATTGCATCCATTTGTTTTCCCCCCAATTAATACTTTTTTGTGGACTTATACACATTGGAGAGCACTGCTATAAAAATGTTTTCTACATGCGATTGCTGAAATGAAACAATAGGCCTTTGCTCCTTGCAGGGGATCGGTGGCAAAGGATCATGGGAATTCAGCAGCTTGGCCTCTATAGTGATTTAAAGAAGTAGACAAGGGGGCACGTTGAAATCTTAGATCTGTAGCAAAGTCAAGTGAAATTCAATTGAGCTGGAGACAGCCAGTTCAGTGCTTTTTACAGAGTGAAACCAAATATTGATTTTTTTCTCAAAAACTGCTAATTAAATGCTGCATTTTAAGGAGTTTCCTCCCTTTGTTATTTTATTGGGAGCTGGATTCAATTACTGTAAAGGAATCTTTTGAAGAAAGTTCGGCTTAGGGTCCACAAAACCTATGAAGCTGATTGTTAACCCATATCAACAGGAGGTGATATTGGATTGAAGGAAATGATCTATCCCTCCTGCTCTTCAGTCTCTACTGGGGCCATTTGCTTCATGGATGCCTGTCGGTGGATTGGTCCCTTCTTATATCGATCCTCTGCTAGTCTGTTTCCTTGTCTGTTGGGTGGAAGTAACATTGAAAACGACTCTCCACTTCCATCAGTATTCTCCATAACAAATGCTCCAAGAACTTCAACTAAAATAACAGTGTTCATGTTCTGGTGTACCGCTGGCAACATTATGCTCCAGAATTGAGCTGAGGACAAAATTGTGAATGGCGCACATGAAATAAAGACCCTTTCCTGTACCTTTTATGATCCTATTAACCCGAGCTATTCATTCTGATCACCCCCATCTGGTGACCCAGATGGCATAAATCATCTGAAAAACCCCACCCTTGTCTCCTACTGTACTACTGGAGTACAACAAGGATGGCGTTTGGACAGTTACACCCACTGGTAGGGTGTGGTTTATCCTCCACAGCAGCAATGCTGCCCCTGCCTCCTCACCGGGGAGCAGTCCTTGAGAGCTCTACTCGTTATGTGAGGTCCTTCACTCTGCTCTGTACCCCTGTAAGAGACAGGTATAGTCTGGCCTGCTGACATTTGAGCCTGTAGGTGTAAGTAAATGCTACTCAGCATGACTGAGACCTGCAGAATTGATCCCTGAAGCCCCAGCCCGTCCCATAACAAAGTGCTGGGATTAAAAATAATGAATGTTGCTTGTCAGGATTCAAGGCCATGCATCAAATTCCACTCTTACCGCAGTGGGAATCCAGAGTAATCTCACTGGTTTCAGCGGAGTTATTCTGGATTTACACCAGTGTCACTGGGAGCAGAATGATTGTACCAGAGCAATCTGTCCCGAAACACGTGTTCACCCTCTAGAGAAGAATTTTCTGTTGTATTTTAGGTGTAATTCTTGCTGGGACATACATATGCAGGGTTCAGGGTCTAGTCTAATGCAGTCCTTTTTGACACAGATGGACTTCTGCCACTGGTGAAAGGTGTGTGGGGGTGGGGTGGGGTGGGGAGGTGACATAGTTTCTCCTGACCTGTACACTCTTACAGTAAGGAGTGTAGGGCTCTCAGATGTTGTATTATTGCAGGGAGTTAGTTACATGTGACTGTGCAGGACACGGTGTCAGTTTTGAATAGCTACAGTCAAACCAATGAATTCTGGAATCCATTTCTCAAGACATGTCCAGTTTCCGTATTCTGGGCAGGTGAAACAGAATAACATATATTCTGCTTACCTCTTCTTTGGCAGAGCTGAAAACTAGTTGGTTTGAGCTCTGCCATCACTGCAGTTAACTGGAGATATCTACACTTCAGTTAGCCTCGCTTGAGTCAGAGCAGCCAGGCTGCAAAATAACTCTCTGAGCTGCACTGAGTGATTGGAGCAGTCGCTGATTTGTGCTAACTCAAGCTGTCGCTAGACCCCTGCTGGGCCAGCAGGCTTGAATTTAAAGTGCCATCACACTCCAGATAAAGATTCTTGCCTGTGTGTGGGTGTTAGGTTAGGGGCAGCACTTGAGTTAACTCTGCAATGAAGACAAGCCCTTAAGCTCACCCTGGATACAATGGTGGTGACATTTGTTGGCAGGGGAAACATTCTGAGGAAATGTCAGTTGTTGTGGGTGCACCCTTAGTTTTGAGGGCATTAGCTCTCCGGGTGTTAAAATGCTTTGCTTTCTCAAGCTCTTACTGGGACCGGGCTCATCTGCTGCTCCTAGCACTTCAAGAAACAGAGGTGGATGGAAATGCCCACAGTTGGTTGGAGATTGCCTCCTTTACTCCTCGTGGCGGTGGCCCATACCTTTGTCAGTCAACAGCCACACTTCTGTGAGGTGTTCTAGCCAGACTAACTCTGAAGGCCCTTGAGCAGCGTGAGCTATTATTGAATGGGGCTGCATGGCCTTTTAGGTAGGCTAGAGGCTACCAAGAGCATGTTACAACTATGCTGCCTAATCCACATTGGTTGCACAGCCTTTCTCTGGAGTTGATTACTATCTGTAAACTCGAAATGGTCTAGCTCCGAGTTACCTTAGAGACCACTCATAAGCCCTGATGTGACACCTGAAACCTGCCCTCCTTAGGGTGAAACCTCCCGGAGCAAGATTGGCTGGCGTGTAGAATTATCTCCTGCTGGAAATCTCTCAGAGTCTAAGCATATCTATTTTTAGAACATGATGCAAGATTCACGTTTTCATTCAGCCTTTTTTTAGTAACTGTGAGTGTTGGAATTTCCTTGGCAGTCAGTTTCCTAGCTGGAAACCCTCCACTCTGATTCTGGTCTGTTCAGGACAGCTGATTAGCTTGCTTTAGTGGGCTTAGAAATATATGCTTCCTGTTTTGGAGGAAATGTTTTATTCTCTTGATCTAAGCTATGCCCAGGAGCCCATCCATTACAGTGCTGTGTACCTGACAAACGTGAAATTAATAAATAGTTATGCCCATCTGGTAACATGTAGCATTCATATAATGCCTACATGTGTGTTGGAGACTTCTATATATTGTATATTAGCGCTGTGTTATACCAGGCATGCAGTGAAATGTGGTACTAAACTATTGTACCTACCTTTGACATTTAAAAAAATGCATGTTAAACTTTTATCCCAGGTTTGTGTTTAATATTGGAGTATGCTCTCTTGACATGTGATGGCAACCATTTAATTCAGTAAATTCCCCGGCTTCTTCTTTGTCTTCTTTTTTTAAGCAGGTTTACAATGCAGATAAGGTGAACTCTCTGTCCTTAAAATATGCTAATTAAGTGTATTTGCGTCTCAGTTAAAAGATGTGGCTGTGTAGTGATGAATAAGAACTTTAAACACATATGACACCTCGTTAAAATGTAATTTTCACATCATAACTCTGAGCCCTTTACTTTGACAGCTGAGTAATGTGAATGGTGGGCAGAGAATCTTGAACATTTTCACAGCAGTCACGTGCTAATAGGTAGCTGAAAGCAGCTTCCTGCATTGTTCAGCTTGAAACATCCTTGCCAGGGAAATACATCAAGAGAGCTGTAGAATTTTAAATCGCGCTTGTGTACAGGATATGAATTGCTACAGTTTCAAGATCCCAGGGTGATAAGACACATTTCCTGTCTCTGAAATTTAATCCAGGCTGCATTTCAAAATCCAAACTGAACCTTGGTGTTGTACATCTCCTTATGCTGGATGAGGGCAGTATTTCAGGGGGCTGCTAGTTGTTAATTGCAGTTGATTCTGTATTTTTATTTTCCAGTTGCTTTCCTCTGAGCATCCCTAGCTCTCCTCTCCAGCTCTTCTTCACCGCTTGCAGCGGTGGCTGCTGGCTTACGTACATTGTTGCTGGAGTTGTTATAGGAAGCCCAGCCATTGCTTAAGGTAGCAGTCACATGGGTGTTCATGATGAACTAAATTGTTGGCTTATAGTCTTTAATATCTCCCTTTATGTGACTTTGTCCCAGTAGTTGAAGAAGGTTACCCTTTAAATAAATTGTTTTCCTTTCTGCTGTGTAGCCAGAAGGGTCTGTCAGTCCTGGCAAGGTCAAGAATTCAGTTCAACTGACTCACTGTGTTTGGAATGACACTTGCACCTTAGTGTTAATTTGTTGGTCTAGCTACTTATTTAAAAGCATCAAGCTAATGAGATAACGCCCAAAGACCAGTTAATACATTTGTTGGACGTTATGGCGTATCTGTCTTTTTTTCTTCTTCTTTTACTCATTAAAAACCGTGCTTGTTAAAAATGATAACGTAGTACTATTGGCAGCTCTTATAATGGTCATCCTGCCATTCAGCAACCGAAGCTGGAGTGGGAACTTTCTTCTGTTCTGCCTTCTCATGAGAACTCTCAAATTCATGCAGTGCGAGATCCCCAATATTCCAAATGCTCCTTCTGTGGAGCTGCTCAGACATTTTACTAGAGCTTGGCTTGCACAAAGTGAGAGTCTTCTCGGCCTGTCCAGGAAAAACAGATGTGTGGCTTCTTGCTCCCCTGAAATAAAATCATTCTTCTATAAATGGGAAATAGCTTTGCCGAGGGGAGATAGAGGGTTCATAGTATTCCCTCAATCACTACTCTTCTCACTGCACCTATTCACATCGTCTTGAAGAAAATGTCACAGCAGTCCAGCCAGTGGGAGAGCTGGACATATATTTTGCTGCTTCGAAGATCCAGCTGTATCTCTCCGGGGTTTAAATACCACCATTGTAAAGAAATGTAAATTCACCATCTAAAAACTACAACAAATAGATAAATGTGTTTTCCTTTCACCAGTTATTTATGATCATTTGTGTATATCCACATGCTACACCTCCCCAGTATAGTATGTTTTAGTGAGGGCTGAGGTTTGATGATCTTTTATTTCCCCCCAGAATAACTTTTTCATATCAGCTCCAAACAGGGTGGATTTGATTTAAATCATGATTTAAATCACTAGTCAGGAAGACTCGATTTAATCATGGTTTTCTACATAAAAGTGCATTCTTTTGATCGTTATAACCTTAATACATATTCTTCACAACTCAGAGATAGATGTAGGTTTCATTTTTAGAAGGTACACGCTATACATTTTTAAAGTGATTTATTTTGAAAACTTTTCAGATTAGTTTTACAGCTATATCAGAAAATGAATGATTGTTTGGTTATTTCATTTACCAAAGGTAATTGAAGCAGATATTTATGAAATCATTGGGAGGTGAACTATCTCCAATTCAGCAGGTTAATCATTAATATTTGGAGGATTTTCTTGCCATGCTGTATTAGGAGGAGAACATCACCAGACAGACATTTAAATTGTTTTATTTAACTAAAACAACAACGTTAAGTATTCTGGATTTTTTTTCCTCAACATCAAACATATAGTATTTTAACAAAACAAGCATGTGATTTTTTGAATTTAGTTGAACATTCATGTTTTTTAAAACCAGGTTTGTTTTTGGTGTGACTTTCTTTAAAACATCATCAGCAAACATATATTTCTTGAATGGTTCACCCTTAATTCTGAAGTATATTATAGTTGGCATTATGGATGGATGATTGCTAGATGTCCATGTCATAGCCATCTCTTCTTCTTCAACAGTTAAGGTTTGACCCTGGTAGCGAGTATTGAGAATATTCGCGAGAAAATGATCTGGATATAGGGTTTGTCCCATTCGTTTTTTTTTTAATGCTTGTAATTTAACTCTGTCGTTGCATATTTCTCCTTTTAAGAACTCATTCAGTTCCTTCCAAATTTCAACAGCGTCAGCAATAAAACAGCTATTTCCCTGCATTTTGTTCAAGGCTACAGAAATAGGCTTCAGGGCACTCAGCATGTGTTCAACATTTCTCTTAAGCCCAATGTTGAGAACTTGGGCTGTGACAGTGCCATCTACTTTTTCACGATTTTTTGCACAAACTGTCATCAGATTAGGCCAGTTCTTGAGACAGTGCTCAAAACAGTCCACTAGTGTTCCATCACACATCTTGTGGTAGAGTTAGCTTGGTTCCTCCCACTTTTTTCAGAGCAGCTGCTGCAAAGTGGTTGTTATGGAAGTATTTTGCAATTTCAACAACATTGGCCTTTATTTTTGGAACACTTTCTCATCTTCAGTGCTCAAAGCACTAACGTCTCTAAGTGTTATTATCCAGGATGGCTTGATTTAAATCACAGATTTTAATCATGATTTAAATCAGCAAGCAGGAAACCTTTATTTAAATAATCACTTTTAATCTTATTTTTTATGTATATGTTTTAGGTTTTTTTTCCTAAAGAGGAGTTGATTCTCATTGGCTAGTAACCATTCAAATGTTGACTTGCAACTAAATACTTTAAATCTGGGGCTTCTGTTTTGCTAACCAGTAGGATCTATACACATTTATTTAAGCAGTGATATAGTTTAACATACTTTTTTCTGTATCTTTGTTTTTACATTTTTGATTGTTAGAAAATGGTGAATGATGCATTTCTTCTTTACTAGACAACAATTAATTGTTTACTTATGATTTGTGTGAAGCTGCATTTGGATTAAAATTGGAAATAAATTAAAATGCACAAAAACAGCTTCTTAAAAAGTATTCTTTATTATTTTTATTATTACTTAAAGAAAATTTGCTTAAATGTGCTGGGCTATATAAGGAAAAAAGTAAATGTATTAAAACATGTTTTGCATGTAAAACTAACTGATTTATTAAACAAAGGAAGTATTAGCTGTAGTTTGTGAATTGAACTGATGGTTTCTGGTCACCATGTCCTTCAAGATTTTAGAAGTATTAGATCTCATCTGCCCGCATTTAATTTTTTTCATAGTTCGGAAGAAGAAAACAAGCTTTACTGCTTTTTCCCTCAGTGTCTCAGCTTTGAATGAACTAGTCATTGAACTCAATTAGTTGAATAAATTGAAATGAAGAAAATATTCTCTCTGCTCCTGAAGAAGAGCCTACTGCTGTCTTAAGGCAATTTAGCACTTCAGCAGACTCCTGTTCCAGGTGCTTAGACAGTTCAGTGGTCTGACTTCCTTTAAAACTTCAACAGCAAACATGTGCTGCTTGTTTTTTATTATTGTTTAGTTTAAATTGCTTTGATAAATCATAGTAAGTTTAGGCTGTAACATAGATTGTCAATATCCCAAATTTAATTTTGAATGGGTTTATTTTAAGGAGCAAAATATATTTCATTTAAATAAAAAAATCCCTAATTTAAAAAATATTGATTTTTATCCACCCTGATACTATCCCACTTTTACAACTTGCCTTCCTAAGGATAGAGATTTAACATACTTATTGGCAGAGGCACTGTGTTATAGTGGATAAATCCACCATCGCCTTGGAGATCAGGGGTCTGTTACCAGTTCTGTTACAACCTGCCTGTGTGACCTTTGGGAAGTCACTTAACTCTGTTACTCACTTGCTGATCTAGAAGATGGACCTTCATTGGCCCATCCCCTCTTGGGCTGAGGAGGCATTTTGGGGGAAATTCAGGAAGTAAAGTAATAATGTGATTGAGGTCAGTGGGAGCTCTGATTTCACCCTTCATCCCTGAGTTTCCATTCATCCTCTGGCTGGTTCAGAGGAAAACACATTTTTGACCTACGCACCCCACTGTAACACTGCATTTAATCTCTCTCTCACACACACACACACACACACACACACACACTTTAAAATGAACATAAACAAAGGCCAGCTCCGGTGCCTAAAGAGACGAGAAAGAAAGATACAACTATGCACTTTTAATGTGCACTTTATTTGTGAAATAACAATGGTGATAGGTGTCTTATATGAGCCTAGGCAGAGAAATAGACAAACAGCAAAACTATTTTTTCCTCTGTTTTCTCCTCCATTGGCTTCAAGGAGAAAGAATCCTAACTAATTGTTAAATCGAGTAAATTTCTTAAATATTTTACTCTTCCTGCCCTTGAAAACTGGCTCTGGTATGAGACAGTGCCAAAAGCTGCCTATATTTCAAGTTTTGTGACGCAGGTGATTTTTGTTGGCCAGATCTAGAAATATTAGACGTTTTACAAATGATATCATAAAGGAGCCAATATTTCCGCCTCCAAAAGTACTTACCCCATTCAGTCTGAATTTTCAGAAGATATTCTGGTTTTCAATGACACTTAACCCTAAAAAATAGAAATACATGTATTTATTTACTCACTTTTTTATTGTTGCCAAGGGGCTTAAAATCTTCTTTATAATTGGACTGTAGCCATAACTTGAGCTATGGAGAGGAGACCAACTATATATAATAAAACAGTACCACACACTTGAAGGCCCAGAACTATAAAATCTAAGGCCTCTAGGTCCAAAAAACACAGGTCTCTATCCCTGGGCCTAAAGGTTGATGTCTGTTTGTTGTAGAAATAAACTTTTGTGTTTTCCACCCCAATCTTCAAGCAACCAAGAGATGGCAGTTTACTTATGCACAGATAGTCCAATATTCAGCAATGCAATTAAGCGCTTGGTTAAGTGCCTTGGTGAATCAGGGTGGTGATGAACAAACCTGCTTCTTCTGAAGTCATGGTAAAAAACTCCTATTACCATCAGTGGGAGCAGATTTGTGTCCCCAGACTATCCACTACAAAATTTGCAAATAGCCTGGCTAATATAGAACTATTTTTCTCCAAATGTAGCTGACACACCAGCTGTCAAGGAGCTGCAGTTTTCACATGAGCCTAAAAGAGTTAGGGGCCCAAATACCCATTGTAAATCAATGGGGTTTAGGCCACTACCTCCCTTAGACACCTATAAAAGTGCCAACCATACTTATATGGGAAGTGTTTTAAAGTGGTAGTATCAAGATTGTTTTGAACTAGAAGGAGAAAAAGAAACTTTAGACCTTTTTGCTGCTCTGGCATTTTAAAGGGGACTGAAAGGGGGACTAAATTTACACCCAATGTCTGGCACCTTCACAGAGCCAGAGAAGTGGAAAAGGGCCTCAGTATACAAGATAATATGGTTCTCTATGTTCGTACAGTGCCTAGCACAATGGAGCCCCATTCTGGTTGAGGTCTCTAGATGTCACCACTTCCATTGTTAAATAAAAGCAATAATGGAAGAGATGGGAAATAAAATGCATCAGAAGTGACACGAAATGTGTTAAGTTAATGGAAAAATGTGCACTCTTTCATTGCAGAACAAAGCTGAGTACGTGCATTTTTAGTGCAACTTTCCACCAGAAAATACATCTGTTTGCTACGGCTTTGGAACCCTCGTACAGTGAGTGGTCACTTCCAAACTTCTTTTTATATCCACTGTGTTTTTATCTCCTCAGTCCACCTTGCTGTACCTAACTTAATCATAGGAGTCTAAATAAAAAAACCCACATCTGTGATGACTCAAACCTTCTGTCATCTAACACAGAGTCTGTTCGAATGGGTTTACGTCTTTTGCATTGGAACGGTGTTCTCATCAACAACAAAATTGGAACTAGAATGTGAAGGGTTAAATGTCACCCCAATTCATGCAAATAGAAGTGCCAGTCAGTGAACAACAATATGTAAACTTTGCAGAGTGAAAGTTTCATCTAAGTAAGAAAGAAATGTAGGTTAGGGAATCTGTTCAGTAATATTCAGCATACAGTAAATGTCCTAAAAATGGAGGGTGTTTTTTTTCCTATCAGTATAGAAATATCTCTATAATTACTAGTTAATTATATGCCCTTTCTTTGTACTCCGAAATTTCCCTTTCAAAGTAGCAAGCTTCTGATATTCTTTTTCAAAACACAACAAAAATGTAGATTAACCAAAGGCTCCTGCAGAAGGTAACCTTCAAACCAGTGTGTGGCTCAAAGAAGCCAAATCAAGCATCATGTTTGTGCTCCCCCCCTCTTCTTTCCCTGAATGTTTTCAAAGTCGTCTACAACTATGATGCCTTGAACTAATACTAACAGTCACATTGTCTCTTGTTAGTGAAGGAAAGCTCTGTCTTTGAAAAACCGTATTTAATTAGATTTAACCCCCCCAAACTCCTATATTAAGGAGATGCTAAGGATGCAGTGATAAGCACTTTGAAGCCAGGGAATGCCAAATTTAAGGTGATACACTCAACTTTAGCCCCATTAAAATACTGTCTTTCTTCGTATGATCGTATGTCTCTTTTCCATACATACTGTGTTTCAACAGCCTTAGATACACAGGGAGAAAATACCAGGTATTAAAGGGCTCTTTAATCTAGCAGAGGAAGGCAGAACAAAAACCAACAGCTGGAAGTTAGAGCTAAGCAAATTCAGATTAGAAATAGGGCATCTATTTTTAACAGGGAGGGTGACTAACCACTGGAACAAACTGCCCAGGGGAGTGGTGGATTCTCCATCTCTTGGTGTCTTCAGATCAAGATTTGATGTCTTTCTGGACGTTGTGCCTCAGTAAAACACAAGTTAATAGGTGAATATGGGAGGAGCTGTATGAAATGTATGGCCTGTGCTATGCAGGAGGCCAGATTAGATGTTCTAATGGTCCCATCGGGCCTGAAGATCTAGGAGCGAGCTTTGGGTGCTGTTTAGAACTCTGTCCTCCTCTCTGTGCCAACCTGGAAAAAGTGCTGTGGGTCGCTCAAAAGCTTGTTTCTTTCACTAACAGCCGATCGTCTAAGAAAGGAGATTGCCTCACCCGCCTTGTCTGTCTAGAAGCAATTAGTCATTTATATGAAGAGAACACATTAAACCTTTCGCATTCAACATAATTTAATTGAGTGTGCAACACAGAGTAGAAGTGAAGATGTACTGGCATTTACAGGCTACCTAAAGACCTGATCCAATTCAGACTGAAGTCACGGAGAGTCTTTTTTTCATCAACTCGAGTGGGAGGTTAAGTTTGCAACCAAGGAGCGGGTTCAGGAAGTAGAGCTGGCAGGTTCAGAGCCTCAGACATGCCAAGGAGGGAGCAGCAGTGGCAGGTGTCTTGTTAAGGGCAAGCGATGGTAGGGTGGAACTGACTTATTGGTGGGAGAATGAACGTGTGCCTCAGTAAATTAAATAAATATTCATCTTCCAGGGTGTGGTAAAGGGAGGGAATGAGGTCCAGTTATTTTTTCCTTCCTTCTACAAGGCTAAGTGTGTCTCAAGGATGCATTTCAATCCATGAAATCCTTTTCCAGGCTTTGAGTCATAAACAAAGTGCCAGAACCTTCCCAGCACCTGCCTCTCCGCCCTCACTTGGTTCATGGGGACTTGTGCTCTGCCAGCTTTGGGTTCTGGTATCTGACTTGAGTAGCGCTGTCACTCTCACTTTTAAGAGTCTATCACTTTCACCTTGGGGTTCTGATCCAGTTGCTCCAAGAACATCCCTCAGATGGACAGTCAAAGTTAGGTAAAGAGTCAATGAGATCAATTACATGTAACTAACTCTCACTCTTGTAACAAGCAAATATTTGGCAGTTGTTCATATTATTCAGTGGGGAAAGGGAAAGTGTAAGAGGAGAAGCCAAATGTGTCCCTTTTTCTATAGCCATTAGTCACTGTTCATCCTGAGTTTAGGCACACTCCACCAGCTAGACACATTGCATTATCTTTCCCCCGCAAACCACACTCCCGCTTTTCCCTCCACAGCACCACTTACCTCTTCCAGCTTTTCCCTTATGAAATCGCACAGCCCTGTGTTCTGACAAAGATAGGAGCTAGTTGCTTGACTCAAAGGTACAATGGTCTGACAGAGTGGGCACGTCACCTGCATTCTCTCCGATTGGCCCTGGCAAACTAGAGAGCCATTCATGCATGCCTTGAATAGCTGGACTGGACTTACAATTAGATGGGCAATTGAATTGTAGTCAGCTATGCAGTGCTTCAAAACAGCTCATCATCAACTAGTGTTTAGGAAAGACACCGGGAATAGACTTATAACTTCCTAGGGAGTGAAAAGCTCCTAGAGGCTTTGCTCTTCTCCTAGCATATCTACAATCTTTGCCCTTTTTAATTTCTCTCATTGTACCTTATGGAATCTATTATTTTAAGTGAAGAACAGATTCTCGCATCCCAGGCTTGATTAGGGGAGACACTGATTGGTGCTTTACAGATTCATTGTTCGGGTTTTTTTTGCTAAACCTACTGCAGCTGCTCAGTAAGGAGCAAATGATCACATTCCTTGGTCTATTCCCAGTGTCTTTCCAAAACATAAGCAATGAAAAGCTATTGTTTAGTCCCGTATCGCTGACTAAAGCCCAGTTGCTCCACTGACTGTGTTAATTTAATCCACCTATTCAAGGCAACTACTATGCCAACCCCAACGGGCATGAAGGCAGGTGACTTGCCCATCTTGTGTCAAGGCCTCTGCCTAGCTTCTGTAGTTTTCAGCTCTGCTGCTTCTTTCCTTTTTTCTTCCCTTTTGAGTCACAAACAGCTGATAGCTTTGTGACGATACAGAAAAAAAGCGACTCCCTAAAATGAAATACCCAGTTTGCTTATACAGTGCAAGTCTGTTTAAATTGAATCCCATGTTATAGTGAAATTGTCCTTAAGTCTCATTTCCGCTCAGTGTATTTTAATCAAGCAAAAATCCTGTTATATCGAAGAAATCCTGTTATTATGAGCAATCACTGGGTTGTTTTAATGGACACAACCCTTTTAAGTAAGCCTTTGTCATCTGCATTGCCCCTTAATCACACAAGTCATTTCAACATAAAAAAGCATGACAGATATTGCAAGTGACTTGAATTCGTATGGATAGTTGCTATCCATTCCAGCATGTAGCATCATGTTTTGCTTTTCTGATATCTTAGATTGTCCTCCGATGAAATTAAATTTGCTTCATAGCAAACTGAAATTCACCGTGGACTCAGTCCTAAAGTGTTCAGGCAAAACTTCCACTGGCTTCAGAAAGTTTGCCTGAAGCGCTGAACAGAAACTGTGAAAGGACTTCAGGCTTTGGTCCTGTAAGAGTGTTTCACTTTATTACTATGCGTACATGCCCAGCTAACAGACCAACCATCCAATGTGCATGGACACATTATACCAATGTTTTACCAGTGTTATTTCACATCACAAGTTCTTTGTTTTCACATAGCTGCCATGCCAAATAGATTAGGAAGGTGTATTTTAGGTTGCCATGTGGACAGGAAAGTCAGTCTTTCCCTTTCAAACAGCTGGCATTTCAAGATCCTTTGCTAGATGGTCCCACCAATCTCGGGAGGTTTTAAAGTTGTCAGTAGAGGAGGAGGAGGAATCAGCAGTTGTGGCCACCTGGAGAGGCAGAAGTTGAAGGGGCAGTTTTTATGGAGATCAGAGCTTTTTTATACCTCCTTGCATCTTTCTCTTTGCCACTTGGGAGGTCATTATTTAGACTGGTGCATCCCTAGGATGAGGAGTATCAAACTGACTCTCTCGCATGGTTAGGATAAGTAGGATGAGTTTTGGATCATTTGCTGTAGATGGTGACCTCTTGGGCAATACATCATGAAGCCCTAATCCTATTCCAAATGCTATTCAGGTCAATCCGGGATCCTGGATCCAAGTCAGGTGTCCTCAGAGGATAGCGAGTGGAGACCTGGGACCGCTTGTCCTGTGAAATCAGAAACTGAGAACTCTCTGTTCTAGTGAGAAAGGAAAATAGATAGTTATATTCTTGAGCTCACTGTAAGAAACAAAACATCCTTCAGATCCCAGGGCCACAGCAGAACTGGACAAGCAGTAGGAGACTCTGCATCAATCTCCAGATCTGAGAAAACCAAAACCAAGGTTGCCACAGTTTGAGAAACAGCAGGATCAAGAGACTTACTATTGCTGACAGATGCCCAGTCCTATGGCCCTTACAGAATTGCTTGGCCATGGCCTCTGTAGGTTCAGGCATGAAGACAGTGTTCATCTCTGTCTCTTTTTTCTTGAGAACCAAGGACAGTGGCACTGAGGGCATCCAACACATGGCTTTGTGAGTGTTTTGTCTCCAAAGCAGCCCTGCATCTGCTGGGAGCTGGTGCTTTGGAGGGTTACCTTTCTTCTGGGGATGTGAGTGTCTTTTGCAAATGTGACTGATGTTCTGCAGCAGCCCTGCAAAGTAAGTAAAGAAGCATTATTCCCATTTTACAGATGGGGTAAATGAGGTGTAAGGACATTGACTTGCCTAAGCTCAGACTGCAGGTCACTGGCAGAGTAAGGAATAGTATTCAGGAGGCCTGACTTCTGTGCCCTGCTTTACCCAAAAGGGAGCGCTATCCCAACCTAATTATTTACAGTCCTTGTGTTTCATTCATGGGAAGGAGTGCTGCTTGCTGACTCAGCCTGAAGTGCTCACTCATCCGCTGAGCTGTTTAACCAACAACCAGCTGCATCAGATGTTTATACTTCTTGACTTTGTTCATTAGTTTGAAAAAAAAAAAGATTGCAAATCTGTGGTGCAGTGCTGCAGAATGCCGGTAGTAATGAAGATGTTAATTAACAATATTGAACAAGATTTCGAGAGATGAGTTTTAATAAGTAGTGCTAAAAATATTCATTCATTCAAAAGTATTCATCCCCAGAATGAACACAATGAGCATCAGACAAATGAGAACAATACTCAAGGCCCACGAGCTGCTATGTTAGAGGCGTTTCATTTCTGAGTCACACGAGAAGCAGGAATTTCAGACTGGCTCATTTAAAAGATGTTTTGTAGAAGAGAAAGTAAAGGATCAGCATATCAACCAGGTGCCCTGTTCCTTTCATATCTCTGGCTAGTCCTGTCTTGCCTCAGCTGGCTCCAAGACCCTTGAGTGGGAAACGCAGACAGTGTATGTTGTCACAGACTGATTTTCTGTCACTGGCACCTACAACCTGGGGTCCTCCAACAGAACCCCGGCAGTGAATAATCTCTCTTCTTCTCTGCCATAATGTGTGTATGTGTCAACTGTCCTCCTCAAGATATAGAAATCAATACTAGATCAGTCAAATCTACAGACATTTCCACAGGACAACCTCCTTAGTGCTCTGTAGCCCAACAATCTGCAATCCATTCTACTGAAAACGGAAGGGGGTGGTTGTGGGAGATAAAATAAATGGAAAGGGAAGGTGTAGAGGTGCGGACTCACCCCTGCGGCGCCTCCTGCTGGTCGTCCAGGGAATTAGCTCCTCCAGCCGTTGGAGCGCCCTCTGCAGGCTGGTGATCCGCCTGTCCTCTGGCCCCCATGTCCCTCCCTGGACCCCGGTGCCCTTTTATCTGGGGTGCTGCCCCCTGGCATTACACCCCTCAGTACTAGGGTCTCCCCTCCCATTATCCCTACCTCGCCTCAGAATAAGGCCACTGCCAGTCACCAACTAGCCCCCGCTCCCTGGGGCAGACTGCAGTATAGGCCACTCATCACAGGCAAAGTTGGGTTTGGACCTGCTGCCTTGGCCTACCCCTGGGCTGCCCTCTGCAACCCCCAGTACTCCTTGGCCTCCTACTAGGCCACAGCCTGGGGCTTTCCAGGCTGGAGCTCCTCAGCCTGTCCCCAGCCCTGCTCCACTCAGGTACTGTCTCTTGCTCGCTGCAGCCAGGCCCTTCTCCCTCTGAAGGCAGAGAGAGACTCCCTGGCCTCTGGCACACAGCCTTTTTATACAGGCCAGTTGTGGCCTGATTGGGGCATGGCCCAGCTGCGGCCGCTTCCCCAATCAGCCTAGTAGCTTTTCCTTTGCCCCAGCCCTCTGCCAGGGCTGTTTTAAGCCCTTCCGGGCAGGAGCGGGGGACCACCCCGCTACAGAAGGGAAAAGGTGAGGGGCACAGGGCAGGGAGAAGTGTAGGAGGGGCAGGTGTGGGGTGAAGCTGAGACTGTGAGGAGGGAGGAAGAGGGGAGGGTTCAAGCAAACAGCTAGTTAGCACAGGGCAGAGAACAGCCTGTCAGAACTGTGGAAAGGTCTCTGAACGTACAGAGGACCAGAGATCCCTGCTTCGACTGCTTCTGCCCCTGCTGCCTGGAGTCTGGCTGGCTCCTCTCTGGATTTTTCTCCCAAGCTTGCATTGTGGCAGGAAGGGGAGGCATCCCCTGGTGCAAGTGCCTCCAGAGTAGGGAGGCTCTTCCATGCACATCTTAGGGTCCAGTGGAGTGCTAGGGGGAGGGGTGTCCCCAGCTGGGCCCCATTTTACCCCTTTCCTGCAGCACAACAGTCCCTGCTCAGCAGCTGGAGTCTAAGAATATTTCTTCAAAAGAAAATAAACCAATAATTGTGTTTCTCACGTGGGCTTTATATTAGAAGAAGGGGTGAGGTGGAGGAAAGGGGTTTTACAGGGGCTTTTAACATGTATGACACAGTTATTCAGAGACTAATTAATCATGAAATGAGCCATGAACTGTGTTGTGGCTTCTTGAAAGGAGATCTCAGTCCTTGTCAGAGCTTTTAGATGGAAGATCATTTTACAGTACGTGTTTCTACACGTAAGAGAGTCCCATGTACCTGTCCACACAAGGTAATTGATGTGCCAGCTTGTCCCTTACATCTCCAAATACACTTC
Organism: Terrapene triunguis; assembly: GCF_002925995.2. Lineage (NCBI taxonomy): Eukaryota > Metazoa > Chordata > Testudines > Emydidae > Terrapene > Terrapene triunguis. The sequence goes on along the minus strand of NW_020664487.1, from coordinate 11,975,387 downwards.
ATCCCTTACTGAGTAGAGAACATAGATTTTACCTACCGTGTGCTGGGCATATGTCACTCTTCTAACAGAAGCGTTTTACCATTGAGTCTGCTATTGCGTACTTAACAATAAAAATGAGTGATGTTCCATTCCAAGCTCAGTCTCCACAGAATGCAACAGTTCTTCATTGTAAGGGGAGAGCCTGTAATTAATTTTTAATTATTTTCCCTTTTGCCAAAATATCTTCACAAAGTGCAAATTAAATTATTTAACCTTGACAAGCTTCTGCCAATTAGTCTCTGAAAAAAAGTGTGTGTGTGTATATATAAACCTGTGGAAATCCAACGGAAAGGGAATGAAACTCAAAGCAGTAGTGGTCTATGTGCATAAACTATTAAATATTTCACAACTGTCCTTGTGGTATTCTAAAGGATCCCCGTCCTTCCATTTTAATAGTTAAAGATTAATTGAATTTCAGTTATTGAATATTTCTGGTGGCCCTTATGTTGAAATGTAAGATGGGCAATTTAACTTTGAATTGATTTTTCTTTAATTTGAGCTTTGTAGTATTTAAGCATTTACCTCAGCTGTGCTCAAGTTTCCTGAATTCTAGACAAGAGTAGAAAGAAGTATTTATTAGACAAACACTGGTTTATTAAACAACATCAAGATTAGAAGAGCTTTATATTGACTTTAATGAATGAAAAACTGAGCTAGTAGCAAAAAATTATTAAAGACACTTCCAAAACACTCAGGGTATGTCTACACTACGGGATTAATCCGAATTTAGATAATTCGAATTTGGGAAACAGGTTGTATAAATTCGATTGTGCGCGGCCACACTAAGCACATTAATTCGGTTTTTAACCACATTAATTCGGTGGTGTGCGGCCACACTACCCCGTTAATTTAACCATATTAATTCGGTGGTGTGCGGCCACACTAACCCTAATTCGAATTAACAAAATCGATTTTGGCGCTACTCCGCTCGTCGAGGTGGAGTACAGAAATCGATTTTAAGTGCCCTTTAATTCGAATTAACTGGCTCTGTAGTGTGGACGGGTGAAGGGTTAATTCGGATTAACGCAGCTAAATCCGAATTAAAGTCGTAGTGTAGACCAGGCCTCAGAAAATCTGTTTTTTTCTTTAATTACCACTTCTCAATCTGGCTCTTTGTCCATGAGGATCTCAATGCCCATTGAAATCTACGGAACACTTTTCAGTCTATATTGGATCAGGATCTAAGGTCCCAGTCTATGAAAGTCCTCAAGCCTATGCTCTTTAAAGTAAACATCTGAATGGTGCGGTTGAAGTTACCGGCCCTGATTCAGGGAAGTACCTGTGCTCAGGAAGGTTGCTTTAATTTCTCTGAAGTTTGAGAGGAAAGTTCAAGAACGCTTTTAACATTTGACTCAAGAATTCATCGTTGTGGACTGGTTTCCTTGTTTAAATAAAAATAATGTTATTGTAAAAAGATTTTTAGATTATAAAGTCAGAGGAGACTGTTGTGATCATTTAATGTGTATAGCACAGGCAATAGGAGTTCCCTGAACTAAATCTTTGCGAAAAAATATTCCATCTTGATTCATTGTTAAAAATTGGTACTTTATTTCCAGTTTGAATTTGACTAGTTTCAATTTCCAGCCATTTGATCGTGTTAATACATTTGTCTGCTCGACTGAAGATCCTTCTGTTATTAAATTTCTGTTCCCCATGTAGATATTTATAGATAGACTTGGAAGGATTAGATTTTTATCAGTAAATGTCAGTAAGCATTGATTTAACCAAACACACACAAGTCAAAAAATAAATAACTAAAAATCCATCAATGATCATTGAAATTTACAGATAGGAAAAGTAAGAAAAATGATGCTTGAGAACTTATTAGATTTTGATATAAGAATATTTACATTGTATATTTTGAGATGTTGATATTGACAATTTTTGTTTTATCGGTTACTAAGTTTTAACTTTTTGAATCTCAGTGTCTACTCTCATTAAATACATGTCTGACCCTGCCACCATAATTTTCAATTATATATCTATGTCTATCGATCTATATAGATCGATAGATAGATCTAAAACCAAATAGTGCCAAGCCTACTAATAGACTGTGATCAAATCACCCCTCAGCCTTGAAGCTCATGAGAGGATTGTATGCTAGGAAAAGGGTATAACTGCATCTCTGAAAAGTTTAATAGCAGACCTGTTCAGCATTGATAACTCATCTTTTAACAGGTTAAATTAGACATTACTCTGCAATTCATAAAATTGGAGGAACTGCCATCAACTAACAAGTTGTGGGAATTAATGTGTAAATATGCATTTGGAAAAATGGTCTTTGCAAGTTAGGTCAGTTCCCATGGTGGTCCAACTGAATTTATTGTTATGGCAGATAAGTATCTACTTGGCAGCTTTACAGACGCAGTATTTTCTTTTTCCATGTATGAAAGATTCATACACAATGTATCTATTATATTAGATACAAACATCATTCATTCCTGCTACCTCTATGTTTAGATTGAGATAGACCTGATGCTAATTTTTTGTTTGTTTCTTTTTCTTTCTTTCTTTCCCGGCATCCTTCCAGTCATATTATGGGACACAGATGCATTTCCACCCCTTGCTCCATATCTTTTTTGTTTTGTAGGGTCCCTCTGGAGGATTATTGTGCAATAGAGGTGTGATAGGGAGGTAAAGTTAATTGTCTCTGTTGAATATCAGAGGGGTAGCCGTGTTAGTCTGGATCAGTAAAAAGCAACAGAGAGTCCTGTGGCACCTTTAAGACTAACAGATGTATTGGAGCATAAGCTTTTGTGGGTGAATACCCATTTCGTCAGAGGCAGGTATAAATATGCAGGTAAGAATCAGTCTGGAGATAACGAGGTTAGTTCAATCAGGGAGGGTGAGGTCCTCTGCTAGCAGTTGTGGTGTGAACACCAAGGGAGGAGAAACTGCTTTTGTAGTTGACTAGCCATTCACAGTCTTTGTTTAATCCTGAGCTGATGGTGTCAAATTTGCAAATGAACTGAAGCTCAGCAGTTTCTCTTTGGAGTCTGGTCCTGAAGTTTTTTTGCTGTAAGATGGCTACCTTTACATCTGCTATTGTGTGGCCGGGGAGGTTGAAATGTTCTCCTACAGGTTTTTGTATATTGCCATTCCTGATATCTGACTTGTGTTCATTTATCCTTTTACGTAGTGACTGTCCAGTTTGGCCAATGTACATAGCAGAGGGGCATTGCTAGCACATGATGGCATATATAACATTGGTGGACATGCAGGTGAATGAACCAGTGATGTTGTAGCTGGTCTGGTTAGGTCCTGTGATGGTGTTGCTGGTGTAGATATGTGGGCAGAGTTAGTATCGAGGTTTGTTGCATGGATTGGTTCCTGAGTTAGAGTTGTTATGGTGCGGTGTGTGGTTGCTGGTGAGAATATGCTTAAGGTGGTTGGCGGGTTGTCTGTGGGTGAGGACTGGCCTGCCTCCCAAGGTCTGTGAAAGCGAGGGATCATTGTCCAGGATGGGTTGTAGATCACTGATGATGTGTTGGAGAGGTTTAAGCTGAGGACTGTAGGTGATGGCCAGTGGAGTTCTGTTGGTTTCTTTCTTGGGCTTGTCTTGTAGCAGGAGGCTTCTGGGTACACGTCTGGCTCTGTTGATTTGTTTCCTTATTTCCTTGTGTGGATATCGTAGTTTTGAGAATGCTTGGTGAAGATCTTGTAGGTGTTGGTCTCTGTCTGAGGGGTTGGAGCAGATGCGGTTGTACCTCAGCGCTTGGCTGTAGACGATGGATCGTGTGGTGTGTCCGGGGTGGTAGCTGGAGGCATGAAGGTAGGCGTAGCGGTCGGTGGGTTTTCGGTATAGGGTGGTGTTAACGTGACCATCACTTATTTGTACTGTGGTGTCTCTGTTGAATGACATTGGGCTGCTGCTTCTTAGCTCATAAAGATCTGGAAAGCAACCCCTGACCTTCCCCAGAAGGTGTATAGAAAATCAAGAGCAGTATGTTGGGATAGCTTTTGCTAGGCGCAGGGGTTCTCAAACTGTGAGTTGGGACCCCAAAGTGGGTTGTGACCCCGTTTTAATGGGGTTGCCAGAGCTGGCATTAGACTTGCTGGGGCCCGGGACTGAAGCTGAAGCCAGAGCCCCACTGCCCGGGGCCAAAGCCATAAACCTGAGGGCTTCAGCTTTGGGCAGTGGGGCTCAGGTTATTGGCCTTCTGCCTAGGGCTGAAGCCCTTGGGCTTGGGCTTTAGGCCCCCTACCCAGGGTGGAGAGGCCTTGCCTTTTGCCCTGCTGCCCGGGGCAGCTGGGCTTGGGCGGGCTCAGGTTTCAGTCCCCTCTCCTGGGGTTGTGAACTAATTTTTGTTGTCAGAAGGGGGTCGTGGTGCAATGAAGTTTGAAAACCGCTGTGAAGTGGCAACATGAGAATAAGCAGGTCCTAGTCAGGCAGTTTTGCTGCATTTTGCAATGAAGCCAAGAAGCAATTCTACTCCTGACATAGTGAGTCTGTTATTATCTTCATGCTTTAAGGCTGCAGAGCCTCTTTCTCAAAGCCTGTTTACACTGCTCTGGGACGGTAAATGAACCTTAAAGCAGGAACATGTTACATTTACACAAGAGCTGATTGAAAAAAAATATGATGGCATAGATTTCTATCGGAAAATACTATTTTGTTGAAATCAAAGCATTTTAGAGGCAGGTGTCCATTTCAACAAATTTTTGGATGGGAAAAAATATAAACTGAATGTTTTGACTTTCTTGTTTAGTTTTTGATAATGTTGAAATGCTTGGTTTCAACTTTATCATTTTGTTTTGACTTTTATATTCAAATTTAATATTTCATGTATGTATTAGGCAATATTATATTTAATATTTTACATTGTAATGCCCCAACATTATTGAAATTGAATGTTTTGATGGTTCTAAATCATTTTTTTCAGGAATTTCCATAAGTTATTTTGACTTTTCATTCCAATTCTGAATGAAAACAAATGTTGAAATGTCAGAATTTCCCATGGGACTGAAATTCCTTTTTTCCAACCAGCTTTAATTTACACCCATTTTCTGGACCCTTTATGCTGCCAGAGAGGTCTAAAATGGTCTTGATGTAGATGAGACTCAGGCCTTGTATCTTAAAACCAGTGTACACTTAGCACAAGTAGACAGGTGGCATGATGTGGGGGAAAGAAACTTTCCTCTCCCTCCCCCAGGCTGTGGAGCCATTTTGCGGCTTCTATCATAAACTTGAGGTTTTAAACCCTCCCTTAGCTCCTGAATTCTAATGTGTGGGGGGCAGTGACGGGTGGAGCTACCTAACAGCAAAACCACTTCCTGTACTCTAACGCAGCCGTGCTGCATAGCACCTTGGGGGGAGTCGTCAGTATGTGCAAGGAGTGCACTGCCCCGTTAGGCCTCCCAAAACCTGTCCCCTCCCTTGCTCAGTCCAGTATGTGATGCTGTGACAGTCACAGTTAGATCAGTGCGCCATGCAGAGTATCAATCAGGCGTTGGTGTTTGTGCCTGGAGGTGAAGTGTTAGGCACATGTTATTAATGTAAAAACAAACCCGTTAGCTGTATAGTGGGAACAGATCTTTCGTGTTTCACTCGGACCGTACTTGAAACCGAGTTAGCTAACCGTGATTGTCCAGACTTTATTTACAGCCTAATATAAAGCTGTGCTACATATGGCAGGCGTTTCACTTCATGCTCACATGGAGAGATTGGCATTCAACAGTAGATGCATCATGTGCCAGGTTTTGTGATGGCTGGGTGCATCACACTAGCAATTAACCAGCAAGGGGAGCGGACACACACATAATCAGAGAAGCTGCAGTTGAATATGTCAAATGCTGGGAAAGGAAGCGTGAGATATTGGTGGCCAGCGGAGCTAAATATAAATCATAAACTTAGCAGATTGTGACCTAGTCAATGTTTGGAGGAAAGACCTCCAAGGAACAGCCAAAGTGCTGCAGGAAGTCAGCCCAGTGAGCTGTTAGCCATCACAGGCTGAGCTGGAGCAGGTACACAGACGGGTATACATTCAGGATGCTGATGCGATGTCCCACATCTTGATGCCAGGCCTATGACTTCCCAGACAGCCATTGCATCCTGGCCTATACCCAATGTCTGCTGAAACCTGGTGGGCTAAGAAGCTAGTAGGAATACAGCCTCAGCCAAGGCACCGCCCATGGTAGCCCTGATTGGAGGATCACCCGGCTCCATCAGTTGGTCCAACCATGCTATTTACTGAGCATGTGCATGCTGAGATTTTTCAAAGGCTTATCACATTGACAAATTTGTGTAGATTTTCACAGGAAATGCAAAAGTCACATCGCTGAGACAATGGCCTCCCTCCTGCCACATTTCAAGTTCCTGCTGCAAAGCATGGGGGCACTAGAACGTCTCAATTAAACAATTGTAAGAATTATTTTAACACGGCAAAACAATGATTTAGTTGGGAATTGGTCCTGCTTTGAGCAGGGGGTTGGACTAGATGACCTCCTGAGGTCCCTTCCAACCCTGATATGCTATGATTCTATGAATGTGCTTTTCCCTCGCCTCATTCCCAGAAGTGGCAAAGCCATTTCTGGCTGAAACTTCCGAAACAATTTCAGCCTCAGGCAGACATCCAGCATGGAAAATTTCAGCCTAAATGGTCAAATTTTGGGAATGTAATAAGTAAATGCAAGCAAGGTCTTATAATGGGAAGTGCCAAGAAACCTTAATAATAGGCAGAGCCACCAACTCCACTTATAATAAAGCAATTTTGATTACAAAATTGAGAGACGATCAAAACAGATAAAAGGGAATTAGTGTAAAATCCAATCTAATAAAGTGTCTGAGTGAGCATCCCACTAGTCCACTCCTTACAGTTGTTATGTCTCAGTCCTTCCAGCTTCTCTCTCTCTGAGTCTAATTCTGCCTCCCTTACTCTGGTAATATTCTCGTGAAAATGAAATAAGGGGCCCTTTGGTGGGATCTCAGCCTCAGCTCCCCACGTGTCACTGAATTCTCTCTGTTATGCTGCTGTGTCACTTTCATGTTCAGATCTGAACCGTTTGCATTATCATTCTAGCCAAAATCTTGTGTTTTGCATCCTCATAGGGGCAATGATATTTTTCTCATTTCACTCCACCTTATCGCCTGCTCCGTTCTGCCCATGTTACTACAGTATTGATTGTATTTTAAATTGAATTCCAGACCCTTGGTCTGCAACTGGGAGACAAGGACTAGATGATCAAAAGGTGTGTACTGAACTGACGTCAAAATCTTCCTATACAATTACTACTCGACAGCAGCCTATCCTTCGGTTAGACATACATCTCAGCACTGATGCGTCCAGTGCACTCATTCATATACGACAGTTTACTTGACAAAAATTTGATGAGTAGAACTACTGACCTCAGATGACCCATTTTTCTCTGTGTCAGAGACCTCGTATTCTGTAGGGGCCCATCCTGGAAGAAATTAATGTATTTTTTTTATAAATGATTCAACTCATTACCTTTTGGTGACTGACATAATTGTCTAATTTCTTTTCCCCCTCTGTAATCAGTTATTCATAATGAACAAATTTAAACAATTTTATTATTTTAGCTCAGAAAAGTATTTAAATGGATCAAATCTTATTAAAAAAAAAGACTGCTGACTTCTGATGGAAAGACCACAGGTTCACGCTTGGATTTCCTCCCCTGAGCTTTATAACCTCCCCATTCACCCAGTACCCCATAATAAACGAGTGTACCAACTTTCAAGATTCTGGGTCAATCGTAACACAAAAGTGAATTGTTACAGTCAGTCAGTCGCTGTGTTGCAAGACTCTGTATTGTATTAGAAACCACTGTAAAGTGTCAATTTGTGCATTCCCTACACAATGGTTTCTTCCCTGTTGAATACAGTTCATTACCATTTATATAGCTGTTCTTGTCCCAGGCTGGCGTGATAAGGACACATCCTCAGCTAGTGTAAATGGGTCCAGCTCAGCAGAAGTCAGTGAAGTTGCACCAATTTGCACCAGCTGAGTACCTGGCCCTTTGTCTTTCAGACTGGGCTGTTTCATCTCCTCCCTGTCATTTGTCTAATTGTCAGTTAAATCAGAGTACGGTATACCAGCATGTTTTAAGCTCCCCTTGCTATTTATTTGTATCATCTGTAATCTTTCTTTCTGGGTAACTCAGACTGTTGCAACATTAATATATGTGTAATGTATACCATTAATAACTTATATATTAAGTTATATATGTATATATCGTGCTAACTGAAATTAGCATAATTTCATTATATTCTGTATATTTTATGCATTATAAAAGGTTCAGGCTTTATAGTATTTGTGATACTGTATCACATTTGGAAATATATTAACTATATTTTCTGACACTATATTATATAGACATATAAGCTGAGTTGCATAATATCCCTAACCATTGTTCTGACCTGCCCAACTGTTGTGCAAGGGAGTTATATCCGACTTAGAGCTGGAGCCTGCAAGGTACTACCTGTCATCCACTCACTGGCAGTGAGCTCACATAGCACATAGAAGGATAAAATCCCTCAGAACCCCCATATTTGGATTTATACCCTTAAAAAGAAGGCTATGCTGGTTTTAAAAAAAGACCTGGTTTAGAGGGGAAGTGAAGGCAGCTGTAATATATATATAACAAATGGAAGAAAGTGGAAGTTGATAGTAGTAAATATAAATCAGAAGTTAGAAATTGTAGAAAATTGATACAGGAAGCCAAGGAATACAAGGAGAAATGAATGACTAGCAGAGCTTAGGAAAAATAAGGAGTTTTAAAAATATATTAGAAACAAAAATAATCCTGACAACAGTATTGGTCCATTATTAGATGGAAATGGGAGAATTATCAATAATAATGCAAAAAAGGCAGACACGTTAAACAAATACTTGTGTTCTGTCTTGGGGAGAAAAAACAGATGTCGTCTTATCCTATGATGAGAACACTCTTTCCATTCCCATTAGTATTTCTGGAGGATGTTAAACAGAAGCTACTGAAGTTAGATGTTATTAAATCAGTAGGTCCAGGTAAGTTGCATCAAAGAGTTTTAAAAGAGTTGGCAGAGTACCTCACTGCACCATTAATGATGATTTTTCACTAAGTTTTGGTGCACTGGGGAAGTTGCAGAAGGCTGAAAGAAAACTAATGTTTCAATTTTTAAAAGGGGTAAGCAGGATGACCCAGGAAATTATGGGCCTGTGAACCTTGATGTTGATCTTAGACGAGCAGCTGGTACAGGAGTCGATTAATAAAGAACTAAAGGAGGGCAATGTCATTAAGGCAATTCAGCCTTGGTTTATGGAAAATAGATCCTGCCAAGCTAACTTGGTATCTTTTTTTCATGAGATCGCATGATTCATTGATGAAGGTAATAGTTTTAATGTAATAGACTTCTGTAGGGCATTTGACTTGGTGCCACATGACATTTTGATTAAAGAACAGGAAAGGTGTAAAATTAACATGGCACACATTAAATGGATTAAAAATTGACTAACTGATAGGTCTGAAAATGTAACTGTAAATGGGGAATTCTCATCAAGCAGGGGTATTTCCAGTGGGGTCCTGCAGGGATCGGTTCTTGGCTATGTTCTTTACCATTTTTAACAATGACCTGGAAGAAAACACAACATCATCACTGAGAAAGTTTGCAGATGACACAGTTTGTGGGAGTGGTAAATAATGAAGAGGACAGGTCGCTGATCAAGAGTGAACTTGATCACTTGGTAAACTGGCTGCGAGCAAACAATATGTGTTTTAATACAGCTAAATTTAGGAACAAACAAATATATAGCTGAAGGATGGGGAACTCGATCCTGGGAAGCAGTGACTATGAAAAAGATTTAGAAGGTCATGGTGGATACTCAGTTGAACATGAGCTCCCAGTGCTAATGCACTCCTGGGATACATAAACGAGGGAATCTTGACTAGGAGAAGAGAGGTTATTTTACCTCTGTATTTGGCACTGGTGCGACCACTGCTGGAAGATTGTGTGCTGTTCTGCAGCCCACAATTCAAGAAGGATGTTGACAAATTGATGAGGGTTCAAACAAGAGCCATGAGAATGATGAAAGGATTAGAAGACCTGCCTTATAGTGATAAATTCAAGGAACTCAATCTATTTAGCTCAACAAAGAGACTGTTAAGAGGTGACTTGATCACAGTCTATAAGTGCCTATATGGGGAACAAGTATTTGATAATGGATTCTTCAGTCTAGCAGAGAAATGTCTCATGAAGCTAGAAGTTGAAGCTAGACAAATCCAGACTAGAAATAAGGTGTAAGTGTTTACTGGTGAGGGTAATTAACCAGTGGGCCAATTTACCAAGGGCTGTGGTGGATTCTCCATCCTTGGCAATGTGTAAATCCAGATTGGATATATATATATTTTCTAAGAGATCTGCCCTAGGAATTATTTTGGTGAAGTTCTCTGGCCTGGGTTACGCAGTAGATCAACCTAGATAATCACAATGGTCTCTTCTGGCCTTGCAATCTGTGAATCGATTTAAAGGACCATGCTGCTTAACATACACTCTTTTTGTATCACCATTGCAATATGTGACTCCTAGACAGGAGCTTGGCACTCCTTTTGCAGGCACTTTGATTGGTTCACAGTGAGCCATAGAGGACATTCAATGCTGAGGTTTCCTTTAAAAGGAAGGTTGCAGTAGATCATTGCAAGTACGCACCCAACAGCTGACCTGTCTGTCCAACACTTGAGGCTGCATAGGGCACCCCTTCCTCAAACATTCTTCCTGACTCCATATCCTTTTTGTGCTAAATAAACTACATGCTGGTGTGATTTTGCAGGATTGGGCATCTGAAAGGCCGCTTGGCTTTCTTCAGATGTTTGCTCCCTCGAAAAGTGCTCATAGCCCTGAGGAAAATGTGAGAACAGCTGTGAATTCTGGACATTTAAGGTAAAACCAGTCAGTGTTGCCAACTCTCGGGATTCTATTGTAAGTCTTGTGGTATTTGGTGTGTTTCTTAAAGCCTCAGCTCCTGGAATCCTGTGATTATATGAGAACCTCAGGTTTGTGTTTTTATTTTTTAGTTTCTAATCCTCATGGTTACAGAGAAAACCTTGAAAATATGATCCCCAAAGCCTCGAACACCAGTCAGCAGATAAAAAGAAACCAACAATTATTAGTATTATTTTTAAATGTTCATGATTTTTAAGTCAATTTCATGATTTTTGGGGGGGTCTCATTCATGATTTATAAATGCTTGGACTTGACAAGACTGAAACTTACTATGGGCTGGCTATCAAAGTACTGTCATTTCAAGGCTCCCATGAACTCCTGCATTTAAACATACCTTTTGTGGTGGTTGTATGATACCAAAGTTTATACCATTAATATGCAATCATTTTAATCAGTCACAATGATTTGGGGTGGAACTCTGGCTTTTTTAGCCATGAAGCTTATTAATGGATATCAGTCCCATAGACTCAGGGACTGAGCCATTTATCCCTAGCTCATGTGTTCTGTAGCCTTCCACACTTCCCCGTCTCTGAGACCTCTCCCCTTTTCTGGTCTCTTGCACTAACAGAGTTTTGTGCTCATTGAAGCCTCTGCTTACCCTGAGCAGAAAGTACCAGTTTTTCCAAAAAACCTAGCTGCAGTCTTGAAGATGTAAAGCTTTTCCTTCATCCCCAGATGAAAGCCAAACCCCAGAATCGCCTCTGTAGCTTTATTTTCCTTTCTTGTGTATATTCGATTTACCTGATGATAATAATTTAATGGTTCCTCAAATATGGCAATTTAAAAAGCAAAATCGATTTCTAATTAAGATGTGTCTGAAAGGAAACAAATGATGCTTGGCTTGTACACAAAGACATCCCCAGTGAAGAGTCCCTTAAACGCACTTGGAAAAGATTGACTGCCTCAGAGAATAGTGTAACCTTGCTACATAAGTGGCACTTTCAGGCATCTCAAGCAGTGGCGTATAGATGAGATAGACCTTTGGCTTGCCGCTCGCTGTGTGCTTTGTCATGTTTGCCCAAGGACTAATGACCGTTCTTTGCAAGGCCTATTTTCTGCAGATCCTAACTGCGTGTTATTTTAAAGAATGCCACTTATTGCCACAGTGTGTTCACAACTAATTACTTCCACATGAATGGCTTTTTATCTCTTACCTCTATTTTTTTTCTTAAGCTGCTTATGCAGCTGAAAGAATTCCTTCACAGTAAGTGCACTGTACATTAATCATTTTAATGTAGGCTCCTGAACACAAAATAGCAGGTTCTTCTGGGTCCCCTCTGTATGCCACATCCTGTAGCAGAGATGGCCACCATAGCCAACTTTATCTAAATAAAACGATGCTGCCTTGAAAAACAGAGCAACGCTGAGGACTAGCTATTGTTATAGTGATCAGTACTGTCGATGAGAATCCTGGGATGGGGTGCATCTACCCTGTGGGGCCAATAAGGAAGCCCCATCTGCCCCTACATGTCACTGAAGCCCATTAGCTCTGCACTTACTAGAGAGATAGATAAGTGTTAGTAGGACCTAAGCAGAGTGATTGGAGTGGTAATGAACAGTCTGAAGAAGACTTTCTTCATTGGAAGACTCCTCTGATGGTCTACACTTCTATTGGTCAAGGTTAGGTATGAGAACCCCTCTCTTTCTTAGGTCTCCATCCTGGAAGGAGGGATCAGCCATGAGGATACATTCCCCCCCTAGCAATTTGCCCAGATAAGAAGAATCCCCAAGTCTCCATTGTAGTGCATGTCATAGGAGGCCAGCTTCCAAGTTTGTGATACACTTTGGCACAGAGCATAAGAACATAAGAACGGCCATTCTGGGTCAGACCAAGGGTCTGTCTAGCCCAATATCCTGTCTTCTGACAGTGGCCAGTGCCAGGTGCCCCAGGGGGAATGAACAGAACAGGGAATCATCAAGTGATCCATCCCCTGTCACTCATTCACAGCTTCTGGCAAACAGAGGGTAGGGACACCATCCCTACCCATCTTGGCTAATAGCCATTGATGGACCTATCCTCCATGAATTTATCTAGTTCTTTTTTTTAACCCTATTATGGTCTTGGCCTTCACAACATCCTTTGGCAAGGAGTTCCACAGATTGACTGTGCATTATGTGAAGAAATACTTCCTTTTATTTGTTTTAAACCTGCTGCCTATTAATTTCATGTGGTGACCCCTAGAGCGTGGAATCACAGGTCAGCTCACACACAGCTTGTTTTCTGTGAACTCTGTAGCCTTTGCCTTCAAATATTTGCTACATAATCCATCCGTAAAGATGACTGTGCTTGGTTAAGTGACTTGGGTTTAAATGACTGAACAGTGTGGTTTTTTTCTATACATCTTAATTTTTACTCTGTGCTCTCCATTGTTCTTAATGTTTAAACACTAAGCATTGCTGCCTTTCCCTCTACTTTTATTCCTACTCATGAAACACAGGATGGTGGGGTTCGACTTCATTTATTTGCTCCTGTCCCTGCATCGCTGGTGGTGATATCAACAGGGCTCTGGGAAACTTATGTGGTGGGCTTATATTTTTTTCCACAAAGAATCTTCATTACAAATGTGTATTTTGTGTGGTGAGGGATTTATAGTAACATTTAAAAATATTTTACTGCTGGGACTGGGGTATTTTCCTTCTGTTGCTTGTTATTAGTGTTGGTTAGCTGCTGTCATGGTGACATTTTCCAAGAACAGCCCATTAGAAAGAGAGAAATAGAGAAGTTACAGGGCTACCATACACATGCATCACCTTTACAATGGACGACTGACTGCCTCTCTAGCTGTACTGGGTAGTTTTGATGTAGATTGCACTGTGAATCAACAAGGACCATCCCTCTTCATCTCCTGCAGTTCTATCAATGCAGAGTGAACCAATGGACAGGGCGTGGAAGAGCACAGGAAGAGGTGCAGTTGGTGAAGTCCAGGAGGTCTGGGTGCTGAGGTCTGAATGGCAATTCTGTGCCCCTCCTTTCCGTTATGCTGTCTAGAAAAGTGTGAATTTCTGGCCCTTGGTTTTGTGCTGCTCTGACAGATTCCTGTTCCATAGAGGACAAGCCTGTATCTGTATGTAGCTTTAGCACCCTGAGGGCCAAGATGCTGCTCTGGCCAAGAGAAGGCGCATGTAGGAATGCAGCAGGGAAAGTCCCTTCAACTCCAGGGGCAACTGTTCCAGCCCCCCCAGAATGAACACACACCCACCGGAAAAGTACAATGAATATAAGAAAGGGAAATGTTTATTTACAGAGGAATGAAAGGAGAAAAACAACAGGGGGAGATATAGGGGGAGCGGTAAAACAGGGTTGCATTCAACACAAGGTCCCACTGGCCTAGTGGTACCACAGTCTGAAAGGGCAGACACCGAGCAATGTGTCTACACGCAGAGTTCAGGAGTCCTGGGCAAAGTTCCAGTCCAGTGGTCAGTCTTGGGTGATTAACAGGTAATGAAGAGGTCTGAATGCAAGATCAGTGGTTAGCCTACTGGAGAAAATGGCGTAGGATATGGCGGGGTGGCTGGCATACCAGTGTGTAAATATCTACATTAATTAAAACTACCATGAGATTTTACTTTAAAAAAATCCTGTTCATCCTGCGTGGAATTACTGGTTGATTCTGTTTCAGAGGTCATGTAACATGTAACTGAGGCTAATTTGAATATTAAGTCTACTACAAAGGGAAATATTCAGAACCAAAGCTCTCTCTCTATTAATTTTGCTGTGACATCTTTCTCTTGGAAGGACCAGGAGCCTGAGGCAAAGTGAGCTGAAGAATTATAAATTGGGCTGAAATGTACCCTCATTTGGAGCGTACTCTGTAGACCCCCGTGGCCTTAATTTCATCATTCTCTGCGTTTGCGCTCATCTTTTTCGGAACCAGACAGATGCACTGCAAGCTGTACAATGTAATGGGTCTCATCAGCCTGGATCAAGCGGTCGGGAATTCTGACATTGCCTCTGACTCTTGGTCTGATGTTGGCTGTACAGAACAATGCGGTTGTAGCACCAGCACTTCGTCATGCAGATTACAAACAGCAACATGAGTGATGACAATGCATAGGAAATCAACATTTTATTTTATTTTATTATTATGGTAGCACCTGGAGGCACAACTGAAGAGACTCATTGTTTGAGGCACACGACAAAAAAGACAGTCCCTGCCCCAAAGAGTTTACGGTAATATCATGGTGAATTTCTATTTATAAATATACAGATTGCAAGAGATTTGGGTCCCAAATTTAGAATTTCTGATATTAGGAAATTGCATTTGACAATCAGTGAAATTTCTTTGCATTGTTGTAGCCGTGTTGATCCCAGGATAGGAGAGAGACAAGGTGGGGGATGTGATATCTTTTAATGGACCAAGATCTGTTGGTGGAAGGGACAAGCTTTCGAGCTGCAACAGAGCTCTTCTTCAGGTCACCTGAAAAGATCTTAGATATTTCACTTATTAATGGATTAAGTCCGGTGTGGGTTGAAGTTTAATATAAAGGGCTAAATTCTGCTCTCATTTACAGATGTGTAATTCCTTTGGGTTCTTTATGGCTGCACAGGTGTGATCAAGGGCAGGATCAGGCCCAATGTATATTTGCCAGTCTCGTGCCACATGGAAATGAACGAGCGCAGAACTGGAGCAAAAAGGAACAGATCATAAAACCCCCTGTATTATTCATTGATGAATGAAGTACTGAGAAAGGACCCTGTGAAGTTTCTAAAGCCCACAACTCCACCAAAACCCCAATTGTTACACTCTGAGTATTAAAGTTCTTTTGAGTTTTTAAATCCGCCACTAAGCCATGCTGATCCTTGTTCTTAAAAATGTTGGTCATACTGGCAAGGAGAGTGTGGGCTCCCCCTGCTGGCTTTGCAGCCTTTAAAGAAGGGAAAAAGGACAAGTCCCAGAGATTTGACAGTGATGTTGCCAGGTGCCACAAACATGCTGGCTCCCGTCAGGTTAGAAAAACTCTGGAGAAAGCTCCAATGTTTGGCAAATGAAAAGATGGTAGATAGGTTTTAAAGGTGTATTGTGAGCCACAGGTGAGAAGAAGCACTGAAACAATTCAGCAATACTGGAGTGTCTTTGAAAGTTGTGTTCAGGCTATTTGGTACCTGCTCATCTTATTGGGAGTGGGGAAAACTTTGTACTGTACATTATTGGATGATATAAGGGGACGACAGATGCCCTCTCAGTGGTTATGACATGGACACACCTATTCTTGCGATAAACCTTTATGGTACTTCCAGCATCTGAATATCAAACAGTTATATTAAAAATTGTCATTGATACAGTAAGTTTATAGTTCTAATAATAATCATTGCTATACTAGCTTTACAGTTATACTTATTCATTGATACAGTGGGTTTATAGCTTTAATAATTAAGAACTTCCCAATGCTTTAATTTCATTTTCTCTGGGGTGGGAGAAGGAATTGATTTTCAACTTTTGAGAGGAGTCCAACAGAGTTTTCTTTGATCCAGTTAATAAGCGCTGTTATTGGCATCCCAAGTAAATTCAGAAATAAAAGCTCCCCCTAGCATTTTTAACATCCCCCCCAAAAATGTTGTCACCCCACTTGATAAACATACTCTAGATAGAATGTTTATTCCTCCGTATTGGCTGAAGAATCTGTTTTTATTCAAATCCTCACTCCATGTGTGGGACACTGAGGAGGAAATAGCCTGGGATCTTTGAAACCTTGCTCTCTCTGTCTTGAAGAATTGTCCATCTAGATACGGCTCTGATAAGCAGTGTCTCAGAGCTTAGTTAGTAAGTGATTTCCTTCTCTTCCCCCCACTCCACCCACATCAAGCCTAAAATCCTGGCTCTTTAGAAGACTTTTGATTGAGAGAGAAAATACGAACGCGGTGTGCATGTCTGTCAGAGTTTGATCAATTTGCTCAAACAGTGCAGTTTTTCAGCTGACAGCATTTTAGCACTCAGAGGGGAGTTGTCAAAATTTCTCTACAGGCAGCCACGTCCTTCAAGCTAAGGCAAACTTTATAGTGTCTTTAAAAAGATAAGGTGGCTTGAATCACCACTCTTTTTAGTTCACGGAGAAAGGGTCCATCCCCACCCCTGGCCCCATGTGACTTCTTTACTGCATAAATGTAATGTTCATATCTTCTCTCTCTTGACTGCATCCTTTAGGCTTAAGTATCTCTGTCTTTATGCTAGGACTTTGAACCACAGAAAAGTCCACCCAGCTAACTGAAAATACTGTCAGGCATGCTGTATTGCCTGCTTCAAGACTGTGGAGAAGATCAAAAGAATTGATTAAAAGAAGTGAGGGTGCTGTGACCCAAATAGAAAAGAAATTGCACATTTCTTCTTGCATTTTCTTAATGAGAGTAGTTCATAGAAATACCACAATTAAAAAGTCTCCTTTGACTTCTTATTATCCGGCAGTCCCATTTGTATTGCATCATCTCAACAATAATCTTGATGAGCTCACAGTCATGGAAAGTGTGAACTGCCCAGAGATAAACAGTGTACTGCTAAGATGTTTGCCCAGCTTTCTCAGGGTGACCACTTACATGCCATTTTAGTGGATATATATTACAAAATTTATGTGGCTTCTGGTTGTCTTGATTTGTTAAGTGTGACTGCTTTGCTTCATTGAGCCCTTTTACTGTTAGCATGCTAGAAGTGCAAGTACACAAATGCAAGGAGCCTGGGAAACAGGAATGAAGCACTGGATGTGTTACATGAAGGGCTGCAATTATGGTCCACTGGCAAAATGAATATCCTAAGTGGAATGCCAGTGCAGATGTATTCAGTCTTCCTAGGAGGGACAGGAAAGGAAGGGGTGGTGGAGAGGGGCGCTATACATCACTAGTATATACAATGGCAGTGAGGTACAGTTTGTAAATGAAGCCTGTTTGTTAAGACACATACAAAGGAAAATAAAGGAAATAAAAGTGAAATTAGAATGGACATCTGCTACAGGCCATGACGTTGGGAAGAGAGTGAGAATGACGAATTCCTGGACCAAATCTCAGTGTCTGAAACTACGGGACTCTTCCATTACCATTTCTGTGCTAATGACTCACAAAGCCACCTATCCACTCGTGATCTGTCTCTAGCCATCCAATACAGCATCTCAGCCTGTCTCTCTGAGAACCCCTTCTGAATGGTTTGCCATTGCAATTTAAGCTTAACATGGTCAAAACTGACATCCTGATCTTTTCCTCCCGAAACCTGCTCCATCTGTGTTGACAATGACATCCTTAATAATAAAGGGACTGTGGCCAGTGGTAGGTATAAACACGACTGGATTTTTAGTGCTGAGAAGAGAAATGGGTGGATATATTGCCACTGGCTTTTAGTAACACATTTGGCTTAGTGTTATGAAAACAAAGGCCACGTCTACACTAAAGATTTGTATCGGTTGCTCAGGGATGAGATAAATCCACACCCCATAGTGACATAGATACACTGACCTAACCCCCAGTGTTGACAACGCTTTGTCGGCAGGAGAGCCTCTCCAATCGACACAGCTACTGCCTCTGGCGGAGGTGGATTGACTACGCCGACAGACGAAGCGCTCCCGTTGGCACAGGAGTGTCTTCACTTAAGAGCTACAGCGGCACAGCTGTGCCGGTGCGGCGTTTTACGTGTAGATCTGCCCTTACTCTCTAAATTAATTCAAACTGGCTTGGCGATGACCCCTGGCAAGATTGAAAACTGATCTTAAACAAAGGATCGATTAAGAGGGTGGTGGGTATTGGGGTATAGCAGAGAGCCTTGTTAGTTCTGATTTTATTTAATATCTTAATTATTAATGTAGGAGAGGGAGTAAAGAGTGCGTTAACAAAATTCACAGTCAATGCTACATGGAGAGGAACTGTGAACGCCAATGAGAGGGAAGAGACGATGCAAAGGGCCCCAAAGGGGTAAAGTGTGTGTGCAGAAAAACCAACCACGTGAGATTCTGTTTGGACAGTGTGAGATCATGCACCTGGGACCAGATCATCCAAACCACAGATATTCAATGGTAGGGAGAGTCCTGGAAAACTGCAGTACGAGAAGAGACCTGTGTGACATTAAGGGTACAATCCGGACTGCTGAACAGTTGTGTCCCTTGAGTTCTCCAACATGGGGTGCCTTTTACACAGCTTCGCTGTGAGATCCACCTCTCTTGGTCTGGTCACATCCAGCCTCCATCATGTAAATTACTCTCAGCTGAACCATAGGATTGTTATAGCCAGCCACTCCTGAATTATATTGCAGAGAAACACCAGCAAATTCCCAGTCCCAGGCCTGTCTCCAGAAATGAATGCCTTGTACTGCCCAGCACTATCCTTCTAGACAATACAAGCTCATAGAACAGGGGTGGGCAAACTACGGCCCACGAGCCAGATCCAGCCCACCAGACGTTTTAATCTGGCCCTCAAGTTCCCGCTGGGGAGTGGGGTCTGGGGCTTCAGCCAGGGAGCAGGGTTGGGGGCTGCTCCACGCGGCTCCGAGAAGCAGCGGTATGGCTCCCCTCCAGCTCCTCCGCGTAGGAGCAGCCATGGGTCTCCACTCTGCATGCTGCCCCTGCAGCTCCCATTGGCCGGGAACCGCAGCCAATGGGAACTGCAGGGGCGGTGCCTGCAGACGGGGCAGTGTGCAGAGCCGCCTGGCCACGCTGCTGCATAGGAGCTGGAGAAGGGACATGCTGCTGCTTCCGGGAGCTGCTTGAGGTAAGCGCCCCACAGACCCTGCACCTCTGAGCCTCTCCCTGTGCCCCAAACCCCTGCCCCAGCCCTGATCTCCCTCCTGCCCTCCGAACCACTCGATCCTAGCCTGGAGCGCCCTCCTGCACCCTAAACCCCTCATCCCCAGCCACACCCCAAAGCGCGCAGCTGGAGCCTGCACCCCTTCCCACACCCCAACTCTCTGCCTCAGCCCTGATCCCCCTCCTGCCCTCTGAACTCCTCGGTTGCAGCCCAGAGCACCCTCCTACACCCCAAACTCCTCATCCCCAGCCCCACCACAGAGCCCTCACCCCCAGCCAGAGCCCTCCCCTGTGATAGAAAGTCCATCGTTTCATTAATAGAAAATCATATGCACAGATCCTGTTATCTCAAATGAGTTCCCCAAACACTGCAGTCCAAACACACTGGCTTAAATAAAACAATAAAACAAGTTTATTAACTACAGAAAGAAAGATTTTAAGTAATTACAGATAATGAGGCAGAAGAGTTAGAATTTTGTTACAAGAAAACAAAAGGTAAATGCAACTGATATGTAACTTAACAGGCTAAGTGAAGTCAAAGCAAAGTGTCTCTCTCACCACATGCTTTTGCAGTCTTACTGGCTGGGTGCCTTTCAGCCAGGAACCCTCCCCCAGTTCAAAGCTGTCCCTTTTTTCAGGTGTTGTTGATGCCATGAGCAGAGAGAAAGGGAGGAATATTTGGGGACGTCTGTTCCCATTTCTTATACTTTTCCTCCTCTTTGGGAATGATCTCCAGCTGGGGTTCAGGGGACAGAAAGTCTGTTGGTATGGGCACTTACAGCTGTTCCTTTGCCAAAATGTCAATTTCTCTCTCACACCCTTTTTCCTGCCAAAGAATGACCGCTTAACCAGGTCATAATCCATTTGATTCTGTTGACACCTGGCTGAGGTGTCAGTTGCCTTTTGTATCTGAGGAACTGGTTTGTGCCTGTTTTTCTAAACTGGAAACAGGTCTCAGTACAGTCATAGAGTAGGATGTTATAATTTTATGTATAATGTTGCCACACATATTTTATCAGGACAATAATGACCAGCAGATTATGAGTTTTCAAATGATACTTCACATGGCATACTTTGTACAAAATGTATCATGGTCTTGTAAAAGGGGTGAACATAGGGATCCAGACGGTCACAAGCTAACAGTAATCATGAATGTGCAGTGCTATATGGCAGCACAACAGACTAACTACCATGGGTTGAATAACACTGCAGAGCAGAGAGGTGATACTGTTACTTCTCTCTCTGCCTCATTGCTACCACCTTTCCTCAGTAGTTGAAGGCAACAGGACTGTTCATGGAGTAAGTTACTATTCAAAATGAGTAGGTATGTAAGAATCTGGCCCCATGAGTAGTGTGAGAGTACACCAACAGTAATGCATGCAGTTCTGGACTGCAGACAGTGTTAAATCAATAGAGGCAGTTCAAACAAGTGCAACAGAAAAGGTTAGGGGACCTCTGAAGAGTGATTTTTTTGAAGAGAGATTAAAGAGTTACATACAGTGTAGCTGAGATAAGCCACAGTTAAGGGGGGTCTGTAACTACATGGAAATATTACTGAGGGGTAAGCAGCAGAGACTGAGATTATTTATTTAGGCTGATACACAGAGGTGTAACTAGGAGAAATGGGATCTTATTAAGAAAAGAAAAGTGCAGGTGGAATTTTAAGGAAATCTTCCTGACAATGAGATCTATTGTATAGTGTCCCCAGGGAAGGAAGGGACGAACAGTCATTTTGGACATTTTAGCTTAGTTTGGACAAAACACTACATGCACCAATGGCAAAAGTCTTGCATCGGCAGGAGATGGACCGGATGCCATTGCATAGTGTTGGGTTTTTTCTATCTCTAATCTGCAGTGACCCCATCTTACAGTCCTGTCTGAAGCAAAACTCTCAGTGAAGCCTGACCCACAGCCCATTGGAGTCCCAGTGGACTTTTAGATCAAGATCATTGTCCTGAGAAAGGGCTGCAGGCCATGGTGCCACGATTTTCAGGTTAAATTCAGTTTTTGAGGTTAGACAAGACAACATCTGTCAGGCACCACACGGCCTAGGACCAGCTGCTGGTCTGCTTCCTAACTTCACTGCTTGGTAACCAGTGAGCCCAACGGCTTTGGAACTGACAGAGTGGCCACTGCCCCGGACTGGCTGTCAGGGCTTAGTAACCCTGTTTATAAGCCCAGCCTCTGCAGCAGATCAGTGGCTGCTCAACACTTACCACACCCGCAGCTGCTCCTACCCTTGTCCGGTCCCTGCTCTAGCCTGCTTCAGGTACCTGTTTCCAGTCCCTGCTCCGGCTCTGCTGTAACCCCTCCAGCGTCAGACTTCTGGTTTCGATCACCGGCTCTGCCTCAGGCTTACCACTCTGGAATACACTCCTCCCTCAGTTCTGCCATTTGTCTTCTGCCCCTCTGGTATGCTCTCAGCTTGTTTCCTGGACTCTGCCCACCCTAGACTCTCACTTCCATCACTAGACCTATCTGCCCATGGCCCTGACGGCTACAAGATCTCAGAGCAAGATGAACTTAAATTATCTTTCCCGCTGCTGACCTTCCTCTGTGCCGTTCTTATTCACGAGTTCTCATCTCCTTCTGGGTTCAGATTGGTTTTGTTGCTCTCCAAATCCCACTCTCCCTTCATCTCCTCTGCACATACCACTTCTTTCTTTGTTTGTTTTCCCCAGCTAAAGCGATTGGGAAGTGATATTTCCTAGCATAGCAAGCACATCTGGGAGTGAAAGAATAATTTAATGTGTCATGTTTCCTTTAGCATGCTGGGAAAGCTCTGGAAGCAGAACTTAGAAAACATAAAGCCCTGCAGGTCAGCGCTCTGGCTCAGTGCTCTGGGGAAAGGCTGATGTAAAGAGACTGCTTTGTTCCTTGGTGCTGTGAGTCAGGTCAGGAGGACAAGATTGAAATATTCCAGCTCTGCAAGACCTAGAAGGATAATTTTCACCTGAGATTTAATTGCTAAAATAATGGGGGAAGGGTTTTCTAATAGGAGGCATTACCTATTAAGTTGTCATTATAATTAAACACACACACACACACACCTCTCTCTATCTCTATATCTATCTATATGTTTTAGGAGTGTGTATATATATAATTCCTAAAACCCATAGGCACCTTTGGAAATCTGCAGTTCCCACTCAAGTCACTGGGGACTGATTGCTCAGGAATTTTGAAAACGGGGCCTCTCGTATTTAGGGGACATAGGCTCCAGTCCTGCTCTCTGATCTGCACAGTCGGACCCACTGCACCTTCATGAGGCTCCTTGGAAGACAGTGGTGTTCTGCATGAGTGCCAAGGTCCACCCAGGGAAATCCGATTGCACGGCCAAGGCCTAAAGGTGGAATGGAAATTCAAAAGAGGAATGATGCATTCTGACAGCAGGTTAGCCCATTTTATTGTGCTGTCGGTTTACACAGCCACTGCCAGATACTGGTGATATATTTCCATTTTGTTTTCAGAAATGAGAAGCTTGCGTTATGAGGGCTTAACTAATTATCTCCCTCTCTCATCTCTCTCTTCCTTGATTGTGCTTTCTTTCTTTCTCGGACCCAGCTCCTCCTTAGCGCCCAGCAATGCTCCAAGCCAGCCGCTTGCTCTGATAGTGACCAATATCATAGTAACTCTGCATCTGCTTGGGAGGCCATGGCTTGAAGCCAATCTTAGTTCTGTTCCCTAAATCATCAAACTGCCTTTCTAAAGAAATAAGGAACCTCTACCACCCTGGATCCCATAACCAAGGAATCTACATGACTTCTATGAATAAAGACACCTTGTGTTTCAAATGTGTTTACTTATACTCAACTTAGGACAGCATTAAATGTAATACATAGCCAAGCCAACATATTCAGTGCAGTATTGCAGCTTTGTTCCTCTCTGCAATAGGCGTAATATCCACGGATAAGAAATGTTTGCTTCCTATGCCTGTCATAGCCTGGGAAGTTTTGGCATACCCATGTGAGATGAATTAGGACAGGCCTGTAGTATTTCTTGTGACTAAGGTACATGACTCTGTGCGTTGGTTTACTATGAGTTACCTTGTAAGGAGTTAGATCAAAAGAGGGTTGCTAAGGGAGGAAAGATAAAACAATGACACAGATAAGAGTCCTTGAGGAAATAATGGGGAACCTGTTTATTGGGGAATACCCCCTGCCTGACGCCAGCCAGGCTAAGGACAGTTCATTCTTCCCAAGACTAAGCCTACAATCAAAAGGCACATGCTAAACTGTCGAGGAACCCAGGCCTAGAGAAGGGGTTGAGTGAGTGGCCCAAGGCAGCCCAGGGAGTGTTAGTGAGCGCTGGGAGGGAGAAACAGGTAGCAGCAGCAGTGAGCTGCTCGCAATGTGGCAACGGAGGTGAGTGGTCAGGCTGCAATGTATGAAAGCTGCAAGGAAAGAATAAGGGTCAGGGAAAGGGAAACGCTTTACCCTTTGCTTTGCATGCGTTGTACCTGGGAGTGAATGAATAAATAATGCTTTGTTTCGAAGAAGCTGTTTTTGAGTCTCGTTAACCACCCTCGCTGGTCATAGGTCCCCTGAGCAAAAGGGCGGACCTGTCAAACCGATTTGGGCCTGTTGCATTAGCACAGGTGGGGCTGCATCCCACAGATCCAGTTCCAATGTGGTTGTCCCGCACTGTTCCCGCTAGAGTGAGGTGCGGGAAGCCAGGCCTCGTTACCCGAGGGGTACACTGAAGACAGACTGAAAGGCTTCAAAGGCGCAGTTTGTCCTGTAAGCCTGACAACATGGTTTGTGGGTTTTCTGTACACTTGTTCCTTTGAGGCGACCGTTTTCTGTAATCCTATTCATATAAGTCCAGCATTACTAGACGTCTGGAGAGGGGCAGGGCTCGTAATACATGCAAACATTATTACTCAGGGATCTGGTCATCAGACTATACAGTACTGGAAGAGTGTAGTAGACAGTATCCTTTTCCTTTCAAACCTGTGTCTATCATCTGCATAATGTACATGAACTATATAGCCTCAAGGTGGCTTTAGTTGCTAATGTTGTACCTTTCCAGCCATACTGGTGTGCATTTTATACTTGCTGTCATTCCCCACACAAAATGCAAGAGGTAAAATAGCAAAAGAACAGAATTACTGTATTATTAGATCCCCTCTTTAGATAGGTGGTATTCTTGGATTTCCTCTATAGGAGTCATTAAAGACTTACAGGGGGGAAAATAAGCCCCATGGGAGAAAAACTGAGAGTTCATGCTAACCAAAGGAGATAAGGGGAAGAAGGCCTGTTTTACAGAAGAAAAAGGTAAACTAGGTAATAGTTGCATTAATAAATGAGGAGGTGAATGAAATCAATGCAAATTCTAAAATGACTTAATTAACTGCTTTATAAAGTCTATCTGTAAAAAGAAAGCTAAAGAAAAGAGGTTTAGCCAACAGGGAAATGAAGGAAGTGTTTTAAAAACAGTCATTGATAAAAAGCCAGTAACGGAGTACTTGGAAGAATCTGAACACAGGCAGATGAACAGACCTGGAGGAAATTCATCCTATGATGCATTAGGAGTATTTGTTAACAAATGTACAGACCATTAATAATAATCCTTTTCTTGAAAAGTCATGAAGAAGTGGGTGATTTCCAGGTGACTGGTACAAAAAGAAACAGGGTGCTAACTTTCAGAGAAAAACGAATGATCCTGGCAATTACCATCCCGCAAAGCAAAATTAAATCTCTGGTTAAATAACAGATCAAATATTAACATAAAAATTGGTTAATATCTAAAGGATTACAAAACCATGACCAAAAACCAGCATTCATTTATAAAGAACAAACTGGATTGCTTTTAAAAGTGGAAGGATTAAATTAGAAGATGAAGCAGACACGGTAAATATAATACAATAGTAGATTTTAGTAAAGCATTTAATATAGTATCTCAGGAAATCTCTCTCACAATTGATTCAAATTGGCTTGTCCAGGAGCATGTCACACGGACTGAAAACTAGTCACATGGGCTGAAAACAAAGCCGCAGGGACCAGTGTTAGAGTCAGTGCTATTTAACTTCTTATTAATGATCTGGGAGAGATGGCAAACAGTCTAAATTAAATTCACAAATGATGCTAAATTGGGAAGTGTTGGAAACATCAGTGGGGAGTGAAGTAATACAAAAGAACCGAGAGTGATTAGGAATGTGAGCATGAAATTAAAGAAAATTCCACTTTCAGAAATGCAAGCTAGCATATCTCAGAAAGCGAGACAAATACCATAGGTGATCAGTGGGAGGGTGAAACATAATACCAAAAGGAGACCTAGATTCAACTGAACAAGAGTTTGCAATCTGATATGATGTCAACAATGTGTGGTGCAATGCTCACCTAATACGGAGAGGCAACATGGAGCAGAATAAGAAATAAAATCTCTCCAGTCCAGTGCATAGAACACTGGACTTGGACTGAAAACCTGTGTGACTTTGCTCACATTAATTAATGTACTCTGTGCCATCTGGAATTGGGAATAATGCTTCCCTACCTGCCATGGGTATTGTGAGGATAGAATCCATTAATGACGGGTGGGCTTAGATACTGCAGTAATGAGGGATGGATAAGTACCTTAGATAGATGAAAATTTGATAAGGAAAACACCCGGAATAGCTTAGTTCTGGCTATCTCTTCTCTAGAAACTGGAGGGAGTTCAGAGTAGAGTGACAGAGCAGACCGTCTTCCTGACTGCAAAAAGAACAAGGAGAACTTGTGGCACCTTAGAGACTAACAAATGTATTTGGGCATAAGCTTTCGTGGGCTAAAACCCACTTCATCGGATGCATGCAGTGGAAAATACAGTAGGAAGATATATATACACAGATATACAATATACAAATACTCACCAGCAACACCACACAACAAAAACACTAACCCAGGAACCTATCCTTGCAACAAAGCCCGTTGCCAACTCTGTCCACATATCTATTCAGGGGATACCATCATAGGGTCTAATCACATCAGCCATACTATCAGAGGCTCATTCACCTGCACATCTACCAATGTGATATATGCCATCATGTGCCAGCAATGCCCCTCTGCCATGTACGTTGGCCAGTCCGGACAGTCTCTACGCAAAAGAATAAATGGACACAAATCAGACGTCAAGAATTATAACATTCAAAAACCAGTCGGAGAACACTTTAACCTCCCTGGTCACTTCAAAAACAGACTCCAACGAGAAACTGCAGAATTGGAATTAATTTGCAAACTGGACACCATTAAATTAGGCTTGAATAAAGATTGGGAGTGGATGGGTCATTACACAAAGTAAAAACTATTTCCCGATCTTATTTTTCCCCCTACTGTCATTCACACCTTCTTGTCAGCTGTAGGAAATGGGCCATCCTGATTATCATTACAAAAGTTTTTTTTCTCCTGCTGATAATAGCCCACCTTAATTGATTACTCTCGTTAGAGTTGGTATGGCAACACGCATTTTTTCATGTTCTCTGTGTATATATATCTTCCTACTGTATTTTCCACTGCATGCATCCTATGAAGTGGGTTCTAGCCCACGAAAGCTTATGCTCAAATAAATGTGTTTGTCTCTAAGGTGCCACAAGTTCTCCTCGTTCTTTTTGCTGATACCGACTAACACGGCTACCACTCTGAAACCTGTCTTCCTGACTGAAAACTGATAGATTGGGAAACAGTCTCCCAAGGGAATTCCCACCATTTGAAATATTTAAAGAGACACTATCAAGTTGAAATTTAATTTTTGTTGTCTTTGTTTAACAGTTAAAAGTAGTCTCTAATAACTACACCTGCTCCTACATTTCCTGCCCTTTGTGTGTTTTTTCAATCACATTTTTATGTTGCTCTGTGAAAGACTCACACACACAAAATGGGGAGAAGTTGCCCATTCAGGGATAACAGTGAAACTGCTGGTACATGGAATGATGCCACCTGCCCAGAGTGAACGAAGGGGACAAAAATAGAGAACTGTTTTTGTTTTGCTCCACTCTCTTTCAGCTATACTAAACAGTAATGTCAACCCCAAGCATTCATAAATCATGAGCCAGGCCCTCTAAAATCAAGAGGTTGGCTTTACAAATTATGTGCTTTTTGAAAAAATAGTTTGTTTTTTTATTTGCCTCCTGGTTTTTTGTTTTTGTTTTATCCTTAAGACTTTGTTTTTCACCTAGTCTTTGCAACCATGCAGGCTAAAATCTTAAAAAAAAAATCCGGAGTTTCCCTCATAATCACATGACTCCAGAAGCCAAGGCTTTCCAAAAGTATGCCAAATATTTCAAGCCCTGTGATAGAATCATGGGAATTGGCTACACTAACAGTGGGAGATAAGCATTGTCAGACCGTTTGTATTATTTTTTTAGGTAGATGGTGTTTAACTAGATAGACTAGATAATTTCATGTTTGTTGTATCTGTGGATTCTGTGACTGGTCCCTAAAATTGTCGATAGTGTTTTGTACCTTATGAAGCAGCCAACAGAGGAGAGTCTGGAGATGGCCTGTTGCGCCACTTGACAAAATGGATGTCTTTCGGCCCGTCTGATGTTTTTGTACAGTGTTGGCTCTAAAATTCACTGCACAGCCACTGAGTTTATTTTTCATGTGTCAGACCTGAAAACAAACTGCACATGCTGTATTCTGTAGCGCGTGTGTACACACACACACACCATTTGTGCACCTGACCGCCTGCAATTCATCATGGCTCTAAAGCCTTCCTCTCATTCACTCTCAGTATTCATTGACATCATAAAGCCCAATTAGGCTTAATGAGTTACATTCTCCCAGCTTCTATCAATGACCATTACTCTTACCGCTACCCTTAAACAAAAGAAGGTTGGTTGGTGTGCCTCCCTCATTTTAATCTCTCCCCCTTTTCCTGTTGCCGTCAATGGGGAGAAGCCCATCAGTGACCTTTGATCCACAATCACTGACTTCATTTCCTGAGCAAGTGAAGCATGCAGCCGCTTTGATGCTCCCTCAGACATTGCTAATGTGGCGGAGGAGAACAATGACAAATGAGACAAAGGGGGAGGGAGGGAGAGGGAAAAAGAAACCCGAATGAAGAGATTAGATACGAAATTGGCAACTTTATCATTCGGTTCCTCTGATGATTGCATTTGATTGCTGCTTACATTTTTACCTGAGAACCAGCTTCAGAAACACCAGATGGTTATAGACAGAATGGGATTTGAAGCGGGCAATGCAAGCTGTTATAATTCTAGGCATGCCGAACTTTTCATCAGCAAAAGAGACATCTTGACCTCTGGTATTCCATCAGTAGCAGAGACTTTACTTTTTGGATTTTTTTTGTTTTTTTTTAATGAGAAATTGGGTTATTTGT
Organism: Terrapene triunguis; assembly: GCF_002925995.2. Taxonomy (NCBI): domain Eukaryota; kingdom Metazoa; phylum Chordata; order Testudines; family Emydidae; genus Terrapene; species Terrapene triunguis. The sequence continues at coordinate 11,946,379 of NW_020664487.1, read as the reverse complement.
GTGAAGAGATTCAGCTACTTTTTGAATTCTCAAAATACTTTGGAAAATGTCTGCCTTACTTTTCAAGCAGTGTTTTGCCTCACACAGCCATGGTTCCCACTAGGGTTGCCAACTGTCTAATCACACAAACCCAAATACCCTTCCCCTGCCCCTTCCCCATGGCCCCACCCATGCCCCACTCCTTCTCTGAGGCCCCACCCCCCTCTCCCTCCATTCCTGCTCCCTCCAAGGGCTCCGGGCTGAGCCTCGGGCAGGGGGTTGGAGTGCGGGAGGGGGTGAGGGGTGTGGGCTCCAGGAGGGAGTTTGGGTGCGGGAGGGGGCTCAGGGCTGGGGCAGGGGGTTGGGGTGCAGAAGGGGTTGTGGGTTCTGGGAGGGTGTTTGGGTGCAGGAGGGGGTTAGGGTGACCAGGTGTCCTGTTTTCGACTGGAACTCCCGGTCAAAAAGGGACCCTGGTGACTCCGGTCAGCACCGCCGATCGGGCCATTAAAAGTCCGGTCGGCAGTGCTGCGGGTCTAAGGCAGGCTAGTCCACGGTCTGCAGGAGTGGGATTCCACCCCTGAATGTAAGCAGAACTTTGAGTTGGCTCTGCATGTTGTTTCCTGTCTGAGAATGGGACATCAGTCAACCAGAAATGTAGTAGGTTGTTCTCACCTTGTCACAGCTAGGCAGACTACAATAACGGCATCTTGTCAGAGATCTGGTGGAGCTGTGAGTGGTCGAACACGCTGTCTGGAGGTTAGGGTATAATTCAAGCAGCCACTTACAATATGAGTGGCTAAATTCAGCTCCATGTTCAGAAGCTGAGTGTGGCAGGTGTGCTTCCAGAGCACAAAGCAGTGTTCAGCTGAAGTAAACACCAGAGCCAATACAGATGTAAGGAGGACTGCTCCCCAGGAGGTTCCCAATAATTTTCCTATCAAGGTGATACAGCAAGATACCTTAATGTTCAGGTGTTCCAGGTGAGGCTGGTATGCCAAGCTGTGGTTGAGTTTTACTCCCAAGTATGTGCCAACTGGATGGAATAGCAGTAGCTATCTTTGGACATGGATCAAGATGGTTTAATTGGCAAGAGAATTGATTAGGTAGAAAGTAGTTGTCACATTGAGAATTAGTCTCCATTGCTGGAAGTGGTCAAAGTAGCCGTGGTTCTCTTCAATCCTATGGAAGTTGTTTGCAGTGTCAACAATACTGATGTCAGCATAGCAATACTCTTTGGCCTGCATTTCGGGAAGGTTGTATGTGTATAAATTGAACAAAAGGGGGCGAAAACTGACGCAGGTAGAAGCCCATTGTGGAGTCATAAAAGGTGACTGAATTTTTCCATGACTCACAGGATGACGCTTCAGTCGCTAATCATTCCATGGATGAACCACACCATCAGCCTACAAGAATAATTTGCATCAACTTGGCACTCAGCCCAACATGCCACATGGTGTTGTAGGCTGCTGTCAGAGCAATGAGGACAGCACCAACTTTCTTCCCTGTCTCAGATGTGTTGAGTCAGACAAAGTACCTGATCTTGGGTGCATCGTCCCCTCCTGAATCCAGTCTGATCTTAAGGCAGCTGGGGATTGACTCCCTCATTAATCCACGTCAGGATTCGGCTATCTGTCGGTTTATAGGTAACACTGTTTGGAGCCGTCAATAGTTTTCATGGCTCGGGGACAGCTTCAACTTCTGCTCTGCACCAGACTTTTGCGATGCTGCAATTCTGGGTGCCATGATTCAGAAACCAAAGCAAGCAGCTTTTGGTGATTGGCTCAAAGTGAGAGACGATCTCGTGGATGTTATCTAGACCAGGAGCATTGTTAGGCTGCAGCTGATGTATAGCCAGGTCAAGCTCTTGATCAGTAAAAGGAGCCATCAGGTTTATGTCCATGTTCTCAGCCACCATTTTAACTGCACGGCTGAAAACTGTCTCAACTAGGAGCTCTGCCATGGGCCATCAGATGGGATGCAATTGCATTTGCTGTGACTGTGTGTTCCCTCTCCATCCATTCTCTTAATAGTTTGCCAGGCTTTGGGTCTGAAATACGTGACGTTCAATTTGGAACTCCCCCCCCCCCCAACCCCTATCTCTCTTGTCTGGTTTGATGTAGAAGGTGAAAAAGGTCTCTATTTATCAAAAACCTCCTATTCATTCTTGGTAGATTTAAATTCCTGGTATAGTCTGGTTGCATCACATGACCATCCATGAATTTATTGTAGATGAAATCCTCGGGGTATAGATTTCTTTGATGTGTCCACAACTTTATCGCAGAAAACTTGGTAGATGGCACTGAGGTTGTTCTGAATATCTGATTTTGAGTCTTCACCCACAAGAGACTCCAAATGAGACCGGATCAGATCCCCCCTTGATTTCAGAAGTTTCACCAACATTTCTGGAGGCTATTTGTAGTTGAAATTTGCATCAGGATGAATTTGTCTAGCCTCAAATTCCAGCCGCTGGATCTTTTTAAAGCTCTTATAATTTTTACTTCCTCTTCCAGTACTTCCCCAGGATTTGGGTCGGTTGTGATCAAGGATGGCTGATGCTGGGTTTGGGGAAACATATCCAGCATTTTACATTCCATGACACCCGGAGGATGTTGTCCAGTGGTAGAAAAGGCAACATCAGAGAAGAACCTGAGTCCATCCATCTTTTGCTATGGAAAGTGGGTGGTTGCTTAGGATCATAGTCGACCATCAATGTCCACTCCTCTAGCCTTATTCCATCCACACATCATCAGTGAATCTCCAATAGGACTGGTGTGAATTAAAATTGCCACAGTAGACTGAAGGTCCTGAGAAAGTGATGACAGGAATGGGCCAGATGGCAGGTGGAGGTTTGTAGATGTGTATAAAAGAGTTGGGTCCGTCACTTTTTATAGCCTGCCGTTCAATGACATCATTAGGACCTGATGGTGAGACTAGAGTGATGGAATGACTCCCTAATGTAGGATGCCATCCTGTGATAGAGGGGAGACACAACAGCAAAGCCAGGGATTGATAGTTAGGTGTCAGCTTTAGAGTGTGTTTCTTGAAGCAAGATGACATGTGCTTCATGTTCTACAGCCAACTAGGGAAGGATACCCCTCTTGGCCACTGAGATTCCAATGCAATTGAGGGCAGCCGCTTGAGACCCCAGTGCTAGGGTTTCTGATGCTGGCCATAAAAGGGACCACATTGGAGGGTGATTCTTTTCAGCTGTATTTGTCTTTCACTTTTGACAATGAGAACTTGAGCTCCAATTGCGTATTTTATCTACTTTTGTTTTGCGTTTTGCTACTGATGGGGGGGGGGGCACATGACGGTAGTAGACTTGCTTGAAGTAAACACCAAATACTGCCAGTGTTGCAGTACTTGCCACAAAATTGTAGTACTTGCAATAAAATTGCAAAAGTTGGCAACACTGCATGAGGACTGAACTAACAAAACGATGGCATTATTGAAGACACCAGAAGTAGAAAATGACAGCTTTTTCAACAGACAGAGACGGCGTAGATCTGAAAGGAGAAAACAGTTGAGAACAGCTGATGAATTAACTTTTAACCATATATATATATATATACACCGAGAGAGAGAGGACTGTTTTACTCATTTACAAGAAAGGTTGGGTCAGATCTTCAGCTAGTGTAAATCAGCATGACTCTGTTTAGCTCCATGAAGGAACATCAATTTACATCAGATGAAGATCTGGCCCAGTGTAAGCGCGTGGGACTCACCCCTGCGGCGTCTCCTGCTGGTACCTTCTGGGAATTAGTTCTCCAGCCGTCGGAGCGCCCTCTGCAGGCCGGTGTCCCGCTTTCGCCAGGCCCCCATGTCCCTCCCGGACCCGGTGCCCCTTGCACACTGGGGTGCTGCCCCCTGGCAGTACACCCCTCAGTCTCTGGGTCTCCCCTCCCCGGGGAACCCCCAGCCCCTATCCCCGCCTCGCCTCAATCGTAGGCTACTGCCAGTCACCAACTAGCCCCCTTTCACTGGGGCTGACTGCAGTCTGTATAAGCCAATCATCACAGGCAAGGGGGGTTTGGACCTGCTGCTTCTACCTATAGCGGAGCTGTCCCTCTGCAGCCCAGTACCCTCTAGTGGGCCCTTACTTCGGCATACAGCCTGGGGCTCTGCTAGGCTGGAGCTCCCCAGCTCCCTGGCCCTTCCCCAGCATTGCGCCACCCTCGGTACCTTCCTCAACTCCCCAGGCAGCCTGGTCCCTCCCTCTCCAAAGGCTAGAGAGAGAGTGTCCCTGCTCCTGGCTTCCCTGGCCTTTATAGGGCCAGCTGGGTCTGTTTGGGGCGTGGCCCCAGCGGCAGCTGCTTCCCAATCAGCCCAGCTTTCCCCCTGCCCCAGCCCTCTCCAGGGCTGTTTTAGGCCCTTCCAGGCAGGAGCGGGTGACCACCCCGCTACACCCGGTATATGGAAGATGAAGGGAATAAAATAGGTTACAAGATATGAAAATTCAGAGTGGAATCCTGGCCCAGTTTGAAGTGATGGGAGTTTTCCCCCTGACTTCAACTGGGATGGCATATCACCCTTCAAAACTAGCATAGGATCATAGGGTGAAATCCTGGTTATAACGAAATTAATTCCCACACTCCTGTTTACTTCAATAGGGCCAGAAGGAAATATTGTGATCGTCTAGTCTGTTGTTGTACATAACAAAAGCCAAATGACTTCCCTGAACTAATTCCTGTCTCAACTAGAGCATATCTTGTAGAAAAAAAATCCACTCTTGATTTAAAAATTGCTAGTGATAGAGAATCCACCACAATCCTTGATAAGTTCTTTCAGTAATTACCCTCACAGCTAAAACATTGGGCCTTATTTCCACTCTGAATTTGTCTAGTCTCAATTTCCAGCCATTGGATCTTTTAAAAGCTCTTATAAGTTTTAATTCCTCTTCCAGTACTTCCCCGGGATTGGGTCCATGACCTCTGGCACCATAAGTGAGAGCCATACCTCTAAGCCATTAAGGTTTTGATCCTGCAATGGATCTACACCAAGCTGGAGGGAGACCAACGAATTAATTTCTATCGCATGACTGAACAGTTATCAGATGGTGACTTCTGTTCACTATTGACATTGAGTGAGATATAAACACGCAACTGAGAAGTGAAAGGCCTCTTAATGTGTTTGCTTCATGCAAATGCACGTTTGTTAATTTCCCATGATAAAGCACTTAAAAGCAAATGTAGAGTTTATGACATGCCAATAGATTTTAAAGCTGAATAATATACAATTATTGAAGTGGCTAATAATGCAAATTATCTGAGTCAGTCTCAGTGCATAGCAGTAAATATATGCCGTTCCATGCGGGCACTCTTTTTTTCCATTTAATGTTTTACACCCCTGACGAGATGTTTTCAGTATATTGCTTATACCAGCATGGTGCACTCTCCGTATTCTTGGATGTCATTATGAAGAACCCTGAAGACTGTACCAATTCTCCACTGTCTCTGAGGCTCGCTTGAAAACTGCTTGGAGCAACAACACCAAATGTCAACAGGGAGCCATATTAATTATTTGGAATGTGCCTCATAAGAGGAATCAACTGTTTTTATTACAGCATGAATATTACTTGAAACGGGAAGGTTATTCTAGCTGTTATCATAATCTATGTATCATTAACTTTCCTTGTTTAGAAAAAGAGATTAACAGCCCAGAAAATTGTTATAGTAAATAGATGAATTATAACATGTTTTTATTATAAATAAAAGTTTTTCAATATAAGCAGTTACCTAGTGATCCATTGGAGAAGAATGGAGTCTTTAACAACTAAAGAACTGCATTGTAAGGTTGACTCTTAAACGGCTTTCATTCATGTGAAAGGGACTGTAATTCTGCACACCAAAGTTTACATCTACTGCAGACCAAATGTCAAACCACTATTTACGCCATACTTTCAGTAACAGCTCTTGTAGGCAACAAATGCAAAGCTTGCTATAACCTGGAACTGCTCATTTTCCATTTCGAGTCAGGTTAACAGAATGAATGTTCTTCCCCCCGCCCCCCCCCCAGTTTGAAATACAGAATCTGCAAACGAAACTGGATATGAGTCCCCATAAGAGAATGAAATGCAAAATTCATGATGAAACTGCAACTAGCCTTCTCTAAAACAGGTCATATTGGATCCCAGAAGAAACGTGGTGATGAGCAAGCATGTGGAGCCTTCGCTATGAGTGGCAATGGGAGATATGGCTAAATTTAAACATACGATAATATCTGTTTGGAGGAAGCAATTTTATTTTTTACATACATACTGAGAGGTGAAATATCCTCCATAAGGTTAATCTTCAACATTAATTTCTATGTGCAAGAAAAATACCTGATAAAGTAGAATGTGTTTGAACCTGTTGTTGGTCATGTTTTAAGTGTGTGGTGTGACATGTGTGTTGAACTAAAATCCTTACAGATCTGAATGTGAAACAGTAGACACTGAAACCCTTGATTTGTCCACAGGGCAGGCACACCACGGGCAGGTTTCCTACATTGCTCCACCAATTCATCTTGATTCGGACCCGGAGAGACCGCCTTCGAAGGGTGAGTCCGTGACGCAATCTGTGTCTGTGGGCATGGTCAGATAGCCATAGGCATGAATGTATTTTATTGGTTTGTGCAGAAGAGCCTCCATGAAGAGAGTTACGGTGTGCCATCCGAGGCACTCATTGGAGCAAATTAATTCCATTGACTTAAATAGAGTTACACAAGCCATAGATTTGGCTCATGCTCTCCATTCCTTGTGTAGAATTGAGATTACTGTATTATCCCAGGGCCATTTAGTTCTCCCACGCAGTACTATATGCATTTGTGTTGGAGAACTGTCACCCTTAATCCTCACGCAACGCTCCCTCGTTCCCTGATTCCACTGCATAGCCAGTTTTGGTGGGTACTCTTTCTGCACTCTGACGCGGGTAGAGGTGGTAGAGGAACAGGGGGAGCGGATGGATCTGCAGCTACTCAAGGGTGGTGAGGCTGCACCAATGATATGGAGTGACTTCATTTCACAGCTTGATTTCTCCCCCCATCTCATCAACTCCTGCAAAGTACAGTACGTTTTTGGCCTTGGCTTGGGAAAGCAGATTTACCCCTAAAAGATGTACTCAGATTGCTTACAGAGTTCTTAGATCTTTTCTGTGCTTGTTTTGACTCCGTCTGTATGTGTTCAGGTATGTCAGCTCTAAGATACCGAGTCGACTGTATTTGGCTGCATCGTAGTAAGATCTATAAGTTAAAACCAAAGATGGATATGGAGAAATCTCTTGCTCACCCAGGGGAATGCATAGGAATATTTACTTTAAAAACAGGGTGGTCCTTTTGGGGGCAGGGGAGTAACATTTCATCAGAGAGCGAGTGATGATGATCTATAGATTAAAGGAGAAACTAAGGACACAATAATTGCCACCTAGAAAATTGTTTAGGAACCCCTTTAAATACATTTGAGTAGTTAAGAAATTCATGGAGATGAATTTCCGTATAGGCAGCTTATTCCATAACTACCTACTGCAATATAATTGAGACAAGACATGGCACTCAGTGGACCTCGGGTCTGATCCAGTATGGGAATTCCTGTCCTCCTCCTGTTACATAACTATACAACGTGTGCAATTTCACATGCAGACGTGTTTCTCTGAGTGCACCATATTTAAAACGCAACATGCAAGTGCAAGGTTGAGTACACTAATATGTGACACCATGTGGGTAGGACCTGTTCCTAAATTGCCTCAGCCAGTGCACTCCATTAGCACAGAGGGCATGCTAGATATTCAAAGGGATGGTTCAGCAGAAAGACACAAATGGCAGGCGGTTGCTGTGTCTCTACACTGTCTCAGCTCGTTGATTGCTATCACATCAGGACTTTCTTCTTCCCCCATCAGATGGTTCTTATCTGTTGCTAAACAGTGTTTTTGGTGATTTAAAAACATGAGGGCAAATCAGTCCCTGCCCCCAAAAGCTCACACTCTAAGGCTGTGATCCTGCAACTAACGCAGCACTGGTGGACCCCTGGGCCCATGTGGTGCCCTATTGTCGTCAGTGTCTGTGGGAGCTCAGTAAAGTCATAGGGCGGATTTGGATACCTGTACCCCAGCTGATTAGCATCTTACTGTGTGAGTAGTCCCATCAGTGCTACTCAGTGTGAGTTAGTACATCAGAATCTGACTCTGAAAGGCTTCTTTTGCCTTACCCATCCATTGCCCCCAGTGTTCGGAGATTGAGAAAGTCTCAGCATGTGCATGGGCACTGAAACATATCCTGCTCCCCAAAGTTACCCCTGAACTTTGCAGCCTAAATTCAAGCATATTCTGTGTGCAGTGCTGGCCCCATTGAAATCCATGGAAATTTTGACATTCATATCAATGGGGTCAGGATTTCACCCTCAAAATGTAAGGCCTCTGCTGTCTTTCACTGTGAATGCGAGTGCATGTGTATGCAGTGCAGCAGTAAAGATCACAAACAATTGAATGAGTCTGACTATATATGTAAGCAGTTTCTTTGTTTTTGCTTCTTGGAGAACACAGTTGCATTCCCAATGGGTGGGACACGATGGTCAGTGGCCCGTTCTCCATCTCTCGCCAAAAATGATTGTTCTCATGGAAGAAAGTGGACTGCTTCCAAAACAGGTGATGCTGATCATCCAAAATCCCATAAGGCTTTAAACCCCTGGTTCAATCTCTTCCCCATCGGAGTTTGCCTTTAGTCCAGACTGTCTTTTATAGTCTAGATCTTCAGCTGTTTCTCCACTGCCTCCAAACAGTGCTTGTAACTTTTAAGATCTCTCAAAATCATTTTGTCAACTATGTGCCCTGTTTTAACAGAGGACTCCAGCAAGGCAGATGATGTCTCAGGCTGGGCGACCGAAACACCCAGCCTCTCATAACTTTCTCTGATATTAGCTGTAGTGATTCAGAACTTATATGGACTAGCTCCACTTAAATCATCCCCATGGCTTGCTGCAGAAGATCAAGGGGGACTGGGTCAGCAGCAGCCAAAGATGGTGCTGTCATGGGCTTAGCCACTGATGCAACAGCCCCGGGCCTATAATAGTCCTCTGCAATTTGCTTTCAGGAGGGCATAACTCATCCCCTAGGCCAGGTCCAGAATGACACATCCACATGCTGACAAGAGTCAGATGAGCTGGAGAGACTGGTGAGAGCAGGAAGTGGCGCGCACCCAGCACACTGCTGGCATTATGCCTCCCTGGCATGGCCTCTCTAGAGCCCCAGTGAAAAGGTTTTCAAGCAGTACTTGTTCAAAGAGCTGTGGTACATTATGTACTTGTATGGCACTTCCCATAGACCTGCCCAGTAACTCTGATCGCACAGGTGATTAACATCGGTGGGATTCAGTGGGGATCATTGCCCCTTGTGTTCTGCCGTCCAGCGCAGGGGTCCGTGAGGCTCCCCTGTATCATTCTGTTATTGGGAGGGGGCTCAGAAACCCGGGTGATGTGCACACTGTAGGAAGCTAGGCAGATGGGAATGAGGCTCTTCCCCCCCCTGAAGAAGAGGCTGTGGTTCTGCCCTCAATCACCATTGTTGGGGTTCCCCCGAGACCTCTTCCACGCCGTTCCCCAAGATCTCGGTTTGGCTCCAGTCTCCTGACTCAAGTTCCTTTATTTGGCAGAGAGCAAAGCTACGGTGAGTTGATCAGACTCAAGCGTAGGGGGCGGATACTGGGTATCCTACACATCCAAAGTTACCCAGCACGTCTCTTCCTTTTTATACATTTACACATCACATTGTATTTACTATACGTTGTGTCACATGCTTTGGGGTTGGCTTGGGCACTTAGTAGGAACCAATCCCTGTGCAGCATGCTCTGCCCATGCACTGTCCAGGTATGACTTACTCTTAATCTAATCTTACATTTCAGGCTTATCTTATCCACTGTTATCTTGTCCATTGTCAATGGTTCACTGGGGGTCCCCCCTTCTCTGAACTAGTGCAGACATGTTGTTCCCAGCCTGCTGATCCATTTACTTCTCTCATCCTGTCTCCCAAGCAACGAGGCCTCACCCATGTCCAGTTACTCATGTCAAGTCAGGCCTACATTGCACTGCTTTAGTTTTTCTTTTCTATATTAGCATATATTTCATTTGCATCGTATTCCTGTCCTTCTGTGCTTTCTTTTTATAAGTTCACTACTGAGCAACACATTCCCAAGACCACAGTAGTAATCATTTGAATCACTGTTAATTCTAAGCTCAAAGTACAAAATAGGGTGCAAGTTTACCTCTTCTGCTATAGTCCACCAGCTTGTAATCTCACATGATAAACTTGCTCTGCCTTTAAAACATACTGTAATTTTAATTTTGCTTTTATTTTCATCACATTATTTAAAAAAACGGGTACAAAATATAAAATCTTTTCATTTATCACCGCAGGAAATTTAGGTGTGGAACAGAACATAGGCCAATTACAATAACATTCGCTGGGTCCATACCAGAAGTGGTCCTCTTCGGCCACCGCATAATACAGTAACTCCTCACTTAAAGTCGTCCTGGTTAACATTGTTGCCTTGTTACGTTGCTGATCAATTAGGGAACATGCTCGTTTAAAGTTGTGCAATGCTCCCTTCTAACATCGTTTGGCAGCTGCCTGCTTTGTCCACTGCTTGCAGGAAGAGCAGCCCGTTGCAGCTAGCTGGTGGGGGCTTGGAACCAGGGTGGACCGGCAGCCCCCCATCAGCTCCCCGCTCCCCTATGTTCCCTGTGCTGCAGCCGCACAGCAGGTTATCAATTGCAGGCAGTTCAGCTGTCCCTCCCCCCACTGCCCTGTGCTGCTCCTGCCCTCTGCCTTGGAGCTGCTCCCAGAGACTCCTGCTTGCTGTGTAGGGGGGGGAAGGGGGGTGCTAATGTCAGGGTGTCCCCCTCCCCCCTGCTCCTGCACCCCGCTTACCCCCTCTCCATATAGAGCAGGGAGGGGACACAGACGGAGAGAGACAGAGAGAGCTTGGGGCAGCAGCTGCTGTCTCAACTTCCTGATCCACTTAAAAAGACAATGCACTTAAGAGTGGGTCAGCTTACTTACAGGGGCAGTGTGCATCTCTTGCTCTGTCCCACACACAAGGTGTCTGTCTGTCTCTGGCTGCTATGCTGTCTCCCCTCCCTCGTGTTCATGCTGCCTTGTGTGAGAGGCTACATTAACAACAATGTGTTAACCCTTGAGGGAACAGCCGAGTGCTAGTTCATCATTCAGCAGTAAGGCATTCCCTGGGAAATATCCCACCCTCTTCCACCCTCTAACTTCACCACCTCAACCAAGCTTCTCAACCATCATAGCTGTGAACAGTATTAAATTGTTTGTTTAAAATGTATACTGTGTGTATATCTATATAATATATAAAAGCAGCAAAGAGTCCTGTGGCACCTTATATAGACTAACAGACGTATTGGAGCATGAGCTTTCGTGGGTGAATACCCACTTCGTCGGATGCAAGTATTCACCCACGAAAGCTCATGCTCCAATACGTCTGTTAGTCTATA
>NW_020664487.1:11919180-11934521 GCF_002925995.2 Terrapene triunguis | reverse complement strand
TATAGACTAACAGACGTATTGGAGCATGAGCTTTCGTGGGTGAATACTTGCATCCGACGAAGTGGGTATTCACCCACGAAAGCTCATGCTCCAATACGTCTGTTAGTCTATAAGGTGCCACAGGACTCTTTGCTGCTTTTACAGATCCAGACTAACACGGCTACCCCTCTGATACTATATAATATATAGTTTTTTGTCTGGTGAAAAAAATTTCCCTGGAACCTAAGCCCCCCATTTACATTAATTCTTATGGGGAAATTGGATTTGTTTAACATTGTTTCATTTAAAGTCACATTTGTCAGGAACATAACTACAACGCTAAGTGAGGAGTTACTGTAATGGGTAGCAGCAGCTTAGGCTTTGAGATGATTCATAGAATCATAAATTTTAAGGCCAGAAGGGACCACTGTGGTCATCTAATCTGACCTCCTGTGTACCACAGGCCAGAGAACTGCTCTGACGTACTGATCAAAAGGGCTGGGTATTTTCACTATCACTTCCCCCTCTTCTCCTCCTCTTCCTCCAGCTCCCACCACACCATGTTTCTTTGACACTGTTCTTCCTTTTGGCCTTTGCTGCCTTTGCCTCCTGCTTCTGTTTTGACTGCCTTAATTTCACCTTCATGTTACCTCAGCACTTAATTAACCACTGGGCACAGGTTGCTATTGCATGTAACTGCAGTAGAAAGAGCATTGTTGTCCACCTTGCAGTTTTAACTTTAATCACGCTAATACTAAAGAAAGCTGGGCTACAAAAATAAAAGCCTTCTGGTTTTGCATATGTCAGCAAAAATAAATTGAACGTTTTGAATGCTGTTGCTGCTGTGATTATATTCAGTTGCAACTTTCAGCTGACAGATTTATTTGTAACTATCTTTTTTTTTTTATCACTGGTGACGTTTACCTATATTATTGATGTATGCAATGCATTTTTCCAACCCTTCACTTTACTGAATAGAGTGTAAACTCCAGTAGTTTACTAGCACATTAGTGTCACCATACATTACAAGGTAATTACCTCGAGCCACCGCTCTATATAGAAACATAGTAATGGCACTGTAAATCATTTAATAAAAATAAGGTCCTAGATCAGCATTCTCTTTTAAAGTTATTTCTCCTTCCCCACTCCCCATTAATTAGAAAATATGGTTTTAAATTCGTTTCATATATGAAACACCCATAACCATTATTTTTACATCTACCTTTAGTAAAACAAACGGGACTAGGTTGCAGTAATTTTTATGTAATTATTTATATTTGTTCATATGCAAATTAATTCCAGAGGTAGCTGAGGCAGTTTTCTCTGTAGCTGAGTCCTAGAACGGCTGGAAATCAGTGCATTGCTCTATTGCTTCAGATGCAGTGTTCCAACAACTATGGCTTTGTCTTATTCTTTATGCATGGTCCTGAACTTGTTAACTGTCTGGACTGAGGGCTCATGCATAAAGATAAGGGAAACTCTATTTACTCTTTTGAGTTTTAGTTCCTGTCCTCGATAGATAGCTATTAGCCTTTCATATTTAAGAAGCCTCTTTCATTCGCTCAGACAGTTCCTTCGTTCTAAGCATTAAATGTTAATCACTAATTTGTGACATCAAACCCTTTCTGGATCCCCAGGTTGTGATCTCATAAACTAAGGATTATAACCTACATTACAAAAATGGTTTGCTTGTTTCTGACGACAGTAAAGAAGTTCAAAGATAAGTGGGACTCTAGTGTCCTGGCTTCAAAGGAAGCTTTACAGAATTAACGTATATAGCAATAACTGAAATGTAGTGTTTGGACTGAAATTACTCCAGGCACTAAAATACAATGAATGAATTGAATTAAACTCACTGAATCCACATACTAAAGCTATTTATAAAGTTTTATAGAAGCAGATTTTGCTCTATCCGTGGAATTATTTTAAGCATAAAATATATCCCTGGCTTTAAAGCTAGGCAGACAAAGGCAATAAGCTACGTTGCTGAGATACTGTTCTGCAAAATGTTCCTTCAGGTGAAGCCTGTGGGGAAATGGGTGGCTCAGGGGGATTGTTAAAGTTGAACAGAAATTGTTTCAAAACATATTAATACACAAGTCAAACTTATTTAAGAGCCCCGGATTTACAAATGAATAATAGGTAAGTTAAATAGAGGGGACATCCTGTGGGCTTGCCCTCTTTCTATGAAGATTTCTCCAGGCAGCCGTCCAGTTTAGACCTCCAGTCAGATACTTGGTCTCTTCTTTGAACCTTAATCTGTTTCTTTAAAAGTGGAAGACATAATGGAGTTTATAGACCTGCAAAGTACGGGGGGAGGGGCAAACCAAGGTCGAAGGGCCTTGCCTCATAGCAGATGATGACCCTGGACAGATGCACTTTTGGTCACAAGATGCTAAGAGATTCACTCCCCCTGTCACTCTAGTGTCTCCTCTATCCCCACTCCATATTTCATTGCCCTGTGGTTAGACCCCCACAGGCTTTATTGTTGGCAGCCAGGTCACAGCCATGTTTCCCACTTTTTTTTCATTTTCCGTGATTGAGCTGCCCCACAATAGCTGCCCCCTTGGGAGAGAATGCTCTTTGTTCTTTAGACTATTCTTTTGTTTCTCTCCGGGGCCCTTCCTTTATCTTTCCTCCAGCCTCCCTTTGGTTAGTGATGGCCATAGCTTACTGACTGCCTCCTCTTAGCCATGTTATTTTCCTGGGAGGAGAGGTTAGGTAGGGGACTAACCAGTTCCTGTTAAGCTATGTCATCAACTTACAGAAACTCATCCAGTGTTCTTGGGAGCTGAGAGCACAAATGTTTCCTCAATGATCGTTCAGTTCAGTTCAGTTCAGTTCAGTGAGGCTTTATTGGTGTGGCAAGCCTGACAAACTGATGGGGGGGAAAGTCAGACCCCCCCAGGTATCTGTAAGAGGAGAGCTAGGTCTTGCCCACAGTAAGGCCATGCGCTGTGTGAGAAAGTGGGACCCTGCATCCATTTGTCAGTACTGTCCATTCCCGTGCTGGTTCCAGCTTGCTATGTAGTGCCGGACCATTTCTGCCATCTCTCTCCATCTCCCAGAATGAGGCACATTTTTTCCTCTTTGCTGTTTGATGGGAAGCCTTTCACTTCCAGTGAGGAAGGCCAGCTTTGTAGTTGGTATGAGCATAGTGAGATGATGGGGAAAATCTTCACAAGTCAGAAGTTTGGTCCATGTCACAGTAACACATTCACTTAACGATGAGGGTGATTTATCATTCAAGACCTGAGATCAGTCCAGGGATGGTGCACAATAATAAACAGTGATGACAATCAGTGTTGTACACTATGGCTGAGAGATTTGGTTTACAGTCCCCATCAAAATTAATGGGAGTTGGTCATCGAAACGGCTTGGACAGCTTTGAAAATCTCAGTGCACATGCATGTTGGGGCACAATGTTACAACTATTGATAGCCCTTTAAGGTACATTTAAGGTATAATATTGTGAGCTGGTGGCTCCAAACACAATCCACACCAGACGTAACACGAGCCTGATTTATGCACAAAAGGAGCTCTCAATGAAGCACCACAAAATCCAAGCCTAAGCCTTCTCACCAAGCTTGGATGCTTCTAGGGTTCCTCTTTCATGATGCTCAGCCCACTTCCAAGGAGCTCTCTCTCTCTCTCTCTCTCTCTTGACTCACTCCCCTATAGCTGAATGGGATAATGAGAAACCTAAACCCAGCAAAAGTTATTTAGCATTTTCCAGTGGGAATACCCCTTGTGGCTTTCAGGCAAACACTGCATGATCCGCATACTTAACAAATATTGCATACGTTAAATGCTAGGTGGTTATTCACAATAATGATATCATAGATGGATTAATGGTATATAATAGCATTGCTTCTATAACCAAGTTCCCTTCAGCCCAATGTTTTTAACAATTACTGAGACTTGAATTAGTGAAAATACCCCTCCACACATTTCGGAAATTACATATGGTCAATTTTCATGTTACTTCCTGAACTGGTTAGAGCTTTTAGTATATACAGCAGAACCTCAGAATTACTAACATCTCCGGAATGGAAGTTGTTTGTAACTCTGAAATGTTCATAATTCTGATCAAAACGCTATGGCTGTTTTTTCAAAAGTTTACAGCTGAACACTGACTTAATACAGCTTTGAGACTTTACCATGCAGAAGAAAAATGCTGCTTTTAACCATCTTAATTTAAGTGAAACAAGCACAGAAACAGTTTCCTTACCTTGAAAATATTTTTGTTTAAATTTCCCATGTTGTTATTTTAGTAGTTTACATTTAACACAGTGCTGTTGCCTGATAGCGTACTTCCAGTTCCCAAAGAGGTGTGGGGTTGACCGGTCAGTTGGTAACTCTGGGGTTCTACTGTAGTTTGTTATGGTTTCTGGTGGTGGTGATGGTTGTTTTATTGAACTTATCTCTTCGTTGCTACGGCCAGTGTTTTTTAAAGCGCTCAGCACCCACCATCAGACCCAGCTCTTCAAAATAGCTTAGCAGGTTGGGAGCTGAGTTCTTCTGAAAATGTGGTCATAAGTGGTACACGGGGTGCTGCCGGGCGCTGAGTCCTTTTGAAAACTCCGATCCTGGTGTAAGTGCCTAAATGGGAGGGGAACTCTTGTGAAAAATCTGTCTCCAAGTGCGGATGCTGAGCACTTGAAAATCTAGTCCTGAGCTTTTATGAACATCTGGCTGCATGAGCCAGATTCTGCCCTGGTTGACACCCTACAAGCCCACACTGAAACCAGTAAGGTGGATGGATGGCAGGGCTGAGTTTGGCCCATACCAGAATGTTTTATTTATTTTAAAAAATAAGCCTAGCAAGTGAATATTAGGGACTTGGACTTGTTAAAACAAATCTCCGGGAAGCTTTTCAGGCAGCCTGCAGTGTTTCAATGTTTTAATGAATGCAGCCCAGTCTACACCCTGTAACTACTGATAGTCACAAACTGTTAGTTGCGTGCCTTTCACTTTTTTTTTAAAAATGCTGTTGAACTGTTGCACTTACTTCCTTAGAATATGTGTTTCCATTTGAGAGGGGCACCGCAGGGCATTGCTGTTTATTTATAAGATAACAGTGTTCTCTCCAGCAGAAAGCACACGCTAACAGACTTTCTCAAGCAGGCGCGCTAAATCCAGCCTGCAGATGGAAAGTGGTGTAACCCTGTGTTTACACTTGAAAATATTGATGGAAGTAAGAAAAACATCATTTCACTTTGAGATTTTAACTCCTTTTAAACAGCATATTTTCCTGTTGTCCTTACTGCTTAAAAAGGGATTTTTTTATATATTTACATCAATTAATCTTTGCATTGTATGGGAGTTGTCCCTCGGAGATCAGCATGTGGCCTAATTTTAAGATCCCTAGAAATGTTATTCTTTATAAATTGCCTTGAGCTATAATATTATGTGCTAAGCTTAAAACAGACAAAGACTTCTACCCCAGAGATTTTCTTTTCTAGAGTGCTTCATTTTACACTTTGCACTGTGACATCAATGGTGGAACTTTTCATTCTCCCACCTGACACTGGCAACAGCTGGAGATTGGAACAATGACATACACTCAAGCAGCACTAATCTAAAGTGAATGTCCTATTAAAAACCCAAACAAACAAACAAACAAAAATCTGTTAACTAATTCATTGTGGAAGAAGAATGCCATTCTATATACAACATGAGCCCCTTCTCAAACAATCCTATCACATCCCCCACCCCCCAGACTAATTTTTTGGCCAAACTTTCTTCTGGAATATTTATAGGGCAAATAACTGTTTTAAATGAGCAGATGGGGGAGGCAGAAGTCAAGCTGTTAAATTAATAAACATGTGTGGTACTTCATCAGTAAAGGAGTCCATTTTGGCATTTTTTCCAGATGATTTGTATGGCCTATCACCATTGCACCTGGTGCAGGGACAATAAATGGGCACTTAATAACCAAACAACGTGCAAACTCCTTCCATTATAACTTCATTATGTCAGAAATAATCGTCTATAACTAGATGTCAAATACATAATTTATGTCTGGCTCCCTTGTGGAATAGTGGCCACATGAATGAATGGCCCCATTAATGGGAAGGAGCTTTTACCGTAACTTTCTCTCTCCTGGTACCTGGTCCATTTTGTCATCTGGTATTAATTCTGAACCGATTCAGTGCTGCAAAAAGGGCCTGTTATATTTATATTTGTGTAATCAGAGAAGAGGGCACATAAATCATACATGAGATCAAATTTCAGGTCCAATGACTTCCATGGCGCACATCTGTTTTAAAAAGAATAGTACAGGTCTGTGGTAATTTTATGGAGACGCATAAATGGCCCTCCTTGTACCCCTTTTTGAGACATTAAAAGGGTTCCTGGCTTAGAATGTTAGTGAACACTTCCTCTGGGAGACTTCTGATGTGATCAAAGAAGAGCTTAGCTACTGGAAAGGCTTCATCTGTCACAGCGGCCATTTTAATCATCAGCCGCGTTTTGCTTCTTTGCTTCTGTTATGTCAGGCTACACCTACTGGTAGGGGTGTCCAGTGACATGGGTGTTGACGTATGTTGTCAACACTGGAAAAATTAAGGGCTTTTTGTTGTTGTTCATTTAAAAGATCCCTTTGAATGTACATGCAAGCACTATTGGTAGGAGTTTAAGGGCCTGGTTTTGCAAGCCCGGCTTGTGTTAAGTATTATGTATTCACATGGGTGGGTAGCTCCAGTGGTTTCCCTCCTGTCAGCCTCCCACAAGGGACTGTGTTCTTGCCATGTTGTAGGTTGTGAAGTGTTTAGGAGGCAAGTTGCTGTGGACCCTACATTTATTTCAGGGTTAAATGGGAGCTATTGGATGCTGAACTCTTCTGAAATCTGACCAGTACAGTAGTGATGTGAGCGTTGTTTGGCAAAGGTCTGGAAGTGCAGATTGAGTCAATGGGCCATGAATACGCGGTGCTGTCAGAGGAGACGCTGTCACGTGTCTTGAGTATTTTTAGAACCCACATGCACAATCTATTCTAATCAGAGTCCCTACACTCCAGAATTGCAGTCTTCCTTTCTGCTGCGCTGTTTCAGCATCACCTGGGAGAGGAGGCTACTCCCTGGGAGTGGTGCTGCTTCAGCCGATACAGTCCAATGTCAGACAGGCATCCTGGCAGCAGCAGGTAGGGAAGGGAGGGCGATAGGAAAAAGAGGAATTTGGCATGAAAGCATTCTAACGCCTCTGCAGGTATCTGAGATCGGTGGTGAGAAGGCATGTGTTCTGTTTCCTTCTTGCCAGTTGAACTGAAGTGCTGAATTCCCTCCAGTTACTTGTGCCACTGTTCCACTGGTCTGTTGAATTAGCATCACAAGCAGCAGTCTTCTTCTCAGTGAGACGGGGAAGAGAGGTGGAGAAAGGCTCTGCAGAGTGGCAGACATTCAGCAGTGGGGCTAAGAGAAACTTTCGTGTTAGTGAAAAGGTCTAGGCCTCATCCTGCTGCCCTTACTGAAGACATCTTTTGGCAAAATTCTTTGAAATCAATGGCAGTTTTGCCTGAGTATGTCTGGAGCAAGGACTGCAGGATTTGGGCCTTTGGAGACCACAGAGTGCAGGAGAAGAAAGGAGACAGGAGATGAGGGTAGAGAAAAGAAAGGAGAAAGAGAGATGAGTAAATAAGTCACTCATTACTCACTTCTGTCCCCATCCCTCTTCTGCTGTTCCTCCTTTCATTTTGCCATCCTCTGCTCATTCCTTTCTTCTCAGAACTCACTCATCCATCTGTGGAGGGAGATGTCTCCTCCTGGTCCTGCTTCATGCAGAGAAAAAACCAGCTGCTCTTTTGGTATTTGGGGAGATTTTGCAATCTATGCTGAAAGTGAGAGAGAACATTTTCATATGCTATCTCTTTTTATTGTTCTTTGTATACAACCAAAGCCCCATAAGCATCTAACCTTGACACAGAACTTTATTAACAGTTCATTTGGGCCTGTACATGGCAGTCACAAATGTGTAAGTAACCCGTTGGCCAATGTTTCTTGGGATAACCATTGATTTAGGTTGGGTTTAGTTATGACTGTCTGTTGTATGATCCTCACCTGTTGACTGCTTTATACAACTGCATTAGCCTCAGTCTCAATGAAGGCCATTTGCTGTCTTGGACATGGAAAAAGGAAGGGATCATGGATATCTGCTAGTGGAACAGTGGCTAAAATATGAAACAATGAGGAAGGTCTAGGGCCCAGTCTAGATTTTTTTTTTTTTTTTTTAACTGGAATCTAGACTATCCTTTGGGTTAGAACTTTAATGGTAGAGTGCATCCAGATCCCAGTTTCTGGGCAGAACTGCTGTACAGTAGAACCTCAGAGTTACGGACACCTCGGGAATGGTGGTTGTCAGTAACTCTGAAATGTTTGTAACTCCGAACAAAGCGCAGTTTGGGCTTCAGATCCAGCAGCTGACCCTCCAGGCCAGGTTTCAGCAGCAGCTGAGCTTCTACTCAGCGCCATGAGTTTGCAAGCTTGTCACCCTCAGGGCAGGTAGGGGTGTGGTGTGTGTGTGTGAAAACAGCGTGTCCCTCGGGCGGGGAGGAAACCAGCACCTCCCTCTCCTGGCAAGGGGAGGGGTGAAAGCTGTACAGACCCCAGCCCTGGTCTTGCTCTGCTGGCTCCGGAGTTGCCTTGGGCTGGCAGCCCCAGCATCTTGGAGGGCGGGGGTGGGGACAGGCAGCTCAGATGTGCCTATCTTTCAGATGCAATACAGGCACAGTACAGTATTTACTTTTTTTTTCTCTCCGCTGCTGCCTGATTGGTTACTTCCAGTTTCACATGATGTCCATTTGACTGGTCAGTCCGTAACTCAGGTGTTCGTATCTTTGAGGTTCTACTGTTCTTATTAATGACCTGCAGTTCAAAGAACAGCAAACCTTCTTTTTCAAGGTTTATTTTTTAACAAGTTAATGTAGCGGTTGGTTGTAGCTTACCTTGTAGGAAACCAGAAATCTGTTTGTACCTCTTTATGTCATAATGATTATAAGGCTAATAATTATTTTAGTCAGCTCAATACATTTTTTTTATTTGATGGATGAAAAAAATATACAGTTAACAAGGATTGTAATGTATCAGGAGGTAGCCGTGTTAGTCTGTATCTACAAAAACAACAAGGAGTCCGGTGGCACCTTAAAGACTAACAGATTTATTTGGGCATAAGCTGGATTGTAATGTCAGCTACCTTTCAACAAGCCTTGTAATGTCATCTAACTTTTTAGCAGAGTTAATGAACATGTTTCCCACTGTCTCTGTGAAATGATTTTAGGATTAGCTCATGATTGAGATGTACATATTTAGCTAATGCAATATTAATGCCTCCTGAATCTTTGATTTATCATTCAGAATCTATCATATGGCTCTTACGTTAGGAGAAATACTGCGGTCCTTTCTGTTTTGGGAGTCTCCTCCTGGAAAAATTTTGTTTGTACCTTTCCTCAGTTACAGCAATTACGGTGTGACTTAGGTAACAAGGAAAAGCTGCTAGGAAGTTCATTTTGGATAGACTTCCTTACTAATGCAGACCACTTCCTAGTAAAGAGAGCTTCCCCTAAAAAAAAGTTTTAAGAGGCTGAGCTCTTCAGGAAAGGGACTGTCTTTTTGTTCTGTGTTTGTACAATGCCTAGCACAGTGGGGTCCTGGTCTATCCTTGGGGTTCCTAGGCACCACGATAATAAAAATCATAAATTCATCCCTCGTCTAATTCCATTGAAGTCTAGGGATAAATTTGGCCCAGTAGCATTAATGAACTAATGTCTCCCTGGTATAAATAGTAGAAAAATAAGTGAACAAGTGACTCAGAATTACCATGTGCCTAGGTCATGCCAACTAGGTCACCGGTTAGTGAGTATCAAGCCTCGTTGATGAGATGTCAAAGAAGTTAATAAAGTGCAGTGGCACTCTTTAGCATTGTCCATCTGTCTTTCTGTGCTTCATACAGTTTAGATGTATCTTAATGGTTGATGAGCTGGTTTAATGTGTTCTAATTGGAGCTCATCAGATTTAGCCATGATGTGATCACACACTGAAGAGTTATTAAAATCAACTTCCCATGTGCCTTTGCAAGAAAATGTGTGAGGCACACATTTCTCATTACTGCTGTCATCTGGTACCGTGCTGCATCGAAACAGAAAACGTGCTCATTAGGTGGCTCCTCAAGGAGCCTTCCCATGTGATTTAACTTTTCATCTGTGAGTAAACAGAGCTTTCAAGCCAGGCAGCTGGTGTTTGTCTTGAATCAAATCAAAAAATGATTTGAGAGGAGAAGGACAGATATTCACCTGAGCATCAGGGAGACTGATGCCTCTCAAATGTTCCCTCTTTGAGCCCAGCTCTTTGGCTGTTGTGGTTTTCACTCTTACCTTCATCTGTTGTTGAGCAGAGGGAAATTCTAGTTGTTTGCCGTAATAGATTCAGGGGGAGAGTGCCTTTTGGGAGTAGAGTGCCTAACTGTCGTAGGCCCCTTTTGAAAATTCCATCCTTAATAAATATGTATTCAATAAAGATAAATAGATTGATCAATGTTATGGAACCTTGGTCATGGCTCCATAGTTAAGGCTGTTACCTGGTTCCCATCACAGACCAAGACACGGGTGGTCAGGCCTAGTGGTCAGATCAGTGGGCAGCCAGTCCTACAGGTCAGAACTGGAGTCAGGAACCAGGAGTTAGAGCCAAGGGCCAAACCTGAAGTCTGGAACCGATCAGGGGAGCAGGGCTGGAAACAAGACAGGCACATGAGCAATTGCAGGTACAGGGTTACGTGTTGAGCACCCATTTGCCTAATGTTGCTGCTGAGTTTAAGACCACGCAGGCTGGTTCTTCACCCAATTGGGTGGTCTGGCCAATCATGTGATTCTGCTGCAAGCCAGCTGTGATTCAGCTGTGGGGCCTCTGTTGCTGTCTAGGGAGGTGGAGCTAGGCTCAGCTGCCAGTCCTGATTCCTGACAGTTCCATTATATCTTGTCATTTTGACTGGGAAAATTGATTTGGCTTGATAATGACTACATTTACTCAGAAGACATGTGAGTCCCTCTCACTCAGAAATGGCTTGTGAGTGCCTTCAGATTAGCCATGTAATTATATCTGCTTGAAAACCAGTGTGAAGGCTGCATTTGAAGAAACAGGTATGGTGCTTGACGGAGGTATTAGCAATGGTTGAATGTAATTGTAATGATTCTGTGCATGTAGGCATGTTGGAGTGTGACTGACTGTGAGTTTGGGTTGCGGAGTTCCCTGGGGTATGAAGAAACAATGGGAGGATGCTCTGCATGGAGAAGTCCTTGGCGTAAACCAACCTAAGAGGCTATTTGGGCGAGGGTGTGTGGAGAACTGAGGGCACAGTTCTGTTTACGGGCTTTGTGCTGTGTTTCTACAGCTGCAGAATGAACCAAAAACCCTAACTAGGGGCAATGAGTTTTGGACAAGACCCTACTGTGTGATCGTTGGTGGCTGGGGAGTGACGTAGGGACTCCATCTGTTTGTAGTGAGCATTCTGCCATCTGGTGGCTATCTGTGACGGAGGAAGAACATAAGGGTCTTTCTACAGCTGGCGGCTAATGGAGACCTTGATCTTACTCAAGGGGTAGAGCCATGTGCAACAGAGTTTACACACAGATACAGACAAACATATCCTATAAAGGAATCAGATTGTTTCTCCTAGGGGATGGGAAAGAAGGGAGAATGAGAAGATAGCAATTGCTTCTTTTATAAATAATATTTTGAGGGATTCAAATAGTAAGGTGACGGGAGTCCCATATATATATAATCACAGATTGACTGTGGAATTTGTTTATTTGTACCAGTGGATCCCTGGCAGGATGGCACCCAGTTCTTATGGAGAAAAGTGGTCAAACCGTGTTCATTGAAAATTGCTCTGATTATGGATACTAGCAGTTTCATATCTTGGGTTTACAATCAGAATTCCACTGCAGGCCTGCTTTCATCTTCATTTCATGTTAAGTGCTGTTTTGCATAGGAAACATTTTTTTTTAAAAACGTATATGTACACACATACACTAACAGACATGAAGCAAAACACTGGTGTAACTGAGTAAACAATACGTTGGCATTTTAGGAGTAAATGAGAATGAGCATCATCAGGTCATTTTAAAATTCATACGTTTTAATTTGTGAATAAAACACATATATAGTTTCTAAGTTCCTGAGGGCCCATTGTAGCAAATCCTACATACCACTGAAGTGTAACAAGCTTATTTATATTTTATGGTGCTTCTCTATCAAGCTGTATTATTATGGATTGTCCAGACTCCATAACAGTTGCTAAGGAAAAGGAACATTATGTTAATATTGTGTAATAATGACTGTGCAAGCTGGGTTCTATCACACAGGACAAGTTTAGGAAAAAAAGGTGAAGTTAATGCACCATTTTGATGAGAGACTTGATCACCTGCAGCTTATATTTTAAGAGAGAAAGAAAGTTTGAAATCAAGAAACCATACAGAAAATGAGAGCGAGAAAACAGAACTATTTTAAGAATTTATTGACAGCACTTTAAATTTACTTAACAGTAGGAATCTGGAATTGGCTTCACAAAGAAGAAATCTGGCAGGAGCAAACAAAAAGCACTTACAAAACATTCTAGGTAAAGAATTTGTCTCTCATTAAGCATTCTCGTGAATAGATGTGTTGAGCATATAAGCAGTACCTTGGTCTTTAATTCTGCTGTTTCCTGACCAAATGATATCTACAAAGAGTTTTAAGTGCTCTCTGAATCATTTAATGTTAGGGTGGGTACAGTAACAAGTTACAATAAAATAATATGCTAACATGATAAAATTGCAATGTATTTGTGTAACTGTATAGAATTAAAGAACAAGTCAGCATCACAAGATCATGATTTCCATGGCAGATAATGTAAGATACAAATGCTGTGTAGATAAGCACTGTAGAAATGCCTGTAAATAAAATAAATAAGGAAGGATGTTGGCATTCTTCTTAAAGGGAAATTCTAAAATATGTCTTCAGTATCAGAACTGCCTTTGCATCAAACAGGCATGGAGAAAGTGGTTCAGATAAAATAAGAACTGTCCTGAACTTTCACTTAAAATCCAATCTATCCCTTATTACATTATGTGTGTTCTGTATAACTAGTGGGTTGTGATACTCTCAATATCACTGGCAAACAAGCAGGAGTTGCCATGACATGGCACCTGGAATTTCCCAGAATCACTAGTCTTGGGAACTTCAATAACAATAGACGCTCACTGAGGGCAGAAATTCAAATCGGCCGTATTTAAACAAAGTTTCTCCCAAGAGTAACTACTAAGGGCCAGAAACTGAAAGAATCCACCTGGAGCAGCAAAGATCAGAACCAACCAGCATCATCTCCTCCGACACCTGTCCCCCAGTCTGGGCTGAAGGAGCACAGTTTACCCAACTAGGAGCAGCTCCGTTTTCCCATACGCTAGATCAGGAGCTGAGTTCACGAAAACACTGAGGGGCTTAGGCCTATTACACCTTAGTAAAATTTTGTCTACCATTAACTTCAGCTTGTGGTCACTCTATTCTGTTATTGTTAGAATCGTCTTACCTTTTAACTTGTAGGCTCTCTAGGACAGGGATTGTCTCTTTATGGGTATTTTTGCAGGGTCCAGCATGATGGGGCCTTTGATCCTTTGTGGCGCCTTAGAGCACTACCATAATGTTAATGGATAAGAATACAAATATTTATAGCCTGCCATGGGTGTGTATACATGACTAATAAAGTGTCAAAAGGACAAGTCCCTGGCCTGAGTGTTTATCCTCTAATTTAGACAAAAACAATACAATGTGAGAAGAGATGAGATGGAAAAAAATTAGCAGTTGGCAATTGGACGGGTGTCAGCACTGCAACGCTAATTGAGAGAAATGGCTGTGAAGGAGGGATTGGAAAAAGGAGAGGGAAATGTCTTGATGCACAGGAAAGGGGATTGGGTGGGAGGAAACGGGAGCAGATATATAGGTGTGGGTTGGAATGGTCTGGAGAAGAGAAGCCTGGACTTAATGAGGAAAAGACAGGAAGCTACTAAAGGAATCTGGGAAGGGAATAGGCTGAGAGCAGCAGGAAAGGTGAGCTGCATGGAGGAGGTTGCAGCATTAGAGGTGACCGTGGATCAGTTGGGGAAGAGATGGATTCTAGAGATACACAATTATAAAGTAAGACATTACAAAATGTAATAAAAGGCTGCAAGAAGAGGGCTGTTGCAAGGTTACAATTGCCCTGGATGGCTAAGCCAGACTATTATTAGACAGAAAGAAACAGAGCAAGTTGGAGAAGAAAGACGAGGAGAAAGATGTTTGTTGGAAATTAACATACTCAGAAAGAAACCTCAGTCTCCCATCTCAAGAGCTGCTGAAGACTCTGCTATATGAATGTTGGCGTGAGCTGGTTTCCTCTCCCTGTCTGAGCCAATCAGAACATCTTTCAGGATCAGGAGAAAGGTCCAATGGACGTGTTAGTAAATCCCCATATACCAGCGTGTACTGGCGGGGTCCGGCTGAGGACAGTTGTGATAGTGAAACTGTCTGTCATGGTTTGCTACCAAATGTTTTGCCGAAAAGCAATGCCACATATGTGTAGCAGCATTGGCTCACCAAAATTACCCAATCAGAGCAAGCTTCCACTGATCCATGCATGGCAACTTCCCTTCGCATTTCAGCAGATTTTATTTTCTTGCATTAATACTTTTGCCACCTCTGACCCAGCAGCCTGTATGAACTCCAAGTCGGCAGTCCCATTAGCTCAGACAAAGGCCACACACAAATTTGCTCTGATTTAATTTAGCTTCAACCTGGTCCCAATCAACTTAAATTAAAACTGAAATAAAATCTGGTTTAAACTGACATAAAAGCTTCCACACAGCAATGGATTAACTCAATCGTTTATTAAACCACACCTTAAATTAAACTGGCACAACTCTTTCTGTAGGCAAGGTTACATCACTCCTTGAGTCCATTCTCTGGTTGGGTTTTTAAATATCATGGAGAGAAGTGAAATGCCTTTCTTGCCCCCATTTACCCACCTTGCTCAATTGAGGGTTTCAATCCAGGGAAGACTTTAACACTACACCCAACAACTAATAAGGATCCCCAAAGCCCAGAGCAAAGCAGATTACTCTTTGTCCTCCTGAGCTAAATCCTTTGAATTATAATGGGCAGACTCAGCCTCGAAGGCTTCATTTGCACCCCTTCCTTGTCAAGGCAGACCCTGATGACTGTACCTGGTGACTCATAAGGTCACAGTCAGACAGTGAAAAGCAACAGAGGGTCCTGTGGCACCTTTAAGACTAACAGAAGTATTGGGAGCATAAGCTTTCGTGGGTAAGAACCTCACTTCTTCAGATGCATCTGAAGAAGTGA
>NW_020664487.1:11758667-11918780 GCF_002925995.2 Terrapene triunguis | reverse complement strand
TAAGCTTTTGTGGGTAAGAACCTCACTTCTTCAGATGCAAGACTTGACTTGCATCTGAAGAAGTGAGGTTCTTACCCACGAAAGCTTATGCTCCCAATACTTCTGTTAGTCTTAAAGGTGCCACAGGACCCTCTGTTGCTTTTTACAGACTCAGACTAACACGGCTACCCCTCTGATAGTCAGACAGTGGTGTACCAAGTCCAGGCTCATTCTTGGGACATTCCATTCACAGTAATCGACTGACAGTTTTAAAAGCATGTGCCCCCTTATGGCCTAAGTTTCATTCTTATCTTTGAGACACATTGCTGCTCTTCGTTTTGTTGGTTGGATAGCTGCAGTTCGGTGTCGATGCCCCGACTATAAGCACCAGGGCTGACACTATAGGTATTTTGCAATCGTTCATTTAAGTAGCTGAAGCTCCGTGGGGAGAAATCTATGAAATGGCATACGCCCAACCTCTACACTGGAGGGCTCGTAATACAGAGAGTTTAAAATGCACAAGTGAGTGAAAAAACCAACAACAAATCCCTCGTTTGATTAGTAGTGATGTAACTTACCCCAAGTATATAAAAACAAATAACACAGGATGAATAGTCTACAAGTAGGAAATTTAGAGGTAATTCTATGCAGGTGTCTTGCAAATTAATTTACTTTATTTCATTTTTATTTTCTCTTTCCTGTTTTTTTTTTCTAATGATATTTTTAATCAAGCTTCTGTTTTGTTCTCAGACTAAGCCTTTTTTAGCCTACAGATTTTATTTATTTATTGTACGTTTTTGGAATAAATGGAGACATGGCTGAAGGGCAGTAGGCGCTGAGCATAATTTTGTAGGTGAATTCTTGCTTTTGAGTTACGGTTCAAGAGGCTACCTTACCACATGGTGTTTTAATATAGTTTGACCTCAAACTTCTCCTCCACTTGGCTTCACATATGCAACGACACAGCTGCTGATGGGGAGTCATTTCCTCCGGGAAAGCATGCCATGCCAGCAGTAATATGCAGTACTAATGACATATATAATAGTTTAAATAGTCTATTATTTTTATTTTACTTTTGAAATCATTAAGGGCAGCTGCTACTCATTACTGAGTGAGACAAGTTATCTTGTTTTCTAGATCAAAATGTCTTCTCTTTATATTGGAATGAAAGTTTGGCACTTTGATGCAAATAAGATTAAAAAATAATGTACAAATAATTTTAAAAATACAAAAAATGAAAAAAATGCCATAAAGAAAAACTTGAAAGACATTTTTAGAATTCCCCAAAATTAAAATTTTCCCAAATGAATTTTAATTTTTATTTTGAAATATATTTTTCCACAGGAAAGTCCATTGTAATTGACACACTTTAAAAAAAATGTTTCTATTTCAAGGAAGATGACATTTTTCATAAAAAAATGTTGTGAAAAATTTCCAGCCCGCTCTAGTAACTAGTCATCTCTAGGTCACGAGCCTGAAGCAAATGCCGGACTGTAGTGGGTGACTGAAAGCCATGATGCTTTTCAGAGGCACATGTGAAATAGGTTGGTCACAGACCTGTTAAAGACATGGAAGTATTTACATTACCAGACTGTCTTCACAAGTCATTGTTGATTGTCATCCTGGGTTGTAGTCTTATCAGAGAGGCAATAGACTACGTATGTCTACGCTGCAATAAAACGCCCACGACTGGCCCGTGTCAGCTGACTCGGGCTTGCGAGGCTCAAGCTGTAGGGCTCCAGCCCGAGCTCCAACATCTACACCGCAATTTTATAGCACTGCAGCCCGAGTCTCGTGAGACTGAGCCAGCTGACACGGTGTTTTACTGCAGTATAGACACACCCAACGGGTCCTGGAGTCTGAACTACTCCTCTTTAAGCACAGTCCCTCTAAAGCGGGTTTGGGGTACAGTGTTTTAAAGGTATGAATGCAAAATTCATCTATTCATTCTGTACCTGTGCTGGGAATGAAGAGTTTCATGACCCAATCCTGCAAATCCATCCCCTTCCAGGAGCACTTAATTATCAAAACTATGAAAATACAAGTAAAATTCCAGGCCTAGGGAATGTACAGAAATACCAATTTTTTCTGAACCAGTTCAGTCCACCTCTTGATTGGAAATCATAATAATAATAACTTAATTAATAATTAATAAACATTATTATGCACACTTCACCTTGAGTGATAACAAAATATGTTAACTCCTTACGCTTAACCATCTGTTTCACCTTGAATTTAGCTGTGAGACTCTGAGTACCTTTCCAGACCTGAAGAAGAGCTCGCTCTGTCTCAAAAGCTTGTCTCTGTCACCAACAGAAGTTGGTCCTCCCTCCACTTTGTCTCTCTCATAATATCTTGGGGCCAACAAACCTACACCAACACTGCAAACAGTAATACATTATGACAGTCATCTCTAACATCAGATTCCTTCTGAATTTGTCAGCTGTTTATTAAAGAGGAGACATTTCTGTACATTATCAACCCTACTCTCTTGGATGTCCAGTTTGCCTTTACTAGTAGATGAAAGTGAGTATCATTAGCAGTGGGCAAAATTATGAGGTTATAGCTTGTCGGACAGCCAACAGAAAACCTAAGAAATTATAAGTAACATCATCCATCGTCATCTGTAGTCCTGATATGATTGAAGTCAGCCCAGGTTTCCCAACTTTGCCGACAAAACCATTTACAGATACTAAGTGTTATTAGTAAAAGGTCTCTTCCTGAAAGCAAAAGGAAAAATTTGGCATAAACTAAAAGCTGTTCTCTGTCATTTAGAGACCAGATTTTATTATTTTGTTTTGTTGGTCTGGGTATATGATTAGTCATTTCATGCTGTCATGAATACGTCCAAGTTCCTTGGTAAGTGATTTTCAATTATGGCACACTATAACCTTCTGGTTATTTATTTGGCATACTTACTCTAGGTAATGGGAAATGTTCTCGTTGGAACTTTACAAGCTCTGGAGGGTTGTGGGGGGAAGGGGATCTAATCATCTCAGCTGGCCTCTTGTTGCTGACACAGCATAATAAATGTAGGTGGTAGTTTCTAAAACAGAAAGACAATTGCTAGAAAGGCATGCTTTATTTTGCACACATAACAGTGAAATAGGACATGTAATGGCTTTGTTGTATTTATTGGGCACCATTGTCATTTATCCACACACAGGAATGAGGTATATATTTTTTGCACTTCCTGTTGGAGTGTATGTTCAGAAAAAAATCCATAGAAAAATGGCACATGAGCAATTTGCTTTTGCAATCAATATCTGGAGATATTAGCATATTCCTTCTGCTTATTCACATAGTGAGAAATGAGACCCTGGAAATATGCTCAGAGGGGTTTTAGAGAACACTGACACGGGGGGGGGAGTGGAACTATGTGAATAAAAAGCATTTCAGCCCCAGTAGTAGCCTGTGTAGCTGGTTGCAATGTAGAAGTCTTGCAGCAATTCAGTACAAAAGGAAAAGAAGAAGAATGTGGGGGGGAAAGTAAAATACCAGAAAACAAAGAGTTGCATGAACCGCTAATTAGTGCGGATTCCATACAGCCACAAAGGGAAAAAGCTGGGAAGCAGCTGAGATGTTCTGCGCTTGGAACAGCTTTCCAAAGGTCATGGTGGATTCTCCATCACACGCTCGGGGGAGGGGGTGAACGGGTGGCAAGAGGGGGGCAGGGCAGGGGTGGGAAGAGGCAGGATGGGAGTGGGGCCCTGGTGGAAGGGGCGAAGTGAGGGCAGGGCCTGGGGCAGAGTGTGGGGGGTGTCAAACACCCCCTGGCAGATTAGAAAGTTGGCGCATCTGTTTCTGAACTGTCCCCTTCCTCGCGCCCCCTCGCCTCCCAACATCCTCCTTACATTGAGTCCCATCCTGCGAGGCGGTGAGCATCACTTCCATGGTGAAGTCAATGGGAGGTTCAGAGATCAGGGACACACACACCCCTACCTTGTCCTGAAGAACCTACTGTCTGTAGTCCTCTCTTGTCTCGTACTTAGATGGTATGCTCCTTGGGGCAGACTTCATCTTTTTGTTCTGTGTTTGTACAGTGTCTAGCACAATGGGGTCCAAGTCCATGTCTAAGGCGCCTCAGCACTTCTTTAATAGAAATAAGCAATAATATTCTAAGTTGAGCTCAGGGCCTGATCGTCATCTTTCTCAGGCGTTTGCAGTGTCCTGCTGATTCCTAATGCAAACAAGGCATAAATAACAAATAGCTTTTCATATCTGTAGCCACATTTGAATTAACTTGATGTCAGCATGCACCATCATGCCCGTTACGTCATTATTTCAGCCACTGGCTTTGCCTCCCAATGGTTTCTATAATGGCAAGTTTCTGAAGGCATAGCTCTCTTGGCATAAGTATGAAATATGTTGGCAAGTAACCTCTGGAGGCTCCCCTGTGCCATGCCCCCAGCTGGGACTGCAAAACATCCGGCCACCTCCAGCTCTTTGATCTTCTCTTTGTTCTCAGCGAGGAAACAGGAACTGCAATTTGCAAGCCAGTTTAAGATGTACGGCAGCCTGTGTTTCTTGTATCCTCATGGTTGTGGAGCAGCTATTGCATCACCGCACCTTGCTAGCTAACAGGAAAGAGGAGGAGGCAGGGTGTAAGTTTAATGTTCTGTGCAGTGGATTGTTCGTCTAACCCCGATTCTTGCATTTAACGTCAAGGGACATGCATTTCATATGGTGGTTTTTTTTCCCCAAGGCTGTTTCAGGCCAGCTGAGATGTGTTCTGAATGGGCTCTCCACACACTGATACATGTTAAGCGGATCAGAGTATGAGACTAGAGATCAGAATCAGATCAGCAGGGAAAAGACATCTCAACCCACTGGCTAGTGACCTCAGGAGACAACTCCAGAGTTTTGTAATACATTATAGAGGATGGGATGAGCGAAGAGAGGAAAACAGAGGTCTCCCAAGGACTCCCCTGTGGAGATGGCTGCAGAAATGATTGAGTAATTGATCACTCCGTTTAGGAACAATGACAGAGTAGCAGAGCTGTTTAGGGAAGCTGACATTACTAATTGGATAGCTGAGAGTATTCTGTACGGTAGACAATCGAGGGCAGCTCTTTAAGGGTCAGGTGGTTTGCCTTGTTACAGCAGCAGTTTGAGATAAAGGGGAACCAAAGGTATTTCCAGTGGAGAGACTGAGCAAGACTTGGCTTGCCCGGAGTCTATAATCACCCTGACACTTGTTTTATGCTTCTGTTCTTGTTGGCAGCCAGTATTCCCAATGTATATGTGCTGCTATTCCGAAAAGCTGGGAGGTGGATTATTAGAGGGGAAATAATCTAGCGATGGGATTTAAACTCTACAGAAGAAGGGGGTTAAGCACATGATTTGCTTAAAATGATGAGGGCAGCTGAATGTAAGACTTCTGAGCTTTACACAGAGTGCAGATTATAATATGCTGCAGCGCCTCCTTCGTGAGTAGGGAGAAGAGGAAGCAGAGGAGAGTTTTCAGCCCATCAAAATGAAATCACTTAAGTGCAGGTTTCCATTCTGTTTGAGTTCAGCCATGTCTGAGTAACGCCAGAGAGGATTTTTGTGTGAGTGAACTTAATTTTGTCCACAGCAAGAGGTCTGTTGTTTGCAAATATGATGGAATTCCCAAGCAGGGTGATATGATCCTCTTTTCAAATCATACCTCTGATATGGATTCTTGGGGGGATTTTTATCCCCTGGACTGTGAGGTAACAGGAAGTGGTAGAAATTGCTAGGTGGTATTTAGGAGGTGGGTTTAAATGGTTATAATCTACAAGCGCCCCGGGGAGGTGGCTGTAAATTACTGCTTACTGTTGGTTCTGAGGAAATCTAGTTTTTTTTTGCTTTAACTGTACAGTATTCTGCTGTTTTCCTTCAATAAATAGCTGAAAACTTCTGGGGAAAAGAGTACCACACAGCACTGTAAGACAGTGAGGGTCAGTCAAAACACATCGCATTATTAGGTTTGAACTGCTCATTATGCTGACACTGCTAGATGCAGATCAAGCTCCATCAAGGGTTAAAGCATTCACGTTTGGATGGAGATGGTGGGTGTTTGGTGGTGCAGAGAAGGGCTTGGATTGGATGCAGTTGACTTGAAGGACTGGGAAATGCCACTGTAATATCTCACTAAGCCCCGAAATAAAATTCAGCTCACCTGCCAGCATCCCCGCAAAGAGCAGCATAAGTGCTACACTTTTACCTTAAGTACTATAACCATTGTCTCAGTCATTTGAAAAATCAGTAGAACATTCTTATTCTTCATTGGTTGCCATGGCACTCAATGCATTCCATGTGCAAAGTATAGAAGTAAATTTGTTTTACCTGGAAAAAGTAATTGAATATTATTTTTTATTTTTAACAAAAAGGTGAACCTTTTTTCCAGTTTGTACCTTACTTTCAGTTTCCTTCCTATGCATGCCCATGCTGAAGATTCTTAGCTGGTAAGATGACCAGCAGCAATCTGGTTAAAGATGTTGGCATTCATATGTTTATAATTATGGTGGCTAAAGTTAGCCCTCAGAGTTAGCACCTGTATATAATATCAGTAATGGATCTTCATTCTTCTTGGTTGAGCTCACTACCAGAGTAACTGAGTGAAGTTCTCTGGCCTATGTTATGCAGGAGATCAGACTAGATGATCTAATGCTTCCTTCTGGCCTTAAAAACTATGAATCTGCATAATCCAAAGACATCTCTTCTTCTTGCTAAGGGAGCGGTAGCATACTCTGATGTGAGTACTGTAATGAAATTTTGCCTGACTACATTCCCCCTCCAGTTTCTTTTGGATATGGTATTATTTATTTCCTCCCCAATGCCGTTGGTTAGTGCTTCCACGTGTTATTAAACTGCTGCCGTAGTCAGCACCAAACATGGCTGTCTTTCAGTGATGTGTGTCCTTCAGTGGTCTGTGAATGTTTTCTAGTTGCTCAGAGAGTTCCTTCTCTAATACAAATAAATAATAAAAATAATATGCTAAGGGACTGATTTTCTTTGGCTGCAGCACTGGTAGTCATTCACACCACTGTTCTTATCCAGTAGCATTTTACACCCACTCTTCACTACTTTGCACTGGGGTAAATGTCTACACCAGGTGCAGGACAGAAGAGTATGGGGCCCTAAACCCTTAAAATGCCTGGCTTTTCCACTTCAACTGATTTTCTGTTGTTCCAGTTTGTTATCGACAAGTGAAATGGAAGCCTTAGTGTTCAGTTCTAGGCAGCTGTTCATCCAACACCCACAGCAGTGTACTCTGCGGGTATTGGGTTATTTAAAAAAAACAACCCAGTTCCTCCCCTCTGTAGCAAGCTGGGGCTCACCAGTGCGGCACCTCCTGCTGGTCGTCGGGGAATTAGCTCGATTCCAGCCTCAGAGCGCCTCCTGCTGGCCGGTGTCTCCCCTGCCCTTACCTGCCCCTCTGCAGTCCTTTTATCTCCACCACCTCTAGTCCCATGTCCCTCCCGGACCCCAGTGCCCCTTATCTTAGGGTGCTGCCCCACAGCACTGCCCCCACACTCTGGGTCTCCCCTCCCAGGGGAACCCCAATCCCCTATACCCACCTTGCCTCAATGGCTACTGCCAGTCACCATCTGCCCCTTCTCTCAGGCGCAAACTGCAGTCTGAAATGGCCACTCATCCCTGGCAAGGGTTGGACCTGCTGCCTTTCCAGCCCCACCTGCCTCCCTTCAGCCCCAGTACCTCCCCTGGCCTTTAGCAGGGCACCAGCCTGGGGACTTACCAGGCCAGAGCTCCTCAGCTCTGCCTGCCCTTCGCCAGCCCTGCTCTGCCCCAGGTACCCTGCTTGCCCAGGCAGCCTGGTCCTCTCTGCTCCCCAGCTGGAGCAAGAGTCTCTCCCACTCTCTCAGCCTGCCTTTTTATTAGGTCAGCTGTGCCCTAATTGGGTGCAACCACACCTGTGGCTGACTCCCCAACCAGCCTCTCTTGGCTGCTTTTAATCCCTTTCTGACTGGAGCGGGGCGACCGCCCCGCGACACCCTCTCCTCTCTTCCCACACGATCCCCGGAGTCAAGCTAGCACCATGCTGTATCTTCCCTGAAACCCCACGCCGATCACACGTCTCGCTTACCGCAAAGGTTCCTTACTTGCTTTTCTTCCTTTCTGCAGCTTGATGCTGTTGATTACTAAGGGGGAAGAGGTTAGTATATATTAGCTACTTAGAAGCTAGAGACAACTCACAATGCCAGAAAGTAAACTTAGTTCTGATTAAATTTTAATTACTCCCAAGTTTCCACTAGTTACGTGCTTTAAGTTTCACACCATCAGAAAGCACTCATCAGCCGATGTTGTGTGTAAGAGGAATTTGGCTGATGTTAGCGAAATGCTGGAGATGATCCAGGCCACGAGGGTTGCAGTGTATAATAAGTCTGAAAATTTGTAGGCGTCTGAAATAAAAATTGAAGACCTGGAAATAGCAATAACTGCATACAATCCTCTTCTAACTGAGAAAAAGTCACAACATTGAGAAATTGCAACCAACACCTGGAAAACAAGTTCAGGTTAAGAAATGCAAAGTCTGTCACGGGTTCACGGAAGTGTTAAAACAGGAGATGGTATTATTAGTTTTTTTATAGTATTTTACTTAAGGGACGTGTATACCTCCATGGAAACCTTGGAGAAACATACTATTCTGAGGCAATTTGGCACTTGTCTTGTATCTCATAAGTTCCAGGTTTTCATCACTTGAAAGCAGGATCATTCTTCTCTAGAAAATCATTTCTCCTGCTGCTTATTCCCTCAGTGTTCTCTATGACATTGTAATCCTTGTCACCACCTGGTTCTTATATTGTCAAGAGAGGGTCATAGCTACAACTGGGGGATAAACAGCAGGAACAGACAGACTTGTAAGTAGCAAAGATTCATTTTTCTTGTCCCTGGAGTAGTGAAAAAAAGATGAAAGATGGCATATCAGTAGAATTGTTTGTAAATAAGATGTGTTTCAGAGTTCAACATGTCAAAATCAGCTTTAAAAGGTGCGGAGATGTATGATTTTGAATTTCCTCTATAGTTCCTCCTATTGGGTCTATTTGTAGTATAGTCTGTATGTCGTATGTCAAATGTGCAGCTTTCTGAATGAAGAACACCAGCAATCAGTGTTGGATGAAGAGTGGGGAAATATTCTTCCTCTAATATTTTATTTTTAAAAATTACCCCCTTTATCGGGTACATGATTTGAATCTGATCTGAGCTGGTCTGATGGGAAATAAATGTGAGTTTGGCTTTCAGGGTTCAACACTCATATTTCACCTGGTTTGCGTTTCTCTACGCTAGGGTGACCAGATGTCCCGATTTTATAGGGAGAGTCCCGAAATTTTGGGCTTTTTCTTATATAGGCTCCTATTACTCCCCCACCCCCTGTCCCGATTTTTCACGCTTGCTGTCTGGTCACCCTAACTGAAGCTTTCTTACCTGGTTAAAAAGGAACTGGGACAAATTGGCTTCAAATATGCATTGCTGCAACGTGACAGAATGACGTTTGCTCTGAAGGCCAGTCCATTATCTTTTCATAAATAACACCCCGTAGCTCTATGTGGTGCCTTTCATCAATAGATCTCAAAGCACGTTACAAAGGAGGTCAGTATCTTTGTTATCCCCATTTTACAGATGGGGAAATTGAAGCACAGAAAGGGGAAGTGACTTACCCACAGTCACCCAGCAAAGAGCCAGGGCTAGACCCCAAGTCTCCTGAGTCCCAGTCCAGCAGTCTATCCACTAGGCAACACTGCCTCTCATAAAGGTCTTGGTGTTTCTGGATAATCACACAGGGCCAGACTGTGATACTCTCACTCACTCATGTAGTACCTTACTCCATGTGAAATCCCACTGAAGTAAATGGGACTGCTGGCAAATGGGACTGCCAGTACTACAAAATGTGGAGGGGGCATTGGAATCTACAGTAATGGAAATTCCGGCACATGGGATTATCATTATATTTTAGCCTATATCTACCTTACTTATTTTCCCGTCTTTCTCTCTAACTGCTACTGCTGCTTAGTTTAACATGGGACAGCCTGTTCACAAATACAAAATCTACATGTATTTTAAAGTAGGCCTAACTTCTTTATGATTTAGTATCTGTCCTGCAACTCTCTTAGCAGTAGTTGTGTGGAGAGTGTGTGAAAACAATCTAACCTTCAGTTGACTTTTTTTTTCTATCAAAAGATTGTTTGGTGGAGTTTGTGTGAAAGATGATTAAATCTCCCTTCACTCCTTGGTGAGACTGAACTTATTGACAGTGCAGACAGAGAGAGATCTACCTCATTTCAGTATTTGATCGTTGATATTTTGTTCTTGGATCTATCTTCTCCTCCTACAAGAATGTCTGCCCTGGAGGAGAGTATTAAAATACAGCCAGGGCTCAGTGGGGTCCTCCTGGTAGAAGCTGTCCAGGAGAGGCATGGGATGAATGTCACCTGGATGACCTGATGTTGCTAATTTTTGGTGCTACACTAGCTGTCTCTGTCTACACTGCATTGTAAACCCAGAGCTTGTGGGACTCGGTGTTTCCAAGCCTGCGCTTGAGCATCCGCACCACGCTGTACAAACCTGGGCTTACAACTGCTGGACCTCACTATACTAACAGACCTTCTGACTCGGGTCTATGGCGTGAGCTGAGTCCACACTGCAAAATAACAGGGCTTGGACCCGAGACTCAACGGGACCTGGGCTCTGACTCACCCCCTTAGCAGGGTTCTAGGACCCAGATCCTGAGTGCTTGCTGACCTGATTCATACTGATTTGTGTGTGCACAGAGGGGGGCTTGGGTTAAAATCTGAGTCAGAGCCCAAGCTTAGTGTGCAGTGTAGACACACCCTTTGTGTGGATAAGTGTTTGCAGCTTTGGTTTGAAGGACAAGAACCTGATTCCACAAATTGTTTAAGCCTGTGCTTAACTTTAAATATAGATTTTAATGCTTTGCTTAATTACAGATGCCACACTGAAGTGAAGCTGGAGTGTCATAATATTGACTGGACCATACAATAGCCTAGTTGCCTCTAGCTGTGTTAGCTATTGTTATTATTGTTTATTAATCCATAAACCTCCCAGGGGAAAAAGAAAGCAAATCTAAGCTCCTGAAAAGATGCTTCAAATCTTGTAAAGTTTTAGAAGACCTGCAATGCTGTGCAAAGTCTATCACCTCCCCATTTAACATGGCATTTTCTCCCGATTACCGGTTATACAATGCAGTTGGTTATTACATGGAAGAATAAACAAATGTCTCCGTTAGTGGATTTTGTTATGAAGCTGGTCATAAAGGACACCTTACAGACAATAAAGACAAAATGGCTTGATGCTTTAACGCAACATGGGAGGCAAAAAGTTGGTGGAGGCTGTTAGATGTCTTATTGTCAGAAGATTGGGGAGAAATATGGCAGAATGCCATCTCTAGTTTTTCCAGAACAAGTCTTGAGCAGATATTCCTGGACATTGAAATACCTACTTAAGCAGATTTAGCTGACCATGGTAAATGCTAGCGTGCTGCTAACCTTGTCCAATGAATAGCAAAAAATGGGCACTACATGTCGCAAAACACGTAATACGCAGAAAATGGAAACCCAACCCATCTCCACTGCAGTCAGATCGTTGGACACAGCTAGTACGGAAAATAATTGTATATGGGTGACAAAATGGGGAAAATACACTAAAATGTGATGTCATGTAGAGGCACTAAACTGGTTCTGATCTAGCAATAAGTAGTATTACGCTTATGGTGTGATTATGAAAAGCAGCTGTGGGCAGGGGCACGCTCCACTCCTGTCTCTGTCCAGACAAACAAACTATCTGGAGACCGTCTACAGGCAAAACAGCCAGTGATTGATTTTCAAAGGCTGTTGCCACCGCTCCTGAGACTAGCAGGGGAGAGACCTCCTGGGGCCTTGGCTCTACCCTACCGCTCTCTCACTGTCTCTCTCCCCTCTTTAAACTTCCTTCATGTGTCTTTGTGCCGTCCGAGTTCCTGTTAACTCTCCCCAGGCTGTCCTCAGTCTATCCATCTGGCACAGTTCCCATATTCAGGTGGGCGTGGGGCAGGGACTTGAAGTTGCAGTGATCAGC
Source organism: Terrapene triunguis (assembly GCF_002925995.2). Classification (NCBI taxonomy): domain Eukaryota; kingdom Metazoa; phylum Chordata; order Testudines; family Emydidae; genus Terrapene; species Terrapene triunguis. Next base: position 11,906,741 of record NW_020664487.1, on the reverse strand, counting down.
GTGTTGGAGAGCTCTTGTTGCCCAGAACTCTATCACAGTGACATTCTGTAAGGTCTGAAGGTGTCGGGTGCCTCACTTCCTCAGGTGTTTTGAAAATGCCACCTCACATGTGTAACTCACGTACACTGATCTCATGCTGTGCGGAGCCTTTCCTGGCTAAAGACAAAATATTGCGTGAGAAGGTTTAGATTCCTAACTGAGTAATGTGATTTGCCAAAGGGCTGAGCCCCCAGTTTGGAGTCAGTGGGGGTTGTTCAGCACTTTTAGAAATCAGATCATGTATTTGGAAGTCTAATTTCAAGTCCCTATTTTTTTAGAATCTGGACAGAAATGTCTTGGGGTTTGTGTTGATTTTTTAAGAAAGAAAGAAACTGTGCAGGGTCCTGGTTTGTTTAGTTGTCAGGGCATAGGGATGTAGCACTTCCAAATAGTGTCATAGGTACCAGGTGGACAACCTTGGTAGGTCTCAGACCTCAAGCTGTCTCCTATTCCTGGCGGTGGAATCACACAACTCTTTCACTCTCTGACCGGTCCCCAGGCTGCAGTCCCATGTGTAGCAACCCTGATTTATCTCAGCAGGTCTGACTTATGTCCAGACACTGGAATCTGTTCCCTGCATGGTAACAACAGTGGAAATTAGTGACCACACAGCCTCCTTAGAGCAAAGTATAATTTATTTAGAACAAAACATTTAAGAGAAAACACATCTCAAAAACAGTCAAACACATGCATATCTAGCTTACCAGGTGTTAAACCATCTTCCACATAGGTACTCTGATAGGACTAGCTCCCATGTGTCAGACCCTGCTCTGATCTAGGCTGAAAAATCAAAGAGATTCATTGTGGAGATGTTAAAACAGTTCCTTTTGTTTCTGAAATGTCAGAATGATTCCTTTCAACATTTCACTGTTTTTTTCCCTTTGACTGAAAGTAATTCTCTGAAATTGACGTGAATTTGCCAAATGTTACAGCTGACCCAAATCTGCATTTTTCTGTGAAAAAAGTTTCACCCACTTCTAATCAAGACCTTTTCAACTGTTTCTAGCCTTTCCCAGTCTGGTAAAACAACCATGTCACTTTGGCTTATGGCCTGGAAGGATGCCGTTGTCTTTCATGTGTGTGCTCGGATATTCTTATCTGGGAAGCCATTGCATCACCCTCCTTTACAGATGCCCTTGTATTGGAGCATTATAGGTATATAATAAACATTCCACTACCCCCAATATAAGTTAGATCAATGCATTCATACAGGAAAGTCTAATAGCCCCATTATCAAATTATTACGTCAGTATTCATTAAAACATCATTACATGTCAGCACCATGTCTGTCACAGACAGCACTTAGTATTCTGTGGCAATACACTGTCCATCACCTTGCGCAGGGAGAAGGACAACATGAAATGAATTTGTTTGAAAAACTGAGATGAGTACTCACAGGTACGGCTCAAACTGTGCTTAAGAGTTCTAATCCCCACTCTTCACATGAATCATAGAATCATAGACTATCAGGGTTGGAAGGGACCTCAGGAGGTCATCTAGTCCAACCCCCTGCTCAAAGCAGGACCAATTCCCAACTAAATCATCCCAGCCAGGGCTTTGTCAAGCCTGACCTTAAAAACCTGTAAGGATGGAGATTCCACCTCATCCCTAGGTAACCCATTCCAGTGCTTCACCACCCTCCTAGTGAAATAGTGTTTCCTAATATCTAACCTAGACATCCCCCACTGCAACTTGAGACCATTGCTCCTTGTTCTGTCATGTGCCACCACTGAGAACAGCCGAGCTCCATCCTCTTTGGAACCTCCCGCTCCCTCTTCAGGCAGTTGAAGACAGCTATCAAATCCCCCCTACCTCTTCTCTTCTGCAGACTAAATAAGCCCAGTTCCCTCAACCTCGCCCCAGCCCTCTAATCATTTCTGTTGCCCTCTGCTGGACTCTCTCCGATTTGTCCACATCCTTTCTGTAGTGGTGGGCCAAAACTGGATGCAATACTCCAGATGTGGCCTCACCAGTGCTGAATAGAGGGGAATAATCACTTCTCTTGATCTGCTGGCAATGCTTCTACTAATGCAGCCCAATATGCCGTTAGCCTTCTTGGCAACAAGGACACACGGTTCACTCATATCCAGCTTCTCGTCCACTGTAATCCCCAGGTCCTTTTCTGCAGAACTGCTGCTTAGCCAGTCAGTCCCCAGCCTGTAGCAGTGCATTGGATTCTTCCGTCCTAAGTGCAGGACTCTGCACTTGTCCTTGTTGAACCTCATCAGATTTCTTTTAGCCCAATCCTCCAATTTGTCTAGGTCACTTTGGACCCTATCCCTACCCTCCAGCATATCTATCTCTCCCCACATCTTAGTATAATTTGCGAATTTTCTCAGGTTGCAATCCATCCTATCATCCAGATGTTGAACAAAACCGGCCCCAGGACCGACCCTTGGGGCACTCTGCTTGAAACCGGCTGCCAATTAGACATTGAACCGTTGATCACTACCCATTGAGCTTGACGATCTAACCAGCTTTCTATCCACCTTGTAGTCCAGTCATCCAATCCATATTTCTTTAAATTGCTGGCAAGAATACTGTGGGAGACCGTATCAAAAGCTTTGCTAAAGTCAAGGTATATCATATCCACCGCTTTCCCCATATCCACAGAGCCAATTATCTCATCATAGGAGTCAATCAGGTTGCTCAGGCATGACTTGCCCTTGGTGAATCCATGTTGACTGTTCCTTATCACCTTCCTCTCCTCCAAGTGCTTCAAAATGGATTATTTGAGGACCTGCTCCATGATTTTTCCAGGGACTGAGGTGAGGCTGACCGGTTTGTAGTTCCCCAGGTTATCCTTCTTCCCTTTTTTAAAGATGGGCACTACATTTGCCTTTTTCCAATCGTCCGAGACCTCCCCTGATCACCACAAGTTTTCAAAGATAATAGCCAATGGCTCTACAATCATATCAGCCAACTCCCTCAGCACCCTCGGATGCATTTTATCCGGCCCCATGGACTTGTGCATGTCCAGCTTTTCTAAATATTCCTTAACCTGTTCTTTCACCACTGAGGGCTGCTCACTTCCTCCCCATACTGTGCTGCCCAGTTCAGCAGTCTGGGAGCTGACCTTGTCTGTGAAGACCGAGGCAAAAAAAGCATTGAGTACTTCAGCTTTTTCCACATCATCTGTCACTAGGTTGCCTCGCCCATTCAGTAAGGGTCCCGCACTTTCCCTGACCACCTTCTTGTTGCTAACATACCTGTAGAAACCCTTCTTGTTACCCTTCACATCCCTTGCTAGCTGCAACTCCAACTGTGCTTTGGCCTTCGTGATTACATCCCAGCAAGCTAGAGCAATATCTTTATACTCGTCCGTAGTCCTCTGTCCGAGTTTCCACTTCTTGAAGCTTCCTGTTTGTGTTTAAGCTCACCGAAGATGGCAGTGTGATAGTGAAAGATAGGCAACAGTGGAATGTTGTCCTGTGAAATCTATTATTATTAGTTAATATTATTATTTTAACATCCTTATTTTATAAAACACATTCCAGTCAATGAAAGATGCCCTGGGTCTAAGTTCAGTCATTAGCAGATTTGAGTATCTTGTAATTGAATTTTATTAATGTGCTCATTTGTTGTTGGGAAAGATAGGCACACAACCCCAGTTCTAACATTCAGTGCACATTTGAAAGAGGCTGGAATCACAAAAGTAATGCTTTTTGCCAACGTATCCCCACAAAAGAAGTACCTTTAAAGGACACTAATTAGAGTGAACCAGGTGTTCCAAGTGCCAATCCCCTATTGCACCATTTTTCATGTGCGATTTGATCAGGTGCAATTAACTCTAATCACATTCTGGTTTGTGTGGGAAGAAGGAAAGAAGATACATGCAGCTCATAATTCTAACAACACGTTGTGTGCAAGCATTGTCTTTGCCTTGCAATCTGAGCCTCACACCACCATCGTAGTTTGGTCTCTGCAAAAAAGGGATAAGAAGTAAAACGTGGCAAATGTTATCTTTGGGATGCGACAAAAGCAGCCAGGAAGAAATCTTTTTCCTAGATCCTATTGTGCAGGAGGCCACAGTGGGGGATTCTTCAGACAGAAATAAGATGATAAACATGAACAAATGCTTGCAGTGTTGTGGGCTTTATCTGATCTCAATACCAGGATGCCTCGTGTGGTGAGCTCTCTTTAGTCCACTAGACCCCTACCCTGAGTATATAACAAGGGGGTGCTGGCAACCTCAAAGCAGGCACTCCGGAGGATAGACTAGGCAATGTAAGAGACAAAGGCCTGTATGCTCCCCTCCTGCACAGAAACGCTTGGAGGGGAACAAAGTAATTTAAAAAACCCTGTGGCTCTGACAGACTAGCGGACCCTGTGTGATTCCCCTGAGTTCAAAGGACAAGCAGAGATGTGAACTGACTGGAGTTTAGGGCGAAGAGTGAAACAGAATGCAAGAAGCCATGACTTGGGGCCCAAAGCTCACGGGTCCTGCAGAGATTCTCCCTCTGTGCTCTCCTGCCCTATCCTCCTCTAAGGTGGGATGAGTTGCTAGTCTACTATTGGCTGCAGGCCAATCTCTAGGTTCTGGGGCCTCTCCAAGGGGAATCGCAGAGTTGAAGTGGGAGGTGTGTCCTAGGTATAGGTACTCTGATGGCCCCCATCCCCATAGCACCTGGCCAGCTGAGCTCCTAACAGAGTTACATTTGAGCATTGTTTGGTGGATCTTCCAAGGTTCTTGGGATGGGGCATGGATGGGGCATGTCTCTTCCTGAGCATGGCCCCAGCTACTCGTCGAAGCTGAGGGTGCTTGTTCGACCCAACCCCCTGCCCCCCCCCCTTTTTTTTCAATTTTTCAGAACTGCCAGTGAGCCACAAAATCATTTGTGAACCCAGCTCTAGGGATAAGTGTCAGAACTGGTGTGTCTACACATACAGCGCTATAGTGGCGCAGCTGCAGTGCTTAGTGAAGACGCTGACGGGAGAGCGTCTCCTGTCAGCATAGGCACCCCGTCTCCTCGAGAGGAGCTAGCTCTGTCGATGGGAGAAGCCATGTCCGTGGGAGTTTGGTCAGTATAACCGCGTCGCTCAGTGGGGTGGATCTGAAATGTAAACCAAGTTTCTGTCAGCTGCTGAAGGCAGTGCAGCATGCATTATCCGCTGGGGGCTTATCGAGGTCCCCTGTGGAGAAGGTAGGCTGCTGCTGTTGTTCTCTTGTTGCTGGATGAGGCAGCGCACAAGCTGGGCTGGGCTGCTTTCATATTCACAGTCTGGGTTTTAATATATTAAGCCACCAATGTGACGCACGAAGAGAAAACAAGTTAATTGAGAAAGGGGAAAGTTTGTATTTATTAAATGAATAAGGAAAGCAAGTGTCATTAGGCTAATGTGCTGTCTAAACATTGCTTTGTTCTCATTTTACGTCTCCTCGTCTCTATTCTTGACTCTCGCAGCACATGGACATCTCATTCACCACACTCCCATGCCCGGCTAGTCTGATTCTTCCCACGTGGTTATTAAGCAAATGACGTATCTCAGCCTCACCTCAGCTGGATAAAAGTGGACGCACAATGTTCTGTTATGTCATTAGCAGAGCCCTGCATGCTTCAGCCGACAACCGGGTTGTCAAGCATCCTTGGACACTATTTGTATAGTTGCAATAGAGACAATTAATCTAATATCTGATTTTAGATTATGCTGCCCCCCCCCCTTTTTTTTTTTTGCTTCGTGGTTAATATTTGTTTTCCGTTAGAACACACTCAGCAAAATCGGACTCATCAAATTTGGTACCCGTTCACCTCCTCGCTCGCATTTAAAAGTCTGCTGGAACTGACAGCGCTTTATTTCCCCCCCCTTTGCTCAACCCCTTCTGGCTCCCTGCCTGTTATCATGACACCACCCTATCGAAAAAGCACACCGCACTTTGAAATAGAAATCATCCCGGGGTTTGGGTTGGTTTTTAAATAGTTTCCAATAGCACCAATCCCCTTTGTTGCAGGTTCCGTGGGATGATAGTGAACCTTTATGCCTGAGAGCACTGGGCCAGCTTCATCGCTCCAAACCAAAGAAAGGAACCGTGCTGCACAAGACAGCATCTGTTTTAATGTTCCCACTGATCTTTATTACAGAGACACTCCCAGTAGCCTGTTAGGAAAGAGTGAAGGAAAACAGGTTTCTATTCTCTCAGCTGGGGAGCAAAGAGTCACTTTCTCAGCAGATGAATAGCAAAAGGTCCCTTTTTCTTTGAGACTCGCCTTTCCCCTTTTTACATGGCCCTGCCTTGTTCCCTAGCTGGGAGAGTATTCCCACATCCAGGGCAAACACCAAAGGGTGTTAAGAAAAGTGCAGGAAGGATCTGCTCTTCCCTATTGGGCAACTAAGTGTGTTTGTTTTGGGACTCTAGTCTCCATGCCTGGCTGTGAATACACCCTCTGCTGGGTGGGAGAAGTTCCATTCAGTCACTCAGAGGAAAGACTGTACCTTTCTCCTGCAAGCTCCATGGGAAGAATGTACAGCTGGTCACAGTGCTCTGGTAGATACCCTTGACTTAGGATATGTCTACACTGCAGTCTGAGGCGTGGTTGCAACACGGGTAGGCATAGCCAAGCTAGCATGGCTAAAGATAGCAGTGTAGATGTGGGGTCATGGGCTTTAGCACAGGCTGACAACACCAATACGTACCTACGGTCTCCAATGTGCTTACGCCCGAGCCACTGTGTCTACACAGCTATTGCTAGCCATGCCGGTGTGGGCATGTTTACCCGAGCTGCAGCCATACCTCAGATTGCAGTGTAGACAGATCCCTAGACTTAGAGGTGACAGGTTCTACCCATGGGAACCTTGCAGGAGTGACTGAATTGACATGGATGTAACAAAGGCAGAATCTGGCCCAGGAAATGTAATTCCCATTGCAGTCCGTTATCTGTCACTGGAGCCAGTAATGCAGAACAAATGCTGCCTCTTGATTACTTCTAGTATGTTGCTCTCTTGGAGACTGTTCCCAGGCATCTTAGTGTCTGAGTTTTCTGAGTATTGTGCCCTGGAAATGAGCTGGAGACTGTGTGTTGCTTTTAAGTGAATCGGTGTCCCTGCTTTCAAATAATATGAGTCTTAATAAAGGAAAATAACAGCTTAATTCAGCATAGTATCTTGTAGGTCAGAGGGCCTGGCCCTGTACAACTGACTGATGCCAAGAGGACTAAGTGGTCATATTGAGAAAATGCATAATAGGAACATAGGGATTGCCCTAGTGGATCAGAGCAGTGGTCCATCTAGCCCAGTATCCTGCCTCAGAGAGTGGCCAGCACCAGATGCTTCAGAAGAGCGGGGAAAAAACCCTGCAGTAGCATTTATGGAATAACCTGTTCCTGGAGAAGAATTTCTTTGAACCCCATTAATTTAGAGGTTGTATCATGCCCGGAATTGGGGTTTAGATTCCTTGTAAAGCTCTTGTTTCTTCTTATAATTAGTTACTATTATAACTCTAGTATTCTGGTTGCCCATGTAAATATCTAAATCTTTTTTCTAAATCCTACTAAGCTTTTGGCCTCCATGTCTTGTGCCAGTGAGTTCCACGTGCTAATTGTGTGAAAAAGTTTTTCCTTTGATCAGTTTTGAATTTGCTATGTTTCATTTTCATCGATTGTCTCCTCCTCCTTGCAGTATGAGACCGGATGAATAACCCCTTGTGGAATATGCTTCTGTCAAATTACCAGCTTATTTTTAATGTTACTGTAATCCTCAACCAGAATATCTCTTGCATGTGTTTTTCAATTCTAATAATCCCTAAACTGAGTTGTAACCAGCAACAGAGCCTGTAAAAAAGGTGCACTTTAGAGGAGAGGATGAGTGTATAGTCCAGACATTAGCAATTTTTGTTTGCACCTATAGTGATTGCAATCCAAGATCTCGCATTTGCCAAGAGAAAGTGCAGCTACCAGAGGGCTAGGTCACATATGAGCAATGTTATTTTCTGCCTAGATTGTCACATGAAAATCCTGTTGCAAAGCAGGGGGATGATGCGGTGGAAAACAGCTCCTTCTCTGTTCAACCTCTGCTGTGCCCGATCCAATACAGGATTCTTTCAGAGGGAAGGGTCAGTGGTGGAACATCCCCATTGACCAGGGAAAGAGGGCTAATTGCCACAGCGGCAACACATTGCCTTCTTGCAACCTTTCCATGGGAAATGTGAAGATCTGGGCTACTGTTGTTTCCTGTCTCAAGAATAAGAGACAAGGGTAGTATCCCAGGTACCTTTCCGTGGAATTTGTTGGCAAATGCTGGTTTCCTAACTGACCTCTTCCATTATATTGCTAATATCTGACATTTCCTGATCTTCCAAAGACAAAAAACAAACAAACCCTCTGTCTCTCACTTTAAATGTGTATTTACCTTTTGCTTTATTTAATCAATTCTTATGGTAAATGTACAGAATGAAAGAACAGCCCGAAAGACAGACCCCTGGCTTCCTGGTGCTCATATTTTTGAGACTTTGTGTGTGAGGACAGTTCGAGGTTGTTAGGCCAATACAATTAGCCTGCTTTGACAAATGCTCAGCAAGGCCTTAGCCTCTGAAATCACACTTTTTAAACTCATCTAAACTTCATTTGGAGCTAGCATGTAAACTGGCTTCTTTGCCAATAGCGTAACAGCAGCTGGAGGAAGAAACCAAATAGCTGGGCTATGAATTTTGTTATTTGAGTTTGTTTCTGAGGGGATTTTGGTGTTGTAGCTCCTATGACCTGACAGACCATTCTTTCCTTATAAACTATCCCTTGAGCTTCAGCCTTGTGCTTCTTCTCACTTAGATTTAACATAATGGAGGACGAGTCACTTTTGGTAACCAGAGTAAGCCTGGTTCTGAGCTTTCACAGTATTGTCATCATCATTACATAATGTCAGTTTTGTGTAGGTAATGTAAATATGCTGGATACTGGTAGGTTGTTCAGTGTAGAGAAACCATTGCAAATAGTCTGTTTTCATTTTAGAAAAAGAAAATTTAGGGAGACTGGGATGCCTAACGCCCACTAAATTTATCATGGGCTCCTTGTCTGTTGCCATATGCATGGAACGTGAAAGGCTCAAAGCTAGTAACATTATAAGTCATAGAATCAGAATAGTAGGACTGGAAGGAACCTCGGGAGGTCATCTAGTCCAGTCCCCTGCACTCATGGCAGGACTAAGTATTATCTAGACCATTCCTGACAGGTGTTTGTCCAACCTGTTCTTAAATATCTCCAATGATGGAGATCCGCAACCTCCCTAGGTAATTTATTCCAGTGCTTAACTACTCAGACAGTTAGGAAGTTTTTCTTAATGTCTAAACCTCCCCTGCTACATTGCTTCTTATCCTAAGCCCATTGCTTCTTGTCCTATCCTCAGAGGTTAACGAGAACAATTTTTCTCCCTCCTCCTTGTAACAACCTTTTATTTACTTGAAAATTATCATGTCCCTCCTCAGTCTTCTCTTTTCCAGACTAAACAAACCCATTTTTTCAACCTTCCCTCATAGGTCATGTTTTCTAGACCTTTAATCATTTTGGTTGCTCTTCTCTGGACTTTCTCCAATTTGTCCACATCTTTCCTGAAATGTGGCACCCAGAACTGGACACAATACTCCAGATGAGGCCTAATTAGCATGTAGTAGAGTGGAAGAATTACTTCTCGTGTCTTGCTACAACACTTCTGCTAACACATCCCAGAATGATGTTTGCTTTTTTTGCAACAGTGTTACACTGTTGACTCATATTTAGCTTGTGATCCACTATGACCCCCAGGTCCCTTTCCGCAGTACTCCTTCCTAGGCAGCCATTTCCCATTGTGTATGTGTGTAAATGATTGTTCCTTCCTAAGTGGAGTACTTGGAATTTGTCCTTATTGAATTTAATCCTATTTACTTCAGACCATTTCTCCAGTTTGTCCAGATCATTTTGAATTTTAATCCTATCCCCAAAGCACTTGCAACCCCTCCCAGCTTGGTATCAACCGCAAACTTTATAAATGTACTCTCTATGCCATTATCTAAATCATTAATGGCAGATGGGCAAATATCTCTCTAGCAAATATTTACAACACAAATGAATTTCAATAGATTAGAAATTGAAGTGGAAGATATCAAAGTACAGCTTGCTATTATTTCCTTGTTTTGTTTTAATCATAAGAAATATAAAATTAGTTTGAGTCTATGTGTTAGAAACATAGAGTGCTTCTTTAGCAGTGTATTGAACCAGTAATTTTATCCTGCACTTATGCTAAAATCTGAACAGTCTCTGATGTCCTTTTTTGAAACTGATCCAGATTGCATGCTTCTCTTGCTTTTTTTTTTCCTTCTGGCTTTCTAGTATATGTTCATATCTTGTGTCGCTAATAAAAACATTTGAAATGTGTGCAAGTTTAGCCACCTAGTAGATTTTTTTTAAAATGACAAGTTGGGTGCGTACCAGTTTGCTGTGTATGTTTAGGAGACATTCCTTTTTTTGATCAAACTGTCACTTTTGTTCCATACAGATGGCAGCTATTAGTTCTTATTAGAGTTACTCAGGGAGAATAAGATTAAACATTTTAAAATTACTCCGGAGGACTTTATTAACCTGATTACATTACTTCAACATCTTACGTTTTCTTCTTACTGTATTGACGTTCAGTTTCTTCTCATTGTATTGATGTTCATTTCCCCATTACAAATATTGACGTCTCTCCTTTTTATGGGCCTGATTCAAAGCCCAGCAAAGTCAATAGATCATCTTCCCATTTACTGCAAGATGAATTTTGGGCTTAAACTCCATGTATAGTGCCAGGTGTTTGCCTCAACTAACTTTTGAAAAAATACAATTTAAAAAGAAGTCTGATTTGGTATTGGGTTTTAAAATTAGAAATTAGCATTAGTGTTTTTCTCCATGTTTTTATTAACATTTGATTTTGAAATCAAGATTTTGGGTAACACTTTCAAAAGTGCTTATGTGACATCGCAGCCTATGTCATGGAAAGTTAATGAGACAAAGCCCCTTAAAGCACCAAAGTTAAATTTGGGGGGGGGAAAGGACTTGGGTTCATAAATCACTTAGGCTCAGAGCCTCAAAGGTATTTAGGTGCCTGATTCCCAGCGAGGGGTAGGCTGAAGAGAGTCTACCGCAATGTATGGGTTATATGGTAGGAAAGCTGCAGCCTTTGAACTGGAATAAATTCAGTGCCTGGCATAGGAGAGTGTGGGTGATGGGCAGGTAGCACCCCTCCTGACACAATTCATCCATGGCTCTGTCTTCATTTCACTGCTGGGTCCATATCAAATGTCACCCCCGTCTCAATGGGTGGCGAAACTTGATGGGGACAGTGGTGAAAATGGTGGCCTTAGCAGCGAGAGAAGGAGACATTCGCAGAAGAATACCTGGTAGCTCCTCCCGCCTGTTGGAGTCTCTGGCACTCATTGGCCAGCTGGGTTGGGGAGGGAGTGTTGATTGGCCAACATTCCCCAGTTCCCAAGATTTCACTTAGGTTAGGAGCCATATGGAGCCTCTTTCAGCTCTGTTCTAGTAGTGCATCTAAATACCTTTGAGGATGTGGATGGAAGTTAGGTGTGCAGTACCTTTGAGGATCTGGGCCATGGGCACTTTAGGAACTATTGCCCTTTGCCTTTTTTTGTTTGCTTTTTAATTCTATCTATCTATCTATCTATCTATCTATCTATCTGAAATATATTGTATGTGTGTGTGTATTAAAAATCCGCTACACTGCAGCAACGTTTGTTCACAATGTTAATAGCTCATTTGGTGTTAAAGCCCTGTGTACAATATCAGTCCTCCGTAAAATCAATTTCGGCCTCAATCCTGTAGTCAGAGGCATGAAAGCAGATCCCTGAAGATGAATAATAACACTACTGGACAGAGCTTTACACAATATTTAAATACCTATGCAAAATAATAAAGCATACTGGAAGGGATCTAAACAGTGCCTTATGGTCTGTGAGGGAAAATGCTTTATTTTGAAAAAGATCTGAATATTGATGTTCTCATAATAGACTCTCGTCAGCTTTTTGTAATGTGTTCACATGAGAGATTCGTTTTGTTTAATGCAAACATATTCCCTGCCCTTCTCTCCGCTTTCCCCCTGCCCGCAAAGGAGGAAGTTAAATCACAGGCGGGTTTGATGAAGTAACGTGAAGGGTATGAAATTATCCAAGCAATGAAATTCAGAATCAGAAGCGAATCAGAGTCGGAAGCCTTGTCCGCTCTTCGTTCTGTAGCGCCGAGTTATGGGAGAGGTCTCAGGGCAGTGACAGCACTGCATATCCAGTACTTGCCACAGCTGGGCACAAGAGGGTGAGCTTTGAGGGCAGGGAGAGGCTGCCTTTTCTCTGCATTTCCCTGCTTCTGGAGCTTTAAATCAGCAACTCTCTTTGTAATGTAATCTATTTACAACCCATGAAGGAGTACACAATAAAAGAAATAAATAAAAGCCACTACAAGCGGAGACTAGGCAGAGCACAGTGCCCTCTAGAGAAAAGCACTCAGCAGCATTCAGATTTGCCTTAGCAATGGGAATTTTTTATCTGTGTTGGAACACCAGTGCCCTTGCGACGCTAGGGAAAATGCATGGTTTTGGCAAGGGACATAAAGCAAACTTTTATGTGTGTGGGGGCGGGGGGTGAGGGGGGGTTATCATTCTTGTTGCTGTTTGACTAGGCAAAATCATTATTAGGGATAATAAAAGGACAGTATCAATTCAACAGCTAATATGTAAACAAGAAGCCCTGCTTTCACTGCTTTGTCTATTGCACTGTAGTGCAGACTGATTTGCATCTTAATATAGTTAATCCACACTTGGGTTGAAGGGGGGGGGGGAAAGTTTAAGCAGTCTCCCTGTGACAGTTTTGCTTTTTCTGACATTTTTCTCTCCCTCTCCCCTTTTTAATTTCAACTTGCTGGCACATCAGCAAAGCAGGTTTGCTCAAATCCCTAGCCTGAGAGCACCTGGGAATCGAGAGAATCTGAAAATATTGTCGTGGCAGATATGTAGTAAACAAGTTGCATGCGAAAAGCATTCTTTTCAATATTAATCTGCTCAGTCATCAGGCACAAGGAAGAAAGCCTCCACGGCCTGCTTCTATCCCACCCACCCACACTGTACATGCATGTACTGCAAAGGTTTGAAGCTACATCTCTGTAGTTCCAATGTAATTTTTTTGTTTGGTTTTGTTGTGCCTGCTCTCTTTCTCAAGTGTAACAGCACAACACAATCAGTTTTTAAATATTAATATGAGATTTGCTGGAGTGCATCTTGGAAGCATTGAGTCACTGAGAATTGAAAAACATAATCTGTGCTTTTGAAAGCCATCCAATTCCGTTTTATTTACAGACTTTGAGCCATTTCGCAAATTGAAAAGCAACCATCCAGCCATTCCATGTTTAAATTATTGTATGTTTAAAAGATCCCAAGACATTTCGCAGTGGGCAATAGCCCATTTCATTGAATACATCCAGATCAAAGACTTTACGCACAAGGATGAGAAGAGAAGTTCAAAAAATAGTTATTTTTCCGTAAAGTTATATTTATATCCTGAATTGAAAAAGCGAATATAGTAGCCAGGAGTCAAAGTGCAAGGGGACATTCTGTCACTGAGATCTTTAGCTAATGGACGGACTCATTGTGAGCTTCAACTGCATTGATTAGGTCAGTCACTATCATCCCCTAAAGCCGCTTGGTCATAACCCTTCAATTTTGTGGCACTCAGTCATGTTTCCATATGCTGAAAGGCAGCGAATACAGACACAGACTACTGCTGTTGAATGGCAGAAAAAAGAAAAAAAAGGATGTTGTGTCACTGACTAGATATAAAGTATGCAATTCAAAATACAGAGGAAAATACAAAAAAAATAGATAAGATGCAATAAAATTACAGTTACTGAATAAAAATTCCATGGATCGCTCTCCAAAACAGCCAAGAAAATATAATTTTCTACATTCAATATTTTTGTACATTTGCTTTTTCTCTCAAGAAACTAAAAGCCACGTTTCCCTTGTGGGTGTAATATAGTTAGTGTAATTAAAAAAACAACAAGAACCTCCCCTGAAAATCTTGACCTGCAGTAAATCTATTCAAGCTATTTGTGTGTGCGCGCGTCCGCTTAAGTGGCTAGAAGGAAAAACTGACAGTATCTGTTGCTGAAATCAAAAGTGATTTCTACAACGATGAGATATTAGGGAATTCCTGCTGGTTTTCTCTTTAATGGAGTTTGAGGTATGCAAGTTGGAAGACAACGTATCAGATCTGCAACCAAGGCTCTGATGGATGTGAATCACACTGGGGAACATGGATTGTTTAGGAGGTTAGACGTTCCCTACATACTTTACTGAATAATATGCAGCTGTTGTACCCCGGGGGGGGAAAGGGTGGGGGGGATATGATCTTCCTTTTTGAAATAACATGTGACATAAGAAAGGCAGATCTGATACTTTAAAATATATTAATTCAAAATAATGCAGCCACATACGACAGTGTTTGCACATAAATGGAGTGATTTAAAGCTAGATCGCCTAAAAATAGCTCTTCGACTGACCTCTCAGATCTGTTAGATTAGTCCATTCACAATAAATCCTGATGCACTGTCTATTGGATCAGCTCCACTGTAATGTTTCCCTGTTTACCAGGGCTCCATAGTTAATCTGCATTTCTAAAAGCATTACGACACGATTGTGAAGAGACACTACCTTCCCCTGTACTATAAATGACGGCCCAGTTTTAATTTCTGTCCAAATGTTCAGAACAAATTGCAAAAGGTGAGAGTAAAAGCTTGTGATGAATGTTCTTATTAGAAGGCTTCTGGAGAGTGAGAGAGATTCACAGAGAGAGCCTGGGCATTGAATAAGAGAGAGCAGGTAAGACTCTGGGTAAGGTCTTTATCTAGCCATGGCCCAATAGAAGCTGAGAAGGGTGATGATATGATATAGCACTTTCCTAACTACCTGGTGCCAAAGCCGGGGAAATTCTTAACATTTCCCTTTGTTAAATGTAATGTGCAATAGTTAAATATTTAAATCTGGTTGCTGTAGCCCCATAGTTGGGCCAGGAAACACGTCTTTTTCGAATGGCTCTCTACAGGCTTACATTTTAAACTGAGATGTCAGATCCTCTGACTTTTTGGAAAAGATCAAAGGTGGCGGGTATTTTGGAATGAGACTGAACATTTATTTCTCAAATACAAATGTAATGGGCCCAATCAGAGAGCTGCTGGGTGCTGAATAGTGCGGATTGGAAAATAGGTATTTTTCCCACAGAAAATTTTCACCTTTTTATTGCGGGGGGGGGGGGGGGGGGGGGAACGGGGAAATTCAGCCCAAACCAGAATGTTTTCAGTATTTGGCCAGAAGGTTTTTGACAAAAACTCAAAATTTTCCATGGAAGACAGAATTCTTATGTGTAAAGTTTACTTTGGTCAAGAAGCTAAATTTCCATTGTGAAACAGTTTTGATGGGAAAAAATGTGACCAGCTGTAATGCTGAGCTGTTTGGACCGTCTGGTTCCGAATGCTTAGTGCTTGGAATATGATTAATCAAATCATTGAGGCAATGTGGTTTAGTGGTAGAGAAGGAGTCTAGCATCCTGCAGTAGAGCACAGCCTCTTTTAGGTTTCACCCCCTTGAATTTTATGGTCATTCTGTTTTTCAAATTAATTTAAAAAGCTCAAAGTGATGTTTGGATAAATCACAATGTTTTAACTGGCTTCAGGTTGAATCCAGGTAAAGCTATCAAGTCTGCAGCAATAAATCCTGTCCTGCATTCATAATTCACCTAAAATTTGGTCTGGATCCATGTGAACCTCTTTCCATGTTTGTCAAAATGCTTGTGAATGTTTGGACCAGCCTCCCAATCAGCTTGTTCCAGTGACTGCCCACTCATCTTAGATTTTATGGCAGAGATGGAAGAACTGCTTGTCTTAAAGAATGTCTTTCAAGTTGGCTTGGCTTGGTTTGGGCCCATCTTTCCAAAGAGTTCAGTTATAGAAGACCTTGAGCAGACTATTGAGACACAATCCCATCTCCCAGGCATGTATGTATCCCTTCAGCAGCCCCAGCTCCTGAAAGAGTCACAAGAGAATCATATTGTACTCTTGTGTTCCTATACATCTCTGGTTCAGATTCATCCATGATTGGCAAGAGAGCCCTTGTATGATGGAGACCGATCCATAGGTTTGGTATGAGAGACATTTGGCCTTCCTCTTTAGTAAACACAAGTAGCTATTCCTGTTCTATACAGTTAATTCTGTTTATTGAAATGGAGGGTAATCTGTTTTTGCTGCTTCCCTGTGCCATAGCTACTCTGTGGTAGTAGAATACAGGAGCCAGTATTCAAATGGCTACAGAGATCTATAGCTAGCTAGATAGACACATTACCTGGGACAGCACGGGGCGGTGCTGCTCTTCGCCTCATGTACCAAAGAGAATATTTCACTCAAGTGGTTAATCAACAAGTCATATTCCAAGATATTTGCTCATATCATTGTTAATAATGCTGGTACACAGGCAAGGCTTGACCCAAAGCTTACTGAAGTTGTTGAGAATCTTGCCATTGATTTCAGTGGACTTTGGATCAAATCCATAAAGAAAGAAACAGAAACAGGATTGGTTTTTCAATTAAAAATATTGTTTCTACTAAGATTAAAACAAAGGCAGTGACAAGTGTTGGACGATGCCAATAGGAAACTAATTCATTCAAGGAAGGTTTACAAGACAGTGGACGAGAGAAAAACAGCTGTTTTGATTTGTTTAAATATTTTAAACCAGAATGTTTTTTTTTTCTTTCAAGAGGTATCTAAATCTTCCTCTTAAGCATGTAAATCTATCTTGTTCGATTGTTTGATAGACAAAGAAAGGAAAGGAATGAAATGCTCTAAGCAAAATAAATATTTATCATATAGAAAAAGGACAAAATCAGCAGAGAAAGACCTTTAGGTTTTGAGTTTCTAACATCCTTTCACAAACCGGTAATGCTGTGTTTTCTTAACACGTAAATAATTGTGAATGCAGACACAGAAGATTTGTATGAGAAAATAACTTGATTGCTCTAAATTTCCATGGAAGTTGAACTGTTCAATTTCATTCTAAATAGTTGTTCCAGTGTTTTCAGTGGGAGACCTGTTCACAGCATCCAAACTGATGAACATGCATGGGTTTTTGGGGCTTCAACATCTGTTTGAATGTCATGCTTTCTCCAAGCTTGCTGGAAAGCCTTATAGAATCACTTAGTTTAGCTGGATAGGGTGACCAGATGTCCCAATTTTATAGGGACAGTCCCGATTTTTGGGTCTTTTTCTTATATAGGATCCTATTACCCCCCCCCCCGTCCCGATTTTTCACATTTGCTGTCTGGTCACCCTAGCTGGACATCCTTTGTGAAACTGCAAGAACTGCCTCACCTACCACTGAAATGAGGAAGCACTGGCTCTTTGTGTGCATTTATACTAGAACAAACCTTTAGATTCACAGATTCATAGGTTTTAAGGTCAGAAGGGATCTTGATGATCATCTAGCCTGACATCCTCCCTAACACGGGGCATAGAACTTCATCCTGCAATTTCTACGTCACCTCTTTCCAGAAAGATATCCAGCCTTGATTTAACTTTTTTGCTGGGACCCCCTTTGAAAATATTTCAGGCAGTGATGACCCTCCTCCCCGCCCAAAAAAGTGATACCAAATTAGTGTTGATACTCATAGATATCGCCATCCTTACTTCTGCACTGCTGCTGGTGGCAGTACTGCCTTCAGAACTGGGTGGCCAGAGAGAGGCAGCTGCTGTATCTCCTCTCCCCCTCCAGCTCCCTCTTCCTCCCAGCAATATTTTTGTGATCTCGCGACCCCCCTACAATAGCCTTGTGACCCGCTTTTGGGTCGGGACCCCCACTTTGAGAAATGATTTAAAGGCTTCAAGAGATGGAAAATCCACCATGTCCTTAGGTAAGTTGTTGATGCTTAGACGCCCTAAAAGAATACCTGAGCAAATGAAGTTCTGGTGATTACAGGCACTCTTGCCTAGAGTCAAAGCATTTTATAAAAAGATTAGTCTTGCAGTTTTTAAATCAAGATGTGAGGACGTCAGTAGCTCAGCCAGAGGTTATGGATCTATTGCAGGCGTGGGCAGGTGAGGTTCTGTGGCCTGCAATGTGCAAGAGGCCAGGCTAGATGATCATGATGGTCCCTTCTGGTCTTAATGTCTGTGAGTCTAGTGTACGGCCACTGGTGAACACAGCCCGGTGTCTGACAATGCCACAAAGGAGTGAATAACCGAGTCTGAGATGACATGTGGGATTCTTCCTATGTCAGGAACCCACACAGTGATCTTAGCCCAACTGAATACAGCTGGGCTGTCACTTTAGGCAATGAAGTAAAAAATAAAGGACATGGTTATTCCACGGGCTTGAAAACACTGCTTGTTTTGAGCATAGTCCTTACCTGGTCTTCACTCTGGCAAACTTCCCACCGAGCCGAATGGGAGTTTTGCCTGAGCAGGGACCTTGAGGTTTGAACTCCGTGTGAAATTTGAGAAATAGAAAGAGCAAGGAAGATGGGTCATATCTTTTCCTCATACAGTCAGCCCATTAGATAGGTCTGTATATTTCCTAGTGAGTTGCAGCTGTCCTGCTGAGGACCTTAGAAATGCCCTTTTGTAGCTGTCACTCTAGTCTGAGCATGTCTGGAAAAGCTAGTTTCATATTATTGATGTAGACTTTCTGTATATGTATAGGACATGGGGAAAAAAATAAAGTATTGCTTTGGGTTATCCGGGGAAGGGACGGTTGCCTAAACCAGGGCTCAGACTTTCCCAGCAGCTCTATGGATGACGTTTAGCGCCAGAACGATGCTCCATAGAATCCAAGTGTAGCGTCTCACAAATGTTCTGCATCTCAAGCTTGTTATAGAAAGCTAAATTTACTCTAAATCTAACCTTAAACTCTCAAAATGGCAAAGCATAATAAAACAAGCCGTAAAAATAAAATAACCATAAATATGCATTTCTAGTTCTAATAAGGTTAATGATTTTTAAAGGTTACTGCTCCTCTGTAAGAAAACATTGTATTATGAAGTAGTGTCTTCTATTAAAATAGCCCCATGCAACACTGATTTCCTCCAAGTTTAAAATTTACCGTTTCTTGGCAGTGTGGATAAATGTGGGTAGCTCATCTATATTCTGTACTGCAAAACTTCAAGTAATTTTTCACAAGTTGCAGTCTATTCATGGTTTTACTGGGATTTAAGAGTTATTTATATGTAAATGATTCCAATCTCGTATTCTTTTCCAACTAAACAATTAAGTTGGTTTTAAAGTACATGGATGTGTGAGTGAAATCTACTGTGGGAGCTTTCTGTGTTCTGTACAACTCACTGCTATTAGTATGGCAAGCTTGTCTTTTGGAACTCATTATCACGGTGACTTGTTCAATAATTAGACCTTTGAACTGAATTCAGTAGTATCCCATCCATCTAATTCTGTTAGGTGACTTCAAACCAGTTGTTTTATCCTTTCTTATCGTTTGTCCTTTGTATGATGTGAAGCTGAATTCAGTGCTGAGATTGTTTTTATTTATTTATTTGCAAAGGTATCAGACAAGCACACACACACACAAAAGAAAGAGAAAAATACCCTTGAAACTGGTTCTTGCATCAATGCCCAGGGGTCTAGGCAGATAAAATAACTGCCATTTTATGACTAAGGGAACATAGTTGTAAATTCCCCATGCATAGCTGATCAAATAAACCTTCCAGAGCTGCAACCTAAAAACAATATAGTCCAAGATTTACAATAACTATTTCTAAAAGGCAGGCTCAAAATTTCAACCCCCTCGAGCTTTCTGTTCAAGTCAATGGGAGCTGCTGAGCACTCATCACTTTGAAAACCAGGTCACTTATTGAGTTGCCTGAATATGGACTTAGCCCCTAATTTTTGACACCCATGAATGAAAATGTTGGCCATGTATACATAGGCATTAATTCTGGTATTGTTCTCCAATGACTGCTTGAAAAACAATTTGTCTTTTACACCTACGCTCAGAAATGTTTGTAAAAATTGAGTGGTCACTCATAACTACAGGTCAGTTTTGCCTTAGGTGCCTTAACTAATATAGACATGACCATCTCTATATTCACACTACTTAGTATATGTCATTCTGCAAATTAAAGGTAATGTGTAGTTACCTAAGGCAACTGGAAACATCCTAATGGCAATTTTCTTTCTTTCTTTCTTTCTTTCTTTCTTTCTATCTATCTATCTATCTATCTATCTATCTATCTATCTATCCTATTGTAAAGTAAAAGCAGGTGAAATTTGACTGGGCCATATTTGCTGAAGTTCACAAGAACCTTTTAGCCAGCGGTAATTTCCGATGGAGAGCATATGTAGCTTGGTGTTTTAGTGCAGCTTTGAACAGAAACAAGGGGAAACCTGGTGATTTCTGTGAAGTTTTGCTTTGCCTTGTTTTGACATTCATTCAAACCCAGAACACAGGGTGAAAGTGAGTCAGTGTGAACATGCTGGAAAATATGATCAGCGGCCCTGTGGTAGATTAAACTTCCCTGATTTTCAAAGCCGCCTCCTGACAAATCCAGGTCTTGTATGCACATGTATAGACCACAGTGTTTAATGCTGGCAAGTTAGTGTCAGGAGGTTAATAATAAAGGGCCTGATCCCCAAAGGTGCGAAACACATGCAACTGATGCTGAATGAAGAGCTCGCAGGGTTGGGCCCAATGTGATTGTCATTGAGGAAAGCCGTAAAACAAGTACATTGAACGAATAATCACAGAAACAGTGATCACAGAAACAGTGATTTTTTTAAAAAAATGTAAACAGCAAGAAATTGATAATAGAATCCTATAAAAATCTCCCCAATAAAAACTTAAGATTCATCCAAGAATGTTTAGCTAGCTAGTCATAGTGCTCAATATAGAAGAGAGAGATTGTTTTCCACCTGTGTAATGGGGAGGATTGCCTGTCCCTACCACGCAGGGTGCTGTGAGGATCAATACATTAACAATGATGAGGTGCTCAGACACTACATTCATAGACTCATAGAAATGTAAGACCGGAAAGGGACCTCGAGAGGTCATCTAGTCCAGTCCCCTGCACTCACGGCTGGACTAAGTAAAGTGTTTGTCTCCATGGCCTCAAGGGGTATATTTGCTTTTATGGAGCAAAAGCCAACATATCTTTAAATGGTGTTGTGTAGTGTCATGGGCTGCAGTGACTCTCCTGCTGTGAAACTGGGCTTGTGGGACTCTTGATCCTCCCCAAACTGGTCACTTCAGCAAGCCCTAGTTGCAAGAGAGGAGCAAAATGTTATGCCAAGCGAAAAAGCAGGCGGCCTCAGTCTCCTAGCAGAAGTGTATGATATGCTGTCATGGGGTGGGGCACGAATGTCGCTGCTCAGTGAGGAAATGTGGTGGAAAAGGCATCCATTCCTTCGATGGTGGGGATAACAGGAAGCCAGTTCTCCTCTACCCTTGTGCATTGTGTACTCATTGGAATGGTGGCACTTTAAATGAATGCACAAGATACAAGACAGTAGGGAGCCAGGACCCACAGCTCTGTCTCAGCCTGAAGTGCAAATTGTAATGAAGAACCTAATACGAGTGCTCTATTTGGTCAGCTTTTCGGAAGTCCTAATCAGTGACAACATGTGGGTCTAAATAGCAGGCAAAATAATGTAATTACAAGGGGACTGTCTCTCCATATTTTCACACACAATACTTAGCAGAGCAATTATGCAACACAGAGCAGGTTAATGTTGTTTTAAATTAGTTAACCTCTCATTGCTGCCGGGCCCCTCTTGTCAGTAACAGTTGTAATGGAACATCCTTTTAATAATTAAACCATCAAGGAATGTGCCTTCTGTGAGGTGTTCCTTTAAGGCCACCATACATGCTACGTTGTGAGGGCGCCGGTATTACTGGTAGGATCAGGCATTAGCACGGGAGTTGTTACGGAATGTAAATGAATTAGTTCCATAAACCACCTCTGGGCTAATCCCTGGATGTGCGCTTGTGGCTGGAATGACTCCGCACAGGACAGGACTGTTATCAGGGACTGTTGCAAGAGGGTGATGTAGACATGAAGGATGTTTCACTCCGTCATTGGTGGTAGTCATTAGTGCAGTTCTGCACTAGGGCTGACATTGAGCGGGGTGCTGGGAATCTCTTTGAGCAGCAGTTCCTGGTGAAGGCTTTTCTAGTTCAGCCACAGTTAGCCATCCATCAGTTAATACCACTTTGGAAAGATCTACTCTATTCTGTTGTCATTTTAGATACTTCTATGGAGGCGTGGTAGAATTCAATTTTTAGTTCTTGATCATTTTGACAGATCATATTGATGTTTATTTGTAAGAATCATTTTAGATTTCTATCAATTTACGTTTTCAGTTGTGCAAAATTATAGGTTTTAAGCATCCCCCCCCATTTTATCTATTTAAATATCCATGGCTTTGGGTTTGGGGAAGGTCTGACAATTATTTAGACAGTAGATTTGAGATTCAAAAAGTTAAAGCTTTGTGAACCATTAAAACACAAATTGTCAACCTCACGTCAAAATATTCAAAGTAAATATCTTTAAATCAACAGATCATGCCTGTTTTTACCATTCATTTGCTAGACCATTTGTAATGAGCCTCATTCAAAAGTGTAAATCTCTGGATTTTTGACACTAAGAAGTTCTCAAGTGGCATTTCTCTTATTTTACCTATCTATACATTGTAATTATTATCAATGGACATATTTTTTTCATCGGTTTGTGTATGTAGGTGAAGTCGACGTTGGCTGAGATTTAGCAATAAAAATCAAATTCGTCCAAGCCTATTTATATAGCACCCTGGCCTACAGTAGTCAGCAGCAGACGGATTCATAAGGAGTTAATGTTTGATTGGAAGAAACCGAACACCTCCTATTTGTTTTGTAATGTAGTTGCACTCTGTAAGGAGAGTGTCTTTGCTATGTGTTGGGAAGGACTATGAAAGCCTACCTTTAGCAAAGCTGTAATTAATGAGTTGTTTGGTACTAGGACACAGTTTTGATGCAGTCGCTTCCTATGGTCCTTGCTAATTTTGTAGAGAAAACAGTGCATCATGAAATATTTATGTGTCCTCTATGTTAGAACATCTCAAAGCCAAAGAGATCAGCAATTGCACTTTTTTTTAACGTACTTTTGCTTTGTTTCAGAAGTATCGACATCTGGGGCGCATGGCATGGGAAGTACCACCACCAGCACCCCTCTTCTCCTCACCGCCACGAGCACCGGGCGCACCACCACCACCTCAGCCGCGGGCAGAAGGAACAGGAGCACGAGCACGCCCTCCCTGGTGGTGGATGTCCCTGATGAAATGACTACACCCCTTCCACCTGCCTCCTCCCAGCTCCCTGCTGTAGGGGCAGAGAGCTGTGAGGCTGTGGAAGCCCGTGAGATCATGTGGTTTAGGACCCGGCAAGGACAGATGGCAAAGCAGCCGTGCCCTATGGGAACAGTAGGTGAGCCCCATTGAAATGGCCTGAGCCAGCTATGTGCGGATGCTGGGTGGTGATGTTGGCCTGTGATCTATAGGAAGTCAGACTCAATGATCTGGTGGTTCCTTCTGGCCTTTAATTCTGTGATGCTCTGCCTCCGTCTCCGTTTGACTGGTTCTTTCAGTGACTTGGTCAGAGATCTGCTTGCTACTACCATTTATAACGTACACACCGTCTCCTGGCAGGCAGGCCCACATGGCCTGTCACCAGTGGGATAAGCTAATGGTTATTTAGGAAGTGTGGCAGGCAGCTGACGAACTCCCAGCTGTATGAAGGACCAGCTCCTGAGTATGCCTAGCACTCCCTGCAAGATCCTGAACACCTTCAACTCCCAGAGAAAACAATGGGAGAGGAAGGCTGCCCAGCATCTGGCAATATCAGGCCTTGGTACCCCAAGGGACATGTCCTGTTGAGTACATTATGCAATACACTTTATTGTCTTTGTTCTGTATATGGATGAGCCGTGCCTGGGCTGATTGCTGAGGTTTGGGTTGTTTGAAGTTTATCCTAAGTCTTGTCCTGTGCCATGGTGGGATTTTGGCTGTTTCAACTGATACCATTTTAAAGATTGTGGCCAAGATTCTCAAACTGGGGTGCATCAAGTTGGGCTCCCTGATCCATAGCTAGGCACCTAACTGGGAGTGGCTGATTTGTCCGAACTACCACACAACTCCAGCACCCACTGAAGTTCCAGGGCAAGGAAAGTCAGATTCCCTCGTCAAATACATACAGGAGAGCTGGCCAAAAAATGGGAATTTTTTTTTTGAAAAGCAAAAGTTCAAAATTATTTTTTTCTCTGACATATCAAACAACAGGATTTTTTTTTTTTTTTGGCCAAAATGTTTAAGAAAAAATTGTCTGTTTTTTTGGTGAAAATGTTCAGGAGATTTTTAGCCAGTTCTAGTCAGGGACGGATTAATTTTTTTTGTGCCCTGGCACCTGGACCATGGCCCCACCCCCACCCAAGGCCCCGCCCATGCTCCGCCCCTGCACGGCCTCTTTGCCCCAAGACCCTGCTGGTGCTCCACCTCAAGGCCCTGCCCCTGCTCAGAGGGGGAGATTGGGTTGTATCCCCAGTAGGCTAATGTAGCAGGCATTAGCCTGCTACACTAGAGACTATAGGTTCAAGCTCTGTCTGGGGTTAAAAGCTCTTCTCCCTTTTTGGAGGGAATGAGCGACAGGGAATAGATCACTTGATGATTACCTGTTCTGTTCATTCCCTCTGGGGCAAGGTGGCACTGGCCACTCTCAGAAGACAGGGTACTGGGCTAGATGGACCCTTGGTCTGACCCAGTAGGGCCATTCTTATTTTCTTATTAGAGGAGGAAGCGGCAGGTGGGGAAGAGGCCGAGTGGAGGTGGAGCGAGCAGGCAGGGCCTCTTTTGAGCATGGGCCTGGTACCACAGTTCCATTGGTGTCATTGTAAACCTGGTACTGGTTCTAGTATCCGATTTTGAGAACCTGTATGCCAATAAGATATGAGGAAGGTGGCGGGAATTCACTAAAGAGCAACAAAAAATTAATACAGGGTTGAAAGAAGTGGAGAAAAGTTTCAAAGAGCAAAACATGTTAGGTCTTAGTTTTTCAGTGCTGTGCATCTTGTGTCATCATTACATCTGTGTGCACTGCTTCTGATCCTTCTTTCACACCAGGTGAAGTGAATAGAGTAAAATAGATATAAACCCTGTGTTTGTGAGAGGAGAATTGGACCCAGTGAGTGCAGAGTGGGTATAAAATAGTACTTGTGGTGCCTTTTAGAGGCACTTTATGCAGATGTAAATGAATACACAAAGTTTAGGTCATTGGAGGATCAGGCCCATTGCTCAGCTGTATGACGACCCAGGGGAGAATAAAATAATCGTCTATAAAGTCCTGGTCATAAAATGAAGGGAAGAAAGGAAGCAAAAGAAAAGTTAGGCCGAATATCAGGAGCCATCTCCTAACAGCGAGGTCTATGAGGCTGTGGAATAGCCTTTGTAGGGAATCTCTATGCCCCATTGCAGGAGTTATAGAAAACTAGATTGGATGAAGTATTTTGGAATATGGAAAAATTCCCCACAGGCAGAGGATGGTCCAGAGCGGCCAATAGGCCTTTCCGAGCTCTAATTTCTGTGATTCATATAATTCATTAAAGCTGCCATGTGTTGTCAGTGCACCTGTTCCTGCTCCCTTTGAAGCCATCGGCAAAGCACTCTTTGACTTCCATGGGTGTAACATGAGGCCCCACATCTCATTTACTTCCCTATTGGAAAGTTTGGCTCTTCAGTGCAGAGCACCTTATGGGATGCAGGCTCTTTAATCTACATCTCTGCTTCCTTGCCTTCTAAAGCTGTCTTGCTGAGCCATTGAGACTGAGTTTCTCTTTGTCTGTAAGCTCCTGGTATGTTTTGCTGTTTTTTTTTCAGGAGAGTGCTTAGGAAGTATTTGCTAAGCAGCTTCTCCCCTAAAGTCCCTTTTGTCACTAGGTGTGTGGTGGTGGGGATGGGGGGAGCATGAGTTAAAAGGACCATATTGCATCTTATTTGTAGCTATCAAACTTGGTGTGTTTCCATCCATGCGGTTCCAGGGCTTTACAGTGCCGCAGAATCTTCATCAAACGGCAGGGGAGAGGGATGGTGAGTCTGAGGGACTGATTTTGGAGTCACGGGGGGCAAAGCAAAGAGAAAGCCTTGCCTGTTGGTTAGGGCAGTAGCCTAGGGCTTGTGGGACCCAGGTTCACTTTCCTCCTCTGTCACGGGCTCCCTGTGTGACCTTGGACAAGGCAAGTAGTCTGTCAATGCCTTGGTTCCTTAGCTGTGAAATGGAGATAATGGTACTTCCCTTCGTCCCAGAGGCATTGTGAGGATAAATACATTAAAGATTGTAAGGTGCTGGGATACTATAGTAATGTGGGCCAGACATATCTTCCCATTGAGGTCCTCAAAACATAGCTTACATGGGTTGCAAATGTTGGGTACACTTTCTCTCATTATGAAATGATTGAAGCCTGTGAAAATAAACCCTGGCTTATTAACACATTTGCTAGCAGATAATAGAGTCCTCCCTGTGTTGTCTTTTTAGGTGTTTCAACTTTCCTGTGTCTTGCTCCTGATGGGATCTGGGACCCACAAGGGCCGGACCTCAGCAACTGCTCTTCTCCCTGGGTCAACCACATCACACAGAAGGTAAAGTTCTACTGTCAAAGAACCTTAATTGAGCCTGTGTGCTGGGGTTTTGTCAGTTACATTGCATCATATTTATATGGCATCTCTGGTACCAAAGGTGACAAAGGAAACAGTGCTTAAACCAAAACATAATAATAACAGATGTGATGGCCACGCCAACAACTTGTGATGCCCTGGCGCAAAAGCAAGCCATCCTTGGGCTATAGAATGGGGTGGAGCAGGAATTTTAAAGGCCTGGTGCCTGTAGCACTGGGAGGATGGGGAGAATTGGAAAATAAGATTTAAACTAACGCAGCCAATTAGAAAAGGGAAAGGAGAGGAGAGACCTTGAGTTTGAGGGGATAAAGTGATACAAGAATGTGGAAATATGAGATTATCAAGAAAGGGATCTTTTTCCCTCATGTGTCCTAATGATTTTTCTGGTTCTTTGTAACCATAGAATAATCCTGTAATGAAATCTTTCCCAATGACACAATTGCACAGTACAATTGGGTTTCCATATTGAAGACTGGCTCGCTATTTTCAATTTCTCTTAAGGCATGAAAGCCTAGTCCCTGTGAACGTTTCTGGCGCTTACATTCTGGCCCCCAGTGCAGTCAAACAATGGCTTTTGTTACTTTTGATCAGACTTTCCACTGCATGGAAAACTACAGAGAGAATAGTTAATGGGGATGTAAAACCAGCATTCCAGAGGAAAGGGAACTAGGAACCGGAGTATATTGGATTAGCCAATGGAAATAAAAACAACCTAACCCCTATCTTTTGACAAAGTTATATGATGAATGTTTTGTAGCTCTTCATCATTTATCAGTGTTAAAAGTACATTAACATGTGACAGTAAAAGCTCTCCGACTCAGAAATGAACAGGCCCAGTTTGGCTGCAATACACTGAACATTTTTGTTATCAGTGCTCAGTGGTGCTGTCAGCTGATTGCATTACAAATGGAGACCAGATGTGTGTTTACACCACAGAGTCTGCGGGCTGAATCCTTCTTATAGCAATTGATGTGAATTTATTCACTCCTTATGACTAAGGAAAAGTGTCCTGGTTTGACAAACTAGCTGTGCTGCTGCGTGTCTGAAGGATTGCTCTTCCGAGTAGGCCTTGCAAATGAACACTATGGGGAGACCCTGCAGGAAACAGCATTGCTCTTTTGTCTCTCTCTCTCTCTCTCGCACTCCTTTTTTAACTACCTTGAGGCTCAGTAACCTGGCCAGACCATTAACACAGCCACCCCCCATAGGTGGCATGACAGATAAGCTATATCCCCTCCCTAAAACATGGCAGGATAATGATTAGTACCGGACTGCTCTGCACACTGCAGACATTGGGAGCCTGGTGCCCCTCGACTTTACTGCAGCACGGCCCGGACAGAAGGGTGGGTAACTCTCTCATGATGTGATCAGACTTGCTCATTAATAAAGACTGTGTTTGCTGCCATTAGCAGCTGTGCGGTTTTTATTGTATTACCCATTGACTTATCCCAGAGGGGTTAATATTACTCATGCTAGTCATAATTCATCTCGGCAGCTGGGAGACCTCTTGCAGCTTGCTGAAGATGGCTGGGCCATTAGCCGTTTGCGGCGGGGGGGATAATAACCTGTACTGATGAAATCCCCATCAAGATTAGACTTATTTTATTTCACACCCCAGATGTCATTTGGGCAGTAGAGTTGTTCCGTTTCATTTGTGAGGCGCTTTCAAAACAGGCTGAAAATTAAGGGCCGGGTTTTCAAAAGTCCTCAGCACTGACAACGGGGCTTGGGTTCCCCAAAGCCATCTGCATCCAAGCAGCTCCATTCTTCTTCAGCTTTGGAAGACTTGGCGATTTCATTAGGTGCCTAAGTGGGACCTGAGCTCTTTTGAAAATCCAGCCATGTAGGGCCCTGATCAGAAATCCACTGAGGTCAGTGGAAAAACTCCCATTGACTGCCAAGGGCTGTGGCCCTGGTTTAGGTGTCTAAGTGGGCACTGCTGGACTCTTGCTAACCTGGCTGTAAAGGCCCAGCCACCTTGCTGCTCGGAATGCCTTAGCCTCTTGGATAAACCTCGCCGTAGTTATTCATGGCTTTGTGTGTGTGTGTGTTTCTGTGTGTGTGTGTGTGTGTAAATTCCAGGGGTAAAATCCAGAAGGGCTGTTGCTAGCTGTGAGGGGTGGATGGGGAGGAGCCACTGCCAGCTTTCTCCTGCACTTCTCCCAAAGCCTTTCATCTCCAGAGGCCACCCAGGGCCTTCCCTTGCCTGCTTTCCAACACGGCTGCAGCTGCATGTGATACATCCTTCTGCCCGGGCTCCTTTCTAGGAGCCCAGGGATATGGGCAAGGGGGAGAGCAGGCCACGGGAACTGAAGCCAACTCTGCTGCAGTGACAGGGAGCACAGCTGGCTCACCTCCCTACGTTCACTGATCGATCTCCATGGTTCTGTTCTCCCCTCTACCTCTCATGCCAGAGACGTGGGGGGAGCAGCACTGCTTGAAGGAGGTGGCAGCATTGGGAGAAATACTCTTTTGGCAGAGAGGGGCTCTGCCTGCATGCTCCCTCTTCCCGGCCCTCATGCTCCTGTCCCATTAGAGTTCCTCCTACTGTTGTCTCTGGGATCCGGGCTATAGAGGCAGAGGGTGGGAGTCCCCCATACAGCATTCAGTGAAACCGTTAAGAGCTTTAGTCAATCGGGCCTCTTAATTTTGTGTCCCTAAAAATAGGCTGGCCCCCACTCAATAAAAAAACATCACTGACTCCTTATGCTTCTTTTAGGAGCATTTGCTCTTACTATGCACCAGCCATTCACCCACACAGAGCATAGTATTAAAAGTTTTACAATCCTGTATTAGCTTCCATTACAGTCATTGTGCTTGATGGGGATTCGGAATGGATATCCACCGCAGCAATTCATTGGCCTCCTGACATTTACTTTAACTCTATTGTAGATGCCTACAGTGCCCTCATAACACAGCAGGAGAATAAACTTGCCAAGTGTATTGAGTTATGCACTGCTACATGTAGTAAGAGACAGCAGAAAGGTCATCTTTGGATCCGTTGCATTGTCCTGATTTTGAGGTCATGTTATCAGCCTTACGCTGTTTGTTTTACCGCTTGCTTTCATCAGTCACAGCCTTTCCGCCCAGTGTGTGATTTCTCTGAAGATGTCCCAGCGGCTGTTTTAGTTGTGGGTGCTGCCTGGGAGAACAACTGTCTCCTTATCTCATCTTCTAGCCGTGTGAAAAAACAGCCTCCTTTGCATCAGAATATTCCGGGCCATTTCTCTTAGATAGGAGCGGAAAGTAAACAAGCAGGAAACCAAAAAATGAATAAATAAAATACATTTAAATACAATTAACCCACACACACACACATCCAGGGTACACAGCTTGCTTGTTCACATTACTGTATGTCAAATATGAAGACAGACAAAGATTTGTGTGTCACCTTAACAGTGACACCATTGCAGAAGCCTGAGGTGACCTATGCAAGAAAGAGGAACGTTTCTGAGCAAGGGAGATCGGGCAGGGACTGGGGGCAGGGCAGGGATTTGTGTGTGGTAGGAATTTGTTAACAGAGCGAGAAAAATGAGTTCCCTCTGCTCAGCCATCTCTCCCTCCTCAGCTTCCCTCCCTCTTTCCCCTCCACCACCAGCTGTTTGGATGAGGTGAGAGAAAACAGTGTCCATCTTTCTGTGCTCCTGTTTCTGTCTTCTCCAAGTCTTGGGCCCATTTGTAATGTTTGTATCGTGATCACACCTAGAGCTCCCAATCAGGATCAGGGCCCAAATGTACCAGGCACAGGATCTACAAAAAACAGAACCAAACACATGGTTTTGTCAGCCTGACAGGGACAGCAGGAAAGCTACTTAGACGAGACATACTCACTGTTAAGGGACATGCTCCATAGGGCCAAATATGTAGTCTTTACTTTGTGCTTATTCAGTTATTGACACCAATGGGAGTTTTACATGCATAAGGACTACAGGGGAGTCGCATTTTACATGGGGGTTAGGTTCTGAAGTCAGCGCGTAAGGTGAAAATCGCGTATAGTCAAACGCTCACTGAGTGGCATGGTGGGCGGAATCGCCCACACTACAGGTACAGTATTTAAATGGTTATTTTTCTCTTTTGTTTTGTTTTGCCGAGCGCATATAGTTAAAATTGCGTAAGTTAAATGCACCTATGATGCGACTCCACTGTATAAGATAGGGCTTTTATACAAGAATTGCCTTTCTTTAGGAAAATAAACCTCACCCATTAAGGTTTTTTTTCTTCCTTTGGTTTGTGGAACATAGCTTTCAAAATTCTGTTATGTTTCCCTAAGGAGTCTATGAGCAGGCGATATTTGGGAATTCTCAACTGTGCTGTTGCTGCTTCACAGCAGTTACATAATGAAAGTTAAGTGCAAGTTTGAATTAGATGGCTAGCCAGTGTGCAGATGGACCCCAGAATTTTAAAGATGATATTCTAAGAGTGCACGTTGTAATGAATGTGGCTATATGCGTATGGTACAGGGAAGGTGCATTGCGGGACGTGAAATTGTGTGCTAGTTATACAGGTATTGGGATGCAATGCCAATCTTCACAGCACAGTGGGTGGAATCCGTCTATCTATGTAGGCATTTTTATTTGTCATATAATGTACTCAATACATTTCATAATTATACAAATTTCATGAAATTCTTTGCATAAAATATTTCAATTTGTTTGTCATTGATTCTTCACCTCTGGCCAGTCGAAAGTATCTGTCTGTCTGTGGTATGTCTGTCTGTCACTCAGTGTGTGTGTGTACACACAGACATAGGTGGGTAGGTATACTATATCTATCATTCTCTATGCAGGGGTTTGAAACTCATTTTTGGAGAAGACCAAATTCCATTTTATAACCTGGTCCCTGGACTGAGGTCTGAACTTGGGCACCTCTGCTACCCTTAAAGGATCTCCCATGGGTATCAAGAGGGGGCTGCACAAAGATAAAGTGTAGCTCATGGCCCTTGGGGAGGTTTTCAGATTCACGTAAGTGATGCCGGAGCCCATGTCATATTAACTTTTAATCCCTTAGCTATTTTTGAAAATCCCTTGCTTAGTATGGTAAGTAAAGCCATGGAGGAGTCTGAAGTTGGCTCTTAAGTCCATGTTCAGGCATCTTGGCCAAAGTGCTGAGAAGCCAGTGGCTCTGAATAAAGTTGGTGGGAGTGGTGGAATGTTCAATACTTTGTGAATGTTGTTACTGACTTAGGAGCCTAAGTGAAGATTTCCAAGTTCAACTTTAGGTTCCTAGTTTGGAAAATCCCGGGTAAACCTTTACTGTCATTTTCATTATTAGGAGTTATGTCCTATTCAGCCTCGCTCAGTGGGAAAGTATTCTCACCTTAAGACCACAGCTATTTCTGCCCTTGCTCTCTCTCTCTCTCTCCTTTCTCCATCCTCCTTTCTCAGTCTTCGTCCCCCATCTCTCTCTTTGTTTGTCTCTCTTAATTTTCTTCCCTCTGCATCTCCTTCCCTGCAACTGCTCCCAGTCCCCACCTGCATGGGCTTCTCACCCAGCCTGTTCCCCGGTCCAGCTGATAAAATGATCGGCAATTAAATGGTTAATGATACCATGGAGAGTGTTGTCATTAGGTTTTAGCGTCAACACACACTCCAGTTATATGAACAAGGAGTGGGGGTGTCAGCATTCCCTCAGCTATTGCTTGACTATCTGCAGACTCAAGGGGTACTTCTACACTGCAAAGAAAAACCCGCGGCGTCGAGTCTCGGGGCCTGGGTCGATTGACTCGGGCTCATGAGGCTAAAATTAGCAGTGTAGACGTTTCCACTCAGGCTGGAGCCCAGGCTCTCAAATCCAACCAGGGGGAAGGGCCTCAGAGCCCAGGCTCCAGCCCAAAGTGAGAATGTCTACACTGTGATTTTAATCCCCACAGTCCAAGCCCTGCAAGTCCGAGTCAGTTGACCTAGGCTCTGAGACTTGGTACCGTGGGTTTTTCTTTGCTGTGTAGAGGTACCCAAGAAGACAATCCTTGCTTCTAATTTGGAAGGTTAACTTCACGGTCATGAGGGCTAGAAACGTATTTGAAATGAAAGCATATGTAGGACACATGAGTGCATCAAACAGGCCAGGTGTTTGACACCTCTGATCAACGGTGTTTGTCTCGCTAATTTGTTTGTTTGTTCTGATTGTTATTGTGCAAGGCTGTGGGAGATGGCAGTAGTGGTCAATAGATGATCGTCTTCTATAGAAGCTGGACTTTGTGACTGCTCAGCGTAATAGATAGCTTCAGGCTGCACCTAAGTGCAAGCTCTGGTTTGCCTGCTGTTAGATATATGTGAAGTAATCATTAGATAATGTAGTTGCTGATTACAGTTGTAAACAGAGGTGGATTCACTGAAGCATTTTAAAGACAGATTTTGACTATAGCTGACTATTGTGAATGGAGACCCGAGTGATGCCAGGAAAGTGACCCTAATGTTAACTTCATCTGGTGCAGAGGCCTTATGGAGTTGTAATAGTTTCCAGCTCTTACCTGTGGGTGGTTCTAATTTTGATAGAGTCCTAGCACAGCTTGAAGATTGTTGTGTGCGCTGGAAGAAAGTAAGTCATAAAAGACTCCTCTTCCGCATGAGAACAATAACAGCAAAGATGTGGTTGGAAAGTGTTTTATAGCCTGGAAGCTCAAGAGACATTTGTGTGATATTTATTTTTGGCCCCACTGACATATTTCCCCATTAGAAAGAGGATGGCAGTGAGCTTTGAGGAAGGAAGTTTGCTGAGAGATGGTGAGCTAACCCTAGAAACAGCCATACGGATCTGCGAAGCAATGGAACAAGCCAAACTGCAGTCACAAGCTTTCCATGAAGACGAGAGTCAAGGAAGCACACATGAGGGTATCGCTCAGAGGGGCACAAAGGACGGACATGAGAAGAAAACCCAGGGGGTCACAGTCAGCACAAGGAAGAGCACAAAACCAGAAGGCAGGCTGATGTCTGTGTAGGAATTGACGAAGTGAATATGCACATACAGACTACCTAGCGTCTGGCCAAAAGTGCAGCATTTGTTGTGAGTGCAACCAATTTGCAAACCCATGCAGGCAAAAGGAAAAGGTAAATGCTTTGAAGGATTACATTGATAACCTCAGTGGTGAAAAGCTGTACAGCGATTCCATATCGCAGTCGTCATTGGCAAAGACTGGCCTATTACCCTTAAAGCCCAGGGAATGGCAATTGCATATAAAGTGGACGCAGGTACTGAAATCAAGGTGTTACCGGTATGACTGTGACACATTCTGACAGAGATGCCAATTTATGAAATAAGCAAATATCTGAGAACACACATTGCCCTGTTTCTGCATCGGGAAGATGCCGTATCACCCTGATATATGACATACAGAGAAGTAAATGCTGAAATTGTTACAAGGGCTGGAACACATATCTTAGGCCTGGAATCAGGCTAGCCATTGGGACTGATGTTTATTGTAGGAAGACCAAAGACAGGGTAGGCCCACTGCTCAGTGAAGAGGGAGAAACAGTAACAGGAAACTTGGAAATGGCAGAGATGCTTAATGACTTCTTTGTTTTGGTCTTCACCGAGAAGTCTGAAGGAATGCCTAACATAGTGAATGCTAATGGGAAGGAGGTAGGTTTAGCAGATAAAATAAAAAAAGAACAAGTTAAAAATCACTTAGAAAAGTTAGATGCCCGCAAGTCACCAGGGCCTGATGAAATGCATCCTAGAATACTCAAGGAGCTAATAGAAGAGGTATCTGAGCCTCTAGCTATTATCTTTGGAAAATCATGGGAGACGGGAGAGATTCCAGAAGAGTGGAAAAGGGCAAATATAGTGCCCATCTATAAAAAGGGAAATAAAAACAACCCAGGAAACTACAGACCAGTTAGTTTAACTTCTGTGCCAGGGAAGATAATGGAGCAAGTAATTAAGGAAATCATCTGCAAACACTTGGAAGGTGGTACGGTGATAGGAAATAGCCAGCATGGATTTGTAAAGAACAAATCGTGTCAAACCAATCTGATAGCTTTCTTTGATAGGATAACGAGTCTTGAGGATAAGGGAGAAGCTGTGGATGTGGTATACCTAGACTTTTAGTAAGGCGTTTGATACAGTCTTGCATGATATTCTTACCGATAAACTAGGCAAATACAATTTAGATGGGGCTACTATAAGGTGGGTGCATAACTGGCTGGATAACCGTACTCAGAGAGTTGTTATTAATGGTTCCCAATCCTGCTGGAAAAGCATAACAAGTGGGGTTCCGCAGGGGTCTGTTTTGGGACCGGCTCTGTTCAATATCTTCATTAACGACTTAGATATTGGCATAGAAAGTACGCTTATTAAGTTTGCAGATGATATCAAACTGGGAGGGATTGCAACTGCTTTGGAGGACAGGGTCATAATTCAAAATGATCTGGACAAATTGGAGAAATGGTCTGAGGTAAACAGGATGAAGTTTAACAAAGACAAATGCAAAGTGCTCCACTTAGGAAGGAAAAATCAGTTTCACACATACAGAATGGGAAGAGACTGTCTAGGAAGGAGTACGGCAGAAAGGGATCTAGGGGTTATAGTGGACCACAAGCTAAATATGAGTCAACAGTGTGATGCTGTTGCAAAAAAAGCAAACATGATTCTGGGATGTATTAACAGGTGTGTTGTGAGCAAGACACGAGAAGTCATTCTTCCGCTCTACTCTGCGCTGGTTAGGCCTCAACTGGAGTATTGTGTCCAGTTCTGGGCACCGCATTTCAAGAAAGATGTGGAGAAATTAGAGAGGGTCCAGAGAAGAGCAACAAGAATGATTAAAGGTCTTGAGGACATGACCTATGAAGGAAGCCTGAAAGAATTGGGTTTGTTTAGTTTGGAAAAGAGAAGACTGAGAGGGGACATGATAGCAGTTTTCAGGTATCTAAAAGGGTGTCATAAGGAGGAGGGAGAAAACTTGTTCACCTTAGCCTCTAAGGATAGAACAAGAAGCAATGGGCTTAAACTGCAACAAGGGAAGTTTAGGTTGGACATTAGGAAAAAGTTCCTAACTGTCAGGGTGGTTAAACACTGGAATAAATTGCCTAGGGAGGTTGTGGAATCTCCATCTCTGGAGATATTTAAGAGTAGGTTAGATAAATGTCTATAAGGGATGGTCTAGACAGTATTTGGTCCTGCCATGAGGGCAGGGGACTGGACTCGATGACCTCTCGAGTTCCCTTCCAGTCCTAGAATCTATGTATAACAGGACTTGACTCAGAACATTATAACTTAAGTGGAAAAATGCTTAAAGGATTTAGGGACGTTAACAGTAACATGGCAAGTGGCCTTAAGTCTGTGCGCCTTTTTTATCATATGTGCAGCCAGCACCATTCCTGTGGCTGTGAGGAGCAACTTACAGTGGAGGAACCTACAGACCCTGGGTGCATTCTGCTGGCAGTGGTTGGAGAAAACTTTTGGGCCTGAATATGCCAACGTGAGGCGGGAGCTCTATCACATGCCAGCCAGATGTGAAATCTGGGGGGGGAAATGGCAGGGTTCAAAGTCTTTACCCTTCTGGATGCATCAGATTAGTTTTGGCAAATGTTCCTAACTCAAGAGAGTTCTTGATGGCATTTTAATGTCTTTTGACAGGCACCATTTCCAACGCCTTTATTTTGGTGTTTGTTTAGCCTCTGTTATATTCTATAGAACGGTGTAGCAGCTCCTGGGCCGCATAGATGCTTTTATCATTTGGGACAACACAGAATAAGAACCCAATGACAGGCCTGTATAAAATTCCGTAGGTTGCTAGGGACAATGCACTGAAACTGAATAAAACGAAGTGCTGACTGCAAAGGAAGAGGACTCTTGTATTTGGCGGACTCATCTTCATTACAACCTGGAGACCTACTTTAAACACAATGACCTGTGGCACCTGGAAGGATACAAACACATGTGGCCTAGAACCACTGGGCTCACTCATTAACAATATGATGGACGTACCAACACAACTGCAGGAAGCAGTGGTATTTCTGAAACCATCTACCGGCTCAGCTCCACACACACACACACACACAGAAGAAGAAGAAATTTATAAGCCCCAGTGACTCAATTGAAGGTTACCAGTTATTTTAGGAATTAGAGGAAATGAAAGATAAAAGTTTAAAATGAATTGTTTTAGAACAAAAGGGAGGAATGTGTGGAATAGCTGTTACCATTCTGCAAGGCTACTAGCAGTATCTGAAGAGGACAAGAAGTCAGCCACCATACTAGAATGCAGAGCTCTTTGACTGCTCATCAGAGCAGAGAGTGGCAGGCACCTTTTAAAAGTAGAATCTGGTCTCGGTGGTATGAGATGCATGAACAGTAAGGTTAAAATAATTTAATCCTTGAATATAAGTTGTCATTGCTTCAATGGAAAGAACAATTCTCTGAAGATGAGTATATGAGCATCTTCCCTCTGGTTTCATTAAATCAGACAGTCGTTGCTGTTGAATTGATGGTAGTTATTCATTTATAAAGACAGTTAATTGATTTACATGGAGACAGAAGCTCTGCCTGCTATTTCTATGTTTCTACAATCCAGCATTTAAATAGGCACCCAAAATGGGTGAACAAGAGAAATATCTGATTTTGTCTATTGGACGATAATTTGATAGTGGCCCTTTCACCCTGGAGGGAATTTGTAACTTCGTTTATACCCGCTTCTGTACAATTTCCCTTCGCCCCTACTACAAAGCCAGCAAGGTAAAACAGCTCAAGGTAAGGATGAAAGCCCAAAAAGGAAACAAATGTGCCAGGGCAATGCCAGGTTCAGGTTTGGTTTAGGTGATACTGAGATTCAGGAGTCTGTTAATGATGCAGATATTAAAATCTCTAAACTCCAGTATAATCCAAATAGCCAATTTGCCGGTCCCTACTGGAGACTCCTCTGTGGCGGCACAGGAAAGCTTGGTCCCTTGTTTGAAGTTGACTTTGTGTGTTTTCATGCTGCCAGTCAGAAGATGCAGTAAGCCATTAAATTCAAGCTTTAAGATTAAACAATAAAGTGATTGAGGTGAAGCACTCCCGCTGTTTAATATGGCTCCCAAATTGCAGTAATGGCCAACGTATTAAACAGCTCTTCTTTTCAGCAGTGCCTTGAATGGCTGAATACGCTTCTACTTATTAAATCAAAGTTATGAAAATTGCTGTTTGTTTCCTAGTTAAGGTGGGTTATAGCAGTCTCATTTTGTTCCTTTTTATGAGAAGTCAGTTTTGCTGAGGAGACCAGTAGCTGAAATGTAACTTCTTTCTTCATCATCGAGTAATCTGCTGGGCTTGCGAGATACTGTTATTTTGATGATAAGCTCATGCATAGTTACACATTGATTGTGCTAGGGCAGGTATTGAGATGTTACCGTATGGCTGAAGAAAACAGGAATTCCATTGTGTAATTCCATGTAAAGCAGCTGCACCTACTTTCCCACCTCCACATCTTTATTTTTGTTACAATAATTGCTGGCAAATTTACAGTACAAAGGAATACGTGCCCACAGATTCCAGTACCGTGCAGTGATAGGGCCTGATTCTGATCTCACTGCACTGGTGGAAATTGGGAAGCAACTCCACTGAAGTCAATGCAGTCACACTGGCAAGAAAGCAGTGTGTGTTTAATCAGATTCAGCACCACTGATTTTAAATCATGAAATCTCTTGTGCTCTGTTTCCTGCTTGAACCTTCATTTTGCAAAACAGTTTGCTGTCTTAACTTTCTGTGTGTAGGAGGGACTGCAGAATGATTAAAATAAAATACAAAATTGTTGCATTGCTGCAGGGAAAAATGCATAAAATTGTTAAACATTTGCATCACCTTTGAATTCTTCTGCTTTGCCCACTCTGACACACAGCTG
Organism: Terrapene triunguis; assembly: GCF_002925995.2. Classification (NCBI taxonomy): domain Eukaryota; kingdom Metazoa; phylum Chordata; order Testudines; family Emydidae; genus Terrapene; species Terrapene triunguis. Next base: position 11,868,203 of record NW_020664487.1, on the reverse strand, counting down.
TCTTTCACAAGAAAATGAGTAATTTAGGTCAGCATACTTGCAAACTGAGACAGATTAAAACATAGGGGTAATTGAAAATATTTACATTCACAGCAAAGATCCAGGCTGATGGTACAATGATCCTTATGCATGCATCTAAAAGGAGAAAATAGGATCCTTTTCCTTCTACGCTTTTTACCACTTAGCCAGGAACAGTGAAACATCTTTCCGTTTTCTCCTGTCCTTCAACTCCTAGCTGAAGTCCGGGGAGACAGCTGCCAACATTGCCAGAGAGCTTGCAGAGCAGACGAAAAATCACTTGAACGCTGGAGACATCACATATTCAGTCCGAGCCATGGACCAACTGGTGGGCTTGCTGGATGTGCAGCTCCGAAACCTGACTCCAGGTGGGAAAGACAGTGCTGCGCGCAGTTTAAACAAGGTAAGAAGCGAAGGCCTTGGGAACGGTGAGGAGGATAAGCAAGAGTTGTGCTTTCTCCAGAGAGGTATTAGAAGGCCTCACTATTGCCAGTGTTGGAATGTGATTCTTTCTAAGTAGATGGGAGCACATGGCCGTTTTCATTTGCAATGTATTTTTAGTCTGTCGAGTTGTGGAACAGTTGTTAATGCCAAGTGTGCTGCTAATGTTGGAAAATGTCTGCACTCAAACGCTTAGCAGAATAAACTCCATGAGGCTGATTTTGTTCCCAGCTACCATGCATGAGTGCAACTCGAGAGAAACTCTGTTGAGGCAATTGGAAATATTCTGGATTTACACCTATGCGACTGGCAGTGGAATTTTGCCCAGTGAGTCTATTGCTGAATCCACTTGTGAAATGCCCCTTGCACTCTAAACCACACAATGAGGGATCTGGGTTTATAAAAATCCTAGCCAATGAATTTACCTTGACGGGAGGAGGGGAAAGGTATTGGAAATGACAAAGTGAATGTTAATTAGCAAAACACTTTTATTTAAAATAGCACAACCTGGCAAGGTAATTTAACATTGGACAGTTCTTTTTATGTCTAACTTTTTCCAGGGCTACCTTTTGTATCATATGATTACTGTGTAGTTCCTGTGATGTCTAGATGGAAAATATTGTTATCTTGGGAGCTGGGTGTGGATGGCAATTTAAATGTTAAAGATCGGGAAGTGGTTGATAGTTGAATTCTTAGCTGTGGAGTTCATACAAATAAATTTGCCCCTTTAAGGTGAAATCCACTCCTGTGTAAAATGTCATCCTAGGGCTTACACATCACTTAAGTATCAGTTTAGCCCACAAAATAGGACCTATATGGAATTAAAGTGGTGGTTCATATAGACCTTGCATTGGCCCTTAAGACAAAGAATAGATCCCTCAGATTGACTGAAGAAGTGAGCTGTAGCCCACGAAAGCTTATGCTGAAATAAATTTGTTAGTCTATAAGGTGCCACAAGTACTCCTGTTCTTTATACACAGTTATGTAGACCGTATTATTAAAACGAGGTACCAAATTCTGCTCTGAGTTACACCATTGGCTTTAATGGCAGAGACATCTGTGTAACTACGAGCAGAACTTGGTTCCAAGGTTAGATTGAGTCTGAGGTGGGGAGGGGGAATCGCAGATACACCAGATATTTTCTGTGTTTCCTGTATTTTGGGAGGCAAACCCAAATAATTCTATGAAAAGCAAAGTTCTCTCTTTAATATGCATTATTATTGTCGATTTACGCTGTTTTAAGCACAAAAGATCTTTTGGATTGTTATAGCGAAACCAAAAAACAACTCTAGGAGTTAGAGTTCTGTGCATCCTGTGCTTTGCATGTGCTGTTGGCTGGGTTAACTTGATGCTATTAATTAATATTGCTTCAAGCTCTCCTATAACAGTGTGGGCATTAACTGTTACAGGGCCATAAGAGTGTGTATTACAGACGTACTGCAAAGCTTTTAGATACGAAATTCTGTTGATATCTGACAACATTGGGTAAAACTGGCAATTACTGTCACATACTAACTGGTTACATGATTCTCATTTGCTTGCTACTTTGAATATTGCTTAGCTACATACAGCATCCAGTCACCTTTGCTTTGCAAAACATATGTTTTTAATCCTTGTCTATTTCACCTTCTGACATTTCTCCATTTCTATGAAAATGTGGTTGTAGCTAGAGGGGGGAAGAACATAACAAGACAGTGTGTTTCTCACTCTGCCTTGCCTTCCTGTGGTCCCCTCTAGCAGTTTTCCCCCCTCAGGTTTCCACAGTCAACTAGTACAAATCAATTGTGCTGCACATTAAAATTCTGGAGTGTGTGGAGTCCTGCAAATCAGTGATACGAGTCAGTGATCCAAATGACAGGCTCAGTAATTTACTTGCCCTCATTCCCCACTTAATTCTTTAGAGGAGCAACTGCTCTATGTTCATTTAAGAATGCATGGATTAAAGCTGGAAGTAGTATTGGGCAAACAATAGGCAGTAGAGTCACTGCTCCATTATCCCCTTTGCTGATCAAGGATAATGCACCGAAAAGAAAAGAAAAAGTAATTAGCAAAGACTTTGTGTTTTGTTCTGTTTAGTCAGAGAGAGCAAAAGAAAGCAAGCAACAGCCATCAAATATTCGTTTAATCTTTAGGAGAAATGTGCAAGTCCACCGAAAGGACTTCGCTCAGTACTTGGCCCGAAAACGGGGCTCTTATTTTTTTCATACAAGTTGATGTAAAATGAATTGAAATGAACTGGGGTGATGGTGGGGCATTGTTTTCTTTTGTTAAAATTTTAACTACGTTAACATACACTAGGGAGATTTTAGCATGTGCCAGCAGCAGCTTCATGGCCCAGTTAGCTCACACACCCAGCACGGTGTCGGCAAGCCCAAAGATAAAATAGCCTGAAATATTCAGCCTGTTTCTCATTTAGCTGTAATTGACACCTCTTTAACAGCCCTTTACACTGTCAGAGCAAGGTAAAGGAGCCTTGTGCAAATAAGAATAAGGCTCGAAATCTCTGGCATTGTCTGACATGTGCAATGTATGATTTCAAATTTGCAAGGTAAATTTAGCTTACAGAATAGTTACAGTTTGCCTCAAGGCCTGCTGCCATAACTAACAGCTGTGTGGCAATTTCCAGTCTGTGCTTTCCTGAAAAGAACTAACCCAACTGTTTCTAGAGCCAGTCCTTACAGCATTCCACTGCTGCTTAGCTTGCATGTTCTCCTAGAAACTCATCAACAGCAAAATGATAGTTTTTGTGTAGATGTTTTCTTTATTTTTTTCCCCTTGTTTTCTTCTGTCACTAACTTGTTTTTTCTATTCCGTCTTTAATCTGCTGTCTTTATGGATTCAGCTTCAGAAAAGGGAGCGCTCTTGCAGGGCCTATGTCCAGGTATTTCTAGTGTTTTTATAAATCTGTCAAGTTGTTTGACTGAATGTCTGGTGCTGTTCTTGTGTCTGTGTATCTGATCACTCTAGCCTTTGTGGCAGCAAATTATCTAGTTAAGGCTACAGGATAACATTATAATTCCGCTTTCCATTGCTTACAACTTTCAAGAATGGTTGGGGCAGAAACTCACTAGAAAATTGGGGGAAAGATTGGAGAAAATTATTTCAGCCACTTTTTGAGTTATCCAAATGGGGAAGGCAGTTTTTTGTATATATTATTATTAGTATTGTTATTATTTATTAGTCGTGTTTATTACTATAGTACCTAAGGGCCAGCCAAGACTGGCACCCCATTGTGCGAGGTGCTGTACAAACTCAGGGTAGGTGATTGTCCCTTCCCTGAACAGCTTACGATATACATAGACAAGAGAAACACAAGGTAGGGGTAGGGGTGGAGCACACCAGCAGCGTGAATAATGAGATGATGGCAAATAGTGTGTTGGTTCCACTTTTCGAGGTGGGGGAGCTTGGTTTTAATCAGGAGGGGATCAGCTAAATGGAAGGGCAAGGGGATGGGGCACATGGCAGGGGAGAAGAGGGTACGAGGGGCAGGTGTGAAGTGAAGCTGTGGAGAACACAGAGAGGGCGTGGGGGGTTTGGAGCAAACAGCCAATCAGCACAGGCCAATCACCCATCAGAACCATAGGAAGTTCTCTGAGCGTCCTGAGGTCTCTGCTTTGGCTGGAATTTCCAGTCAGCTCCTCTCTGATGTTCTCCTTCTAAGGCCACTTGAAGAGGTGGCGGGGAAGCACCACCTGGTTCCTGGTGCCCCCAGAGTGCAGGGGAGGGGTCTACTTTACACAGATCTGGGTTGGGGTGGGATTTGGGAGAGGGGTGGCTGCAGCTGGGTCCCATTTTAGCCCCTCTTCCCCGTGGAGCAGTCCCTGCTTTGGCTGCGTCTGTTCCGCCTGTGCACATGTATTTTCACTTTAGAAAAGTAAGGTAAAGCTTCTGTGCACATTGGTCGCTCAAATACTACTGAATGACACACGTGGCTTATCCTCATTAAGGAATAATGCCATGTGGGGGTAGCCTGTCCCCCTTGGTGTGGCTTAAGCCCGCCTCCTTTTTCTCTTCTGGGCCAATACTTGGAGCAGCTTCTCCTCTCCAGGTTTGGGACTTGTGTTCCTTTCTGGCACCTGGTGCCTCCACTCAGAGGATTCTCACTGGTCCAGATACCCATGGGTGCTCTCCCTTGAGAAAATCAATGCTAATGCTGCAAGCTGGCAAGGAGTGTATAGTCCGGTCCCCAGGACCATAAAAGTAAATAAACTTAACCCCAGCAAAGGAATGGTGTACCCAAAGTGACAGTATAAGGCAGGGGGTTTTACTGAGAACAGGAAGATGGGAGCTGAGGAAAGAAAGGGTTAAGGTTAACTAATAATTACCAAATGTTTATAAGTAAGCCACACTCCCACCTCCTAAATCTCCCAGACTCCTCCAAACCCAGCTCCCTGCCTGGCAACTGGCCAAAGCAGATGGCACAGGTGAGATGGTGTACCTTGAGATGGAGTACAACTCTCTAGTGCAGCAGGCAGTTCAGAAACAACTCCCACCGTGAAATGTGCCTGCTTAAATCAAGCTGCTCCAAGTATTAGTAAGAGCAAATGCCCAGAGGAGAAAAACGGGGAGGGCTGAAGCCACATTCAGGGGGAGGGGCTACCACCCACTGGCATTATTCCTTAATGAGGATCACAAGCTAAATATGAGTCAGCAGTGCAACACTGTTACAAAAAAAAGCAAACATCATTCTGGGATGTATTAGCAGGAATGTTGTAAACAAGACACGAGAAGTCATTCTTCCGCTCTACTATGCGCTGATTAGACCTCAATTGGAGTTCTGTGTCCAGTTCCGGGGTCCATATTTCAGGAAAGATGTGGACAAATTGGAGAGAACCCAGAGGGGGGCAACAACAATTATAAAAGTTCTAGACAACATGACCTATGAGTAAAGATTAAAAAATTGGGTTTGTTTAGTCTAAAAAAAATATAATGGAGCTATATCTATCTCATAGAACTGGAAGGGACCCTGAAAGGTCATTGAGTCCAGCCCCCCGCCTTCACTAGCAGGACCAAGTACTTCACAACTCTGGGTTTAGCAAGCCAATGCTCAAACCACTGAGCTCTCCCTCCCCCCTGGAGAAAAGAAGACTGAAAACAGTTTTGAAGTACATAAAAGGTTGTTACAAAGAAGAGGGAGAAAAATTGTTCTTGTTAACTTCTGAGGTTAGGACAAGAAGCAATGGGCTTAAATTGCAGCAAGGGCGGTTTAGGTTGGACATTAGGAAAAACTTCTATCAGGGTAGTTAATCACTGGAACAAATTGCATATGGATGTTGTAGAATCTTCGTCATGGGGAGATGTTTCAGAGTAGATTAGACAAACACCAGTCAGGGACAGTCTAGATAATACTTAGCCCTGCCTTGAGTGCAGGGGACTGGACAAGATGACCTCTTGAGGTCCTTTCCAGTTCTATACTTCTATGATTCTATCATTTCTTAATTTTAAAATATTTTTGTCCAACTCTCACAGCACCTATTTGTCACGGAGGATTTGCCACAGGTGAAGTTTCAATTTTTTGGGACCCATCCCTGTAAATCCTCCTCATGTAGAGCGTCCATGGACTTTAGTAGGAGTCTGTACAGAGAATATGCCAAATTGTGCCTTGGGTGTTCAGCTAACCTGGAGTTTCCATATACAAAACCCCCCTAATCTTTAGAGTTCTCATTTAAAGTGGAACAGTTTCATTTTACCCTCCTCAGGTAACTCAGAAATAAGGAAAGCATTTTCTTCAAACTTTCCCCCCAAATCCACCTGATGGCTGAGACCAATCCTGGAACACTTCAGGTGAAAGGGGACATTTGTCATAAAGTGATGACCAGTTGCAAGCTGTGGGCCTGATTCTGCAAAGACTTACAAGCCAGCTTAACTTTATGCACTGCTAGTTGTCCTAGTGCATAGAGCACTGGAGTGGGCTTCCGTTCCTGGCTCTACCACGAGCCTGCTGGGAGACGCTGGGTAAGTCACTCCCTCTCTATGTGCTTCAGTTTCTCCATCTGTAAAATGGGGACGTAAAGAGCTGTGAGATCTACTGATGAAAAGCACTAGGTATTATTATTATTATTACTCAGAGTCTTTGCAGGATCAGGATGATAGTGCAATTTGTCCTGTTACCTTGACTATAGATGCAGTGAGGCTTATAAAGCAGTATGTGCAATGTGAATGAGTTAACTTTGCAATAAGGAACACTTTTTTTTATCTCCTGATTTTTGTGCGTTTAATTTTGCAGTCTTAATGTTGCAGTAATGCAGGATTTGCCATTATTTATATGTATATAATACACACACAGACATTAAAACAAAACACACATTTATGTTTAAGGTCCCCTCTATACATCTGTACATTTCTAGTTTCTGCACCTACAAACCATGACATCTTATGCTATGATACACTTTACTTTGTCAATGCATCCTCTAGCATTTCTATGACTGTAAAATGTGTATAAAACTGCATTCCTCTTCATTACCCGGTCTGATCCCTTTGAGTATGGATATCCTGAGGTGTGTGAGAGTTGTATCTAGCCTCACCCCTGGTACACTGATCTGCTTTCATCAGTAAAGAGAAGTAAATGTTTTCCATTCCTCAGGCTGAGTACTCTTAAGATTTCAGAGAGAGTAGCCAAGCCCATTACTGTTTTTCTTCTTCTTCGCTATCTTTGAGATTTTGCTGTGTAAAAAAGAAAAAGCAAACTCTTATATTTTTTTATTTTATTTTTTCCTTTGGCCAATAATGTATAGCGTATTTAACATACTTTTAAAGAAATGTGGAGGCTGCAAAATAAGGTCCGCATCCTGCAAAGACTTAGGCATATGCTTAACTTTAAGCATGCGAGTATTTCCCTTTAACTCAGTGGGGCTACTCGCGTGTTTAAAAGTTAAGGATTGCCTTCCAAGGTGATTTAAAGTAAATTGAATTAATGTTACTTTAATTCTGAATGAGAGCATCCGCATAGGGTCTTAGCGTTGTTTAACTAATCCACTTTAACCTTGCACATTGAGTTAATTCGGATTAACTATCCTTAGTGTCCCCCTGTAGACAAGCCCTTATACTGTACAAAGCTCTAATAAACCTTCTGAAGAGAAGACCCATGGGATGGAGAATGGAATGGATGACCTAATTGTTCTTTTCCATCTCTGATATGGTCTGTACTTTGAATACATTAACATACAAGAATGTACCTTGTCACACCTTTGTATACACCTTTGCAGGATGTTTGGCATCAATATAGTCTTCAAACAATACATTTTCCCTTAGAAATTCATGTAATTGTAGTCACCGAAAAGTGTGGCTGCCCGGCACAGGGAAGAGAATCTGATCAGTAGAAATTAAAGAGGACACCAGAAAATTCCCTCTTGCAGCCAATAATTCAGAGAAATTTGTAGGCTGACCGTGGCAGTTTATTAGACCCTTTGCAACCCCTGAGTAAATCTTAGGTAATGTCCACGCTGGAGCTGGAGGCAAATGTACCCACCCTAGAAGAGTGAGCTAGCATGCTAAAAATAGCAGGGTAGCCACGGAGTCATGGGTGACAGGATGGGCCTAGCCACCCCAAGTATGTATCTAGGGTCTCAGACGGGATCGTGGCTAACTGTCTTACCACTGTGACTACACTTACCCTCTGTGCACCTGAGTTCTCCATCTATACACTGCTATTTTTAGCACATTAGCTTGATCAAAGCTAACACAGGTATGTCTACTGAAGTTGGTAATTACACCTCCAGCTACAGTGTAAACGTACCCTTATTGTCGAGGGGTGAAATTCTGGCCTCGTTGAAGTCAGTGGGAGTTTTGCCATTGACTTCAGGAGAATCAGGATTCCACCCTTGTGACATGATTTTGTTACAGAGATGAATATTGCCATGAATTGGAAACTTGTAGTTAAGTTTCTGTGCACAGTTTTGAAAATATACCTTGTACTATTGATCTCTCTAAAGGGACAAACGCAATAGGAAGTTGATATGAAGGATGTCCAGTAAATGCAAAGCGAGCAATGAAAATAACTGATATTTTAGGAGGTTTAATTTGGGATGGATGGATCCATTTATTAGAGTTGTGGTGGTTTCCTCATCAGGGAGGACATAAATAAGTAATTTTTATAGACCTTTAGTGATGGGTAACTCTGTATAGCCAATACTTGACACTGGCAGTGGTCTTGAGCAAAGATGTATGTATAATAAAAAATAAACCATATCAAATATGGATTCAAATATATTGCAGAGTTCTTCAAATAAATGTACTGTATCTGCAAATATGTTTGTGAGATTATCAGCCCATCCCTTTAGATAGTAGTATAGTGAAAACTAATATTGATTTGATAACTTGTTTGAAAAATGTCAAACCCAGTGATCTTTACTGTAGGTAGAGTTTGCTGCTTCTCCTCTTTTCAGAAGTCGATGTGGTAACCGGTCTTTTTTTCTTCATTCAAAAAGAAGAAAACAAAAATCAGAACCCAGCCAAATCCTCCAATCTACTGTAGTGGCAACTCAAGGCATCAGCGTTGACACAACAAATACATGTTGGCATAGGTGAATAGACAACTGTCCAAGGATTTAGAAGTCAGAACTGATATAAGAGAAACTGTCACTCAGAATTCTATTGCATAATAATGACATGCAGTGAGAGAGGACTAATCCACCAAGGGAGACTTATTTGATGGGGATCACTTGTTATCAGGGGAGATAGTTTCATGCAGAAGATAACCATATACCAGTTGAAGATGAGATGAAAGTTCTGTATGCAGAACAAGGCTGTATTTTTATTACTCCTGCTTGTAAGATGGTCTGGAATCATCTTGTGAACACAGAAAACTTCCAGGACATAATTCATTCTCATTAGCTGGTGTTGAACTGTATTTCCACATCCATTCATCATCATTATTATCATTGCAATTATTAATTTGTATTCTTGTAGTACTTAGGAGCCCCGTCATGAACCAGGTCCCCATTGTGCTAGGCGCTGTACAGTCGCAGAACAGAAAGATGGTCCATTCCCTCCAAAAGCTTACAATGTAAGAAAACATTCCATAGTTTCTCAAACTCAACCTCTTTATCATTCACTTCTCTTGGCAACCTATTTCAGGTGTGTCGCAGAATGGAGACTAGAGTAGAGAGTGTGATTCACAACGAATAATGCACTTGATTGGTTTAGCCTCTTTTTTCTCTCACAGACATTCTAGAAGCAGATGGAAATTCCCTGTAATTTGTTCAGAATTCATAGTTACTCAGTTTTATGGAGGGTTGTTTCCTGCCCCTTTCTTCTTTCACGCTCTGGATTGATTGTGAGCAGTTTGCTTCAAGTATTTGATATTCAATATTTGACATTTGAGCTGAGTTCATTGGTTGTGATGGGCCTCCTTAGCCGGCTTACGGCATTGTTTCCACTGCGGGGCTGGATGTGTGTAACTCCTGAAGTCAGGAGACTAGGCTGGCAGAGATCACTGGGGCTTTGAATCCATCAGGGAGAAGAAGCAGATAAGCAGGGCTAGGAAAGCTTAGAAAAAATTAAACCTTTGCCTTTCTTGACCACAAAATTTATGCTCATGCACAAGGGATGGTCCAGTGGCTTAGTGAGTCTCGGACTTGCAGGAGCTGCATTCAGTTCCCTCTTCCCCCACAGGCTTCCTGTGTGATCTTGGGCCAGTCAGTTAAACTTGGATCCTGAAAGTTTTTTAGGCTCCTAACTTCCATTGAGATCAATGGACATTAGGCATCTCGATACCTCAGAGGATCTGGGCCTTACCCTCTGTGTGCCTGAGTTCCCCATCTATACAATAGGGAATGATTATTATCATGCCTGTCTCTCATGGGCGTGGTGACATAAATACACTAAAGGTTACAGGTATTCAGTTGCTACAGTAAAGGGGGCCACGGGGCCGGCTCCAGGCACCAGCCCACCAAGCTTGTGCTTGGGGCGGCACCTGGAGGGGGGCGGCACGGCGCTCCAGCCGCCAGGGAGAGTGGGGCCACGGCCGGGCCCGCGCCCTCCCCGCGGCGCTCTGGCCGCCCTCCCCCCCGGCGCCCTCCCCCCGGCCGCCAGGGGGAGAGCGGCGAGCCCCGGCTGGGGCTCGCCACCCTCTCGCCGCCCTGCCCCCTGCACTCTGGCCGCCGGGGGGAGAGCGGAGCCCCGGCCGGGGCTCGCCGCCCTCTCCCCGGCCGCCGGGTGGAGAATGGAGCCCCCGCCGGGGCTCACCGCCCCCCCCCCGGGGCTCGGCCCCCCCTCCCCCCCCCCCCCCCGGGGGGGGGGGGGGCGGCCAGAGGCTTTTTTGCCTGGGGCGGCAAAAAAGCCAGAGCCGGCCCTGGGGGGCCATATAAGCACTTCAGATACATTAAAAAACTATTTGTCTCCTGCAAGCTTTATTGACTATGGGCAGAGTTTAAAACCAGGGCTCAATGGGAGCCTTGCTGCATATGCCGAGTAACGGAACCTGTAGATGTGCTGCCCCAGGAACAGAGCAGGAACCGGATTGTGATGCTGAGAGTTTCAATGGGGTCTCTGATTCATCCCCCTTTTGCTCCAGGGTGTACGTGGTCTTGCTCAGCCCTATCCCTGGGGTAAATTACTTCCCAATTGCAGCCAGCAGGAGGCAGAGTCCAGGCTCTGCTTGGGCTGTTCTCACCTACCCTGCACGGCTACTGGCAATATGAGTGGTCTGCACAAGGAACTCAGGTGGCACCTGACGCTGCTTGCTCCATATTGTGGGTGTGGAGTCAGGGTTTCAATTGCATGCGTGGGCCTCATTACAAGGGGTGAGATCGGATCCTTATCTTGCTTGTGCAGTTTGTGCCAGGGCTCTGGTGAACAGTGTGCATAGCCCCGACTCCCTACCGTGCCACGCAGTGATCCCTTCATGTATAAAATGAACCACTCGGAGGGAAAATGCTGAAAGGAGAGAGTGTCACCTTAGCCTCCCGCAAGTGCTTTTGCCAGTGAATCCTAATGGCTTTAACATTTATAGAAAGTGAACACAGTGGCCAAAGCAAATGGTTTTAATCTGGGTGGGAAAAACCCGCCTTCGCGGTATTTGTCTAGGTCTAGCTGAGACATTTTCCTTCCGCAGATTACCAGGGTTTGGCCAGCACTCCACGCTTTACGTAGGATCCATCTGCCCAGCAGCAGGGAGGTGGCATTCCCAGCTCAGGTAGATGTACACGCGTTGGCTCTGCTCAGTCTAGCAGCATGGGCAGCGCCTCCGGCTAGCCACCCGAGGCCGTACCCGGGGCTCGGGCAGAATTGTACTCTAGCGACGAGTCTGTGCCACTGTAGCCACACAGGTGGTTTTAGGTGCGAGCTTGAGCAGAGCTAATGTGTGTGTCTACCTGAGCTGGGAACTACATCTCCTACCTGCTGTGCAGACATACCCTCGGTCTCCTTCTGATATTCTAAGTCAGAACCATACTGTTGCCACACCCCAGAACTATAACTGCTTTTCACTCCCGCAAGTGCCATTTTCTCACCCATTAGAAGCTGGATGAGGCTTTTACCTTTACCGTACCGGCGATAGTGGAAGTGTTCTGAAGGTACTACCCATGCAGTAAAGAACACAGGCTCTTCCATGAAGCGAATAACTTCATTTCTAAGATTCTGGCCTGTGTTCTTGGAGTTCTTGTCATCTCCAGTCTGTGAAGATTGCTATTGTTTTGATCAAAGCGGTCCCTTTAGTGCTGATCCTCAGGTATCACTCTTGCGTGTTTCTCCCTGACGATATGAGCAGTCTGGATCATTGTAGTAAGCGAAAATGATGAACTTTTCTCAGCGGATCCAAGGCATTAAGTTCACAACTGATTAAAGGAAGAGGTCTTTTTTGAAAACCTAATATCTGTTGGCAGATAAAAGATATGTCTGGGATTAGTCTGTTGATATCTAAAGTGGCTTAATCCTGCCTGTCCCACTTCTTATTGATGCCTGCTTGTGTCTAAACCGAAGAAGAATCTTGCCCCTTCATGGCAGAGTGTACATTGAATTATGCCACATTTACTTGTGTACTTGCAGTGCACGTGACAAGAGAGATGTTAACCTCCATTTATAGAGCGAGAAACAAATTAATGAGGATTCTCAAATTCCTTATTTGGTCACTTAATTGGCTGTATGACAAAGAGCTCCGTGGTGTGAGTGTCAAACAACTTTTGGAGTCCTCTAATGATTTGTGCTTTGCTTGACTCCTGATGCTGTTCTATGTGGCCTGTCAGGTTGGATATCCTTGTTAAAGTGGCTGGAATAAATTGGCTAGCAGTGTGCATACAATGTAGTATATTAACTATAGCAACAGGGAGTACTTTTAGCAGCTTTTCAAGAGATCTAGATGTTTGCCCATAAGCATCAAAGCGGCCCAAACTTTCATTTAATATAATTAAAAGGACATCTGAAGGTAGTTTGATTCGCAGCAGGATTTTGTGGTTTGGTACCCTTTGTTAAAACTCTGCGAACTTAATATATTTCACAGCTTGAGCAACCTGCACTTGATTTGTGTCAGGAAGAGAGAAAATACCCTGTGTGTTTCTGCTGTGCTGAACCTATTGTTAGGAGAGAGCAGGATCAAAGAAACAAACTTTAGTTTATCTTTGGAGTCTAACCTTCTCTGCATAAATATGGACAAGGAACATGAGTGCATACTTCTGCGACAGGGCAACATCTACACGCAGGATGGAGGGGTGATCTCCAGCTCCTGGAGACATACTCGTGCTAACTCTCATGAGAGCTAGCACGCTAAAAACAGCAGTGTAGTCACAGGAGTCAGGGGCAGCGGCGGCAGGGGCTAGCCCCCCTGCGTACGGACCCACAGGGTTTAGGCAGATGTGTACTAACCTGGGCTGCTGCTGCCCATCCTACTGCTGCTATGCTATTAATTTTAGCCCGCTAGCTCAGATGAGAGTTAACACGAGTCTACGGAAGCTGGGAATCCTAGACTTAGCTGATAGTGTTGGATATCGCTTAAATAACTATAACTAAACTATACCATCTGGAGAAACGTCCACAAGTAATTATAGCAAAACTGAAATAGGCTGTGTTATTATCTGGGATTTTGGTTGGAGTCGGCCCTTAAATCTGTTGACACTGGGAAAAGTCTCAAGACAAACTGCCATAGATGCTACTGGGAGATGTCGCTTTTATTTGGACAGTTGGAAGAATGCATGTCTCCGATTCCCTGGCAGTTCCCTCTAAGGATGTGGAAAATCTGTCAGAGAAACACATGTTGCATGCAAGCATTTTCCTCTCTCTCTCTGCAGCTTTGCTTACTTTCCCTAAGTGAGGAGCTACCTGTTGTTTGTATGCTCTCAATTCCCAAATAGAAGAACAGCAAATATAGGTGATTCATAAATGCAATCCTTAGAAAGCTATTCCACATGGAAGACCTTATGAGAGGAAATAGATCATATGTTATTTCCTTCTTCCTAGTCAATTCCTTAGAACCTTAGGGTACGTCTTCACTACCCGCCGTATCGGTGGGTAGCGATCGATTTATCGGGGATCGATATATCGCGTCTCGTTAAGGCGCGATATATCGATCCCCGAACGCGCTCCCCGTCGACTCCGGAACTCCACCGGAGCAAGCGGCGGTAGCGGAGTCGACGGGGGAGCCGCGGCCGTCGATCCCGCGCCGTGTGGACGCCAGGTAAGTTGATATAAGATACTTCGACTTCAGCTACGCTATTCACATAGCTGAAGTTGCGTATCTTAGATGGATCCTCCCGCCCCCGTGTAGACCAGCCCTTAGAACTGCTGACCTTAGAACATTCCTTTGCATCTGCTAACTGCAAAGCAAAAACCACAGTCTCCAATTTATAGCCTCTTTCTCTTTCATAGGTCTCCTACTTTTTAGTGATCTCCCATTAAAAGATTATTTGTAGTTCAAAGCCAAGCTTATGAAACTGAGATGCCTAGAGCTAGGTCCCTAAATCCATATTAAGGGCCTCAGCAAGTGTCCTGATCGCATCAAACGCCCTCCCATTGACTTTAACGTCAGCTTGGAGCGCTCAACACATCTGATAACCAGGCCACTTCTATTTCAATACTTAAATTATGGATTTTGGTGCCCAGACTAAATATGAGCATGTTAGTTTTAGTCATTCAGGGCCCATTAGGCCCTTAGGAAAATCACAGCTTAACATCAGGATATGTTCTCCCTTTGTTTTTCCCTTGAGAAAGATCACGCTTTTCCTAGACCCGAACTGCAGATCAACGTTGACGCCATCAATCACCAGGCACATACTATAGCACTAAATGAAGACCAGTGCTTCATTCGTAGACACACTTCTCAGATAGGTGTAGAGGGTGATGGGAGAAATTAGCTTCTACGTTTTAAGCATTTTTTAAAAGAACAATTAATCACTCTTCAACCAAACTCAGGCGAAGCGCATGTTATGCCATTTTACCGCATATTTCACAGCTGGCCTCCCTTTGTGAAATTGTCTCTAGTGCAATACCTATGCTTTGACTAAGGAAGAGCCTTAATCTGGATTTAAAAGAGTAATTTAGGAGGAAAGGAGTTGTGTGATAGTGAAGAGCCTTATCAGATAGATTAGATTTCTCCCGCCGAGAAACAGAATGCAATGACATCATTTAACTAACATGACATTTTTCTTGTTTAACAATAGCTAAAAGAATACTGTGCTTGTCTATTTTAGATCTACTGTCCTAGCATAGGCTGATGACTGTTCCAGTTTGACTTGTGACCCTTTTATACAGATTACAATATTCTCTTCATTTGATATTCCAAAGGGGCCAGACGTTTCCTAAGCTGGTCTATTTCAGTGCATTCACCTTTCCAGTACCATGTCTCCTTGTGCACCCAGATCGATGCTTTCAGTCTGCCCCCCTTATCTATGAAGTCTGTTCTACTCAAGCAGCACAACATATATTCATAGTTAATGGGAGTGCTCCTCCACTGATGGCACTCTTTATGCCCAGACACAATGATCACACAACTTCCAGCAGAGCTTTCTGGCCGTGTCATTGATCCTAGCTTTTGCTCATTTTATTTCGGGGGCTTGCAAATAGTGACATGTTTTGGTTTGTTTTAAGAAAAGGTATGTTTTTTCATTGAGTTTTTCAGAGCAATATATATGATAATTGGAAATAACACATAATAGGAAATTCATAAGCAAGAGATGAAATTCAATAAAGACAAGTGCCAAGGACTTCCCCTAGGAAGGAAAAAGCAAATGCACAACAACACAATGGGAAATAACTGGCTAGTAGGTAGTACTGCTGAAAAGGATCTGGGGGTGATAGTGGATCACAAAATGAATATGAGTCAACAATGTGATATAGCTACTAAAACGGCTAATAGCATTTTGGGGTTCATTAACAGGAGTGTTGTATGTAAGACACAAGAGGTAATTGTTCCTCTCTACTCAGCACTGTTGAGGCCTCAGCTGATTAACCGTGTCCGGTTGGGAACCACACTTTAGGAAAGCTGTGGACTACTTGGAGAGAGTCTAGAGAAGAGCAACAAAAATGGTTTAGATCAAAGGTTTAGAAAACATGACCTCTGAGAAAAGATTAAAAAACTGGACTTGTTTAGTCTTGAGAAAGTCCCACCTGGCTATTTATCCTTAATCAATGAACACTACAAGAGCAGAAATGTGGGTTTGACTCACAGAGCATTGTTCTTCTCTCTGAATTCTTTGAAGCATACCCAATTGTTGAGGGGGGTTTTCTTTGGAGAAGGAACTTTTTCCATTACCAGTATTTGCCAGATGTTGTTAAATTCGGGGGTGGGGGGGAGAGGGGAGTCTTCCAGCAATTTGCAACAGAGCATCAAGCTGCAAATCAAAAATGGGTTAATATTTATGTGCATGTTCCTAATGATAATAATAATTAATAATTAATGACCAGTGTGCCTCACAATAACACCGAGTGGCACCAATCAGATCAGGGCCCCATGATAGGCCCTCGACAAACATGTGATGGGAGATAATTCCTGCTCTGAAGCACTTATCATGGACACATACAAGTCAAACAAAAAGTGGAAAGGAAAACACACATGAGGTGACTTTCCCAAAGTCACCCAGCAGGTCAGTGGCACAGCCAAGAATAAAACCCAGGCTTCCTGAATCCCAGGCCAGTGGGCCGTGCGGCCTCCCACGGAGCAGAGAAACTCACCTCGCCTCTGTCTTTGTTGCTTGTGATCCCTGGAGGAAGAGAAAACGTTGTCTCCCATAGCTGCTGTGCTACCACAATGCTCTACATTCACGATTAATAAACAAAGAAACAAGGGCAAGTGCTGTTTGAGCAGCCGACCATAATTGAACAACGTTGTAAAGCTGATTATTCGCCACCTTGCTGCAGTGTACTTTCCTCCTTGAGCCAGCAGGCACAAGAAAGCTGAGAGATTCATTATCCTCCCTTGTCTCGCCATTTACTTAAAATAAGTATTGCTGCAAGACAGACCCATCGGTTGTTTCCTGTTTAATTTTGTTTTCATCCGAAGTAGCCCTGCATGCAGCTGATTCTGCTGCTGGTGGCCAGAGGAATCTAGACCTGGTTTTGAGCAGCTTAAAAAAAGCACCTTATCGTTTTAGAGCACAGTCCTTTCTTCCAATAGGGTTGTGTCTCTTCGAACAAGGAGAGTAGCGTCTGAATGGACACCCTTTCTGGCTGATCGAGTCGGCAGTTGGATTGCATGCAACAGGAGGGCAGTGAAGGTTTAGTTGTGTGTTGTGCAGTACCCTGTATGCTCCCTGTAGAGCCACAGGTATTAGCCAGGGTTGCACAAAGATTTCTAAAGCAATATACAGTGTTATTAATCATCATGCATCTGTGGTGGTGTAAAGTGGTGATGATGTATATAGGAGCAGTGGGCAAGATGTTCAAGGCTAGACCGTGGTGTGTAGTCACAGCCCTGAGCAGGCACTGCAGAGGTTCAACTTCCTCACTCAGCAGGTACAATCCTTCCAGCAAGTATAGAAGAGTATGCATTCTGCACCACCACCCGGGATGGGGTGGCACACTCCCCTGGCTGCAGCAGGAAAACTCTGCTGGCTGGTGCAGGAGGGCAAGGCAAGAACACACCATAGAATATCAGGATTGGAAGGGACCTCAGGAGGCATCTAGTCCAACCCCCTGCTCAAAGCAGGACCAATCCCCAGACAGATTTTTGCCCCAGATCCCTAAATGGACCCCTCAAGGATTGAACTCACAAGCCTGGGTTTAACAGGCCGATGCTCAAACCACTGAGCTATTCCTCCCCCTGTGCCTCCGCCTCACCTACTTTGGGGTGGTGTGTGCCTTTGGGGTACACTCCCTGTACTTTCCTGAGCCCCAGGAGTTCAGCTGTCCCCGGCACAGAGGTGGGCTAGGAGTTCCTTGTGCCCATCGATTCCCTGGACCATGCCGAGCACAGGGGCCAGACACAATCGAGCTCTCAATGAGGAGGGAAGCAGAGAGAGAGATTGTGTGCATGTGCGCGCGTGTGTGTGTTTTTACACACAAAGTCCCTATGGCCCAACTTGTCCATGAGTACACTTTGATGAATCATTCTTTGTTTGCAGTGAGTTGTCTGGGGCTAGAGAATAAAATTGTCCTTAGCTGACATTGGTTTTGTTGTTCAGGACATAGGGGGTTAAATTTACCTTGTAAAAGCTGGTAAGCTACAGATATAAATATGGCACTGAGGGCCGATTCTGTAGTCCTGACTCGGTCCTTAATGTTAAGCATGTGCTTAAGTGTTTTGCTGACTAAGGGCCTCAGACCTGCTGATCCTGCTGCCGGTTGAAGCCACTCAGCATGTTTTTCTGAATAATGACTCAGCACAAACTGGGAAATATTCTCGGGGTTTGTCCCTGGGGGAAGGTACTTGGACCTCTAGAATAACTTAACAAGATCAAAAAAAACATTTAATTAAACAATGTGTGGGAATTTTTCCATTGGCTTGTGTGGGATTTGGAGATGGCCGTTACACTGGGGGACTGGTGGAATCATCTTGCATTATAGAGGTGTCAGGACCTATTGAAGCTATCCTAGGTTGTGTTTGCCTTGTTGCTTCCATTGTGTCCTGTCCTGCTGCTAGTTCCTGATTGGTTAATGCTGTAATGTGAGTTGTGTGATGTAATCCATGTTCAGCCAAGGAATGTAATTGCTAATAATATGAAAGAGCGTTAGAAAAGTCGAAGTTCTGTATTTATAGATTTTCTAACCAGCAGGATCGTAACAAGAGCAGTATATTAAAGCCCCAGTTCCACCGTCCGCACTCATGCAAAACTCCCAGGAAGTTAGGACTGCAACACAATTGTTGGTGGGTGTATATGATAGGAAGCTATCTGCATGATGTTTTCAGGTCTACCTTAAACATATGCTCTTTTGCAAGAGAGGCCAGTTTGAAATGTCCTGTAGAACTGGAAGAGTCAAAAGAGGAATTCAGACCTATTTCCTGTAGAGCCCCTCTGACACTCACCACTTTGGTTTGGACCAAGGTTTTATCATTTACAGATGAGAAGATAGGAAGGATCCATCCCTTAGTAGTTGTGTTGGGTTTTTTTTCAGTTTTTCAGCTGATGGCCTGCTCTCAAGAGGCTAAAGTACATGTTTAAAGAGCTGAGAATTATAGTAAAGCCACCAGTTTTCTGAGGTCAAGGTTGAAATGCGGTGGTACTGTGAGGCACACAATCTGCTCCCAGACTGCACTGTAACAGGACCAGGGTGAATGGATTTTACAGCCATCAGTGTTTTCCAATGTCAATTCCCAGTTAAAGGCAAGGATTTTGAGTGTAGAAAAGACATTTGTTTTCAAAATGCAAAGTTTAAAGTTTTGGTAGAGTGGTAGTAAGACTTATGTGGCACCAATATATATGCAGACTCCTAGATTTAAAACTGAATGACTGTCACTTAGCCAGAAACTCTCACTAGACATTTCTTATAGGCGAGAAGATAAAAATAAACACACAAGCAAAATGCAATTTTACAGAACAAAGCAACTGTCACAAAGGAAATCAACAGGATATGTAAAAACAATCTTTTCGTAATGTATAATTACTGTAAAGCTCCTAATTAGTTGCCTGTTGACAATAATGTATTTTAATATCAATTTGTAATTTATGAAAAGGAAGAATTATATTTGGATGGATGGATTGATTGATTGATTGTAATCCCAGGACAAAGCCAGGGAACAGTGAGTTTGCCCTTGTTTGGGAAAGATTTCTCCTCTATCATTTGTTGTTGTTGTTGTTGTTACTATATGTATTCCAGCAGTGCCTAGGAGTCACAGACCAGGACTCCCATTGTGTTAGGTGCTGTACAAATTCAGAACAAAGAGATGGTTCCTGCCCCAAGCCTTTTACAATCTCAGCATAAGAAAAGAGACAAGAGGTGGATACAGAGTGGGGAGCACAAGGAAACGAGACAATTGTCTTGGTCTCTGCATCAGTCACTGTCAGGGGTGACTGCAAGGTTACTGATATTTGCAAAGGCGCCTGGGCCGCAGCAACTTTCAGTGACAGTTGTGCACCTGTCTGTCCTGGGCATTTTCCAAAATCCCAACCACACGTCTATGAACTTGACCTGACACTACTGAAGTTAATGGGTTCTGGATTAACTTCTATGGGAGCAGGAGCA
This sequence comes from Terrapene triunguis, assembly GCF_002925995.2. Lineage (NCBI taxonomy): Eukaryota > Metazoa > Chordata > Testudines > Emydidae > Terrapene > Terrapene triunguis. Next base: position 11,848,199 of record NW_020664487.1, on the reverse strand, counting down.
GGATCTGTATTTGTTGCACTTGGCCTCACATATAAAGATTTGCACCAAAGATAGTTCCCTCTATTATAGCTCTCCTCTCTCTGTGTTTACACTCCTGGTATATTAGTTATCTTATATACACCCCAGGAACCTCGGGTTTACTCAGTGCAGTGTTGTGGGCATGCAAAGATTGTGGGGGAGGCTGATCGTAGCTGTGGGAAGAACTGGATGAGTCACCCACCTCCCCAAGTTCTGTTTTGTATGAGGACTCAGAAAAGGTATTTGGCCAATCCTGCTAATTTTTATACAGTTCTTATCAGATGAGCTGTATAGATTAGTGCTTAAAAGAGGATGTGGGGTGGGAAATGGAAATGGAAAATGTTTAACACTCAGAATAATAGTAGGGACCAGTGGGAGTTTTGGTTTGTTTATTCATTTAAAGGAGCCTACGGGAGTTAGGAACCCACAGACTTTATCAGGATCATCAGTGTCACTTGGGATACTCAACACCCCCCCCCTCCACAAACACCCCCTCCTTGCGCCCATTTTTCATGTTTCAGTCCCTGTGTTGCGGCTCTCAGCCTTCTGGCTGAGGAGGGCTAGGAGTTGGATGTCTGGGTCTGGAGCTTGGCAATGCTGCCCCCCCTACCGTTATGATGATTAGTTGTAAGGCACTCACTGTGTTTGGAGGAGCATTCTGCTTCTGCAGTTTTCCCTGCCCCTCAGGTTTGTCTACACAGCTGCTGGGAGCGTGCTTTCCTGACCAGGTCACTAAACTCATCCTAGCTCTGCTTAAGCTAGATCACTAAAAATGACCATGTGGATGTTGCAGCGTGGATGGCAATCCAGGCTAGCCACTTGAGTACCGTCCTGCCTGACCCATTGGGTACCTGCTCAGGTGGCTACCTGGAGCTGCCACTTGCCACAGCATCCACTCTACCATTTTTAGCACGCTAGCTTGAACAGAGCTAAAGCGAGTCTGTCTGTTTGGGGCTGGGAGACTCAACTGCCATGTAGACATACCCTGACTGACCAGGGGGCAAGACAGACGGGGGCAGGAGTCAAATCTGTATAATCCATGTACGGGCCAGAACTCTGCTGTTAAGCTAAAAGCCCAGCCGTTGGATCAGTGCTTTGACTAGCACTGTCAATTGTTCTGGTTACCCATATTTGTTCCATTGTCCTCTTCCTGCAATCTCTATCTCAGGAGAAGCTGTTCCTTTAACAGCTGTTTGGTTTCATTTAAACACCTACCTCGGCCCTCGTTCCAAACCCAAACATTTCATTAACGCTTAATCTCCCCGGCCTTGCCTGCAATGCTATGCCATAATGAAGTGCTTTGCTCAAAAATGTAGTGCTAGGAAGGTTAGGTTAATGCACTAGACTGGGTGAGGGAGTGCTTCTTTGGGAAAAACAATGGGCCAAATTCAACCCTGGTGTAACTCCTGTGCAGGCAGTTTTACTGGGTATGTTCAAATCTGCTTCAAAGCCCATTGAAGTCTGTGGGAATCTCTCTGTTGATTTTAATAAGTTTTGAATCAGATCCTAATTCATCGGTGATATACATGTGCTGGCTTCAGTGTAGCTATCCGATTTGACTGCTGACTCCGCAAGAGAGTTTGTGTAATATCCAGTTAATGTTCTGTCTTTCACAGATGTGCCCGCACACAAAAATTCAAATACACATGAGAAAAAAAAATAGTTTTTTAAGAGCAGAACGTTTGTAGCAGATGTTGCACTACTACTAATGCAAGTATTTCAGCATGTTTCAAGTTTAGTCAAATATGCATTACTGTCTCACCCAAACCCAGGAGCTAGAGCTGTAGTTAAGACTAATTCTTTCTACCATTCAAATATTTTAAAAAATAAAATCCAACATGATGTTTTAGCAAAGATTTAAAGGGCCTATTAGTAGCGAGCTAGATAAAAGTAATGCAAATTGTGTTCTGCATAATAATGTTGAGGGTGCGTGTGAGGAATCATCATTTTCTGACTGTTGTGCCTAATTACTTTCCTTGAATATGGGATCTTTGCAAGAAAAACACAGCCACGTTGCATAGACATGCAAAGCAAAATGGGCATGGCTTTAATCACTCAAAAATAATAATACTTCTCTTTGCTCTTTTGGAAGACAAAGCTACCGATGTAAGCTACCAAAATGTATGAAACATTATTCAGATTGGGCTTTAAGATTTAAAAATACTGAAAAAAATACCTATCCCTGTGTAGTTTAATGAGTCTTTTTGACTGATAAATGTATCATGTTACTTTAGATTCAGTTGCCAAACTTCCAAAGTTTTTATTATTATTATTATTATTATTTCATTTTAAAAAATAGTTTAAAAGTATAGAAGCTAAATTTCTCATTCGTGAACTCCAGACTGTTGTTGTTGTTAGTAGTCCATCGCTGACGATGATGATGATATTATCTCAGTTCTCATCTATGGCTACGCATATGACTCTGAAGTCCGAACCTTTGGCTGTGTAGGAAGTCCTACACTGGGCATGGGAAGTCTGTATCTATGATGTTTGATGATGCAGCATTGTGGCACCTTTCACATGTAGTCTGGAGATGATTACGTCGATCCCTCTCAAATCTGTTACGTTCTGATCTTGTCAGAGACCATCAGTAAGCCCTGTTCTGAGTCATTTGCTCAAGTTCTTGGAGTTCATGCCAGCCCACTGGAGACTGCTCTTCAGGTTATCTTTGAAGCACTTATACGGACAACACTTCTTTCTTTTTCCCTGCCTCTGCTCCCCATACAAGATCTGTTTTGGAAGACGGTGGTCTTCCATTCTGATGACATGTCTAGTCCATGTAAATTGTGCTCTAAATTGCATTGCCTCAATGCTGGTTGTGTTTGCTTGCTCTCTCAAGGACCTTAATATTGGTCACTCTGTCCTGCCAGCGAATGCTCGTTATTAAACAGAGGGAGCACATGTGAAATTGTTTAGGCTGTTTAATGTGCTGTCTATGAAGAGTCCATGTCTCTGATCCATACAGAAGAGATGTTAGGACCACTGCACTGTAGATCTTCAGTTGGTGATGAGATGAATGTTGTGTTGGTTAAGGACTTTTGTTTGGAGTTGGCCAAGAGCCTAGCTGGCTTTACTAATTCTGGAGGCAGTTTCCTTATCAAGGGAACCATTGCACAAGATGGCGCTGCCCAAATATTTGAACTGATCCACGTTTTTCAGCTGTGTGCCTTGGATGAAGATGGCTGGCACTGGGGCATTGGAATGAGGTGCTGGTTGGAAGAAGACCTCTGTCTTTCTGAGACTGAGGGTGAGGGCAAAGAGCTGGGATGCTTCAGAAAACCTATCAACGATGACCTGAAGGTCGTCATGTCTATGGGCCGTCAAGGCGCAGTCATCTGCAAAAAGTGCCTCAAAGAGAAGTCTCCCCAGTGTCTTGGTCTTAGCGTTGAGTCTTCAAAGATCCAAGAGGAAACCATTGAATTGGGAATGGATGTATATCCCCTGATCCAAGTCCCTCGTGGCATGGCTGAGCACACAGGCAAAGAATAAATTGAACAGCACTGGAGCAAGTATGCTGCCTTGCTTCACTCCATTCGAGATTTTAAACATGTCAGAAGAGTCACCACTGGAGAGCACTTGCACTGGCATGGGGTCGTGGAGCAGATGGATGATTTGTATGAACCTTCTTGGGCAGCCCAGTTTATATAGAATAGCCCATAGACCCTCTCTGTTGACCATATTAAAAGCTTTGGTCAAGTCGATGAAAACTGCATACAGGTCCATGTTCTGCTCTAAACATTTTTCCTGGGCATGCCTTACAAGAATCATGTCCGTAGTACTACGACCTGATCTGAAACCACACTGTGCTTCTGGCAGATTCTCTTCATATGTTTGCAATGAGTCTTTTCAGTAGAATACAAGCTAATATTTTCCCTACTGTACAGAGGAGAGAAATGCCTCTGTAATTTGCGCAGTCAGCTTTGCTGCCTTTGTTTTTGAACAGTGATACAATAATAGCATATTTAAAGTCTTATGGCATTTCTTCTTCCTCCCAAATGCTACTCAAGATGTCATGGAACACCTCAATGGCCTTGAGGCCCGCTACTTTATACAGTTCTGTTGGAATACCATCCTTTCCGGACACTCTGCCAGAGTTCAATTGTTTGATGGCTTTCATGACTTCTTCAACTGATGGAGGGAGGTCAAATTCCTCTTTGAGGGGTTTCTCAGGTAACTGATCGAGGACACGCCGATCAACCCTGGATGGCCTAATGAGTAGACTATTGAAGTGTTCAGCACATCTCTATAATTCCCTCCCTGTCTTTGATGAGGGCTGTGCCATCTGCCAACTGCAGGAGCGTTGTGCCAGATGTTGATTATTTGTAGACTGCTTTGAGAGAGTCAAAGAACATCTTTGCGTTGTTCGTAGCCGTGTAATGCTGAACTTCTGCAACTTCTATCCATACTGTAAAAGCTGGGTTCAGGGCCTGGAATGTAAATGCTTGACACCAAGAAATAGATTTTGCTGCTGGAAAATCAACATGTCTGGATAGTATGGGTGTAATTCTGACTCCATTAAAATAATCGAGAATTTCGCCATTGATTTCAATGGGACAAGAGGTTCACCATCGTTTGTAAGTGGGGTGTAGGACAATGTCTCTTGAACGTTTCTGGCCTGATGTTCAAAAGCTTCGGTCAACTATAAGAGGAGGTCCTGGGTGCTCAGCATTTCTGAAAATCAAGCCATTAATCTCAAGGGGAAAGGAGAAATATGGATTTCTGTGATATACTTTCCAAATGGCAGTGCAGGATAATGGGGTTCTGTGAAAGAAAATTCTGAAGTGTCAACCAATCCTCTGCTGATGAAAGTGACTGGTGACACCAGAATGCACTATGGACCCAAAGTGGTTATTAATATAATTACATTATCTCATTAAAAGTGTCATTAGGATGTATCCTCCTTCAAAACCCTCCTTAAAACTCTCCTTCACCGTGAACACTACAACAACTTTGACAATAGTTAGGTAGCTGGTGTGTTGAGAGCACAGCCTATCATACTGACCAGGAGTGTCTCATTGTTTCCTTGTACTCCCCCTTCTCTGTGCATCTGTCTGTTGTCTCTTGTCTTACACTTATATTGTCAGTTCCTTGGGGCGGGGACTGTCTTTTTGTTCTGTTTGTAAGGCTCCCAGCACCGTGGGGTCCTAGGCCATGATATGATAAATAAATAATAATCATCAAAGCTGCTTAGTCCCCAGGACTGGAACGTCTTCAGGTCTTTGCTTTTCCCTAGGCTTTACTGCAAGCTAATCATGTATGGAGCAATTCACCATAGCCGTGCATTGTCAATTTTTTTGTCCCAGTGCAAAATGGATGTGAAAGGATATCACTTGATCAGGTAGTATTTTATCCTACCTCTGTACAGGTGGACATGACTGCAGAAGGGGCAGGGCAGTGGTGAATCCGGCCTCTATTGCCACATCCTTCTGGTCACGTCATTTTAGTACCAGGGCTCTAGATCACTTCCTAGAAAAAAGACCGTGCCATATCTCTTTGATAAGTCATGTTGTAAACCTGGGGGGGGGGGGGGGAGACCCAGCAAAGACCTCTGAGTGGTGAGCTCCTTGGGGCTGCAAATTGCGGAAGTCACACAGGGTTGTCCTTGCCGCACAGAATAACAGTAGATGTGGGTTTGATGCCAGGGCTTTCAGCACATGGAAAAACATCAAGAAAGGCAACTTCATCTCAAAAGGCAAATTAGTTGCTGAGGCTGGTATTAATTGGCAGTGGAGGTGTTTCATTATGAGGCAGGATTTTTTAGCAGCTAGTAACTAGTAACCATGAAAACACTAACCAGCAGAAGAAAACATGAGCTGTTTTTTTTTTCTCCCCACAAGCAGTACATTTTGCTAACCAGTGCGCTGCTGGTTCCCATTTAAAAACATGCTAACCACACGCACCTTGGGCTAGCCGTGGTTAGCAACTGAGCTGCTCTTTTTAGTCAAGTGAAATCTTCACAATCAGTAGGGTCTGAGGACTGTAATTTACGAACCACAAGAATTGCTCAGTTTAGTTTTCAGCCTAACGTGCATCCAGATTAATCCTTGGGAAGTTCACAGTGGGAGTGCTCTGTTTTACTTTGCAACCTAGGGCACAATGTGCATGGCAGGAAGGATATAAGTTGTTACTACAGTGAAGACTGTTTACTGACTGGAGAGATTTGAAATGTGACGCCCTATGTAAACCTCTAACAGCACCTGCTGTGCCTTTGGATGCAGGCACCCCTGAGAATTATAGGTACCATGGCCGCACTACTACGATAGAGAGCAGCACAGAGGTGGTGGTGATGGTGTGTTCTTTTAGAAACAGTAGCCCTGGTATGCATTAGACACTCTTCATGTTGAATAAGCCATGTGGGCTGTGCAGCTAACTCTCCCCTTATCAGGAACAGATCTGTTTGCTGTCCTGGGTCTAATTCTTAATTCTGGATCCAGTAGACACTGTAACTACCAGCATCCTGCTTCACAGGGATGCGTGGTTTCCTTTGCGCGTGTTCAGAGAAAAAAAATTCTCACTTGCTCTGAATTCAAAGCTATTGATGAGAAGAACCTTTTTGCTGACATTCCCTGGCCAAAGGGAAAAATAATGGGTAGCTCTACTGTAGATTGCCCGCAGGGGTGAGGAGATGGGACAGTACTCTGCTTACCCGGTCGGATGAATTTGTAGATAGCTTGACAGCTCATGCAAACTCACTGGAACCCTTTCTCACTCTGCTTTTCTTCTTTGCAGGCTATGGTCGAGACAGTTAATAACCTCCTGCAGCCACAGGCTCTGAACGCATGGAGAGACCTGACCGCGAGTGACCAGCTGCGTGCAGCCACCATGTTGCTGGACACAGTGGAGGAAAGTGCCTTTGTGCTGGCCGATAACCTCCTGAAGTCGGACATTGTCAGGGAGAACACTGACAATATCCGTAAGTGACCGGAGCTATTGGAAACACCAAAGGTGGCCAGGGAGAGGAAGAGAGATGGAAACAGGCTTGGAATCCTGGATGAAGCCCCGGTCCCATTCACGCCAATGGGGGACCAGGATTTCACCCTCTAGCTCTAATGTAGTACAGCTCACTTCATCTGAATTAAATTCAACCTCTCTTTCTCCATACGTGTTAAATAGATGACTCTTCCTTTCCTAAATTTGACTAAATTTGTTAGTCTCTAAGGTGCCACAAGTACTCCTGTTCTTCCTTTCCTGTTTGAGTGTCCCTCTGTCACCAACAACTGTGGAGTAAAGCACGGGGGTTGAATGGTGTTGTCTGCTTCCCCTCAGGTGCGACTTTCAAAACCTTCCCTTCAGTAATGTGGATTCTTCCCTGTAGCTCTTTACTAATGGTAAAATCTAGGAGTTGCAGGCACTCAGCACTTTCTCAAGATTTGGCCCTATCAGAGGGATCCAGCCATGAATACATTAGTTGAATTTTTGTGTGTGGTATAACTGAATTGATGGCCCATAGACAAGGCTTCCCTTTTAGCCAGTAGGATTTAAAGATGTCAGTTTTGTAAGCAGTGGGAGAGCCATAGCTGGATGGACAGATTCGGCAGTGGAACCCATTCATAGTGAACTCTGGTATGGCAGGACTCCATTGATAGTGAACTCTAGTATGGCAGGATTCCATTGATAGTGAACTCTGGTATGGCAGGACTCCATTGATAGTGAACTCTAGTATGGCAGGATTCCATTGATAGTGAACTCTGGTATGGCAGGACTCCATTGATAATGAACTCTGGTATAACCAGACTCCATTGAGAGTAAACTCTTATGTAGTGATTTATAGTGAAACAGAATGAAAGTTGCTGATTCAGTGCACTGCCCTGGAGAAATTACATTTCAGCAGGTACAGAACGCCTCTTTACAGCCAAAGCCTCAAGTCCTTCCCAACCAAAACTCCCTTTATTGTTATGAGTCATTATTTGCTAGGCTTCTGTGATGGCTGCATAACATTAAAAGACAGTCCCAAGGATCTTAGAGATTTGGCGGACTAAGGTCTGAGTAAGAATTGCAGGTTTTGAGTCCTAGTCACCCTATTCTGTGGGGGTAAAATACTTTATAAGTGCTTTTGCTGAGTCTACATGTGTGTGGTTAGGTGTATTATGATTATCTATTACTTGTGTTTCACTGGTGCCTACAGGCCAGGGACCCACTGGGCTATATGTACAAACATATAACAAAGAGACAGACCTGCCCTAAAGAGCATGGACTACGTTTTTCAAAAGAGCCTAATGGGCACCCAATTCCCATTGCATTTCAGTGGGACTTGGACACTTACATCCCTCTCTTTTGGAAATCCCAGCCATAATCTGCATCCGTTATATCAGCGAGAGCACCAGCTGACAAGGAGATGGTCCTTGATCTTACTTAATACAAATATAGTCAATTGAATTCAAGTTTTTGTCTTTATTTAGCTGAGGGTTGTTTTTAATTAAAAAACAAGCGAGATGGAAAATGCCAGGCCTCCAGCAGTGCTCACGTAAAATGAGAACAGCCTTTCTTTTCATTTCTTTGAATGCAGATGCCGAGTGTCGATAAAATCTACAGAATGTACCGAGAGCCAGTGGCAAACTACCAACACTTTCAGATGTTCATGTTAATTGTTGTCTTTAATATTCTTGGGTGCTTGTTTACATGAACTGGTTGTCTTTGTCTACTACAGAGACTACATTTTATTTGCTATTTTTTTAAAATTATGTTTAAACCTTCTTCGGGGAAGAAATGAGCAGCTGTCCAAAGCAGAGTCTAGCATGAAACACTGTACATGGATTCTAGTGTTTGCATTTTCTTTGGAAAACAGTTTTGTAACTTAGCTGTATATCATTATTTTGAAATAGTGATTTTTTCCCTCTGTGTTACAATTCAGTAGCTCACTTCTCTCTTGCTAACAGAACTGGAAGTTGCAAGGCTAAGCACCGATGGGAATTTGGAAGACCTGAAATTTCCACAGAACTTGGGCCACGGAAGCGCCATCCAGCTGTCGGCAAATACATTGAAACAAAATGGTCGCAATGGTGGGTGCTGAATTTTGAGGCCTTTCACACCTTTTGATTTGGGTCACCAATGGGTTACCTTTAAAAGTAACCTGTAAAGTATAGAATAAGTAATGAATAACGGTTATAAGCATGTTGCAGACATGAGCCGTAGAAGTTGTAGTCGTCATAAGCACATCTGTTGAAGGTATTATAGATAGTTATAGTATCAGTAAAAGGTGTTATTGATGATGATTGATTGCAGTAGCACCTAGGAGCCCTAGTCATGGACCAAGACCCCATGGTGCTAGGTGCTGTACAAACTCAGGTCAAAAAGACAATCCCTGCTCCAAAGAGCTTGTAGTGTAAGTAGAGCTATAGCAGACTCTTTTTGTTCTGCGTTTGTACAGTCCCTGGTCCATGACTCGGACTTTAGGCATTCTGATAATACAAATAAATAAACTATACTCGAAACAGTAATACGTAACCTATTGACCTGTTGGATTCTATAACAAGTGATTAACTGTTTATTACAATATCTATTAAGCATTTGTTAACTCTATATAAACCCTTAATGAATATACCCTTGATATAAAGTGTGACCTTAACTTACTTTGCTGAGATGCACATTTTTAAATCCCCCTTCTCTCCTGGCTCTGTCTGAGGAAGGCAAGAAGCCTACAAAGCCAGATCCAATTTTTCTGAGGGTACATGCAGATAGGAAGCAGCAGCAAGTCTCAGAGCCCGGGTCTACAAACTCCAGCTTGTGAGGCTCATACTATATGGCGCTAAAAATAACTGTGCTGACACTCAGACAAGAGCTTGGGCATTAAGCCCACCCCTTACCCTCAGACCCTGAGCCGGAACAGCTACATGGCAATTTTTAGCACTGTCGGACTCGAGTCTGTAGACCCAGGCTCTGAGAGTCGTTGCTGTGAGTTGCTGCTTGCCATACAGATGTACCCTTAGTGGCCAGTCAGGCCTTACCACATCACCAGAGACTCTACACTACATCTGGGTGTTTGAATTGCATGCAGAGATCTAGTGATTCATTCTGCAGCCCTCAGATTTGTTTCCCCTGCTTAGAAGCAATGCCAGCAATCCTGTGCTGCAGCAGAAACGGGAGTGCCTCATGCACAAAACTGATCAACCCTGTCTAGTAGCACTGCACTTGCGTGGGTATATTGATAATCAGTCATTTGGAGTTCTTTCATAAGGTGCCTTGTAAATCTTGCTTTAGTGCATATGGATTAATGTTAAAATAGTAACTACATAATCTTCCCAACTCTGTGATGTCCTAATACCTTACAGAACTTTTCCATTACTTTGACTGGAGCTTCTAAAATAGTCAATTTTATTTATTTCTTTTTTACTTTTGAGCATCTATAAAACCTGTGGTGCACCAGACATGTTTAATATTAATTAACTATCCCATGGCCTTGGCTGCATGCTAAATCAGCTGATTGGAAATCTCTTACTGCCAAGTGACTGTCAATCTTTGCAAGTGTCAAGGCTCTGTAAATGTGCACTGGTTTCGTAAATCACGCTGCAAGTGGGCCAATGGGGAGTGAAGCTGAGCCTCAGTGGTTAGTTAGCATCTGTTGCCTATGGTGAGAAACGTACATAGGATAAAAGACGTAGTTGAAAAACTGTTTTGAAGTACTGCACTGTACTAATATTTGAAAGATGGCGGGGGGTGAGGGAAGCGAACACGAAAAGCCAACACACCAAAAAAGTTATGAATCTAAATCCTCAGTGTCTCTATCTCTAAAACTTATGAGCCTCTTGATATGCTATAAATTAAAGATGATGTTAGATGGGAACGGTCTTTAAGCTGCCAAGTCGTTCATTTCTAGTTCAGTAATTTGAGCAGAAACATTTGTGGATCTATCTGTATAGATCCACTGTAGCCCAAACCGTGAAGTGCCAGGCTCTGTTTGTACTATGGGGCTTGACAAATTTCTGTTTATGAGATCCAATAAAGTAAAGACTCTGCTCATTTATTTTATTGTTCTGTAATGAGTGTGTATTCTGTGGGGGTTGCTTTTAAACATTAGCCTGCATGTGTGTTTGTAAATGCGACAGTACTTTGATCATTGCAAACTAGGCAAAATATAAAGCAATAGGATAATATAAAGCTAGGTAAGCGAGGTTAAACTATTAAGAATCCTGAAGACGCTGAGCCTTGGTCTTGCAGAGATCAATGGGAGTTTTGCCACTTCAGTGGCATCTGGATTTATCCCCGAAATTGTAGGATGAAAAGAGAATATTTAATTGGGTGAAATCCTGGGCTTATTGAAGTCAATGGCCGAACTTCAATGGACTTCAGTGGGGCTAGTATTTCACCATGTGTGGTTGGACTTTAGAAATCTGTAGGGAAAGAGAAACTCTTTATAAAAGCTTTGGAAGACAGAGGAGAAATCCGCATTACATGCTGCTAAGTCTGATGTCCAGAATAGACTTGGACTCAGCTGCACTCAGATGTTACAGCCCAGGACTGTGATAACATTTTCTATTCTTTCAGTAGACCAGATTTTCTCTTTAAACGACTTGGCAGTTTTCCCGCTGGCAGACAGGAGTAGCTCCAAAAAGTCAAAATGGCACTGGGCGTTGCTGTTGGGAAGACAGTGATCACTGTTGAGAAGGGTCGTTGATACCACCAGCTGATTTACCCTATGTGGCAGATATATCCGAATTCTGTCTGCCGTTGTTAGCTCCACTTTGGAAGTGGTAACAAAGGATTCACCAAAAGACCAGATCCTTATCTGGTGTCAATCGATATAGTTCAGTTGTTGTCAGGGGAACTGCCTCAGTTTACCCCAGCTGAGGATCTGGCCTAACGCTATGAAATAAATTTGGAAGCAGTAATATCAATCTCTCATATTTAGGTACTTCTGTTCACCCTGAAGTCTCCCCAGAACACAGGACATTGGAAAAATCACTAGACACTTAATATAGAAGGGGCATTTCAATTTTTGTAAAGTTTACTTTAGTTACAGAAAATAATCTTCAAATAAGATCACCATATCGTATTGCCATTTCAGGGCTACCTACCTTCTCCTCTGGCACAATCAGGTGCAAATACATTGACCTCATTCTCGTTACTGCATAGCCTAGTGGACAGATCACTGGTTGGGGGCGTAGGGCACCTGGATTTTAGTCTTGGCTCTTCCCGACCTTTAAAATGTGAAGAATGATACTGACCTGCTTTGTGAGGTGCTTGGAGATCTACTGGTGAAAAATGCTGTAGAAGTGCTAGGCAGTATTGTCCCACTGGGTAATTTCCCCTCAAGTCTTCAATCAGACTTTGTTCCCCATGGCAATTGCCATCCTCACATTATTAGGCCATTGTGATAGTCTGCCTTGAAATCCCACAAGCTGGGAAATGTACCATCATAGCTGCCCAATCCAGTAGTGGAAAGACTTTTTTTTTAAAATAATACTAATAATTATAAAGGAAAACTAACTCACTGCCTTCCTTGTTTTAAGATCTTTGCAATGATGGGCCAAAAAAGCAATAAAGAGGATTGCTTCAGTTAGGAACCAATTTGCTGGTAGTGTGGGTTTTATGCAATAACTCTAGCAATGGAATTAAATGGAAAGGGAGAAAACCTGGTTGAAAAATGTATTTAGTTATAACTAACATTTCACAATTTTTCTCTTTTGTTGCTGATTGTTTATGGGTAATTTCTGACCCACTCCCGCCCCCCCCCTTGTCCCTCACCCCACAGTCTTGAATGGAAATACTGTTAGGTTGTTCAACAAGTTGCTCTCTGTGGCTTAGATTGTCACTTTACAGTGTGTCCCAAGGAGGAGAGTGGCACTGCCCAAGGAGCAGAGCAGACAACAAAGGGTCATTTGTAGACACCCAACTCCTCGCTGCTCCTTCTTGCTATGAGAGGAGTAAGCTACTTCACCTCTTTTCCGTGGAGCAGGTTATTCCCACGTGTGCCATAAGCTGCATTCCCTCCCAATTCCCCATCTCCCTTCACCTTCTTCCTGCCCACTTGCCCACAGAGAGAAGTGTCAGATAAGCAGCTCTCCCCACCCTGGGACAACTTGATGGGCCACGTGGAGTTCTGGTATTTGCAGTAACAGTGGGAGTTGAGTTTTCTGTGCCAGGCCTCAATGTTTTTAACTCCTGACTCTTTGTTGCATTCACAGAGCGAGCCAATGATACATTATCCCTTTAGCAACACAGGCTGGACTGTTCCCAAAGTGCACACACCCAGCTCTTTGTTTCGGCAGAATAGACAAGATGGAGGACGTCATAGCTAACAGAACGCTTTGCTTGGAAGGGACAGTTGTTATCTCTAACACAACTTTTGGGCTGGACTGGTCTGATCTCTAACTCCTCTCTGCACTTTGTAGGTGAAATCAGGGTGGCTTTTGTGCTGTATAACAACCTGGGTCACTATCTCTCCACGGAGAACGCCAGCATGAAGTTGGGAACAGAGGCCATGTCAACCAATCACTCCGTCATAGTCAACTCCCCTGTCATTACAGCAGCAATAAACAAAGAGTTCAGCAATAAGGTTTATCTAGCTGATCCTGTGGTGTTTACAGTCAAGCACATCAAGGTACGGGAGCGTGGGGGCATCAGGAAACCACACATTTAAAGAGATTTTAATTTTATTTCTAAAGCTAATGCAGCAAAAGTTCTCAAGTTTGGCCACTTGAAGCACTCAGTAGCCTTGGATTAAATTTTGAGTTATGTGTTTGTTACTTTGTGCCTAATGTTTTATAGATAATGTCTCTTTTACATTGTACTAATCAGGGTCTCCATTGTGTAGAAGCCCCATCATTCAATTGCTAACTCATGTCACTCCATAATTAAAAGCTACCAATATATTAAAATGGTCCAAAATATTATTTTATCATGGTGGCAGGGGATATTAGAGGGAACAGGATTTCAGTGAAAGAGGACAGTTAGCCCTCCATTAGCCAAGTACTGTAATTGCAAAAGTTGATTGCTTAAAGCAATTAATTTCTCTGCTCTGCAATGCAAATGAAGCAATCTGGTTCTGAAGAGTTGAATTTAGTCTGTGGTTGAAATTAATCAAGAACAAAGAACTAAGTTGGCAGTAACAAAGAGAGCAGCAACAATCTAACTTTCTCTGGCATGTACAATACTTGACATATAAACTGTTGCTGATTGTTTATATGAAATGAAAGGGTAAGAGTTACAAACTCTGGGGAAAGAGAGTGCATTTAGAAATCTCAGAAGCCATTAGAATTTTTATTGCATTTATTCATTTCTTTTTGCAGCAGTCAGAAGAAATTTTCAACCCTAACTGTTCATTCTGGAACTATTCAAAACACACAATGACAGGGTATTGGTCGAAACAGGGGTGTCGGCTCCTGACCACAAACAAGACGCACACCACATGTTCCTGTAATCACCTCACCAACTTTGCAGTCTTGATGGCACATGTGGAAGTCAAGGTAGGCACTGGAAATCTCGGAGCTGCGTGATTAATACAATATTGCTTTGTTGCTGGGAAGGGAGAAACATTCGGTGAGGTCGCTGTCTGAAGGCGATTCCAATCACCGAACCTGTCACTCTGCCCGGGTTGTTTGTATGTCACTCCGATTAACTTCAGCACAAGTATCCCAGGGCTGTGGCTGGCCCATAGTGTGACCAGCTGCCAAATGAGATGAAGAACAGGGAGCAGTGAACTTCAAAAGGCTGGCTGTGGGTGCTGCATCCAAACCCATGACGACAGAGAGCTCGATGCTGCAGTCTTTGCTCATGTGGAGTCTGACTGTGCCCTAGAGACCCAGCTCGGCAGTGTGGCTGGTGGGGAGTAGCAGGAGGGATCTGCCTTGCTGGGGCTTCCTGGATCCTAAAGATTCCTGTGATGCTGACAAAGCTCTTTGGGGTGTGTGGCTTACTGCCCCCAATGCAGCCAGTCAGCACCTCGGGGCAGAACTATGCCTCTCTCCCTTGCCCGGTGGCAGCCTGGGTGCTCCGGTAAGTCACTGCTTGGAATTCTGCCTGCCTCTGTTTCAGGCTGCGCAAGGAAGGGGAAGTTCCTTTCACCCTCCTTGCCACATGGCACACTCCTGTTAGGGCCAGGTGGTCCACGGTTAGCCCCATTGACTTCAGTGGAGTCACTTGCTTTGAGCCGTATGGCATAACCCTTACTCACGCCAATAGGACTTTTACTCACGTGAATCGTCCCGTTGATGGTAGAACTACCTGTGTCAGTAACTGCTCCTCAGTGTGCTCACGGCTTGTAAGGTGGAGACGTCCGCTTAGGTTTGATGCACGCACAGGCGAAAGGTTGAGTTGGTTCTTACATTATCTGAACAGCTTTGCCCATCTGTACTGGAGATGGATACTCTGGAGAGAAGGACTAGGTGTGCTTTTTCTAACATGGTAGCTGAGCTTGTAAAACAAGTTATTAGCCCAGTTTCAATTACTATTCTTTAACAGGGAGTACCTCATTTTAGTCTCTCTCTATATGGATAAGTGAATCAAGGTTCAAAGTATCAGAGGGGTAGCCGTGTTAGTCTGAATCTGTAAAAAGCAACAGAGGGTCCTGTGGCACCTATAAGACTAACAGAAGTATTGGGAGCATAAGCTTTCGTGGGTAAGAACCTCACTTCTTCAGATGCAAGGTTCAAAGATCATTTTAGAGAAAGATCCAGTTTTTGTCTTTGTTTTGCTTCTTGTGACTAAACATTTGCTCGTATTTTTTTTAAACACATAAATTCTGCAAGCTATAGGCAGGACAATGATGCATTTAGTAGGCCTGTATTGAACAATTCAGCTTCATTTTCAAGTCTGCTGCAGTGCATGTGCAGTAGCTACTTTTCACAGCAGTTTTATTGAGCCACCAGCCCATAGTGATAATGTTACGATCGAATGGCACCGGTTCCTCTGATACTGAATACTGTCCAAGTGACTAATGGATCCGGTGTGTTGCCAATGTAATGTATGAATCATAATGACGGCATTGACATTGTATTGGGCCTTAAGGAGTTTGTCACATCAAACAATGACGTTGGTGGTGGTCTTTGTTCTTTTTTTTTTCAATTTTTCTGCCCCTTGACATGCTGTTGCTAAGTGCAGAGTCCAGCCCTATTCCTAATAAAGATGTCAATGGAGCTATATAGGTTGGTTATTGTATGGTACATATCCGACACCAAATAAGCCAGCTAACAAAGGGATTGGTTCTGAGGACTATGTTCAGCTTTTACTCAGTCTTCACTAGGGCAGCTCTCACTGAATAACCATATGGGTGAAATAAAAACAGAGTAAGGCCCTCAGGAGCTGAGAAAGTATGCCAGGCATACAACGAAAATGAATCCTACTAGAGTTTAATTGAGGAAGAAGGATGCCTCAGTGATTAGGGCACTAGTATGGGACCACGAGACTGGAGTTCAGGTCCTTGCTCTGCACAGACGCCCCATGTGGCCAAGGGCAAATCCCTTCCCCACTCTGTCTCTCTATTCCTCATCTGTAACATAGGGATCATTACTTCACAGGGGTGTTATGAGGGTAAATACATTAAAGATGCTAAGAGGCTCAAATACCCCAATAATGGGCCCATATAAGTATAATGGAGCCTTAGATAATAATACCTCGCTCTTATGTAGAGCTTTTCTTCAATAGATCTCAAACTGCTTTACAAAGGAGGTCTGTAGCATTATCCACATGTTGCAGGGAAACTGAGGCACAGAGAGTGCAAGTGATTTGCCCAAAATCACCCAGCAAGCCAGTGGCCAAGTTGGGAATAGAATCCAGATCTCCTGAGTTCCAGTCCTATCCACTGGGCAACACTCCTTAGACTGATTCACATCATGTTAGTCTCTCTTGTATGTTAACTAGTCTGTTTTCGTGGCTGTAGAGTCATGTTCATTTTTTATTTGGCTATTGCCAAAACACCGCTGCTGCCATGGTAAAGTCAGCTCTGTTTTGTTGACTCTAACCTAGAAGGGCAGCTTGCTGGCATCTCTCTGGTTCATAGATCATTGCAGTCTACGTTTAGCCTGCAGTGTGGAGGGGAATTGGTCTGATGGCTTCACGTGATTCCAGAGAAGTAAGCCCAGTATGTTAAATAGGATGCAGGATAAAATACAAGGGAGCGTTTGGTGCAGAATAATTTTGTGGGTAATGAATAACTTTTCAGAGCATGGTCCTTCAGGAGAGATGTTAAAGTAAAGGAGACAGCATAGGATTTGCTGGTGTGTCTGTCCAAGAAGCATGGACTTAGGGGTTCCAAGTGCCAGTCAGGTAACAAAGGTCTCTGTTTTCAGCATAGCACTTGGGCTGTTGTTAACAGGTGTTCTCCTCCACCTGCACATCATGTGAACCAGAAGGGAAACCAGATTCCGTCTGGCTACCCTGTCCCTTTAAGACACAGCCTCTAGTAAGGGAGCGGTCCAGAGAAGCATTGCCTCGGGGCAGCAGAATGTTCATGGAGAGCGCACACACTGCTGCAAGTACCCTTGTATGCAGCTTACTCCCCATACCGTGGCCCAGGACATTGGGGAGAGATGTGGCTCCCCTTCCCCACTACATGCGCTTGGGGTAATAGGACGAGTGAGGTCCCAGATCTCCTGGAAGCACAGAGATTCAGCCTGATCCTTATGGAGCAACACTAGGGTTGGCAGGTGTTATGTTCATGGCACACACAGAGAAAAACCAAAATGCACTTGCTGGAAGGTAACACTGCTTCATTTCTTAGAATTTAGAATGTTAACACACAAGAACCTCAAACCAGAGAGAGACAATGCAGGCTGCTCTCTAAAAAACAAAAGAGACAACTTACTCTACCTTACTCTAGGCTGGCCTTAGACAGCCTGACTGCTCTGATTCCACACTTCCCTGGAGAGCCTCCCACCCTGCAAGCAGGACCAGGAAACTCCTTAGGATTTGAATTAGCAGCTTATAATTTTTACAGTTTTCAATATACCATCAACGTCTCCTTATATCCTCACCTGGCTACCTGAAATATGCTACCTAATGACAGAGAATACAGCATATCACGGGGAACAGACACCTGAACTTCTCTTCTTAGTTTAAAGTCGTCAGCACTACAATTTGACAAATGCCACTTCTGGCCATGAATTAGCTCCCTCCCCAGTAAGATGGTAATGCTGTGTGTTCCTCTAAGGGAGAATTCTGCGGACATTCCATGAGTTATGGGCTGTGCTTTAATTATTAGCATATGGGGGGTAGGGGAGAGAGGTAGGGACTCTGATGCATTCAGCGAATGATTGATAGCCTTCTGCTTCTCTACTCAGTAATAGCTATATGTCTGTGTCTTAAGGAAAAACAAATATCAATGGCTGACCATTAGAGCTGTGATTTATCTGTGTGTCTTAAGACTGGGAGTTGATGGGATCAATTCCAGGCTTAACAGGACTCTACTCAATGAAGAAGAAAGATTTTTTTAAAAGATGCTATCTGCCTATTAGAGTTAGTTGAGCCTGGAGCTGGCTTTATTCATCAAATTCAATGGGCTCCCTGCCAAGTTTACATGACTTTCCAAGATCTTGGGACTCTGGAAACAGTAGAGTCTCCCCAGATGCCCCCTCAATTTAAAAGGCACTGAGTTGGGTGCCCTTTCTCCCATACATAATACTGAGGAATAACCCTGTGCTAGGCCATCTCCTCCAGGCCTCTGGAACATAATACATGGAGTAAGGATAATCACACAAGCTGACTTCATTCCCAGCGGGATATCTTTTGACAGGCATGGCAGGCAGTCCCCCACGGCAATTGCACTTACAAGTCATGGTGTGAATGGAAATTCACAAGCTATTCCAGAAATGCATGCTGTAATTCAAAGAAAACCCATGTCACATAAGAGTTGGAAATATTGTGGCGTCTCTGCACAGAAGTAGAAAATAATGATGTGCTAGTTATGAATTATCATTTATATGGTAGTATCACTGAGAGATCAGGGCCCCTTTGTGCTAGGTGCTGTACAAAGATAATAAATGGCAGGCCCGGCCTCAAAGAGCGTACAGTCTAAAGAGACAAGACAGGGCCATGTTGGGAGGGGAGACAGAGACACTCGGCACATTAGTGGCAGAACAGGAATAGAGTCTCTTGTGTTCCAATCTAGTACCCTATCTGTGGACCACATTGCCTGCTGTTACTCAGAGCTCTTCCACTGATTCATAATATCTTTGTCAGGTATAAAAATGACGTTTGCCATCCCTGGTTATCTAACTATTGTACTCTCCATCTACATAATGCAGCATGCAGTCTACCTTATGGAACTGGAATATTTCCTGTCTTTCAGAGCATGTACCATTGAAAATTAAAATTTTCATTTCTCATTTAGATGCCTTCAGACTTCCAAATAAATCAAACACCTTTCTGTCAGATTACAAATAACTTTGGATGGTTTTATACAAAAATTATTGCAAGCAAATGCATGAATCTGTAAGATGTTATTATGACCCTTAAATGCAATAAGACTACAGTAGTTCTTACGCCCTGGAAGAAAGCACATGGTTAAAGGACATAAGCCATTCTACCTGTGTAACAGCTACAGAATTATCTTTCAAAATTTACAAGCTGATTTTCATAAAAGCAAGTACTTTGCATCATAATGACCATAGCAGATGCATCTTAAATGTACCATGGGAAAAATATGCAACCAAAAAACTAGTTAAATGCTAGTGGGAAAATCCATTAAAAAAGACCCAACTGTGTGAGTAAGAGTAGCTTAAGGTAGACAAATATTGCTCAGCAATGTGTACTGTGCTCTACAAGTCGCTATTCCAACAAGATGCTTTAAGTGCAGCAATTAATCTGAAGCTTTAAAATGTTATACTGTGCTACGCATAAATTACATCATCATCAATTATTTTGGAAGTCAAGGAACGAGGAGAATTGAGGAGAGAAATGAACAAACATTTATAAAGTCTAAGTGGAACGTATGGGTCTATTGCCTAAAACCAATCTCTGAATTTTGGATCTAAAGAACAGGCTAAACTCATCCCTCAGTCAGACATACATTAACATTAGTGGGGTTGATGGGCAGTATCAAAAAGCAGAATTAGGCCCAGGATCTAGAACATGTTAAAATATCAGAGCTAAATTCTAAAGCTGCTGTATTGTACATTGAGTTAGGGCAAAGGGATTTTGCACCTGCGAAAGGGTTAAGTCTCTGCAGAAGAGTTTTATTATGCTGACTTATTCAAAAATGTGTTAAACAAGGAGTGTTTCAATTAAGCAGAAAAGTTATTAAATCAGCTTGTCTTCACTGGGTTTTTTAAATGAAAAATAAAAGACTATTTGAGCGTGTGTCAAGAACAGGAACCAGGGAACTTAATGGAATCAGCAAATTAAGAGATGTAAGAGACATATTCAGTAATCCATTACATCCCTTTGCCAGTGAAGAATTGTCACTTACAGAATATTGTGGGGTGATTTGTCTAGCTTCCCTTGGGAAAATTACTCAACCCTTATTGTTAAGAAAATACAGCTTACTCTCCTGACTAAATTTTCATGGAAGCACAGAAATTGTGGCTGGAAAAACTGAAATTGTCATGTAATCTATCTCTACAGTGTCAAGACATAATTGTATGCAATAGCATATCCTGAGCATTAAATCACTCCAGATATAGTCCTTATAACAGTTCTCATGGGTACCCGATGTTCAGTCTGAAAGATCATATGGTTTCCAGATATTCAGCCAAAATTTTTCTTTGTTCCTATTAGTCCTATTTCTATCTGACTGAACTGCTCTAAAGATCTCCTCTTTCTGCCTCCTGGGTGTTTGCACCATTTAGACTGCATATCCCCACACATAGTCACCTTTTGGGTGTCCAACTGGGGACACTTTGGGCCTGATTTCAGAGGCTCTGAATCTGAGTCCTTCCCATGCTGCCAGATAATGCCTGGAGTATGAACAAGGCTCCACCATCCCTGTCTATCCTGGGTCACTGTTTGCATGCCCTCTACATTGTTAAGAATCATAAGCTATTGGGTGCTTTTTAAAAAAGATCGGCTCTAGGAATTGTTTGGGGAAAGTTCTCTGGTCTGTGTTCTACAGGAGGGCATCCAGGAGTGCTGCCAGCTTTTCTGCCGCTCTAGGCGGCGGAAGGTCCTGCCCCGAAATGCCGCCCCCCACAGAGGCAGCGGAAGGTCCCGCCGCCGAAATACCGCCGTGGTCGCCGCCCCCCAAATTGTAGCGCCCTAGGCGACCGCCTAGGTTGCCTAATGGGTTGCGCCGGCCCTGAGGGTATCAAAGATGATTACAGAGGCTACCCTTCTGGCCTTGCAATCTATGAATACGTTTTCCTTCTCTGAGTACTGTTCAATGGAGGGATTCATTCAGTTGGCCCCCTTGTATGTCCCTTCAGCTCCCAATAGTAGCAGATGCCCTGGCTTCATTCTTCACACAGCTCTCAGATATTTCCATCTTCTTTTCTGGATAACTTCAGATATAAGGGGGTGTTGAACTCCGACAAGTATCGGCACTTGTTATATATTCATTCATATAATACCTAGTATTGTCCTGGAGCGGTTGCTGTCACAAGCATTTAGATATCATCTGTACCTTTGGTGGATTTCCAGCTTTCACATCCATATGCTAAGATGGAAATAATATTTGAGTTAAAGAGTCGTAGTTTGATCTGCAAATTGTAGATTTCTGGTGACCAATTACTGTGTGAGCTGATGAATGCAGCTGCCACCTTGCCAGTTCGTGCCATTATTTCCTTCTGGATGGCCCCATTCGCTTGTGCATTACTGAGTTGGGCACTGCCAGGCTTCTCATTAGATTTGTTTTTTCATGACTGATTATTAATCCCATCTGTTTTGCAGTACTGGACAGTCTTTCGGTCTTTGCTTGAACTTTGGTTGAGCTCGCACTTAGAAAAGCTATGTCAGCAAAATCTAGATTTTACAGTGTATTGCTGTGAGCTATGCAATGGCTATGTTGTATCCTTCTACACTTTGCCATTGACTTCATTATGAGACAATGCCAAACAGTGGAGGTAAAGAGAACACATCATCATTGGAGACCAGTGTCTGTGTTGAACCATTCACTCAGGCCTGCATTTACTTTCACATGCTGCATCTTGATAGAAAGCCTTGATGCTGTTAACTACACCTCTACCCCAATATAACACGACCCGATAGAACACAAATTAGGATATAACGCGGTAAAGCTGTGCACTCCGGCAGATCAAAGCAAGTTCGATATAACACGGTTTCACCTATAACGCGGTAAGATTTTTTGGCTCCCGAGGACAGCGTTATATCGGGGTAGAGGTGTATTTTAGTTGGCATATCACAATGCTTCAAGATGTTCCAGAGTGAATTGCAATGGTGCCAAGCTCCCACAATTCCAACTGAAGTAATAGCAGATCTGCAATGGGCTCGTTCTTATGTTGGGCACCCAAAAATAGAGACAGCGTCCTAAAATCAGTAGCCATTTTAGAAGACGTTGACCACGGCGTTTAACTCTTTTAATCTTTCCTTATAAATCAATCTCTCCGGCATTGCGGGTGTTGCCTTTCTCTGGACTCCTTGTTTGCACTCCTTTGAATACCAGAGTGTCCCAAAGAGCCAGAGGCAGTGTTCTAGCTGCCCTCTTGCCTGTGCTCTAGAAACAGTTGTTGTGGCTTATTTATCATTGTAGGATTACTATTATTTATTCCAACTGCAGCTGCACAAAAGCAAGCAAGGCCTCTAGTGTATCCCCAACCTGTGAAGTGGTACTGTCCAATATTGCAATGACTTTCTGTGCTATTATATCACATTGCAAGCTCATATTTAATTACTTACTATGCACTCTCTCTCCCCTATGTCCTTTTCAGCATAGCTATTTTGCATGTATATCCCTCTCACCTGCATCTCTGTTTCTGTGCAGTTTCTCCAGAGGTCTTAGCTTGTATTTTTTCCAGGGAGAGCTCTGTTATTTCCTTTCCATATTTTTAACCTCTCTGTCCCTTTGTATTATTTATGTGCTCTTCAATACTGGAAACATTAGTCCCCGAGTCCTTCTCGCGGATGGATAGGCTCGGCAGAATTCAGCTTTTATTTTTTATAATGACGATGGATAATATCAATGTTTTTTCATTTTTTATCTATTTACATTTTCCCACTTGCATAACACTATTGTTTTTAAGCATTTTTTTTCTATTTGTATCCATATAAATGTTCACAGTTTGGGGAAATTATGTGGGGAGGGGGGATGGTCAGACAATAATTATTTAATGACAGAAGACTCTGTGATTTAAAAAGTTAAAGCTTTATAGCCATCAAACCACAAATTGTCAACATCTCATGTCCACATTTACAAAATAAATATCCATAACTCAAACTCTAATAATTTCTCAAGCAGCACTTTTCATACTGTACCTAACTGTGCATTTTGATGATTATTGATGGAAATATTTCTTCTTCAGTTTGGGTGTACAGTGAAATCAACGTTTACCGACGTTTACTAATAAAAATCGAATCCTCCCAAGTCTAAGCATGGTTGTAGATGTTAAATTAAACCGGCTGTGACAGCATTTTGTTCGCAGCTGCTTCCTCTACCCCAAACCCGATAGATTGTTTTGCTCATTGTCCCTTTTTACAGCCAGTTCTCTGTGGAGAAAGCCACAGGGAGGGGCCAGAGGGGCAGGAACGCTTCGCAGTCCTGGGTTCTGCGAAGTCTTCCTTCTTCCATGGAATTTAACTAGCACTAAGCTTCCCCCTATTGATTACCTTCACAATCAACACCTTCCTCATGGGGAGAACGAGGTTCAGGGTGACTTCCTCTCTGATTAGATTCTGTACTTTCTGGAACATGCAGTTCTGCTGTGTGTAATTGAGGAATCTCTTTGATCCGCGTGCCGAAGATCGGTTTCATCCTGTTCCGTCCACTAAATAAAGACACTAAACTAGGGAGATTGTTGTCCCTAGGAAGAATGGCGGCAGAATTTCTCAGTCATGACATATTTTGACCTCTCAGAGTGGCAATAGGATGTCTTTTATAGATACCATTTTAATAAGAGTTGGATTAATAAATTCCAAGGCCAGAAGGGACCATAGTGAATATCTAGCCTGACCTGTGTAACACAGGCCAGAGAACTTGCCCAAAAGATGAGTGTTTTGAAGAAAATCGTAGGGCAGGATTGTCCCTTGGCCCTCAGATAGGTATACAGAGCGGGCAAGCTGAGACAGTGCCAAGTGTCCTGCCATCTTGCATAGCTGCCCAAAGGTTGGGCCCAATAGCAGGCCACAATGTGACCTGAGCACTAGGGCTGTGTGAGGCTAGATCAGCTGCTGTAGCTAGTCTTTCCAAATAAAACAGAGACAGTACTTGGCCAAAAGCTGTTCGTCGTCGCTCCACTGATGAAACGAAGCCAGAATGAAGGAGCAAGAAAGATGCAATCACTGGGTCTGAATTACCTCTCACTCACACCTGTGTAGCACTCATTTTGCAGCAGTGAAGTGACACCTGTGTAAGTGAGACCAGAATGGGACCCCATAGTGTTCACCACACACTGTATCCATGGTAACCTGCAGTTCAGCTTTTCACTTAGTAACATAGAGGAAGGTGACAACTTTATATCCTCTTTACAGTTTAGTGTTTTGGCTGTTTATAATAAGGGACAGGACTGGCTGATTTCAAGGCAACTCCATGCCAGCAAATCCCCTCCACATCTCTCATTACTGCTCCGAGATTGACTCCACTAACGTAGAGCGCCAAAGAGCACTTTTCATCCCAGTATCCTCACTAGCTGCCCAGGCCCGGTGAGGTGCTGACTGCCCTCAGCTTCCGTTGACTTCAGCGAGAAGTGAGGATGCTGAGGATTTCACTGGATTGGGCTCTCTCTCATGAACTGTGAACTCGACCTCCTAAGCTCCCATCCCAACAGCCAAACCAGGTGGTACAGATCGCATCGGCCCTCTCACCAGGAGCAGTTAGCGCCCTGGTTCAGCAAGGCACTAGATCATGTGCCTAACTTTAAGCTCATGAGTAGACCTACTGAAGACGACCTTGCTGACCTGGGACACTGGAAAATATCTCTGGTATTTTGTGACCCCTGCAGTGCTCAAGATTACGAAAGCCTTGGGACCTTGAAATTAGTGATGCCAATGGGTTAGTAATTGTGCATCTCGACACATAGCAACTGAACTGCTTTGGTACTTACACTCTTGTCTTTCAAGATGGCTGCTTGCCATCATGCCAGTAACTCTGGGGTGACAAGGCCTTGCATCTTTTGGCAGGTTTTTAAAAATGACTGGGGAAAAGCCAGATGTGTCTTGGAGAAGGTTGTGTGTCAGCTACAGCTGGAGGGATCACGGGGAGACTACATTTTAGGGGCTAGAACTTGCTGAGTGACCTTCTATAAAGAGGAGGGAAGGTTTAAGTGTGTGTCCTAAGGAGACACCAAACCAGCTAGGAAGAAATGTCTCAGGGAAGTAGAGGCTGGATGAACCGGGTACCCTGAGGTACATCTCCCATTGTATACGAGTGATTTGGAGCCTGAAGCTGATTTCAAACTGCTGTCAATCAGTCCATATCCCATGGCAGTCAGTGGCATTACACCACCGCTTCAGATCAAAACCAGGCCCTTTCTATCCGTGGTTAGGGCTCAGTTGTTCCCCTTGTGCGTAGTCCATCTGAGTTGGTCGCACAGTGCCATGCTTTTCATGGCCACTGTTGGTAGACAGGATACTGGGCTAGATGGACCTTTGGTCTGACCCGGTACGGCCTTTCTTATGTTCTTATGCTGCCCTCAGGAGGCATGGAGGGGCTGTGCACCTGCCCCCCACTACTGCACCCCTTGTGGAGACCAACTCACTCCCTGCCCTCTGCCATAGTCTGCCTCCCACCCTGTCCCGGATGCCATGTGTACTTGGGGAAGCAGGTACAGAATAACCTGTGTGCTCCCTCTGAGTGCAGGGCTGGGGTCCCGACCAGTTCTTACCTGGGTCATGCAAGGGGGAGGGGAAAGGCTCCTTAATCCCTCCCCCAGCTACATGCCGGAATAGCCACATTTTGGGGAGTTGATCCTTAGTGTTCAGCATAAACTTGCAGTTTTGTACATTCAACAAGCGTTTCCCCATGTTCCTTATACCAGTGCGGTTTGGGTCGGTAGATCTCGTCCCTGGCTCTCCCAGCAGTTCGGATTCAGTTATTAGTGTGTCCTAGACTCAGAGACTTTAAGGCCAGAAGGGGCCACCGTGATCATCTAATCTGACCTCTTGTACATCGCAGGCCACAGAACCTCGCCCACCCACTCCTGTGATAGGCCCCTGCCTCTGGCTGAGTTAGTGAAGTCCTCAAATCTTGATTTAAAGACTGTCTATAAAGCCCCCTGGGATCTCACCCTATCTGTGTAACATACCGTAGTGAGTAAATGCAACGTGGACATAAGGACGACGGGCTCTCGATAACACACTGTGGTGGATAAAAGTTTTAAAAGGAGTAACGGGATTCCAGTCCATTCTGGGCAGCTACAGATCTCAGGAGCAGTGTCAAGTATCCACCACTGCCAGCTTAAATCTGGCCCACTTGGACCGATGCCCAATCCATGCTGCTGCCTTCCAAGCCAGCTCCCGCTGGTCACACAACAGCCATATTCCAGCCAGCCAATGACACTTTCTGTAGTTACCATTTGTCATTCCTCCACCCACAAGCATGTTACTGTCTCCCTTCCTAAAGGCAAAGATTAGCTGAACAAAAGCACCCCCCCCACAGCCAGCAGCTCTGTTTCAGCATCGTTTACCTCTACTGAGCTTTTTAAGAGGGAAAGAGAAAGGACCCTTCATTTAAGGGACAAGGCATTCTGTCATAAACTGACATTCACTAGAGTTGGTTTTTATTAACTCTGCTCTGGAGCACAGGCAGTGCACTGCTGGAATCGTCATTCATCTCTAACACATTCCACAGCCTGAGCAATTTCTGGGCTGCCTACTCACCCTGCTGTGGACTTGGCAGCCAGGTCTGTGACACACACACACACACAACGGTTTTCAAAGCAGTGTTCTGTTTCAACCAGTCTGCTTCCCCCACCGACACAACTTGGAGCCCAATCCAAAAGCTGTGGGAGTCAAGGGGAGTCTTTGCGTGGACGAGGATCAGGCCCCGAACTCCAACCCTAGATATAAAGCTTGTCACAAATACAAAAGTTGTTGGGTTGATTGGTTTGTTCTTTGAATTTCATCAAGCACTTTGGTTCTGTAAAATAAACCTGTCTAGAGGTTTGGAACCCAGCAAAGAGCAGCTGCCGGCTTTTGAGCAGTGTGGTGACAGAGCACGGAGAGCCAGCCACTGACCCAGCATGCTGGTCACTGAGGGTATTCGACACTGCAGAGTAAACCCAGGGGTTGAACTCAGGCTTCCACCAACACATAAATTGTGCTAACCCAGGGCTCGTACCCAGGGTCCCAGACCACACAGGGGTGGAGGGTCCAAGCCCAAGTCAAGCTGGGACCCAGGGCTCAAGTCCTGTTGCTTTGCAGTGTAGCTGCAGCCCTGCTGGACTCATGCTCTGGGTGTGCCAAAAGTATCCCATGGGCCAACTTTCTTTGTCCTCTGGATGGTCGATTTTCCCACATTGCCCCACAAGCACAGGGCTAGCGCAGCCCCATTTTGGGAGGGTGCTAGGAAGTCTGGTTAGACTCAGGCCTGCAAAATGCAGTGTAGATGCTGGAGTCCCAGTTTGGGACACAGGGTGCAACAATTCCTAACCTAGGGTTACAGATGAGTGTAGATGCTCAAGCCCTAGATTGACAAACTCGACTCGAGTTCTACCAACCCTGGTCTTACGCTGCAGCATAGTCGTCGTTAGGGACTAAGTAGCTCCCCCACAGAATCCCAGAGAAGGTCGTTCAGAAGCTCAGGAAGGATGTGCAAAGGGAAGGAGCGAGGGCTAGCGGAGTTCAGGGGAAGCCAGGTCTCTGGCTGGTGAGATCGCTTCCTCTTCTTCCCCTTCCCCCTGAAGGAAGTGCTGAGGACTGAAGGACACTGCAGGTGGAAATGCCACACGGGGTTTGTGTGGCAGCGTGGCGGAGATCACATCAATACAAACTCACAGAGGTGTTGACAATCAAGAGACATCCAAGACTGTTTTGGAGGGGCCCGAGGGTGGCTGCCCTGTTACAGGCGCTATGTGTGATATTTTATGCAAATTATTTAATGAGTTAATTTACATTTTTAAAATAAGTTTTATATAACCATAAACTTCAGCGTAATAAATGTGGAGGTTTAGTGCTCTTGAAAGGCCAGTTTAACAGCCCTGGTCAATGAAGTCCTGGTTTAAAAGCTGGACAAGCTTCCCACATACGCTGCCTCACCATCAGGCGTGAGCTTTGGTCTGGAGGCTTTGGGGACTTCGTCTCTAGGGGTAACAGTCTCCATGGCCCATGCAGTCTTTGGCCTCTCTGCTGAGTCTGAGGGCTTGTCTACATTACCCACTGGATCGACGGCCAGCGATCGATCCAGCAGGGGTCAATTTATCGCGTCTAGTCTAGACGCGATAAATCAACCGCCAAGCATTCTCCCGTCGACTCTGGTGCTCCACGAGGGCTAGTGGCGGAGTCGATGGGAGAGCGTCAGCCGTCGACTTACCGCAGTGAAGACACCGTGGTGAGTAGGTCTAAGTACGTCGACTTCAGCTACGTTATTCACGTAGCTGAAGTTGCGTAACTTAGATCGATTCCCCCCATCTCCCCAGTGTAGACCAGGCCTGACAGTCATTGCAAAGTGTGATGCTGAGTTTGTGCTGTGGGAGCTGGAACTGACACCCACAAACTCATCCCACATAGGGGCCATCAGGCCTCTGTTGGACAGGAGCTTGTAGTGGCCCACAGGTGAAAGGCTCTGTAGCAATGCACTGAGGCATCCAGGCCCCCAGGAAGTGCCCGTGTCACACCTTTGAGAATGAGGCTTGCTGCCTGGAAAGATGCATTTATCAAATCAAGTTCTGATCTTTCCTAGAGGCTACACAGACAGAATCTTCCACTCCTTGGCACGAGGGCAAAATCTCCCACCTCTGTCTTCTACCATCAGCTGCCCAACCCAGTTCTTACAGGGACAGTTCCCATTAACCAAAATGACAGCAATAAAAACACAACAATAATACAAATATTAACACAACTTCCCAGCTCACTTCTACATTCCATGTTTGGCAATATAAATTCATTCCAACAGTTACAATTATCCCAGGGTTCTCATCCTAACTTAAGAGGGTGTCATATTTATGGTGCTATACAGTGACTGCTGTCAGTAGGAGTGGTGAGACTAGATCCCTTGATCTCCTGGCTCCCAACCCAGGGCATGCACCCCTAGGTGTTTGCTGACTGGGATGGTGGCTCTGCCCTCTCTCCTACAGCAGATCTGACTGTGCTAGAGCTTGGGCACTGTAAGGTGAGAGTGATGATCAATAGAAAGCAAAGTGGGCCAGTTTGGCCTCGGGGTGCGGTGATGCCCAGCCTCCTTTGGCTTGCACTGAGCGGGGGGAGGGCAGGCGGGCAGGAACAAGGGGCCATGCCTCTGTTCAAGGGCTGTGCACTGGAGATCACCAGCACAGCTCCTTACTAATCCTCCCATAGGTGTTAGCTGCCTGAGAGAAGAATTATCTTTTTCACCTGCCCCAAACTACCCAACCCTTTCTCAGCTCAGTCCCTGTGTGGTCCAGAACCAGTGAAGGATAAGAGATCTCTTCCCCCCGCCCCCTATACCAGCATTATAAGTGGCCCTGGTGACAGAATCCCTCTGACCTCTCCTCTTCTCCTCTCCTGCATGGTCCTGGGGAGCTGTCGGACCGTTTTTCACCACCTGGGGAGTGTGCCTGAGGATCTGACTGGACAGCCTTTCATGCCCACTTTGCACTCAGAGGTGTAAATAACTCTGCAGGCAGATGAGCAGTGGAGAAGCGAGACCTGGGGTTTTCATTTATTCCACACATGCTTGGTGTGTGCATGGAGCCAAGCGTGTAAAAGGAACAGGCTGCGTCCTCACTCATTCCACGTGAAGCTGGGGCGCTCTGCTATCAGGCGAAGAAAAACTCCGGAAAGCTCCCCACGTACAAGACTGACTTTTTGTCTGGAGTGTTACTGCGTTTGTGCTG
This sequence comes from Terrapene triunguis, assembly GCF_002925995.2. Taxonomy (NCBI): domain Eukaryota; kingdom Metazoa; phylum Chordata; order Testudines; family Emydidae; genus Terrapene; species Terrapene triunguis. The sequence continues at coordinate 11,818,176 of NW_020664487.1, read as the reverse complement.
TTAGCCTTGGGCAATCGATCCACACTTTCCGAAGTTCACCTGATTGTCTCTCCCCTTTATCTGCCTGTGCCAGCTGTGTAGTTCCTGTGTCTGTGTCTCGCAGCTCTCTGAAGCTCTGCCTCGCACTGCCTTCTAATCAGGCGAGCTGGCCTGCTTTGCAGCGGGGCTGTTAGGGGAGATGTTATCCACCGCTTCCCAGCAGCTTCTTGCAAAGCAGAGCAAAGGCAAGGATCAGGATTTGTATTAATATTTTTGCACCAAGTTAAGAGGAAAGTAACGAGTGTGGAATTACACAGAGATAAAACAATGCACCTCTGTCAGGAAAAGAATATGCCCTTTCTGCCTTGTGTGTGCAGTGGGGATGTAATAGACATAGAATATCAGGGTTGGAAAGGACCTCAGAAGGTCATCTAGTCCAACCCCCTGCTCAAAGCGGGACCAATCTCCAGACAGATTTTTGCCCCAGATCCCTAAGTGACTCCCTCAAGGATTGAACTCACAACCCATTTTGTTGCTGTTGCAATAGACATATGTTAAATCTGTGCCCTTGTGGCACCTCTGCAATCATAGAGTCTCTTAAACCTTCCAAATTCCCAAGAAAAATGGCAGGAGTGCTGTGGGAATAAAACCTCCCGTAATCTCTGTCTAGTCACAGAGTTGACTCGTTATAAACAGCCTCTAGGGGGAAGAAAGAAGTCACTCACCATCTTTCATTCTCATTTGATGCCTATCAATCGTGCCGATAAAGCCAAAGTGCTGAAAGGGTTTGACTTGTTTTTGATGGGTGCTGACATAGCAGGAGTGTATATCAATAAGTGCCTGACACTGATGTGGCTTTATCATTGGCAGAGAGGCAACAAAAAGGGTAAATGAATCAACTTTCCCCTCCATCTGTCATAGACTTTTCCCCGTTGCAAAACACCATGTCCTTCGCTTCCATGATGAGTGCCAGGTGTCCGTGCTCTGGTTTGGGAAGCAAATGCACGGACAAACACAGAAATAGGTCCAGTGGCATTTTATTGGTGGACCCCAGCATCCTGCTTTCCCCCGTAAGAGCTCCTGGCCTATCCCCTAAACCAGTCTTTGCTGCTGCTGGTTTTCGGGCATATGGTAGCCTGAAAGGGGAACATCCCTGCAGTAGTGACCTTGTGGACATTACTTCTGGGTAAGCAGAAACTAGACCACGTCGCAAGGGGGAACACACAATTTCTGAGCCACATTCAAATCCTGGTTAAATGTGGGTTGAAAAACAAAATGGTCAATAAAAGGTCTCTGTTTATCCAGGATATTGTTCCGATATTCATTTTGGGTTCCCAGCTCCAGGGTTTGAGAAATCAATATTTTTTCGCCTTCCCTTGTGAAAAAAAGAAAGGAAAATAACCCCTGTTTTTGCCACAAGCTGGGCATGAGACATACATTATCTTAATGATCCCTGCGACCCAATCTTGGGATTTGAGTCTGTTCAGGTACCTGCCCCACTGCCTTACTGCTGAATTCACAAACAAACCCAAGCAAAGAGAAAGGGAGAGAATGGAGTGCGGCTTTCAGGTTGGGGCTACATTAATGCAGAAGTCCATTCTGGGTAGTTTTAGTCCTAATACCCTTCATTAGCTATCGGTCCCTTGTGCCAGTGCTTGGGAAGTGGATACAGGAGTCTATCAAAGCGTCTCAGACAACCTGGCTTTTTTCAGTATTGATTAGCTGACGTGCAGCGTGTGACTGATTCTTTTTCTGTTGTGTCTCCAGCACAGCGACACAGTCCACGACCTGCTCCTGGATGTGATCACGTGGGTCGGCATTCTGCTGTCACTCGTCTGCCTCCTGATCTGCATCTTCACCTTTTGCTTTTTCCGCGGGCTCCAGAGTGACAGGAACACAATTCACAAGAACTTGTGCATCAGCCTCTTTGTGGCCGAGCTCCTCTTCCTCATCGGGATCAATCGAACGGATCAGCCAGTAAGATACTTGGCGTAGAAATATGGAAGCATCTCCTCCCACCTTCCAGCGGAGGTAGCTGGGCCTGATCCTGGAGCAAGATGAATGTGGATACACCCTACACTCATGCTCATCTCGTTGCAGGATTGGGGCCCTGTTTGGTAACCAATGGTGAACTCCTACTCCCTTATGCTCAGTGGCAAAATCCCCATTGATGTGGATTTCACCCCAGATGTCTGTTTAAAACGTATACACCAAAGGTGTGTGTTGTTTCATGTTTCCCCAGCAACAACACAGTAATTCTCAAGAAGATGCTTTCTATTATAAGCCCTCCTTTCTGATCCAAAGCTTATTGAAGTCAATAGGAAACTTTCTGTTTACTTCTATAGGCTTCCGATCACGCCCATATGATTTCCTGAACAAATTATCCTTGGGGGCTGAAATTCCCACTGTTTGTTCTCCACTTGAATGTTTCTGAGTAGTGAGTTAAACTCCATCTGGCTCTTTTTGAGAAAACCTCAACTTGAGCAAAAAAAAATCCAAAGGAAAAAAAGGCATTTTTCACAAGACTATTTCAGGTGCTCTGTTTGTGCTCACATACATCAAAATGGCTCTTTTTAAAGAAAAAGCCTTCAAACTTGGCAAAGACTAAGGATTAGCACCTTTGACGTCTGTGAAGCAATTTGGTTTACAAATCTCCGGGTTCTAAGCTTTGAAATGAACAAATTCTGCACGTTCAGTCTGCCGTATTCTACTGACTCTAAAAATGCCTGTCACACACTAGATAGCAACGTACACCATATAAAAGCAGTCACTTGTGTGGAGCTCTGCAGACAGGCAGAAATATTACTGCAGTGATTACACATTCGCCATTTGGCATTTTCCTCCCCGCAGTCCCACTTGGGATGGCACCTTCAACGGAACGGCTGAGCCTATGGGACGGTGATATTCCCACAGCTGCTCCTGGGGCTCAATCCTCCTGGTTGCTGGGCTCCCCATGATGTGTGCACTGCTCTCAGCTGCCATCGAAGTCAGTGGGTGTGGAGGGTGCTCAGCACCCATCAGGATGGCTCAGCACCTTGCATGATGATTGAGTTCTGAGAGCATCTACAGGAACCTCAGCTCCCTTACTGAATGTGCCATCGTTCAGAGAAATACGCAGAGGGACAGATTCTGTCCTCCATCCATAGGCAGCTCAGGCCTGATATGTAGCAGAAATGATGCATTCCTGTGGAAGCCAGACCCAGGAAAAGCCATCCAGGGGATGCGCTAGCCCCGGTGCTCTGTGGAGCTCTGCATTGCACCAAAGAAGAGAGGGCATGGCTGGCAGGAAGGGCAGGGGCCAGGGCCGGCTCCAGGCACCAAGCACCCAAGCTGGTGCTTGGGGCGGCACCTGGAGGGGGGCGGCGCGGCGCTCTGGCTGCCGGGGGGAGAGCCGAGCCGAGCCCCAGCCGGGGCTCGCCGCCCTCTCGCCGCCCTGCCCCCGGCGCTCTGGCCGCCGGGGGGGGAGGGGAGAGCCGAGCACCCGCCGGGGCTCGCGGCCCTGCCCCCGGCGCTCTGGCCGCCGGGGGGGAGAGCCGAGCACCCGCCGGGGCTCGCGGCCCTGCCCCCGGCGCTCTGGCCGCTGGGGGGGAGACCGGAGCCGCCGCCGGGGCTCGCCACCCTCCCCCAGGGGCTCCGGCCGCCCCCCCCCCCCGGCAAAAAAGCCAGAGCCGGCCCTGGCAGGGGCACGGCCGTGGGCTCCCGACGGGAAGGGAAGTAGTGGGGCTGTAGGTTCATGACAGGAGGAGTGGAGCCATAAGTTCCCTACAGGAAGGGCAGAGTTGTGAGTTGCGGGCAGGAAAGGGTCAGGGCCGTGGGTTGGTGGCAGGAAGGGGTCAGGGCTGTGGGTTGCCGGCAGGAAGGGCAGGGGGTGGGGCTGTGGGTTGGTGGCAGGAAGGGGTCAGGGCTGTGGGTTGCCAGCAGGAAGGGCAGGGGAGGGGGCTGTGGGTTGGTGGCAGGAAGGGCAGGGGGCGGGGCTGTGGGTTGGTGGCAGGAAGGGGTCAGGGCCGTGGGTTGCCGGCAGGAAGGGCAGGGGGTGGGGCTGTGGGTTCCCAGTCCACGCAAGGCCCAGGGAAGTGATCTTTGTGCCGGGTTCTCCACAGAGGCTGGACTTGGGATTCACACCCACACGCCGTGGGCCAGCAGCAAAGCTGGAGCACAGTATATCTGTGGCCATTAGGGACTGTATCAATAGTTGCTGCCCTTACGCACCTGCTGAGCAGAGAATTTTAATCACTTACCAAAGCCACCACCTAGCTCTGACACAGCACTTTTCATCAGCAGATCTCAGAGCGCTTCCCAGATCTCTGCACACCAAAATCTGGGACGGTCCGGCTCGATGGCAGCTGAACCAAAAGCCCTAACGGTTTCAGTCACCTGCCGTGCTTCCCAAAGCTCTTCTGCTGGTGTGGCCAGTGGGCAAGGCAGGATTTCCTTTCACTCCTCCGGAACCATCCATTAGCGTATGAAAGGGGAGGTGCTGCCTTTGCTCTCTTGATCAGTGGCAAAATGAACATTGACCATGATGGGAGCAAGACTGCCCTGACACTAGGCTTTTCCAAGGTGCCTAAGGGAGTTAGGTGTCCAACTCCTGTTGACCTTTAACATGGTTTGGGTGCCTTATTCCCTTAGGTTCCTTGGAAAGCCCCAGCACAAGTCATGTGTCAGTGTCCTTATTGGCGAAACATTTCAGTAATTCTATCTCCATGTAAAAATAGACAAATGGCATGTTCTTTGTGTTTTTAAATTCCATTTAGAAATGGTATGCTCATTTGCAAAAGCATCCCCGCCCCTTGGTGAGTGTCTCTAGAAATATGCTTTGTCGGGGTTCCAGTCTTCATTTTCCCCAAACAGCCACTGCATATACTCCATATTCAAAGCCACGAGATTCTTCCCTAAGGTAGGGGCACTCCTTCAGTCCTGGCTAGTGTATTCTCATTATTACTGACACCTTTTTCACTGGCAAGCTGTTGCAGCAGGGAGTTTTCACCTTTTCACCATTTTTTTCAGTAGTATACCAATGTGTTCACTCTCTTTGTAGGCGCATGGGCTCCTCTAGCGCCTGGCCAGGTAAAATACAATAGAAATCCTGGGCTAGAGCCCCATGGCACTGGGGAGAAGCTGAAGATTGCAGAGATCATTGAGGTTATGTTGTCCATCCCCTTGTCAGTGCAGGCTTGTTCCCAGCACTGTATTTGTTCAGGGCCAGTTTGATCTCAGTGGATGTGTGTGAAATAAGGTCTTGCACTGGAATCTGTATTTTCACATTCCTCTTCCCTGACTTTTTGTTTTTAATTCCCTTATCTCATCCCCTCACTAAAACTACTGAGCAATGGAGCCCGCAGCATATGCCCGGCCCTGCTGACAGCACCCAAGAGCATTTACATGGCATGTCAACATCTGGAAACTTGCCCACGCAACAATAGTCAACAGAGGCATCAGAAATAGAAACATGGTCTTTATGATTCCTCAACACAAGCCCCTGATGTATTGAGGCAGTTAGCCGTCAAATCCAAACACATGCATATATGTGTGTGTGTCTATGTGTAAATAATATGTGTCTATATATAACAATACATGTATAATACATATATTACACAAATCTACATTATATAGAGAATTATACACATGCACATGTATATGAATATATACAAACGTGTATATAATACATATGTATATACTATAGACATATATAACTTATAAATAATATACATTCTCATATAAATATATATTTTAAATATAAAGATATTTAAAGTGATCTGAGTTTTTGTTCTCATATAATGTCTATTTATTAAACCAAGGCATTAGAATATTTCTGTGTGTTAATCCTGTTTTATATTGATAGTAAGAAGCAGGGAACAATTGCTTCAATGATTTGAATCTGAATATGTCTCCTACTAAGAATCCAGTTTGATACTGTGAGAGTGCAGGAGCTGGGTACAGGGGTTTTAGCCAATGATATGCTTAGCATAATGTGCATAGAACATAAGTTTCTTTGTGTAAACTACAGCCATGTACACCTCTACCTTGATATAACGCTGTCCTCGGGAGCCAAAAAAATCTTACCGTGTTATAGGTGAAACCGTATTATATTGAACTTGCTTTCATCCACCGGAGTGCACAGTCCCACCCCCCCGGAGCACTGCTTTACCGCGTTATATCCGAATTCATGTTATATCGGGTTGCGTTATATCGAGGTAGCAGTGTATATATATTTATACACATACAGAGAGAGATTCTAGGATTAGTATTGTGTGTAATAACCAAGGACATCAGTGGTTTTGTTACGATGTTTGGGAGCAAACCTCTGCCTCTGTTTTGTTTTGTTTTTTTGGACTCTCCCAGATTGCCTGTGCTGTGTTTGCTGCCCTCCTGCACTTCTTTTTCCTGGCGGCATTCACCTGGATGTTCCTGGAGGGGGTGCAGCTGTACATCATGCTGGTGGAGGTGTTTGAGAGTGAACACTCGCGAAGGAAGTACTTCTATCTGGTTGGCTACGGAATGCCCGCGCTCATCGTGGCCGTGTCAGCGGCGGTCGACTACAGGAGCTATGGCACAGATAAAGTGTGAGTTGAACTCTGCCACGCTTGGACCTGTGGAAGAGAAGCAATGGTTGTTTGGGGAACTTTTCTGGGGAAGGACCTGCTCAGTTTCTGTGGGCTCTGATGAGAACCAGACTGGGAAATTAAGGACCTGATCCGAAGATCATTGGAGTCAAAGGAAAGTCTCCCGTTGACTTCAGTGAGCTTTGAATCAGGCCCTCGCTGTTATTAATCTGTTTTGTGCTTATCCCTTTACTAACTATGACCCATGTCTGCTATAGTAATGGCTGTGGGCCAGAAGTCATTGTGCACTGGCGGTGGAGCCTATGGGATTGCTCCAGAATGACTCCTGGTTCCAACAGCCCTGCAGGTGTGAACAGGCTGAAAGTTAGGCCTGACAAGACCATATGCAAGGTCTAGGCAAGTGCAACACACACATCCCCAGCCCCTGGACTCACTGCACTGAGATTCTTATAAGGGCCACCGCATGACATGCTGCTGAACGGTCACTGCACCCTTCACCCCGATTGCTGGCAGGCAAGAGAGTAGGTGAAGTGCTGCTCAGTTGGTGTCAGCTTCGTTGGGAAACACTGCAACCAAGAATATGGACCAAGTGCAATATAAAAAAACGTGACTAGCAGATTTTGAAAGGAAAACATTATACCAGACATTTCTCAGCTTAAGAGAAGCTGGTCTGATTGGTCTTCCTTGGCACACGCAGAAGAAACACTGGGAAACGGCCATTGAATGATTTAACAGTTCAAAACCAGGAAACACTTGTACTGGCCACAACCATATGGTCTGCTGTAACCTCTCTGGCATTGTCCAGGGCTCATCTGCAACCCAGGGGCTGCCACAGAGGCCAGATCCCTGCTGGGAAAAACAGGAAAGAGCATGAATAGGTTTTTAATTGGCAGTGAGTGAAGGTGAGCAGATCCACTTACCATGCTAACCTCCCCCCTCAACCCCTAAACGAGCAAGCTCTCCAGCTTTCCTTTCCACATGTCCCTTATCTCCCTGAGCCCCTTGGAGACCTGTGCTCACCCCTGAGGGTCGACCGCTGTCCTGAGCCTGAGGAAGTCCCGATGACAATACTGCTTCCTCTGGATGCTGGCCCAAAACATAGACTTTAAAGCCAGAAGGGACCATCATGATCATCTAATCTGACCTCCTGCACGTTGCAGGCCACAGAACCTCACCCACCCACTCCTGTAATAGACCCCCTAGCCGCTGGCTGAGTTACCGGAGTCCTCAGACCTTGTTTTAAAGACATCAAGTTACAGAGAATCCACCATTTACACTAGTTTAAACCTGCAAGTGACCCGTGCCCCATGCCGCAGAAGAAGGTGAAAAAACACCCAGGGTCTCTGCCAATCTGACCTTGGGGAAAATTCCTTCCAGACTCCAAATATGGTGATCACTTGGACTCTGGTGGCGAGACCCACCAGGCACACTGTAGTAACTCAGAGCCCTCCCCATCTAGGGTCCCATCACTGGCCGTTGGGGATATTTGTTAATAGCAGTCGCGGATGAGCCATATGCCATAGTAGGTAATCGCAGCATATCACCCCTTCCATACATTTATCAAGATCATTCTTAAAACAAGTTAGGTTTTTTGGCCCCACCACTCCCCTTGGAAGGCTGTTCCAGAACTTCACTCCTCTGATGGTTATAAACCTTCACCTAATTTCAAGCAAACATTTGTTGATGGCCAGTTTACATCCATCTGTTCCTGTGCCAACATTGGCCCTTAACTTAAATAACTCCTCTCCCTCCCTAGTGTTCGTCCCTCTGATATATTCATAGAGAGCAGTCCTATCTCCCCTCAGCCTTCGTTTGGTTAGGCCGAACAAGCCAAGTTCCTTAAGTCTCCTCTCATAAGGCAGGTTTTCCATTCTTCTGCTCATCCTAGTGGCTCTTCTCCCACATCCATCTCTGGACCCGGCAGGGTCATTGAAACCCTCTGTTCACCTATATGCTGGGCATTGGTCTGCAGGCACTACACAGCCATGACCCATAGCAGGACTTAGCCCCATAACTGCAAAAGGGGTATGTGTCTCATGGACCACTGCCACCCACACAGCGTCACTCAATGACATGCAGGGCAGCTGTCCCCCTTGGCAGAGATTCACAGGGATATTTTCGTTAAGGAGGGTCTGGGGAGGGCTTTAGCGCCTGATTCCATGAAAGAAGCCAGGGGCTCAGACCCCAGTACAGGTGAGTCCCCCAACAACTAGCTGCATCTCAGGAGTCTTGTCATCCCTGCATACCCTGGGTGTCTCCACGCTGGCTCTGAGGTACCCTGGGCCCCACTGCCCCTCCATTGGAGCTGCACCGCTAATGACTTCACAGCCTTTCGCTGCCTCTGGCCACCCTCCAAAGAGAAGGAGGTTCCACAGCTCAGAGAGGCCAACCAGCAGAGTGCCGCCTCCGGCCGCTGCTTCCGGTGCTTGGGAGACTGAGATTCAACAGGAGCTCAGCCAGCTCCTCTGCCCCCAGCCTCCTGTGTGTCTGAAGGGCAGGGAGTTTTCACACAGTCAGGAGGAAGAGGGCAGAATGCCACAGAGGCAGCCTTCCCCCCACCATTTCTGGGGGCTCCCCTCCACATTCAGATGAGAAAAAGAACGTGGCACCCAAATCTCAGACCTGTGTTTTAGGGACAAATGACCAGTTTTCCTACCTCTTCGGAAAATTTAAGTTTAAATAAGAACATAAGAAAGGCCATATTGGGTCAGACCAAAGGTCCATCCAGCCCAGTATCCTGTCTACCGACAGTGGCCAATGCCAGGTGCCCCAGAGGGAGTGAACCTAACAGGTAATGATCAAGTGATCTCTCTCCTGCCATCATTATCATGGAGTAGCTGGTCCCTGTGAGTAGATCAGGACCACCGCCCCTGTGTCACAGCAGCTGGACCCAACTGAATCAGTTAAAGGGAGCAGGGCTATCCCTGGGGCTCTAAAGGCCTGTCAGAGGGCAGGAAGGGGAGGAGTGATTGGGACAGGCTGTGTGGGGGGAGAGAAACCACAGGGGAGTGGAGGGTCCCTGGAACAGGGGGCCTGGTGCTCAGAGAGGAAGCCTGGCGCTGGTGTTTCAGAAAGATAAGTTTGCTGGCTGGGACTGCGAAGCTGCAAGGAGTAGGGACACCAGAGATCCCTGGGAAGGGGAGACCATGAAACCCTAGGACACAGGGTGAGCTGAGGGACTGTTGTGTTTGTTTTTATTTGGCTGGTAAACCTGCTTAAAGGAGCCTGGGCATGGCAGGCTATCCTTGGAAGCTGGGGAGAAACCCTGCCAGGTCACACTCTCCTATTATCTTTGTGTTTATTAGGCGAGCACCTGGAGGTCTCAGCTGTGCCCAGGTCCCATTGTGCTAAGCGCTCTGCAAACATATAGTAAGAGCCAGGCCCTGCCCCAAGCGCTTACAGTCTGCATAGTCAAGACAGACAAATGGTGGGGGAAGGAAGGATTGTTATCCTCGTTTTGCAGATGAGGAATGGAAGCAGAGAGAGACAAAGTGACTTGCTCAAGGGCACCAGTCTCCTGAGTCTCGGTCCAGTACCTTAGCCACAAGACTGTCCCTCTTCTCTAAGAAAAGAGTGTTTCTCATTTAAATGATGGACCATTGCATTTCTAAAAACCGTCTTCTATACAATTACCAGGGCTGTCAAGCAAAATAGGCAGTGACTGGAGAGTGTATTAGACTCTTTGCAAGTTGGGATAGCTACATCATTTATAATTATGAACATTTTAAAATGTTTTCATCAGTACTGAAACTGGTATCAAAGCACAATTTAGATTATCATGCAACACTGTCTAATGGCAAACAAAAGGAAATTTCAGCCTTTGATTTTCTCTGCTGGCTCCCTTACAATGACAGTAGCAATGTATTTTATTATTATTTCAATTTCTTTTGTGAGGCCTATATTTTCCCATTCTTTTTGGCTAAGATGCAGGCACAAAGAGAAGGCAGACAAAACAGCGAGCCAGTGGGGCTCCAGAGCTCTCTGTGACAACAGCTCAGGGCACAGCCGCAGTGACAGCTAGTTCTGCATTAGTTCCATTTGCAAAATCTCCACCCAAAAACAATAGCAGCATAGATGCTTCTAGTTCTTTGCTGGAGTGACTCTGTAATCTAGCGGAGCTGTTTATGGTACGTTACAATATCGGGAGATGGACTTAGATTGCAGCTGAATATTTGCTTTGTGTGCAGTCAGCGGGTGTGAGTTCGGTTTTGAGAAAATATTCTTCTTTGCACTTTCAAAAATCGTTTCAAACATATTTGTTGTAACAGAAGGGCTTGTGGAAGGCTTACCTGCCTTTATAGAAGGTTTACATTTGGGGGAACTTTGAGTGGCACACACAGCATCAGGTAGGGGAGAGTACATTTTCAAGAATTTGTCTATAGATGCCAAGGTCCCTATCAAGCTAATCAAAGGAGTTTCACCATAGACCTGCCTTCAGGTCTAAAGAATAGAAGAGACAATAAGCGTCTCAGGCTTGTCTTTGCAGTAAACCATATTCCTGAGCTCCCAAAGTGTTTCAGCACCAGGATCCCTACTGCATGCCTCCCAATGAGCACAACAGCCCTCCTTGATGTTTTTGCACCTTAAGGTTTTGCCAGGGATAAGGTAAGGCAGGGGCTCAGCACAAGTGCATCATTAGCCCCTTGTCATGGCACAGCTGGATTAGCCACATGCACATGGAACAAACCTTTCCTTAGCTGTGCACAAATCTAGCAAAAATGCCAGCACAAAATGTGCAGAGCATGTATGGCAGGCAATTCCCAAAGGGTCGTAACTTGGAGGGGAGCGAAAGGAAACAACAGCGGAACACTGCAAGACCCTCTTCAGTGAGAATTATTTGCCAGCCAAAATTTAACTTTCTACCCACTTAGATTATCACAAGGACTTTGTTAATAATGGAAATCATTAATAATAATGTTCCAGAAAGTCATAATTCCTGTCCTCTGGTGCTCTGAGAATGACTGACCCATTTTTCTCCAACTTTAAACAAAATAAAAAGTCACCTTTGTATAGAGACCACAGTTGGAAAATTTCAGAACTATGAGCCGCAAAAACCATGGATTAGAATGGAAACTGGCAGGGGAGAATTTTAAAGCAACATATTCCATGTACGACATGGGTACAGGCCAGTTATAGCTGTTATTGTTACTACACCACACTTCGGTAACAAACATAAAAACCAAGGGGCTAGGAAACTTGTAACAAGTAGGGGCAGATTTTCGTCTCAGTTACATTGTTAGAAATGTGAAATAACTGTATTGGCTTCAGTGGATTTACTTCAGGTTTACACTGGTGTATACAACTGAGAATGTAGCTTGTAAAATCCAGTCAAACTGTCACTCCAAACCAGGGCTGGCTCCAGGCACCAGCAAAGAAAGCAGGTGCTTGGGGCGGCCAATGGAAAGGGGCGGCACATCCGGGTCTTCGGCGGCAATTCGGCTGTGGGTCCCTCACTCCCTCTCGGAGGGAAGGACCCGCCACCAAAGAATGAAGCGGTGCGTTAGAGCTGCCGCCGATCACGGCTTTATCTTTTTTTTTTTTTGGCTTCGCCGCTTGGGGCGGCAAAAAAGCTGGAGCCGGCCCTGCTCCAAACTCATGTCACTCATCCAAGACCACAACAAGATTGTCTTCCATCTCTGCTTGAATCCTTAAAGGTGGAAAAATTGGCTGTTGATTTCCACCTTGCTTATTACCTTGATGGTTCTTGAAATATCAGACCTTTAAAATGTAACATTTTAGTACTGTATATGGAAAATTTTAGAGATTTCTCAAGTGTATTAGTTATTATTTTGATTTCTCCTCCACACATGCACTAATAGTGTCTGGCTTTACAGCTGAGATGATATGAAAATAGCAACAGTCACACTAATGAAAACACCCTTTTATGAGGACTGGTTGAAAATTTCTGTCCAAATTGCTTTTCATTAGAAAATTGGGGGTTTGATCAAATGAATGTTTTCACAAAAACAGTCTGCTCAGAGTTTTTCATGAACAAACTGAATGCCCCAAACCTGAAATATTTTGATTTGGATCTGCTGCTGCAGTGCCTCATGGGAGTTGTAGATCAGTTGACTCCTTTCCCCTCCCCCCATTCTCCTTTATGGACTAGGTTCATCATCCTGACTACATCTCCCCCTCATCGACATGATATCATAGTGCATTGTGGGAAATATAGTCTGACCAAGGAGTTTGGACTATAGTGGAGAATGGGAGCATGAATCACGCAAACTACAACTCCCATAATACACCATGGTGGCATTTCAAAATTGAAATATTTCAGTTTGGGACAAAAATATTTTGATATTCAAATTTTCACTGAAAAATAGAAATTTGTCCACAGGAAAAACTTTTCCCAACCACCTCTACTTACAGTAATTTCTCTGTACCAGATGAGGCACATACAGAAAGTTTTATTGACCCTCAGCCGGGATGAACTACATAAATTTTCCACCTGTGAGTAATACAGCCATTGTATATTCAAGCCAGAAAAACCTCCTTTCCGCGCTATACCATAATTTTGTCTTGCTATTTAATATACACACACATAAAATATTATGCAAACACTTATAAAGCATAAAGTATTTGTTTATAATCTGTAATTTCAGAGTGGGCAATTTTATCACATTCTAGCAGTGGAAAATAAAAACATACTAGATGTTTTGTATAACTAACATGCTCCATCTGGTTGATGGATGATGATGTATTTTACTGTATAATGTTATTAGAAGGGTAGAACTGATTAGAATTTGTGGTGAACTATATGCCAGGCATACATAATTTAATTGTGAGAAGTTGCTTGGTTATTTGTGAGACAATCTGCAGAATATATTTCTTGCATCCCCCTATTTCGTATTTGTTTTAAACAGAGTTTATAGAGTTTCTAACATTATTTAGAAAATGTGTTTTTCTGTCTAGCATTTGGTCACAGTAATCATATGTCTCTGAATGATCAGCTTAGATGCCTAATGTAGGATTTTGTGGTTTGTTTGTTTTTTAATCTGCTGCTAGTATAACACATGCCTAGATTATACTGTCAGAAATGGTCATTTGCTCCTGTTTTATTCCCTTATTCATCATGTGTTGTTTATGGCTTTCCATAGCATCCCATGCTCTGGTATTCATATTGACATCCTGCAGTAGCTGTTCAATAGTGATACTATTTTAAGCTTAATTACATCAGGGGCTGGCATTGACTTTTTAGGAGTAGTTCACACCAGACAGATTGGGAGACATGGGGCTAATTACTTTGGTTTATGATCTGCAACTAGGCGGCTGCATGTTGATTACCTTAAAAGATTTCCCCATTTGGGGCCGAACGGGGCTATCCGTGACAGCCAGCTGAGCAGGATTTAGCCTTGTTTTACCCATCATCCCTAATACATGATATTTAAAGTGCACCTAGGTTAACAAAAAAAGGTGTGCATCTCTCCCCTGGTTGTGTGTTGTCTCGTATGTAAAGGTGAAATGGATAGAATCCCATTGCAGACAGTGGGTGTGTCTACACTACAGCAGGAAGTGAGCTTCCCAGTGTGGGTAGCCAGAGTCACCCTAGCAGGATTTGAGCTAGTGTGCTAAAAAAAGCGGTGTGGAAGTTGTGGCTCCAGTGGGGACCCAGGCTAGCCACCCAAGCTCAAGCTGATGGGGTTGCAACATCTAAACGGTTATTTTTAGCACTCTAGCTAACAGGCATGTTAGGTCATGAACAGTTAGTGCAGTCTAGGTCTCCTTCTTAGCAGGGCGAGAGAATTGAAGCTCTTACGGATAATTGAAAGCAAACATCATGAACAACAAACAAATCACCACCTGGGACTGGTCTCTAGTCTAGCTGCAAAATAAGGTCGAGTTTGATGATGCTGCATCATTTGTTTTGGCCTCTCTGATGGCCAAATCGTTCCTTCTAGTCCCCAGACCAAGCGTCAAGCTGTGTGCTGGGCGGATCTGCGAAAGAAAGGGGGAATGTTTAAACTGTTTTTTAAAAAACATTTGTAACGATGCTGTTCTGGCGGGACCCAACTGAGAGTGCCAATTCAGGACCAATTGCTAAAACGGGGCAGTTACAGCCTAAGGCTGGGGTTTTTCCACCTCTAAGGCAAACCAAACCAGCCAGACTAAGACTAAGAGGACATTGGTCTCACCCCACTGGCTAACCACAAGTCACACAAGCAATTCCCTTAGACACTCCAGTTTCCCAGTATCACCACCAGTGCCACTCGTTATGGGGACAAATGGTTATGAAAACCAATACCCCAGTAAAAGAAAAAAGGTTCTCCTGATCCCACAGGACCAAGCCGCAGACCCAGGTCAATATACAAATCAGATCTTACCCACAAATCACACTGTCGCCAATCCTTTAGAATCTAAAATCTAAAGGTTTATTCATAAAAGGAAAAAGATAGAGATGAGAATTAGAATTGGTTAAATGGAATCAATTACATCCAGTAATGTCAAAGTTCTTGGTTCAGGCTTGTAGCAGTAATAGCATAAACTGCAGGTTTAACTCAAGTCTCTGGAATACATCCCCAGCTGGGATGGGTCATCAGTCCTTTGTTCAGAGCTTCAGTTTGTAGCAAAGTTCCTTCAGAGCTATGAAGCAGGATTGAAGACAAGATGGAGGAGAGGCATCAGCCTTTTTATAGTCTTTTCCAGGTGTAAGAATACCTCTTTGTCCTTACTGTGGAAAATTACTGCAAAATGGAGTCTGGAGTTACATGGGCCAGTCCCTGCATACTTTGCTGAGTTGCAAGGCGTATTTGCCTTTTCTCAATGGGTCAATTGTATAGCTGATGGTCCTTAATGGGCCATCAAGCAGGCTAGGCAGAGCTAACACCACCTTGTCTGGGAAGTTTCCCAGAAGCAGAGCATAAGTTTGAAATACAGACAGTATAGAGCCAATATTCATAACTTCAACTACAAAATTGATACACACAAATAGACAGCATAATTATAACCAGCAAGCCATAACCTTGTCTTAGACACCTCATTTGACCCCCTTTATACAAGATTTGGTGCCACTACAGGACTTTGGTTGCAACCCTGTTCTATATGGTCCCAGATTATATCAATAATGTCACAACGTTGAAAATGACTTTTCCCTATAATGTAGTGTGAGCAAAATACCTGAGGGTATGCAGGTGGCAGAAAGGTTTGATTGACTCCCATTTTAGATGGTGGCCCCCATCCAGCAAAATATTAATGCATGTGCTTAACTTTGAGCATGTGAGTTGTCTTGCTGAATTCAATGGAATTACTTACATGCTTACATTTAGGGAGATAGTTAAATGTTTTGCTGGATCAGGGCCTTAACTGGCTCTCTTTTGGGATGACCTGCATAACTCACTTAAGTAATGTGGCTAGCCAAACCCGATAACAACAAACACCATAACCCCTTATGTATTCTATACTGATGCCCGTCACAGAGCTCACAGAAGAGGAATGAGGCATTGAAAATCTTAGTATTTTGTATTCAACATACTTGTAGGTAAACTCATCCTGTGGTGAGCCAAGTCCTTTCTGCATCATGCTAGGACTATATGTACCTTTTCTTTTGTTTTGTTTTTGGGATGCGATAAAGCTAGATATCAGGTGACAATGATAAATCTATCATAAAGTCACAGCCTCTAACTTCAGTCCTTTTCCGCTTCCAGCTACCTATATTTTATGCATCATCATATTGTTGAAAAATAACTGCGAACTACAGGGTATGCCTTTGATAGGGCAGTGTGCTTGTTTCATCTTCAGTTTTTACACTGCATGCTCCCTGCTTGCTCAGGCCTGTGGGAGCAATGTGGACACTGAAATGTAGTAAAAAGAGAATGCATATTCCACCCTTCAAAGGCATGTATTATACATACATATCCAATTACTGCTACCACACACCGTGATGGAGGCTCTATAGCTATATGAAGCAAACTCCCAAACTCCCATGAAGAGTATGATCACTTAGATCTCTTCAAATGTTATGGTCCAATGGCAGCTAATGATTGTTTATTGGTTCCATTTAATGCACACTAGGGATACTTTAGTGTTTGATTTCTCTTCATACAGAAAACAGAGCAAACCCTTTGTAGCCTTTATTACTTGCAAAAAAGCCTTGGTTGAATATAGCTAACTTGCCACTGTGCGAGGAAGGAAATTAAAAAGTGAAGAAAAGCAATGCCACACAGCACCTTAATAGCACAGCACTGAACGTGTCTGTTCATCTCTTTGGAGAAGAAGGAAATGGTTTTGTTGTTTGTAAAATGTATGGGGCATGCAGCATCCATGGAATGTCAGATCATATGATATGCATTGTGCTAAAAGCAGAAGCATCTCATTTGTTTAATGGCTGTTGGAATATAAACTTGCAATATTACAAGTCCGTGTTCAGATTGCAGCTGTGTAACAGGGTCAGAAGTAGTTCCGCAGCCTGAGATTAGCAACTTTTGGAGCTGAGTTGCCTGATTGCTTCCTTGTTTCAAGGAGTTCATTTATTCAGCTCATTGTGTTTGTGCTTTTGTTTTTAAGGAAAGAAAAGCTCCGTGTGGTACTTGTCTGATTAACGATTTACATCTCTGTGAACGAATTGGCAGGATGCCCAAGTTTTGATGTTTTGTTCTTAATTTGCATTTTTAATGAGGTCTGACTAAATGGGTTCAAAGTTACATCACTATAAAATGACCACAGAAAGATTGACTTTTTTACCCCCTTATGGATTAGACATATTACTGCAGAGTTCCATCTGACTCATTCAAGAGAGCGGTACTTGGTTTCTTAGAAAGAGACCTTTCCATTAGAACAACTGCAAAACTGCAATGCAACCTTTAAGGTTTGCATGGCAAAAAGAACCTTTGCTAATCTTGACAGTCCGTGCTCCAGTCTTGTCTGTGTGGAGTCTAAGCATCTCAGGGTGGGTGTTGTCTCCTGCTCTGGGTTTGTATATGTCTAGCACAATGGGA
Source organism: Terrapene triunguis (assembly GCF_002925995.2). Classification (NCBI taxonomy): domain Eukaryota; kingdom Metazoa; phylum Chordata; order Testudines; family Emydidae; genus Terrapene; species Terrapene triunguis. Next base: position 11,800,700 of record NW_020664487.1, on the reverse strand, counting down.
CCATGGTTTGGCTAGGTGTTATCATAGTCCAAATAATAAAAAAAAATACACTTGGATCATTGCCTGATGGTAGTGCTGACAACTAGAGCTGAGCAAATACAGCAAAACACCACTCTCAAACATTCCTTCAGGTTCTAAACAGCTGTGGGAATCAGCCATCTTCATGCCCCTCACTGTTCACCATCCATGATTAGTCACAGTCCATTGAAGTCAATGGAGCTGTGCTAATTTACACCAGTGGAGAATCTGGCTCTGGGACTGTATCACAGTTTTGCAGGTGAGGCATATAAGCAGGCAGGATGCATGGTTTGCGGGGCTGCCAGTGGATGGGAAGGGCACAATGCTGGCCTTGAGGAACAGGGTATAGGTCTGAGACCTATGATGAGAGAGTCTGTGGCCAAAAACAGCACCAGCAGCTGTGGCCATACAGCCATCAAGCTAAAAACGGGAGTTTTGCCACCCTGCTCGCCAAGAGCTAGTAAAGCTCTAAGTACTCAAGGAGGAACAATTTGCTTTGCAGTTGTAAATGTGCCATGCTTCCTCCACCTGCTTAGCAGGATTTGCAGAGGCAGTGAGATGTGGTCGTTTTGCCTGCTAACAGATGCTTTCCCTGTTAAATGTATGATACAGTTTGAAATACTTGGAGAATTTTTATTTTAAAATCACAAAAAATATCCTATCCTTAACTGACAATATTGTTATAAGGTACAGCATCAGTGATGGGTTTGGCAGATCCCGTGTTCCTGAGTGAATTTAGGGTCGCAGTGTTATTCTACACTTCCCCAAATAATTACCTGTCAACCAAAAAATGATCAAGTAAAATGAACAAAGGGCCAGATCCTTGGCTGGCATAACTCTTTTGACTTCAATGGGGCTATACAGTATAGCCTGACTGGATGGACCCAAAAGCTCCTCAAGGTCTTCATCAGCACCCAGTACTTTTTGGTATAGGTTTGCTGTTGCTCCCTCTCCCGGCGCCCCGCCCCAGTGAAACATGCTTTGAAAGGAAGGATGCTCTTGAGGTTAAGATATCAGACAAGGATTCATGAGTTCAGTTCCTGCCTCTGCCAACACACCTGCTCTGAGACCTTGTGCAAATCATTTTGTGTCTCTTTGCCTCAGTTATTACCCATCTGTAAAATATGGGTAATAATACTTCCTTTGTCTGTCTAGTCAGTTTCGACTGTAAGGTCTTCAGAACTGGGTCTGACTGTGTGTTTATACAGCACCTAGCACGGTGGGGCCTGATCTCTGCTAGAGTCTCTGGAAGCTACGGCAATACACGTAATAATACATTTTAAAACAAAAAGGGTTGGGAATCACTCATTGTGCTCAGCTACTGCCAGACACACCTAAATCAGTTTTAAAGTCAACTAAGGCAGCAGAAACCCAGAACTCCCGTCTTGATATTAAGAAAGCCTTTTCAGGGTGTCTCTCACATTAAGATTTTGATGAATGACTTCAGTTCCAATTCAGGAGTTAGATCCTAAGTAGCAACTATTTTTTAATCTCTCTGCACTCCAGTTTCTGTTTTGGCTCGGTGCAAATATCATTATGTTTGTGTAGTAGGATTTATAATCATTTTAGATTTGTATAGCCATTCAGACCCTAAGGCTATGTCTGCACTACACACTGCTGGTGGCTGGTGGCAGTGTGTAGGGTACATGTAGCTACACGCCGCAGTGACTAGCGGCCTGTGTCTATGTTGCGGTGTGTAGCTACACATGCCAATGAAAGGCTCTGGCAGGGGGGAAGCAGTGGAAAAAGGCTTCAGCATCTGACTGTTGCTGGAGCCTTTCACTGCTTCCAGAGTCTTTCCCTGCAGAGGGGAAAGGTTCCAGCAGCAGGTTGCTGGTGGAGTCTTTCCTCACTGTTGGACCCTTTCCCTGTGCCAGAGACTTTTCCAGCAGATGTGAAAGGCTCCACAGAGCAGAGGCAGCAGGACACTGCACTGCCAAAAATAGTCGTGTGGGAAGGGAGGCACTGCTTGGGTGAGTAGAGAGCCATATAAAGTATGTACTCGGGGACATACTCTCCCTCTTCAGGCGTGCCTCACAGTCTGTGCTGCTATTTATACCCATGCTACGGAGCTACCCCGTATGTACCCTGCATGCTGCCCAAAGAAGCCAGCAGTGGAGAGGTGCCCTAGGTTGGTAAAGTTGGGAACACACCTGAATTTTCTACAATTTTGAAATTTGAAAGTTTAATTTTTGATTTTGCGAATCCTAAAATTCTTTAGTGTAGAAAGAGACGGTTGTTTTCACCGTAGCATTTCAATTCTAGGCTTTGACCCCTTCTCTGGATCTGCTAGCACAGACCCCTGTGCTCATCGGCTTAATCCGCACAAGGGAGATTTAGGCTAGATAAAAGAAAAAACTTTCTAACTATCTAACTATCTGTTAGTCTTTAAGGTGCCACCAGACTCCTTGTTGTTTTTCTAACTATAGAAACTAATGAAGTATTGGAAGAGGTTACCAAGCAAAGTTGTGGAACAGGTTTTTAAGAGCAGGTTAGACAAACACCTGTGAGATATGGTCCAGATTTACTTGGCCCTTCCTCGGTGCAAGCTGATAGGTAAAATGGCTTCTTGAGGTTCCTGGCAGCCCTACATTTCTCGGATTCCTTGTGGAGTTGAGTTGAGTTGACTAGGACCCAACCCAGACCCAGGGATCAGAACTGCTTTCTTACACTATATACTCTCAGGATAAATTGATATGCATAATTGTAGTCACTTTATTTAATTAGGAAATCCACTTAATTTCAAGGGTAAAAGGATTTTTTTACAATTTACTAGTTTTCCCCTTATAAACACGACTTTAATGAGTAACATGACAAACACGACAAGACATTATTATTTTAAACATCATATGTAGCTTCCTCAGAATTTATATTCATCCGTCTTGTAACGAGTCACTTCCATTTTATCTTCCTGTCATCTTGAATGAACTAGGAATGGAAATATAATTTCCCAGGGGCCTTAAAAATTGGGGAAGTATTAAGTGCAGCTGAAATTAAGTGATTAATAATTTAGTTTTAGGTCATGAATCAGCTTTATGTGATACTGAAGATCATTTGCTACCTTAGAAACACTAGTGGCAACAATGCATTCAGGAGGTTCAGGGCGGTAAAACCTCTAAGGTGAGGCTGCTGAATCTAATTAATCTAATCTTCAGTCCTCCGGTACCAAAATTTATTTCCTTTTTGCACCAAATTTCCTCAGATCTTCTTGACAGAAAAACGTCAGCTCGCTTGACAGTTGACTGGCAGGTTGTGTTGCATCATAATTGGGGAGAAGCTAAGAGATTTAATGGCTGCTCATAGTTCCTTCTCCCCCCCCACACACACATTTTTTTTTTAATATAAGGTTTTCTATGACAGATGCAAAAGGCCTTAGCAGCTAGGCCCTGTGCCTCCCCCCCCGCCCCCCGCCGCCGCTTCCTCCAGAGGTAATTATCTTCCTCCATCAATAGCACTGTCAGAAATTGGGCACATAATTCAGCATTTAAATGAACAAGCAATGTAATATTTCCTGTCTCCCAGTGGAATGTTTTGCAGCTCACATTCTTCTCTGTCACTCGCTCACTCTTGATGTATGTCCTGCGCTCAGTCCTTGAATGTCTTCTATCCCTTGTGTTTCATTACAGATGTTGGCTCAGACTTGACACCTACTTCATTTGGAGCTTTATAGGACCAGCGACCTTGATAATTATGGTAAGAACTCCTAATTAACTACTCCATCTCCCAGGTCAAGAAATAAAACTTTCACTCTATATCTTGAATTTACATAGATTAATTTGGGGAAAGCATGTTCTTATCTGACCCCACCTAACACAAGCAATTAGGCACTCATTATAAGAGACTCCTTGCATTCTGAAATACTTGATCAAAACCTGTTGGAGAAAGGAAAGTATGTTTCAGTACGAGCTTGTGCTGTGGACACTTGCTCAGAATAGTCTCTTGCAAAGCTTGTTTGATGTTATCAGACGTTTAGAAGCGCTGGTCTCTATTTTGACATCACTGTATGCTCATCCCTTTGAATTCCAGAGTGAAGCAATACATCATTTATGCACAAAGGGAAATCTGAAATAGGAGCGAAGTCAAAAATGGAAACGATTTTTTTCTCTCGCTTTAGAAGTTAAAACAAAATAAGTGTAACTTCACAGTTAACACACTTTGTCACCATATCAGATAACATAGCAACAGGGTAAAGAACCAAACTTTAGAGACAGCTGGAGTTTGCTCATACTGAAATCACTGCAATAAGGCTTACATAAATCATGCTTTGTTTTAAATATAAAGTAGTTCAGCCAACACAGCAAAGAATGAGCATACTCATTTCAATGCAGATGTTGTAGTTGGTTCTCATTTCAATCCAGAGTGTTTCATTAGCCATCCAGGTTGAGGCCTGTGCCACTTGCTAAATCTGTAGTGACTATCATATGTCACACACAAAAACAGCCCAATTGTGTGCAAATCAGGGGATCGTGCTGTTTGAAGGATGGAGTGGCTTGCATATTTTATACGTTTCTCTACAGAACCATTAATCTATATTTTTATTAAATACATTTATAAAAGGCCTCTCCCTCTGTGATTGCCGCCTCACGTCTGGGTCTTTGGTAACTCATTTCCAGTCACTGGGAGCCTCTCTAGCCTAGAGCTAGTGAATCACAATCTATCTTTTACAGCATAGACCAAGCTCCTTTTCCCAGTCATTACATTGTAGTGTCTCTTTAACAATCACTTGCCCGCGCATCTCCCACATTACGCTGTAGTTGAAAATGTATACTCACCCCTGCCCCGGGTGAGGGCAGCCTTGTGTTCCTTTCTATGGGAGCAGGTGAACAACAAACCTGGAATGGTTTGTCATCAGTATGCACCGCATAGCCACAGAAGAGCAGTTACAGCAAACATTTTTAATTTTCCATAACATCACTTGAAACACTGCTCTTGGTGTAAGGGCTGGCTTCATCCAGCACCACAGCTTTGTGGAACTCAATTGTATTGCTGTTCTCTCATTCGGGAAGCTGCCTTGCCTTTATAGAATACTAGGCAATCATCTATGATTTAGTCTCTATAAAACTGTAGTGAGAACTAATTTCCCAGAGCAACTCATCTGTTACAAAGAAAAGACTCACTTCCCCCTCCTCCAGGTCTGCCGTGTAACACAACCTTTTTTTTTTTCCTTTCTTTCTTTTTTTTTTTTTCATTCCAGCTTAATGTAATCTTCCTGGGGATTGCTCTCTATAAAATGTTCCATCATACTGCCATCCTGAAACCTGAATCCGGCTGTCTCGACAATATCAAGTAAGTGGCTTTTTCCCCCCTTCTCTCTCTCTTTTGCTGTTTACAGCTCCCTTACTCTTTGAACAGAGTATATTGTAACAAACCCTCCTGACAGAAATGACAAGAAGGGGTGATGCATTGTCTTTATCTCATGTGATCCTGTTTTTGACTGCAGAAGTGGTTTATTATGAGCAAGAACGGGTGGATGAGGATGAAGGCCTGTCTTTAAAGGGCCCTGGTATTAGAGTGTATTTAAGATGAGTGGTGACAGTTTTCATTCAGTTTTGCGTAGCACAGTTGTGTGTGCCCGTACTGAAAAAGACAATGGCCAGGTTCTTTAAAGTAAGATGGAACTGCAGCTAATGTAAGATGGAATTACAATTTGATAATTATTATTTTAGTACTGTGCAGAAAAGGAGTGGAAGTGTGGATTGCTATTGCTTCTCTCTGCTTTGAGTGCCACAGCCTACTTCTGATTTGTTTCTCTCTGCAGTAGATTTATTAGCTCTTATTCTGCCCTCAGTCCAAACCTAAAGTAACCCATATGGCTTTAGTGGCGCTGCTCCAGATTTACACTGGAGTTCCTAAAATCAAAATTTTGTGCTCTCTGCACAGCACGTATATTGTTCTTTACTTTGGTGAGCATCCAAGGCACAGCATCATATTGTCTAGCTATTGATTGAATAGAATATTAATGCCCGGCAGTGCCTGCCTGTGACAATGCCTATGGCTTTAATTGCATGCTTTACAAATGCAAGTGAGATTTCAGGTGGCAGTGTGTGATAGGATGTAGAGTCAGCTAATTAATAAGACCATCTAATGAACTTTGTGGGGAGGAAATGGTCAGCATCAGCACTTTATTGTGTATAGAGCAAAGCAGAACAATATCTGACTCCGCTAAAGGGCTCTCTCATCCCCGCTTTGACAGGTGGGAGGAGGGAGAGGACAGGAAGGGAACTCGTTATATAATGACTGAATAGCACATTTCTCCAAGAGGTTATTGTTTCTGCGGCTGTATCTGCTCTCGCAGATGGTGCTTTCCTTTAAACTAGGTCAGGCCTCACCGTAAAATTCTCAAGCTGGACAGGGGTTTGAAGTGCCCAGTAGCGCCCCCAGCACAGCTTTCCGGTTCCAAAGACCGGCTCTTTGTAGCAGGGGTGGGCATGGCGAAGGGCAGCGCCGAGAGCCACTGGAAATTGCAGAAGGGGAGCGGAAGCCTTGCAGAGTGCCCCTCACCCTTCTCCACAAGCCGCCAGTGACCCCGGAGAGTAGCCCCTGAGATGTGGGGGTTCCCGGTAATTCTGCAGGGGTGGTGCGATAGAGCAGCGACACTCAGCATTAACATCCAATGCGCAGAGGAGAGGAGCGGAGCGGCGCTTCGCCGTACACCAAGCAGCATGGCCACAGAGGCATCTCTGCTGGGGAGTGAGGAGGGGGAGCCTAGGTTGACATGTGCAGAGGAGGGCATTCCGCAGCGTTGCTCTGAGCCCCATGGGGTTGAGTCCAAGGGCTTGTCTGAGCTATATATGCTTTGCCAGCATAGCTATACTGGTGTAAGGAGATCAGCTGTACCGGGAGAAGGATTTTGTTTCTGGTGTCACTGTGCCTACACTAGGGCTTTTACTGGCATAGCTATGGCTGCTACTGCATGCGATTTTTTTCACACTGCTAGCCGACAGCTATGTAGCGTAGACTAAGCCTAAGGTTCCCTGTGCTTTGTCTGGCTCTGTGCCGTTAATCCCCCAGTCCCTGCCCCTTTTCCCCCTCAACCAGCTCCCTTCCCCAAGGGAATAATAGGTTGGGTCTTGTATCCTTTCAACCTCACACTGTATTTTTTCTTGTCGTTTTTTCCTTTCAGTTTTTTCCCATGATGCCCCGTCTCTCTTGTACATCACCTACCCATGCTGAACTTTCATTTCAGGGTCAGCAGTACATGTCTCTCTGCTGGGTTTATTTCATTTTCCTCTTAATACAGTTGGCGCTTCCTTAGATGTCCTGGGCAATTAGAATTATCTCTTTGAGCAAAGCCTATTTTTTTCCATATTCTCAGCCTCTGCATTCCAGCTCAGATGGAAAATCTCTGGAATAAGAGAAGAGTTTATTTGGAAACGGAGCTTCCTTTGACAAAGTGTGGCAGCCTAAACAATGGCTTGTCCATAGAAGAGGCTGTAGGTGCGGGGAAATGGCTTAGCTCTCTAAGATCCCCCTTTCAGCCCCTGCTCATGAGCTCCTCAATGCAGGACATTTCCCAATGGCTGGGGGAAGGTGGGAGCAGACTGTGGAGCTACCAGATCCACCGGTTTGGGCTCCTCTTTGCTTGCGGAAGCAGGGGGGTACATGGCGCCCCGGCAAAGCGAGGTGTTCTGGCATGGGGAACTTGGATGTACAGGTGATAACGCGACAAAGAAGCTTGCGAAGTTTGATTTTATGGGTGGTATCTTTGACATCCATTTCCAGTCCCTTACTGCTGTCCGTTCAGTTCAGTGACGCTTTCTTGGCACGACAAGTGTTGCCAAAGCCACTGTAAGAAAAAGCCACTCTGTTCAGATGTGTGACAAGTTACAACACCCCTTCCCCACCCCCACCTCCCCGGACGTGGTTATGTCCTGTGTTTCAGCTGTGATCCCCTTTGGCCGTGTGTCATTACTGTCCTTTCCTGATCTGGTGGCAGGCTACTAGGTAGCACAATGCCCCCTCTTCTGTCAGCAGTATTTCAGACTCTTGGCTATATTAGGTACTAGGAACAATCCGTCCACTTTAAGAGCGTAGATGATCCAAAGCCCAAGTCAGTGGCAGTCTTCCCATTCATTTCAGTGAGCTAGGGATCAGATCTTAAATCAACAATAAATTTAATAACACTCGGGACTAGCAATTTTACTACTCATATTATATCAGCTATGTAGACCTGCTGTCTGAGAAGAATCTTTTCAAGGTCACCTGGCCAGAAAGCTCAGAACTGTTCTAAATTAAAATAATAATAATAATAATAAATATATCAGTAATCTACTCAGTTATCTTTGCTTATGCTAATCTCTAATACCTTTGTTAAAATGCCAGGCATTTATATTACAGGTTATGTCGATTACAGTGTCATTGTAAAATATGGTATAGGTTCTTTGGCAGATGAGTGTCTATTCCTGATTTGACTAAAATAAAATGCTTTGAAAACACAAGCAATAAAAATATTTTTAAACACCTTACTGATATCTTTCCAAACCTTCATTACCAGTAACATTCTTTATTTTAAAATATGTGAAAGACATAAACTCAGTCTATTTAATTTACCAGAGAAAAGGTTAAGAGGTTACTTGATCACGTTCTGTAAGTACCTACCTGGAATTAGAAATTAGATTCAGGCTAGAAATAGATGCAGATTTATAACACTGGAGGTAATTAACTATTGGAATATCTTATCTAGAGAGGTGGTAGATTCTCCAACACTTGAAGTCTTTAAATCAAGTTTGGTTGTTTCTTTCTGAAAGATATGCTCTAGCTCGACTACAAGATATGTGCTTCATTCAGCAATCACTGAGTGAAATGCTATGGCCTAAATTATACTGGAGCTAATTAGAATGGTCCTTCTTTGTCTTAAATCTATGAAAACAAAATCTATGTGGTTCCAAAAAATTCGGCTGACCACTGTGAGCCCTTAGTGTGGTTCCAAAATGTTAGATCTCTGATGAGTATTATTTTTATTTTGTTTATTTTTTGTAAACAAATAAGTCCTTTTGTATGAAGAGCTTGACTGTGATACTTGTGTGACAGTTTTACAGCATTAGGGGAACTGAATGGAAGTTTGTTCTCCCACTTCATTTCCCGTTGCTGTTCTGCATTAAGCTATGGTGAAGTTCTCGCAACATAAATCCTCAGGCAACTCGACAGCTACAAAATATTCAAATCCCTGTGGCGATGTAAAAATAAAAGCTGTAAAATATTTGAATAGGCAATTAATAAGCACCTTGGCAATCTGGTGCTTGCTTATGTCGCTTTAAGGTTGGAAATACATTATGAAACATAGAAAATGGATAGCCAAATAACTCCACTTAAACGAATCAACTTGATAAGCCCCATGGTGTCCCCTGGGGTACCATGAATTAATGTGCCAACAGAAGAGCCATTGAAAGGGCAGCGTCTGAGCCAGGTGCTGTATGGATGAAGGATTTCTGCAAAGTTGTAAAAATAAACATCCCGAGCCTTAGACCATGAGGTACAGTCACTTTATTATTGGGCTAACATGGCAGAATCTGAATGTCCAGCAGTTTAACACTCAGCATCCATGAGTTATGCTCAAAGAGTCAAGGAAACACCTTGACATTTAGATGGATCAGAAGCTGCTTCATTCTCACCCGTGTTCCCTTTTCCAGGTTGACAGGCAGTTTCCAGAAAGATAAATCTATGCTCTGTTAGTTTGTAGCTTTAGGTCTGTGTATAAAGCCTTCCCCTGATCTCTGTCCACTTGCTTGTCCTTTGACTGCGTTCTCATTGGAATGGGGAGCGTGCTCCTTAAGTGTTAGGAAAGAGTCCAGCACAGAGTGTGTGCTACCAGTAATAAATAAGTCCAGCAATCTATCTTGTCTCTTCAGGCATGTCGTTTAGTATGGAGAGGTAGCAGCCTTTCCATGGTCTAGGCCAGACTTGATCTGCCCTGTAATTCCAAATAAAAAGTTTTCATCTTGTATAGGAAAATGTATGATCTCATGGAGAACCCATAAGCACCGCAGGGCAGGCCCAGTGTCTACTTCTGTGGGTGAAATCCTGACTCTCCTGATGTCCATGGCAGAACTCCCATTGACTTCAATAGTGCCAGGGTTCACCCTGTGTTTATACCATGCCTAGCACAACAGGACACTATGCCTTAGCTGAGCATCTGGGCACCATCATGATCTACGTATTAAATAATTATAACTAACAAGTTTGTAGCTCGGGTCTTTTGATAAAGCTGGTTTTAACTCCCTCTTCCCCTCCTCAGTCAGTTTAAAAAAACAACAACCCTCTTTGTGTTTTCAAATATTTAGGGTTCAGACTCAGTGAAAACTACGATTGTTTCAGAAGGTTTTAAATGAATGGTATATTATGAAATGTAATAAAGAAATAAAATGGCTCCATCTTGGAATCTTCTCACATCTCTTTGTCCTTCATGAAATTCCAGCCAAGAATGGGTTTTGCCGACTAGCCCTCTTCACTGCAGCATTCTCACTCTTGAAGTTATTTAAGCCATATGCAGTGTTGCCAGTAAGAACTACCATAACAAGTGTTCTCTAGGTGCTGATCGCTAAATTATTAGGTAGAGCGGTAGGTACATTAGACAGTCATGGCCATAAACTTGCGCCCACAAAATTGCTGCCATTGAAAAGTATGCAGGAGTCTCAACAGGCAGAGGAAAGAAAAAGTCAACTGAGAATGTCTCGACTAGTTCTGTCAGGGCGAAATTCACCTCTGTGCAATGGGCCTGTTTTGGGGGTTTAAGTGGGCTGGAGTAGTGCATAGACCTTGTGCATGAGAATGAAATTAACTCTCAGGGACCAAAGCAAAGGCCCTAGCAATGGTGGATTGCTGGTATACACTGCTCTGTCATAAATGAGTGCTGTCCACCACCATTCCAAACTCACTGGGATAGTGTATTGCCTGTAGATGGATGGATCGTCCAATCTGGGAATTGTGGCAGCATGAGGAGTACCCAGCTGGTGAAAAGCCAATCTATCTGCCTCTTATGCCATGCCCACGCTCCCACAGCCTCTAGCACGGAGATGAGAGAAGACGGAATAGAACAACATTGCATTCCAGAGATCTCCAGCTGGGAGATGGTCCCTGGCAGGGAGGCATTACTGAATGGAACACTTTAGAACAGCTCTGACGCTGCTCTAATGTAGCTTGAACCAGGGAGCCGCAGTTAGCCCATGAGCAGTTGTCCCATTGTGCCCACTGGATGCTGGGCACAAGAGAGAATGTGGCCCAGATTTTCAGGGGCCTGGTACACATGTGTATTTTTTAATACTCACATGAATCCAGAATGCCTTATAGACCGAAGGAACGCATATTGTTGTGCAGTTAGGCCCTGATCCAGCAAGGCACATGGGTAGTCTCACTGATTTCAACGGAACCACGTAGAGTTAGGCACATGCGTCGGTATTTTACTGGACTGGGGTCTTGATGCATTCTCTTCTCTGCTGGCCTTTGCAAACACTTTAAACTGCCAAGGCTTGTTCATGTTTTCAGACATTTTCCTATTTGTTTAATATCTGTTCTTTGTGAAAAAGTGTTACTGCAGAATGTTATTTCCTATGGTCCCGTCCCCCCCAAATGGCTGTATCACAATTACATTAGGTCGATAAGAGGCATGCTCCTTAATCAGAAACTATTTAAATAATGGTTATTCTGATCACAGAACTGTTAGAAGTGGAGGGTGCTTATGTTCTTCCCCTGGGATTGCTTTCCTCATCCTACTGCCATTTGAATTACTTTGTTTGCAGTCTAGTGTCATTGGGAATTATGCATGACATCATTTTGGGGCCGTTACAGTAACCAAAACTGATCCTATTATGAAAGAATTGGCTCCAGGGATGGAATGATTATTTGATTAATAAAAGGCAGATTTTGTAATTAGATTGAAAGAATTCCTCAATGGGATTGGACACCTGCCATACCTAAAGTTATGCAGGAATGGCTTAATGTGCTTCCGAATGGCTGGAGGGGAGGGAGTGAAGCCTGCTTCATCATACCAGAAAACGAGAGCCCATCAGTCATGCATTCTATTTTTTTTAAGCATGGTAACATTTTCTTTGAAATCTCAGTGTGTGTTTCTCCCCCACCCCCGCCCCCACACTTTTAATTGTCCTGCTCTCTATCTGTGGTTAGGTTTGCTAGCATTCCATTTAGCCAAACTGCTGTCACTGACATTTTTCCATGGTGCAGTCTGTGGCTGTGAGTTTTATTTTATTTTTTTTGGAAGGGTGAAATATATGCTTTTATAGCCAAGTACAATTACAAACCCATGAAAAATGGGAGTTTTCAATTTGTTTTAACTCTCCTTCCCTTTTTCCATGCATTTTGCACCACTGTCATTTTATAGACATAGTATACAAAACCTGTCTCAACATTTGCTTTAAAGTCAGTTGGATGCCCTTTAAAACGTAATTAGTGTGGGCCTTCACAAAGAATAATAAGTAGGACTGGAGAGTTGTGTTCAATGAAAATGTCCATCAAAGGAAATCTAGGCACATACAAAAAGCATCCTCCTAGGAATTTATTTCCCATTCTGTTAGTTATTGGTACCCAAACTTTCCACTTGTTGGTTAGTTCACTTTTTAAAAGGGACCTCAAGATAGTTTTATCCCAGCATTCAACCCTTTTACCTGCATTTACCTGCATCTGTGTCAACCTGCTAGCATCCCTCTTTCTTTAGCAATACAACAAACACTGAATTAACAAACTGAGGTTCCATTGGATCATTATTTATTCTCTTTGTGCTATTTTCTAAGCGAGAAAGAATGGTGTTAGTTCCTGAGGCCTCAATTCAGGAAAGCATATGCTTAAATCCCATTGAAATAAACACTTAGGTGCTTCCCTGAATCAAGACCCTAAGGGCCTGATCCTACACAGCAGTGAGCCCTGTTATAATAATCGGGCCTACAAATTTGTGATAATTGTAAAAAAAAGTAAGGAATCAAAATCGTTGTGTCGAATATTAGGACTAATTGGTGGACAAAATAAGGGTAGCCTGTTCCACCCACCATTCCCTTTGTGGGTCCTTCAAGAAAGAGCCTTTTTTGGAGGGAGGGGGAAATTTAAAAAAAAAGGGAACAAAAGATGGATGCTACTGGTAAAGCAAGCTTCACCATCATGGCTGCTACCTACATCATCTCCTGGCATCTCAGGCCTTCATCATCTTAATCCTAAAAAATGTCCTAACCAAACCAAGCCAAAGAAAGGTTCCTGAATAACATCGCCACCTCTCCCAGTCCAGCCAAATCCCAAATACCACCTAAGATCAAATCAAATCAGACTTTAACCAGCTCAATTAACTTATTTTCTTTTCTCCAAAAGGACAGTTGTTACTACTTTTGATACCCTCTGAGAGATGATCAAACTGGGGCTTTTCCTTCTAAAACTCTCTAGAGCTAAAGCGAAAAGAAACAAAAAAGTTGTTAAAATGAAAGCCTTATTTAATACTTTACATTTCAAAGGTTTTAACTGTTTTTTCCTTCTTTTTTTTCTCTTCCATACAATTTTTTAAAAAACATTAATGATGTTTGCCATAGTACTAAGCAGGCTGAAGTCTCTATATACCAAACCCAGACCTTGTTTAACACTATTTAATGTTAAGCAGTAACTGAGTTAGGTTAACACCTTTGGCCCATTTATTCCATCTAAATTAATACAACCGTGCATCCAATGGGATGATGAACATCATCAGTTCCTCCACGGGAGTTGAGGATGGCTCGAGCACTAAAGTTTTACAGACAAAAAAAAATAGTCCTTTCAATATTTAATTTAAGGGAAACCGATTTCTCTCAGCCAACTACAATAATTATTTTCACACTCTTTTGTCCCACAATGAAGAGCTGTATTTCTCATCTCGGAATTGTCATTTGAAGAGACACGTCCGGCAGCCTGGTGAGCTGGCAGCACAAAATGTGATTGGCGGTTGGGGAGAGTGGCTGTTTGTCTGTTTCCATAGGAGGGTACCAAGAGCAATGTTAAACTTAGCCAACTTTCTAGGCTATGGCACTCATTGCTTGGGAAGGAAAACCCGACCCCCATATTCTCTCATTTTTGGCACCCAATTTTAGAAAATTCTGGCCTAATTTTCAGAGGTGCTGATAACCCACAACTCCAGCTGAAGCTCCTGGCAACTTTCACTCTTGTCAGCTTTCCTGGAATGTGTTGAGTCCTTGTGGTTTAATGAAGTGTCTCGCAATAGTTAATCTTTTTCTTAAAGCCCCAGCTCCTGGAGTCACGTGCTTATGTGGGAATTGCAACATTCATTTAAAAATAAGTTTCTAGTCTCCCATATTTGCAGAAAATATGCTTGGAAATGTGGGTCCTAAAGGCTCAAAGATAGGAGGCAAAGAAAAAAACCACAATTTCTTATTGTTTAAAAAAATCTCTTGATTTTTTTTTAAAGCCACTCCTATGTCTTTTGCAGGGTCTGATTTATGATATTTTAACATTAGGGATAGTCCAGACTGTACTTCTCAAAATCACATTCTGGTGTGTAAATTTGGGCACCCAGAAATGAAGCCACTAAAAATGAGAAGCCACTTTGAAAAAGTGCCCATCTAACTTTGCTACCCATTTTCATGTCCTGTTCTCCATTGATTGCCAAGGCAGCAACAGCTTGTGATTAACTCATGAGTCTATAAATGGCACATCAGTTCATATTACTACAGCCATGGGAAACAACTTCTTTTGAAATTAACGGATCCAACCAAAATACAGTGACCCAAATCCTGGAATGTGTTGAGCACCTGCAACTGCCATTGAAGTCGGTGCATTTCATCGATGATGTATTATATATGGTGTAGGTGTAGTATACGCTCATTTTCATATTTTAGTTATGCATCATATTTAAAGACGCAGTGTGAGTAGTTCAGTCCCCCAAATTAGGTTTTCTTTAAAAGTCCCTAGAAAACCTTTAATAAATTGGTTTTATTAAATGAAATGAAATTTAAAAGAAACATTAATGAAATTTAAAAAGAAAAATAAATATTCATCTACAGAAATGTTTAATAAAATCTATGCTGAGACACAGCATCATGCAAAACAGAAAATGAAACTGACTGATCCAATCTGATTGAAATGCGAGAAAGTAAACAAATTGCTTTCAGTGCAGTGAAAAGTAAGTTAGATTTTAATTGTTTAAGCTTCCTTCCACTTTAATAATAAGGAGATTAGGTCAGTAAGGTTGGTAAGGATTTTTTTTTAATGATTTTTATGTTGAGTGTCATTTTACCAAAGCCAGATTAATTTTTCAGTAGTATAGTTGTGGTTTTGAAATCAAATGAAAATACAAAGATAATAAAGATCACATTTCAGATCCGTATATTAAATCTTTGTTAATTTCTGTAGCAATTTGTATTATCACCTGAAGACACAATTCTTGGAAATGGATAATGATGCTGCAGGCTCTGGAAGCACATATTGTACCAGCTTCTGATGGGGACTCATCTTGCAGAATAGAAACATTTTAATCCTTCATTCCTTCTGCACTGACAGTTGCCTATAAACATGTAGTGATCATGCTGTATAACTTGCCGCCTGAGGGCTCCATCCTACAGGGTGCTGAAGGCCGGGGAGAAAAGTGCAGAGAACCAAAGTATTCGTGCTCAGAGTCTGCTCAGCCCAGCACCCGAGCTGATAGGCTTGGTTGTAAGGCCCAATCCGGCAAGGTGTTCAGCACCCCTCAATTCCTGTCAGTGGGGAGTCGAGGACGATCACTAAGGTTCGGGCCCATTGTTCCGAGACCTGTGCACAGTGCTAAATAATGGGAGATTTTGTGCATCCGCACTGAGCCCTGCTGAGTATTCGGGAAGTGGGTGTGATGGGGATATGCCAGGGCATTGCCAAGGGATAAGTGTTGATGTGCAAGTCAGTGAATGCAAATGCTTATTTGCAGTAGTAGAAGTGACTATTTCTATTACCCTGTACCCCAAAGCCCTACTGCTGAATTCATAATAATTTGTAATGAATTAACTAAAATAGTCATAGGTATTAATAACAGTGATTGTTAGGATTTCCATTTACTTCTACTAACCAGGAGGAGAGGCTATTCGAGCACATCATTGAGAAGGAAGAGTGAGAGCAGGGCCAGCCACCGGCACAGCTGTGCTTCTAATTCTATCCTTCCCAGACTGTGTAAGAGTCTAACCAGCCCGTTTGACTAGTTATAGTCTTTTTGAAACTACAGGTTCAAATCACGCTGCCTCCAGTGCTCCCTTCCAAAGTAGATAGAGACACATGAGAACCTACACTGGGAAAAGATATCTCATACTAAGGAACAAATACATACGGGAGCCATAACATAGCATAAACTGCAGCTAGACCAATTGAGACTGGAAATAAAGTGTAAAGGTTTAACAGTGAGAGCAGCTTCCCAATGGACATGGGGGATTCTCTGTCACTTGGAAACTTTACAGCAAGTTCCAGCTTCACTTGGAAAATGTTCAAGTGTCTAGGGGTACGTCCACATGGCAAAAAACTGAACCCACCCGCAGCAGCGAGTCTCAGAGCCTGGACCTACAGGCTTGGGCTCAGTGGCTATAGATGTTCCAACTCGTGCTGGAGCCTGGGATCTGAAATGTGGGGGGGAGGGGCGTGTTTCACTGCTTGAGCTCAGCCCAGGATGGAACATCTAAATGGCTATTTTTAGCGCCATAGCACAAGCCCGAGTCGTAGACTCAGGCTCTGAGATTCACCTTGGTTTTTGCCATGTAGACAGACCCTAAGTGATTTAGGTGCTTTTGAAAATGGGTCTTAGCTCCTATGTCACTTACCCCACATCAGGGGTGATATTATTCACCTCGTTTTGGCTAGATGATGAAGTTACTGGGTGAGGGTCTCTGGTCTGTATTGTGCAGGAGGTCAGACTGGGTGATCATAACGTTTCCTTATGGCCCTATAATTTATAATGCACGTTGGCACAGTGCTCTCACAAGCTTAGCAGTCAGCTTACTACACCTTTTTGAATCTTACCAAAAGCACCAAAGCACCATACTCAGCAGCTCTATGGATGGCTCAGAACTCCTGTCACGCAACCCACATCTGCATCCCCGCATGATCAAATTTCTAATATGCAAAACCAGAAAAAATACACTCATCTGCTGCACATACACAAAATTAAGTGCTTACAAGAGTCCTACCAAGCAAACATGCTACATATTGGTATAACAATATGCAAACACCTTAAAGGAAAATTGCTAATATTTGATGTCATTGAAATGAAAAGCCACCTGGGATTGCATTTATTTTTATGTGCGTTTTTGTCCAGATGGTCATGTTGATTGCAACATCATATTTTGTCCATTCCTGTTGGACACACTTTTAGGGTTTTTATGGAATGTTTTTATTAATAATTGATTATCCGTTTTTGGGGGGTTTTTTTTGCTTGTTTAGCTATCGTTTTCATGATGGCTTACATTAGTGTTGAATGGCAATAGAAAGTGTTAATCTTTCCACTGACAGGTGTCTTCCTTCCAAAATAAAAACCAATCAATAATTATTGATTGAGAGAGTGTCTTGGAAGATATTAAATACCCAAGGTCTTGCTGTGAAACCATTCATCAAGATTATTGTTTTAAAAATTCACAGATTTAGTATTTTATCTGCAAAGCCCTGCTTGAAAAATGCAAATGTGGCCAAAGTCTTTATCGAATCTGTATCATGCGGAAACAATCAGATACATGGTTATACTTTACTGTGTTTTGAATAATTATGGCACGTCTTTGCAAAGTTAGAAGGAAGGAAATAAACAGGGTAAGCAATTTTGAGGGCAATTAATTACTTACAGAAATTAGATGAGCTTAACAAAATTGCTCTTTTCAATTACAATAATTAAGAACAAATCTCAGAAAACAGGCCAGATCTTTCACAACAACCTCCTGTTGAAACAAAAGGGAATAAGAGGTCTCATGTTATAAGGTATAACCAGGCAAATGATGCAGTAATTCCAAGTCCTGTACCTGAATGACCTAAGAAGATGGGCTAGAGTGGTGGATATTAACTGGGTGAGATCTGCAAGACTGTGTAAGGGAGTTAGGCGTCCTACTCCCATTGAAAGTCAATTGGAATTGAGTGTATGATAACAACAGGCACTTTTGAGGATCCTGCCCTCAAGTGACTTGATCCTGTTTGTGGCTCTGCACAGACATCTGCCTTGGGTTCAAACTACAGGTGGGCAAGCCTAAAGTGGTTCTGATCAGCACCCAAAAGCTCATAGCTGTGTTTCCCCATTACCCTACCCTTTGTGTCCTCATTGACACCAGTGTGACAGAGCACTCCCGTTCTGATGACATGCACCCACCTGGCGATCAGTTTGCACTGGTATAGGTGACTGCCCCAGGTGTGGGGGACTGATGAACTGGGCTCCAAATCCTTGCCCTGAATTATCCACAGCTTATTTTGCTCCTCCTCTAGGGCCACTCTCTCTTCCCCTCGCAGGCTCCTTGACCTCTCTTCCCCCAACAAAAGTGCCCATCCCTCCTACCTGAGATAAATTCTTCACAGTGCAAGGAGCCTGCTACCCAGTTGAAACATCTTCAGTGGCTGGGTAGCTAGCCCACTCACCATTGTAGCTATTTGGCAGCAGCTGGCTAGCCTGCGGTATCTTCTGGGAACAAGGCTGATGGGCCGATTACCCCATAATATACCCAGAGGGATCGCCGAAAAGCAGGCAATCTAATTTTTCTCCTTTTCTTTTATGTGCAGTACGATCTTGAACTCTCATCTGGGCCTTCCTGCTGATTCTGGCTATGTTAATCCAGTAAAAGCTATTCCACAGATGCAGTGCTTAATTTGTGCCAGGGTTTGCCAGGGCTTGCCATAAATTACTGCATCAGTTACGAATGTAAAACAATTGCTTGAGCCCCTGCACCTCTTCCCTTCCAAATGTAGCATTGCAGAGATGTCACCCTACAGGGCAGCACCTGAGAACATGGATTTTGGCCTGCCTTCTTGCAGTTTAGTGTCAGCCAATGAGAGTTATTTTAGTCATCAGAATGGGGAAGCCGAGGAAGCATTAAGGGGGTAGGAGAAAAGGGATAAAATCTTGTTGATGATTGTGACAGTGTAGTAACTGAAAAATGAGACTGGTGAAACTGTTTCATGAAAATCCAGGTGACGCATATTAGTGGTCTAAGAAATTTGATTAGAACATTTGGCTTGATGCCAGCCAGTCATGTTGGATCTTTGTCACAAAATGTGAAGCCAAATCCTTTAAGTAGTCCCTTATTGCCGGCTATTGATTTTTCAGAATGAAGACACTCCTTCACTAATTAGCAACGAACACATTTGTTTTCTGCGAAGAGCTACTCTGGACTTCGAGTCACTTAGTGTGGCTTTTCAGACGTTGGCTCAATCAATTATTGCTAGCCCTAAAACTGAAGAAAAAAAACCACACACACTATATCTCATGGCAGATATGAATGGAAAATAACATCACATTGTGTTTTAGTTCCTTCTAGTTTATGAATACAGGAATTCCCATCTTAGGGAAGCTACAGTTTAACCACTTGAAAATGAATTATGCACATTTATTTCAAATTATTTTGGAGGCGCACGCATAAGCTCTCTGCTTTTCAGAGCATTGATCACCCATAGACGCCAAGTAAGGTTCTACTCACTTTGCGCTCATTTCTGCCATATTTGCTCAGCGGACTACTTATGCTCATACCCATATGAGTAAGGATTTTGGTATCGGCACCCTTTGTCCACATGTTTATCCAGCCTGAACCTTTTATTGGTCTCAGAAATAAGGGGAAACACTTTGAAATGCCATAGGTATTTTTAATTGTGTCTAACTGCACAAATCATAGCATCTGTTGTTGGTTATTTATGTCTTACTTTAATGCAGTGGTTCCCAAACTGGGGTTCGTGAACCCCTGGGGGTTCACGAAATGTTACAGGGGGTTCTCAGGAAAAAAATTCCATAATGGCGGACAGAGCTGTCCCTAGGGACCTCGGGCAGCACAGAGCCAGCAGCCCGGAGCCCCTGGACTTCCAAGAGCTAAGCAGATCAAAGCAAGCCTATCTATCACAATGAGGAGATTTAAACTTCAAGACTCCTTATAAGAAAAGGAAAGGGAGGTGGATATTTTTTGCTGTTTTTAAAATGAAATAGGCAGCTAGTGTTGTTTTTAAAATTATTATGAAGAACAAGTTTAAGCTTTGTTGTAACGTGCATTGTTTGCCTGGACTGCTCAAGACCTGAATGATTGTGTAGGAGGAACTCTTTGAGTTGAGTTCTTAAATACCTTCCTGCTGTGTCACATCTGATACTCCTTGATGAAACATAGGAGCCTTGTCTTATAACAGACTTATTCAAAGTGATACAAGCTATAAAAGTGAGATCTTGGAAGAGTGTTGCTGTTTTCATAATGTAATAAAAATACTGTAATGATAAATAATAATTAATAATAAATAGTATGTAATAAGCATGTCATAAAAACAAATTGTGTATTTCCAAGATCACTGCTTTTATAATTTATACTCAGGTAAAGGAGAAAATCCCTGGAAATATTCATTTTTAGGAGAGGGTTTGCGAGACTTGAAATTTTCGTGAAAGGGGTTCACAGGTTGTTAAAGTTTGGGAACCACTGCTTTAATGGGATGCTTTCAGTTCAAAGTTGGCTGAAAAGTTAAATTTTGTAAAAAAAAAAAAAAAAAAAAAACTTACCGTATACCTCATAAGGCCAACAGAAATTATTCCATTTTTTTTAAAAAAACAGACTTACTTCATTTGTTTTTGTCCCAGCTGCAAAAAATGCAAGCAAACAGTATAAATAGTTAAAGTAATCAATTTCAAAAGTTTGTTCAAGTTTTAATAAGCTAGGTTGCTAGTAGCACATATATGAGGAAGTCTGTTTGTCTAGAGGATATTACTTTGAGGTTGTCGATGTCCCTTTGAAGTGCACGACTGTGCTGTTCACTTGCACTCTCACATTTCTGGTCATTCTGTCTCAAAAAATACCGATTGGGATTATAAAAAGAGCCTAAGTCAATAGGGTTTGTGCTCCTAAGTTACATAAGTGCTTCAGGAAATCCCATATAGAGCAGAAATAGAAGGGGTCAGGAGACTGGAGATGAAAATGATTAGAACCATAGATTGATTTCTGAGTGAACTAGAGACCGGAAAGGTTGGCACTATTTATTTAAGGGAGAGGATGAATAAGAGGATCCTCATCCATGAGGGGGTCCTAGGCACTATGGTAATACAGTGTGTGATGGGTTGGATCACAGAAACCCCCTTGGGGCTGCCAACTGATGTGCCAAGACTACTTCTGCCCCGCCTTCCCTGCCAGCTTGGGACTCCAGAACCCTGCCTGGTTGTGCCAGACACGCTTGCCGGTCTGAATCACGTCCCACAATTTCAGGCTTAACTGAAAGACGCTTAAGAAATGTTCCTGTCTCGAACACTCAGATGCCCAACTCCCAATGGGGTCCAAACCCCGAATAAATCCGTTTTACCCTGTATAAAGCTTATACAGGGTAAACTCATAAATTGTTCACCCTCTATAACACTGATAGAGAGAGATGCACAGCTGTTTGCCCCCCTCTTCCAGATATTAATACATACTCTGGGTTAAATAATAAGTAAAAAGTGATTTTATTAAATACAGAAAGTAGGGTTTAAGTGGTTCCAAGTAGTAACAGACAGAACAAAATAAATTACCAAACAAAATAAAATACAATACGCATGTCTATGCCTAATACAGTAAGAAAACTGAATACAGATAAAACCTCTCCCTCAAAGGTGTTCCAGTAAGCTTCCTTTTACAGACTAGTCTCCTTCTTGTCTGAGTCTAGCAATCACTCACACCCCCTGTGGTTACTGTCCTTTGTTCCAGTTTCTTTCGGGTATCCTTTGGGGTGGAGAGGCTATCTCTTGAGCCAGCTGAAGACAAAATGGAGGGGTCTCCCAGGGGTTTAAGTAGACTTTCTCTTGTGGGTGGACTCCCCTCCCTCCCCCTGTGTAGAATCCCAGCTACGAGATGGAGTTTTGGAGTCATATGGGCAAGTCACATGTCTATGCATGACTCAGAACTTATAGTTAGCAGCCATGGTTCACATGCTACCTTGAACGTCCTCAAGTAGACTTCTTATGTGGATTGGAGCCTTCCAAGATCCATTGTCCTTTAAGTGTTTCTTGATTGGGCACTTAATTTGCAAATTCCTTTCTATAGATGCTGCCCAAATGCCTTACTAAGGGTACTTAAAAATCAAACCAGTACACAGTCAATATTCATAACTTCAAATACAAAAATGATATATGCATATAAGTAGGATGAATAGATTCAGTAGATCATAACTTTTACAGAGATATGTTACATGGCATATGTAGCATAAAACATATTCCAGTTATGTCAGATATACCTTCACAAGCATATTTCCATAAAGCCTTATGGGGCGGCAACGTCACACAGTGTGTGTGTGTGTAATAAAATATATATAATTAATAATAGGGGAGATGTTTAGAAGTTGTGATCCTTTTCAGGGTACTCATGACTCAGTCACGTTTTTAGCCCCCTGCCTTCTGAGAGTGGCAAAATGCTTGTACTTAAACTGGGTGTCAGTTCCCTGACACCATCAACCTGTTACCCACCTAAGCAATCTCCTCTGGGCTATGCCGGCCCTTACTTCACCTTGCAAGTTAACAGTTGGTGTGCCCTGGTACCCAACCCCCTTTGCAGTGTCCCTCTGTACCCAGCCCCTTTTCCATTGAACAGTCAGAGAGATACCAGGACTACTGTCCCCAGAGAAGAGTGTGCACACCAGCTTGTATGGTTCAACTCAGGATCAGCACCTAGCTTAATCTCACAGCTCTGAGATATATTTACAGTGAAAACAACAATAAATGTATCAGCAAAGATTCAAGAGGCACGAAATGTTGAGAAAGGATCATGGAAACAAAAGGTTACATATAAAACAAAATCATAACACGATTTCTGGAGACTAAACAACAAGCTAACCTTCGGTCTAGAGAAGTTTATCTCCCTCAGATGTCTTCTGTAGCATTTTCAGCCAAGCCTGGTGGTGATCCCGTTTTCATGAATGTAACCGCTCTGCCTGATTACTTCTTAAGGGAAGGATAAAGGGGTGTCTTCCCGGCCTTCTCCTTGTATCCCCCAAAGTTCAGTGGTTGTACCCAGAGTCAGGATAACCTCCTGTAGCTTATTCTCCGGTGTGTTGCCTCCCTACTGACTTCACTCTCCCCTCCTCATTGACTTTGTGTGTAAATGAGGCTTCCACTGTGTGGGCTGAACATCTTTTGTTTGGCAGAAAACCTGTCTGTCAACTGTGCCTTAATACAGACTTTGGGAACCCGTTTTTAGTAGACATACATAACTGCTTGCATAGTATCTGTGCCTATATTTCACAGTGGTATCAATGACCAATGTGATCCCGGCTTTCATTTAAGACCTCACACATGACATTCTCTGGTGAACCAGAATGTACAGACCAGAATCAGGATATTCTTGTAACCCCCTTGCCAGTTGGCATTGAGGGATTAGGGTCACAGAAGCATAGGCCAAGATTTTAAAAATCAGATGCCTGTTTTATCCCTTGCCATCCCTTCTATTTCTGGAGAGCTGCCAGATGCTCTCTGCTTTGAAAACCAGGCCATTTAGTTAGCTACCTAAATGGGGATGTAGGAGCCTAACTTTAGACACCGTTTGGTCCTGCAAACATTGCAGGGAATACAGGAGGTAACGTGGACACTTCTTTCTCACGATGTAAGAACAAGGGGACCCAATGAAATTGAAAGACATGTAACTTAAATCTGATTTTAAAAGATTTACACAACACATCGTTAACCTATAGAACTCATTGCCCCAAGCTACAGTTGAGGTTTTTGTTGGATTCAAAAATGGACTGGACATTTATATGGATAATAAGGCCATCCACCATTCTGTCAGATAGATGAAAAGAAATGTGGGGATTTAGATCCCCATGTCTCAGGGCATAAGCTAATCATTAGTTGCCAGGGGTTAGGAAGAAACATATGGAATTAGATGGGGGTACACAGTATTTTAAATATGGACCCTCTACTGATTCTTTATGTGTGTTACAGTTTGAGGGATAATTTATGTTCATTTCACCAAGACTTGGGGTTGATTTTTACTTGCTTGTATCGTATCTAAGTATCATGCCAAAGCTTTATAGCTCTCAGCTACATTTTCCCTCAGTCAGGGGTTGGTAATGTATATAATTCCAAGACTGTAGTCCCTTTTCTGTAATTTTTTGTCTGCATCGCAGACAATAACACTACACTAGTAATCATAACAACATACAACACCCCTGAACGTTACCAGGAAACAGGTTCTGCTCTGGTGTTCAGTATATGGGAACAAATATTTACATGTGAGCTAATCTTCGTAAAACTACTTTAGTTTTTAAATCAAAACAAAAAATAAAAACGTTGTAAGTGACTTAGGAGCCTACGTCCCATGAGCCAGACGTCTGAAACCAATGGGAGTTAGGCACTTAACCTTCTCAGGTGCTTTTGAAAATCCACCAAGGGCCTAGCTGCATCTTTAGGCACCTAAATACCTTTGAATATCTGGTCCATGGGATTTAGGCTCCTAAGTGTCTCAGTCACTTTGGAAAATGGGTCTTAGGCTTGTAAGTCACTTAAATGTTTTGCAAATTTTACCCTTAGGTGCTTTTGAAAACTTTAAGCTAAAAGGCAAATCCAATGATTTCACATTTTGTTTACACAAAGATAAAAAAGACCCTCCAGATACCTTGGAGAAAGGCCATTGCTACTCACTCAAAAACTTAGGAAAGGCTGTGACAGCTGAAGCTAAGACACGTGACTAAGGCTATGTTTACACCATACCCCCCTGGCAGCAGCATGTAGGGTATGTATAGCTACATACCGCAATGAAAAGCCTGTTGCATCCAAACTGTGATGTGTAGCTACACATGTCAGTGAAAGGCTCTGGTGGGGAGGAGATGCAGCTCCCCGTGCCGGAGCCTTTCACTGTCGAGAGAAAAGGCTCTGGCAGGGAGAGGCAGCGGGGAAAAGCCCAGCTTCACACTGACTTACACAATTCAGAAAACTGGTTATGAGGCCAAAGCCCGCCCGCTCTTCCCCGTCACTTCCCATGGCTTACTGAGGAGGGGAGCAGACCTGTGGACAAAGCCGTGCTGGGGACGTGTGGAGGGAGACGGTAGCTGCCCAGGCTGCTTCTTGCTCTACCGAGTCACTGCTCCACCCTCTGCAAAATATCTGCCTGGCCCCTATCGGTGAGGCCATGGGGACAGGGGAGCAGCCAGGAAAAGCTGCATTGAGTGACATGCTCCTTTCCCCAGCCGCAAACCGTCCAGCTGAGCTGCTGAAGGAGACCACACAGAAGGACTGGTCCTGTCCCTTTTGCCCTTGTCTTGATTGCCTCTGCCGTGATACCTCCTGGGTAGCTGGCTGAAGTGTGCTGCCTGCTGCTTTCCCCTCCCCGTGCCCTCTGCTAGGAGACACTGTGGTCCGCACAAGGGGTTGCTATCAGCTGGGCAGTGGTGGGAGGGTGCCTGTCCTCTGCCTGGGTACCAAGGTTCCCAGCTGTAGCATCAACAGGCCGTAGCAGGGGTCTGTGAGAGGGCTGGCTGCCCTGATGCTCTCGCAGCCCCTCTGAGGCAAAGATGGTGCAGTGCATGGAACCCCAATTCAGCCCCTCCCCTAAGTTACAGTCAGAGCCCCTGCTCGTGGAGGGAGACAGAAACCAACAGGCCCTCAGACCAGGGGCTCGCTCTGTAGACTCTTGGTGCCAGTAGTAAGCTCTCTTTACTCTGCCCTCCAAACGGGACTCCTACCCCATTCCCAACTCCCACTCCTTTCCCCAGTGAAACAACCCACACCCTTCCGATAGCCTCCCTCATGGGCCCCAACCCAGTGACCCTCAGGCTGATTCCTCCTCTCTGGCCAGTTCCCAGCCACCACCCTACCTCAGAGCTGAGACCCTCGCATTGGTGCTCACTGCTTCCCTTCCGCACCCTTTGCTTCTGCTCCTGACATGACCTGTCTCCCCCAGCAGCGAGGAGAGGGGCCACACCAAGAGCACAGGCCGGGGAGTGACACAGGTGTTTGCTGGCCTGGGAGGATGGTTCAGGGTGGAATTTGCTCCAGCCAGGAGTGCCAGCTCCCAGCAGTCAGAAACGTCCCTCATACTCTACCCCGAGCCTCCCTCCCCAGCCCCCACAGCTTCACTGCTAGAAAAAAGTCCATATTATGAAGTCAGGTGTCATTGGCTTTGCCCCTGGATGGAAAGCTACCCCAAGCATCCGAACACAGCAGAGATCTGCATGTAACCATGACCATAGCTTCTTCCGCACCCAGCCTGGGCCTGCATGCAAACTGGCCATCCTTGGGTAAGTGAGAGCATGGCTGGAGTGGAGGGAGGCCAGCGCAGGGCACACAAGATGGGAGGTGGTGGTCGGATGCTGGAGAAAAGCGATGGGGAGATGACAAAGCACCATCACCAACACCACGAGGCTGGTGGTAGCTCAAGCTGGAGGAGGAGGGGGTCTGCCAGCCCAGTGGTGTTGGTGATGGTGCGGAGGCGGGAGTCGACTCTGGCATGGGGTGATGTGCGATGGAGTTAGCGGAGGTGTGAGTGGGTGCACAGGCAGCCTGACTAGTGGGTTGAGCAGGGTTGCTGGACTGTGACTGGGGGAAGCTTTCTCACCTCGCTCGGGGCCCAGTCCTGATCTCACACCCAGGTAACTCCAGTGACTTTCCATCTTGTTTGGTGGATAACATTGTTCCCCCGCCCCGCCCCCCATAAAATGGAAGTAAATAGGTCAACACTTTCCTGTCTCCTTGCAATCAGCGGAGAGGGTTTTAGACGATTCTAATGCCATTATCTTTAAACGAGGGTAATGTCGCAGTCTGACTCATAAATAGGCAACCTGGGAGTTACAATTTTGAAAAAAACTAATAATAAAAAGATAAGACTTCTATAGAACATCCGACTATATTGGACAAAGAATGCCTAAGGTACAGCGACGCTTGCCATCTAAACATATCAAAGCTTCCCAGGATGACGACGTTAGATTTCCTCTATTAATGTTCTCCATAGACAGCAATGATTTTTTTAAAAATAGATGTCTAAGTCAATTGAAATTTTATAAGCAGCAGAAGAAGACTGCGGCTGGGGAGCTACAGAACTCAGGGAATGATGGCTGCTTTCATAAGTGATGCCAGGATGCTGCTGTTATTTAGATCCTCTGATAAGTAAACCAGTCTGGTCAGTGTCTGGGGGGACACCTGAGGAGGAGGCTGTGGCATTGTTTTTGGTAGGCTGGGAATAAGCTTTGGTTATTTCTTACAAAATATTCTTTCTGGCATTATATTCTAATGTTGGTGTTCTTGTCTTTGTCTATGCATTCTTTAGCTATGAGGATAACAGACCCTTCATCAAGTAAGAATGACCTGAATGGCTGATAAATCCCATTTATCAGTGTGGTCTCATGAACCAGCTGGCAGATCAATATTGAAAAATCATTAAAGCTTCTGTCATTCACGTTTGAGGCAGAAGAGCAAACTGTGCAGGAAAATGGCCAGGCATACAGCTTCTAGGCAGAGTAAACATGCTGCATATGTATTGCCAAACAATTGTCACTTTATCTGCTTCACAATTCCTGATTGGACATCACCCGAATTCACGGCAAATGTTAAAGCAATCTCGTGTAGTACAGACTTGTTATACCAATAGCAGCTTCCTTGTTTCATTACGCTCTGTGGCTCTGTGCATCAAGTGTGTTGTGTTGGTAAGGAGGGCTTTGGCTTGGAATTCTTAATGCAATTTAGGGGTAAATTTTCAAAGTGATGCATGGGTATTAATCCATATAACTCCGAAGCTAATGGGGGCTAAATCTCTGTGCAAGACTTGGAAAAAATGTCTCCTTAAAGATGAGACTGCACAGTTGTCACAAATTGTCAATTTCAGGCTTTCAATCGTGCCAACATTTGATGTTTTGTTTTTCCATTTCTTTAGAATTAAATTATAAAAAAAGACTGTGAAAAACTTGTAACAGAAACACAAGTCTGTACAAAGAGCTAAAAACAAAAGGAAGCAAGAAACTTACAAATTATGCACTTTATATCAACATTTCTTGTCCTGCAACCAAAAAAGAAAAAAGAGAAAAAGTAGTATAATGGAAGCATAACAACTTTGCAATAGACTTTCAGTTTGTTCTTCTGGTGAAGAGTCCTTTGTGTTCATTTTTTTCAGTTCCATTGTCATATTCTCTTTCATTTTTCAGTTCTCTTTTCAAGGGTAGGGGATGGAGCAATTTTATTCAGTTTCCACCCCCTCTTTACCTCCAGGTCTGTTTTCTACATCAGAACTTTGTATATTGCACAGGTTGTGCTGCGTGGCTCCTCTAACCCAAAGATTCCTTTCAGCTGCTAAGGTAGCATATTTCTGTTACTACCATATACATGGTTCACTCTTTCCTATGCATCTCTGTAGTCTGAGGTGCTCTCCTTAGACTCAAGAACTAGCTGAAACTGGAGATAGGGTCATTTTCAATTACCATTTCGGTCATTTTTAAACGACCAAAATACACAAGGACACAAGAGAAAAATCTTTGTTTCTGCATTATTATTATTTTTTTAAATGACTTGATTTTGCAATTAAGATCATACCGTGGTCTCCTTGCTGGTGGAATCTTGGCAGGAAAAATATTTAAAACAGCCAAGCTATTAAACTTTGTCAAGTGACCGCCTTTCAGAAGGATTTTTGAGACTGCATTTTTAATTTGCATAGTGCTAAATATTTATTCACAGAATTGACTGGAAATGCTTCAAAGGAGCTGGTTCTGGTTTGCTAAATATAAAATAGGGATTTAAAATAAAAAAACTGTCTAAATAAGTAGTTACCTTAGTGGAGCTCTTCTGGTCGCATGGATAAATACATGTTTTATGAACTTCAATGGAAGATATAATACTGTATTTTCTTTCTAATATTTAAAGAAGAACAACGAGAAACTTTGACACAACAAGAGTGTGTTTCTGTTTAGGACAAACCCTTATAAAAGCACAGGAATTCAAAGTGAAGGCTGACATGTTGCCCTAGTGGCATGACTACAAGATTGGCATCCCCAGCTGCAAATGGCTTGGCTTTCTCACAGGATTTTTCACCAGTTCTTTTCTCGCTCTCTCTCTCTCTCTCTCCCTCCCCCCCCCCCCCCCCTTTCCCTTAGCAGAATGCAAACCCAACTCCATTCTGTCTCAAGCCAAGTTTTTTTTTCAAGCCTGCAATGTCTGAGGAGGTTGAAAATTAGGCAGAATTTGAGCTCACTCCTCCCTATCAGGACCTTGATCCTTCAAGTCCTTCTGCTGTTCCCAGCAGATAGCTCAAAGCTGTTGCACTCCAGGACTGATGTAAACAGAGGGCACAGATGAGGTGAAGCGTTATGGTGTGGGCCTCCTTGCTCAGGGGAAGTCAATCCAAAGCCTCTCTCAAAGAAGAAGAGTTAAAAAGAGGAGAGGTGTGAGTGGAGAATGAGCATGTCTGGGCAGGCTTTCAGGCCTGAGTCCCCCAGGTTTACATGCTATAATTCCATTCACTTTGGTAGAGTTACTCCTGATTTACACCAGGGTAACCTAGAGGGAAAGCTGGCCCTTGGGCTTAAGAGTGATCCTCAAATGAGGCTGCTTGCCCTGCATTCCCCACTTTGGCCACTAGGTGGAAGTTCCCATGGTGCCTGCAGAGTAGCACTCTCATTAAGGTCCAATCCAGCGTTCACTGAAGTCTATGTGATGACTCCTATTCATTTCAGTGGGTGCTGGAGCAGAGCCTAAGACAGGACTGGGTTCCCTTCTGCTCCCTGTCCTGCTCTTCATGCTTTGGCTTTTGGGTACCCCTATGGAGTAGGGTATCAACCCCTCCATGTGACTTAGCATTTAAAGTTTCAGTGTCGCTTGGGATAGCTTTGCCCCTTCTTGGATGGCGGTTCTGGCTCTCCTTACACTGAGTTAACAGAAGTAAAACACACCAGCTGACCTGTTTGTCCAAAGCTCAGAGCGCTTGCCTTGGTTTCTCAAAAAGAAAAAGGCTGTGAACCGATGTCTGGAGTCACTTCTTACCCCTGCAGCCCATCCTAGCAACCCAAGTGAAATGCATTCTTGAGGGGAAGCAGCCACACATTGAGAATATTCCTCCCCCCACCATTAAACTTCAGAACAAAACTCTGAAGTAGAAGCACAGAGAGCTTCCCCCCACCTGACTGCAGGCGAACCAAGTCCCAGAGCCTGACCAGCCACGTGTAGTAGTTTTACCTTGTTTTAACTGGCAATGGTAAAGTTTACCAACAAATCAGAAACCAGGGGAAAAAACAGGAATAAAGGTGCCTTAGTGACTGTTAAATAGGGAGCATTTAAAGAAGCTAATCCAACTTCACCAGTGAAACCCGTGGGGGCTAACAAAACAATTCCTTAAAAGGGTTTTGTTTTGTTTTTGTTTTGTTTTTTCTCAGCCATTTGCAGAAACAGCATCTACATATCATTTACATATTCACTGCTACTGCATTAAAAATGTTTATGGTACAAATCTGCTTTGGTTAAGATAAGTTTCTGTCCTCATAACATTTTCATTTTTGTATCTCTCCTCAAGCTCAAAGATTAGTAAAGTGCATGGAATTTGATAAGCGCTTTTGTCAAACAAAAAAACAAAACCCAACACCTCCTTGTAACTCTGTCTGATTATTTTTTCTTCTGCTAAAATGATAGTGGAATATAATCACTGCTAGTAGATGTGCTAATTCCTCTATGGATCAAAGACCAATTCCTTTCTGTATTTGTTTTCTTTCTCTCCACAGGTCATGGGTTATAGGTGCAATAGCCCTACTCTGCCTCTTAGGACTGACCTGGGCCTTTGGACTTATGTATATTAATGAAAGCACAGTCATCATGGCATATCTCTTCACCATTTTCAATTCTCTGCAGGGAATGTTTATATTCATTTTCCATTGTGTCCTCCAGAAAAAGGTAAGACAGATTATTCCGCGCTTCATAGTAGTGATACAGGGTATTTCGTTGCCTAACAACCACACTATAATGTTACCAATGTGCCTTGCATTTTTATTGAACAGACTTGTTTCTATTCACATAATAAGGGCTGTATTTAGATTGGAAATTGGAGAGATGCATGAGAATGAGATACTGAATGAGATGCATGGCTGTGGCATAGCAACGTTCAGGATGTTGGAGATCACATTATCACATGCAATACAAAATGGTAGCATGTAGTTTTGAGGGAGGATGTAATACCCGTGAGAGTTGTTTGCATTTTAGAGGCCTGATTCTCCATTCACTTACTCCAGTGTTACACTGAGACAACTTCATTGGCATGAATGGAGACATCAGTAACATCAATGAATTTCCTTCTGATTTGCATGGGTATAAATGAGAGAAGAATGGGGTTGTGTATCTTGGCTTAATTTAATGCAAGAAAGCACTTGGGAATTGCCTGTCTATATAGATGTACATATCAGGTGTTAATAGGAACTGCTTCATTTATTTTTTTTAAGGGGAAGATTTTCAAAATTTTGAGGTGCACAGGTCCTATAGCACTACAAGCTATATATAATAACTGTTCCAAAAAGTCATGGAGAGGTTTTTAAGAAATGGAAATTCAGGAGTATGAAAGCTCTTTAAAAAAATTAATTTCTTCTACCGATGTTAAATGTACTTCTGGAATAATAAGGCCAATTTCTCTTTTCAGCTTACAACAGAAAAGAATGTAAGCGCTTGTAAATGTAGGCTCCGGTCCTGCCTTGTGACCTGTGTGGCTGGAGAATAACAATGTAGGATTGGGGTCTTGCTGAAATTTGATCCTGTTCCCCACCTACGGGCCACATCCAAAGCCCATTGAAGTCACTGGAAAGAGTCCCATTGACTTTAGTGCACCTGGATGTAGGGGCTTGACCTTGCACCATTCGGGTGAATGGGTATCCTCCCATTGACTTGAATGGGAGCAGGAACAAGCCCTTGATGAGCCGCAGCGTACTGCATTGCAGCTGGTAGGCTGACATGTAAAGCCTTGGCCAGCAAGTTGTTTGGAAGCAGTTTGAGAACCAGCTTGCTAAATCGTCATGCTTTAAAACTGGAGAAAGAAACTTGGAGTCAGATTTTTGTTCCATGTCATTTCACCTCAAGAGCGATCATCATAAGAGACCTGAATGCTTTAGTTCAAATCCAAATTTGTGATAATGATTCTAAAACTTTTTAACTTCCATGCATAATAATAAAAACGTAGGAAGATGCTGACTACTTTAAAGAGACAAGTCAGCTGAACAGAGCAAACACTGTCAGAAACATCTTTAGGCACCTACAGTATCTGCAGTTGCCTACAGAGCCATAAATGTTCTGGGGATTGCCACCTAACTTTAGGCTGCTGTTTATGAAAATCTTGACCAAAAGTTTAGAGCTGCTATTTAGTATCTCAGGGTAGCATAATGCAGAATCATTGACTGCACAGTATAGATTGGTTTCAAGCATTTCATGAAGGTAAGAAACTAAGCAGACCTATATATGTATGTATATTCATACGCCAAGCATTTACTGATGTATTGACATCAGGCGCATGATGTGTTGTTACTGGTTTAATGATAATGACCCAATTCAGCAAAACACGTCAGCACATACCTCATTTTAAGTACATGAGTAGCTCCATGGAAATCATGAGGACTACTTATATGCTTAAAGTTAAGTGCATGCCTAAATGCTTTGCTGGCGTATCCTCAGTAAGAGCAATGTAGTTACTTAGTCACTTTTAAGCAGCCATATTGCTACAACCTAAGTTAAAAAAAAAAGAAAACACCAAAATTCTCCACCAAATCCACTGCGGTTTAGAGGAGAAAAGAAAACTCTGCTTGTAAATGGGCTGAAATGAGCCAATGGCATTTTCACTTAAATGTGGAGAAAATTATAGAGCGTCTGAGCCTTAAGGAGAGCCAATTCTTCTTTATTACAGCATGTATGTGGAAATGTTAATTTGACCTTTTAATAAATGAATCATTAAGGGCTAGATTCTGATTCCCTTATTCACATTGAATAATTCACTCTGCAGGCAGTCGCATTGTCGTGGGGCATCAGGCACCACTCAGCGTGAGTAAGGGGAATTAGCCTGTCCCATATTAGGCTTTGTAAATTCTACCATCTATATACATGATATATCAAATCGAAAGGAATCCCACTAATCTCAGTCAAAAAGAGCAAACAGGGATGGCACGAGCATGCCCTTGAAACAATTCTCTGCTGAATACGCTGTTCAAAAAGCATTTGCATTGGATCTGTGCATCTGTTTCAGTGTTATTTGTAGTATCCTCTAAGCTGTATAACGATGACAGAAGAATGCAGTTATACCCCGAGTACCTATACATCTCCAGTGCCTCCTGAGGTCAAAGGCCTGCCTGCCTTTCCAGCACTGACTATGAGAGGGCATCTGATAGAAGTGCAAATCTTGTTGTGTGTTACTGCTGCTCTATATTTCTAACAATTGTCTGAGCCTTTACTAGTCTATAGATACCACAGATTGGGAAAGAGGGAAAGCACTTAAACACATGCTCAGGTCCCATTGGGTGTGTCTACACTGCCTTGTAAATCCGGATCTGTGGGACCTGGGCTTGTGGACTCAGCGTTTCCAAGCTAACGCCTCGGTATCCACATGCATTATAAATCTGAGTTACAGTTGCTGGACCCAGGTTCAGGGGTGCTGCGGGTTCTGCCACACCCTCTGGCTTGAAGTAAATAACAAACACCAAATGCATGGTTTCCATGACTACCATCATCAGCGCCGTCGCTATAAAAATTGTTCCAGCACCCCTGCCCAGGTCTCAGAGCAGTGCTAACGCAGCCATACTGCAGTGCACAGACCTTCTGACTCAAGTCTGCGGCTTGAGCTGCGTCCACACTGCAAAACGACAGGGCTTCGACCCGAGTCTCAGCAGGACTTGGGCTCGGATCCACCCCGCAAACCTGAGTCATACCCCAACCTTGGTGTGCAGTGTAGACGTACCCATTGACAGCTTTACGCGTGGTCCTAAATAGAGATTCTTTTGTGAGCCTAGGCGCCCCATTGCTTATTTTGGAGATCCTGATGCCCTTACCCCAGTCCAGTAGCACTTATTCCATGCATAGTGCCATTGACTTCAGTGGATCTGCCTGTAGCGTATTCAGCAGAAGGACCATGTCAGAATCTGGCCCGTTAAGTGCTAATTTCAGCAGATGCTGCTGAGGTGTGGGTTGTGCTCTTTGGGTGTTTGTATATTTCTGGGAAGACGGGAGCTTCATTTCTCCATTAAACCTGTTTCAGCTCTCAGTGTTTTGGGTTTGCTCTGCTCTCTGACTCTTTAATGATTCTAGTCAGATTTACAGTGTTTCCTTTTATGAAGAAGTTGGATTTCTTTCAAGTCTGTGTTTCCTGTACACCCTGTTGCTCTAACTCTCAGCCCTCTTGCAAATGTTTGTTTTCTAGCACAGCACCGCTTAATGGCATTATAGCATTGTGGCCATTCCAGCACCGGATGCCTATTTTACACTCTTTGGCCAGAATCTCTCCTCTC
The DNA here is from genome assembly GCF_002925995.2 of Terrapene triunguis. Classification (NCBI taxonomy): domain Eukaryota; kingdom Metazoa; phylum Chordata; order Testudines; family Emydidae; genus Terrapene; species Terrapene triunguis. The sequence goes on along the minus strand of NW_020664487.1, from coordinate 11,766,137 downwards.
TCATGCCAGTTTTACGACAGTGTGCTGTCGTTGATTTCAGTGGGGTACTGCTGATTTACGCCAAGGTAGGGGAGAGGAGAATCCAGTCCAGTCCCTGGATTTTGGGAATCTCTTTCCCTGAACCAAGGGGTTGGGAGAGGGATTATTTGGGGGGGGGGGAACATTTTCTGTCTCTCACGGACTGGAAAATCAGCACATAGCTGTGGTGGGAAGCAGTTGGTGGCTAATTAAAGGAATTGAATTATTTTCTCTCAGCAAAGGACTGATTAGGCACTCGAGAGCACATTGGGCACTCATGGTATTGTGTTTGTCTCAAGCTTTTATGGAAAGGCCTAATAAAAAAACCCTGTAATCTGCTATTTAAATAATCGTTTCACAGATAGGTTTCTGAAATGCCCATAGGAAGAGTGGAGAGAGATTTAATCAGAGAGCAGTGAGCACAGTGTGCTCCCAGACTAACCTCTGCTGGTTTCCTACTGCATTTACATTTCACGTGGAGAAGTAAAGTGGCCTTTTTTCACATTTGTGGCACAGCCTGAGATCACCCAGCTCAGCAAATGACCCATTTTCACTCTGGCCTCTCCCTGGTCTCCATGCATGTGCAGTCTAAATTATACACACACTCCAAACTTTTGCAGTGCCTAGAGCCTCAGCTGGGGTATGTCAGTGTAGTTCCATTGAAGTCAGGGGAACGACATCAATTGCTGCCAGAGAAATTACCCCATTATCTCCTCAGTCTTGTCTGTCATATTATAGGGCTTTATGGGGGCGTTTGCACCGTTCCCACCAGTTCTACACACAGAAGACTTCATTTCAAAGACTGTCAGTTTCACAGTTTTCTGGAGTTTGAATATATATATGAAATCAATTCCTCTTATACGTTTCTTTTTTTGTAATTTTCTTCCTAGTCCCCTGCCAGAAGCAATAACTTGTAGCACCGTGATGAGCCAATATGCCAGTTCATATCAAATCTATGAAGATATTAATTTTGGGGCATAAATAGAATGTCTTTATTTTCTCTCATGCTGCTTTGATGTGCCTCAGAGGTAGCTAAATTCGACTGATATCGTTGAACCGCTTTCCTACATAAAAGCCGTCCCTTATGACATCATAAATGTAGAGCTAATGTGTTAGGAGAACACTGTTGAAAGGTGTAATGGAATTTTTCTAAATGCACAGAAACAGCTATAATTTTAATGATTCACAGAGGAGGAAAAAAAACTATTGAAAATCTTTAGTCTCAGGCTGGAGAGGGAGTTGCCCACTAATGGAAATTACTGTTTAATTGACTAGGTACGTAAAGAATATGGAAAATGCCTGCGCACACATTGCTGTAGTGGGAAAAGTACGGAGAGCTCCATCGGCTCAGGAAAAACATCTGGGTCACGGACTCCTGGACGATATTCCACAGGCTCACAGGTAAACTGTGTATGTTCACCGGCATGGAATGCTTCTTACCTCCCTGCTAATATAGTTCTTTGCATCGGGTGATCTGTAGGCAAAGGATTCATTTCTGGAAATGAGACATCCTCTGGACAGGTACATCACTTTGTGCAGTAACAATCCATCAGTCAAGGAGGCTTCATTTGCTTGTAAAACTGATGGGGGAATAAGTTGATTATAAAACTGATTTGATAAATGGGCAGCTCAAAGACTTCCTGTTTGGTATCATTCTTTCCCTTCTGAACGTCATGGGTCACACTCTGCTCTTTGTTATAGGAGTAGTAATCTGTAGCAGTTCCATTAGAAGTCAAAGGAGCTGCTTCAGAGTTACGCCAGAGTCATGCAAAACAGAATTTGGCCCAATGCTTTCAGATGTGACATCCCTGAATCGAGCACAGTTTGGTGACCTTAGGTTGAAATTACCATTAGCATCCCTTAAGCAGTCCTTAAATGAATTGAGGTGAAAACAAAGGTGTTTTTCCCCAAGGCTAAGGAATGTGTGTTTTATATGACAAGGTTACTGTGCTATCCCAACAAAATATTTATGCTGATAAAAAAACAACAGCAGCTAAAAATCTTGTATAGGCTGGGTGCTGAGGCCTATCACCTTCTGGCAATAGTTGTTTTAATCTGTTGGTTTACTCAGTTTCCATAGTTTGTGGATCTCTGCAAAGAATCAACTGAGATTCAAATAATATTATTTATTTTCTAAATTGTATTATGCTCTGGTCAACCAAAAATTCCGTTTTTATTCTGTTTGGGAGTTTGGCATTTTACTCCCTAACTTGTGTAAGGATGCTGATTTATGAAGAGCAGTGCATGTCAAACAAACTAGCTGACTCCTTAATCAAGAGAAACCAAACACACACTTATTCTGCATTACTAAAGGATCTAATTATATTTGCCAATTCACCTATTCAATTATGACAGAAACATGCAGTGAATAACAGTTTATAATCTGTCAGGAAAACATAATTTGTGATTTATGTTGTCTTGGAAGTAAATTGTTATTTATTTTAAGTTTTCCAAGGTGTCATTCAAGAGTTGTATTCTGACATCTGCTAGGGACTGCACACAGCGCATATAGTAATGGAACATGGGGCCTTTCACCTCTTGGTCAAAAGTGTCTGGTGGTGCAGATTTGGCCAGTGGTCTGCCTATCGACTACCTAGCGTGTCTTACATATACAACACTCCCATTAATACACCCCAGAATGATATTTGCCTTTTTCGCAACTGCATCATGTTGTTGACTCTCATTCCATTTGTGATGCACTATAATTCTCAGAGCTTTTCCAGCATTACTACCACGTGCCAGTTTGTCCCATTTTTCAGCTGTGCATTTGATTTTTCCTTCTTAAGCATAGTACTTACCACTTATCTTTATTGAATTTCATCTTGTTGATTTCAGATTACTTCTCACATTTGTCAAGGTTGTTTTGAATTCTAATCCTGTTCTCCAAAGTGCTAGCAACCTTTCCCAGCTTAGTGTCACCCACAGATTTTATAAGCATGCTCAACACTGCATTATGCAAGTCGAGACCCCTACTTGATACACCCTGTCAGTTTGACAGCAAACCATTGATAACTCTCTTTGAGTATGGTCTTTCAACCAGTTGTCCACCCACCTTATATTAATTTCATCTAGAATACATTTCCCTACTTTAATTATGCAAATATCATATGGGACTGTTTCAACAGCCTTAGTAAAATCAAGATGTATCATGTCTACTGCTTCCCCCCATTCACTAGACCAATAACCCTGTCAAAGAAGGACATTAGGGTGCTTTGGCATGATTTGTTTTCGACAAATCCATGCTGGCTATTCCTTATTATCCTCTAGGTTCTTACACATTGATTGTTTAATAATTTGTTCCAGTATCTTTTCAGGTATCGAAGTTCGGCTGACTGGTCTGTAATTCCCTGGGTTCTTTTTCTTGCCTTTGTAAAGATAGGTACTATGTTTGCCCTTCTCCAGTCCTCTGGGACCTCATCCGTCCTCCAGGAGTTCTCAAAGATCATTGCTAACGGCTCTGAGATTGCTTCAGCTAGTTCCCTAAGAACCCTATAATGAATTTCGTTCTCACACCCAGGCTAGGCTAACTCAGGTGTTCAGACCTAGGTGCCAGTCACCCAGGTGAATTGTGCAGTGTGGCCACAACCCTCTAGCGGTCCCTCCAGACTAAGGTTGAGACACTTTGGCGGGTTTGTGCTTGGATTACACGCCAGCTTCCTATGCTGTGCTTGTTTTCCGTATCAACAGAGGACCCCAGGCTCTGCGGCTGGCCATCCTGCACTTCTCACAAGCCTTACAACACACAAAGAAAATCACAGCAGAAAATGGATGATGATTCTACAGGGTTATAGAGAGTATCTAATGCCATTTATTTAACATTTGTGACGCATTGTCTCGGAGTGTTTTACAGAGAAATGACCTGGGATTGCTTGGAAGCATTCTATTATTTTATAGCAAAATACAAGCTGCAGGGGAAGATAAACCACATGAAATATTTTCCCCTGTTAAGATACTCCAAAACATCATAATTAATAATCAGGAACAATTACGCCAAAGAAATTAAACAAGCTTCTCCACCATTAGTAATTAAATATTTAAAAGGGTCGCACTTTACATTAAAGTTCCATTCATAAAAATGTTTATAAAGGATTAATAAGCGATTAATAGATGATTTAATACTGGGTAAATCAATTGTCATAGAGTCCAATGGATATTTACACTGTGATTCATAAATAGGAGTGGGAAACAGTTTTCCCATCCCATGAGAATTTGATATTTTTTTCTGATCTAAATCTCACAAATTTTCAAAAACCAAAAATCAATTTATAAAAAAATCAGTTCAGTTCAATCAAATAATTTCATTTTGATAATTCCAAAATGTTTTGTTTCCATTTCGAGGTTTGTTTCACCTTTTGTTAGCGTACATGTACGAACATTTCAAAACAAGAGGTCTGTTTTATTCAAAACACTGAAACTTTCCTGTTCAACAATCTCAAAACTTTATTAACCAAAAATGTTTCGAGTCAGGTGTTTCATAAAAACCATCACTGTTTCTCGAACAGTTTCTGTTTTTCCCACAAACTGGCATTTTCCAATGAAAAAGCGTTTAATTGGAAAATTCCCAACCAGCTCTGTTCATAACCATCTGTTGCACCTTCTGCTGAAACGTTTATAACTATAGCACACACTGCTCATGTCTGTGACCTGCTTATGACGTCTATTAACACTTTATAAACCATTTATAAATGGAATCTTAATATAAAGTGTGACCAAAATGGGTTATTGTAGAGTTTTCAGCTAGGATTTTCAAGAACCCTAAGGCTCATGGACACCTGCCTACCTCCTTTAAAATTCCTTGGAAGTCCCAGGCTTCACATTTCCATAGTGCAGAACAATGCTTCCCCTCCTTGTGCCATCTTACCCATGTCAGAGGTGAGGGCTGGGCAGGTGTCTCCCTTGCACTCATCCCTGGGTTTCTCAGTGTCCTTGGAGGTATGTGGATGTTTTCCCCCACATGGCAGAATTATTGACTCACAGTGTCATAGAATCATAGAATATCAGGGTTGGAAGGGACCTCAGGAGGTCATCTAGTCCAACCCCCTGCTCAAAGCAAGACCAATCCCCAACTAAATCATCCCAGCCAGGGCTTTGTTGAGCCTGACCTTAAAAACCTCTAAGGAAGGAGATTCCACCACCGCCCTAGGTAACCCATTCCAGTGCTTCATCACCCTCCTAGTGGAAACGTTTTTTCCTAATATCCAACCTAAACCTCCCCCATGCAACTTGAGACCATTACTCCTTGTTCTGTCACCTGCTACCACTGAGAATAGTCTAGATCCATCCTCTTTGGAACCCCCTTTCAGGTAGTTGAAAGCAGCTATCAAATCCCCCCTCATTCTTCTCTTCTGCAGACTAAACAATCCCAGTTCCCTCAGCCTCTCCTCATAAGTCATGTGCTCCAGCCCCCTAATCATTTTTGTTGCCCTCCGCTGGTCTCTTTCCAATTTTCCCACATCCTTCTTGTAGTGTGGGGCCCAAAACTGGACACAGTACTCCAGATGAGGCCTCACAAATGCTGAATAGAGGGGAATGATCACGTCCCTCGATCTGCTGGCAATGCCCCTACTTATACAGCCCAAAGTGCCGTTAGCCTTCTTGGCAACAAGGGCGCACTGTTAACTCATATCCAGCTTCTCGTCCACTGTAACCCCTAAGTCCTTTTCTGCAGAACTGCTGCCTAGCCATTCAGTCCCTAGTCTGTAGCAGTGCATGGGATTCTTCCATCCTAAGTGCAGGACTCTGCACTTGTCCTTGTTGAACCTCCTCAGGTTTCTTTTGGCCCAATCCTCTAATTTGTCTAGGTCCCCCTATACTCCCCATCAGCCCCAATGACGTTCTGCGTTGGGGAAAAGGAGAGGTTGCCTTACATCCTTTGTACCTGAGCAATACCTTTGATTGTGTAGGATTCTGTTAAAGATCGAGGCTGATAATAAAACCATCTGTTTTCCATTCGCTGCCAGCATATGGGGATAAGTAGCTCAGCACAGCAGTTTGCAGGCATGAAGCACAGTCACACACACACACACACACCCCAACACTGCACACATTTCCCTGCCTAACCCATCTCTTCGGGCGGGGGTTATCATGTCCCAAACTCCTTATGTGTGGCTGTTCTCTGAGCCTGCTCTGCTGGGTCTGTCCAAGCTCATCAAAATGGAGGACACCTTCCATGTTTGGCTACGTGGAAAAGCATAATGCTTACTGCTCTGGGAACTCTCCGGGGCTCAGCTCCCGTGCACTGAAGAGCACGGACTCTTTGACACACAAACTAGGAAAGATGAGGCTGCCCATGGCGACACTACAGTGCAAGCCATGTGTATTTCGGCCCTCGTTCTCCCACTGCCATATACCCCAATGAGATGCTGGTGTAACTCCTCTGAAATCAGTGGAATAACACCATCCTCATGCTGAAGCTGCTCAGGGGTGATTCAGGCCCTTTATTATTATTGTAGTAGCATTTTTATACTTTAGCTTGCAGCTAGTGCCTCCTGAATCGTTCTCCCTGCGTCAGGAGACAAGGAGGGGTGACGGAAGCCACAACCCCAGATTGGGTTTCCCCATAGCAAAGGCGGATCATGTATGCAAGGCCCATGACAGTCCCAGTTGTACAGCAGTGCAGCAAGTTCATTTGGCCACCTCTCATCCTGACATTCAGCAATGCAGCTGGGAAATATGTCTCTTTGGACCCTTCCTCCAGATAATGGGGAGAAAAACAACCAGCAATCAGGAGCCAGATATTCAAAATAGCTCAGCGCTCAACACCTCCCATTTAGGCATCTCAATAAGTGACTGGGTTTTCCAAAGGGGATCAGCTTCCATCTTCAGGCACCTAAAAGAAATGACCAGATTTTCAAGGAACAACAGGCGCTACTCAGAGATGAGTTGTTCTGAAAAACTGCCCCTGCTCGCTGCTGCTTATCCCGTTGGAAATCTGTCAGTAGATTTTCCAAAGCGCAGGCTTGGGGATGAGGCGGTGTGGTGCGAGTGACAAAGGCAAATGCCCCATGACCCATCTGAAAGACAAAAGAGAAGACCGCTAAATCCGGGATAACACAACAAGACCTCTTCAATAAATGCTATCCCATAAATGTCAAAATCTTCGCTGTTTTTCATTAGGGGAATATAACTTCTCTTGTTTTGTGGCTGTATTTATTTCTCACCTTCCCCACAGTGGATAATAAACCTCTAGAAAACTTGAGCACATCCAAAGATGCCTAGACATAAAACAACTATTCCAGTATACTTGGGGGAAAAAAACCAGATACAAATCAATATACAACAAGGGAATTTTAGAAGCATTCATGCTATTTTCTGTGAGTTAGTTTCAGTCATTCAACACTACACGGCTGGAACAATATCTTGCATGGAGGTTATTTTGTGCACGGTCTGTTCTGCTTGTTTATTAATATTTAGAAACTATATGCTATCCTGTGATGCACTTCTTATTTGAGA
>NW_020664487.1:11743165-11758567 GCF_002925995.2 Terrapene triunguis | reverse complement strand
TTCCCCCCCTCGGGGAGCCGTATGGCAGCTCCCCACCCCAGCTCACCTCTGGTCCACCTCCTCCCCGAGCACGCCGCCCCCGCTCCAATTCTCCTCCCTTCCCAGGCTTGTGGCACCAAACAGCTGATTGGCGCCGCAAGCCTGGGAGGCGGGAGAAGTGGAGCAGCGACGGCATGCTCGGGGAGGAACAGTGTAAATAAAAAATTGGGGGCACCGCTTTTTGGCGCCCCCAAATTTTGACACCCTAGGCAACCGCCTAGTTTGCCTTAATGGTAGCACTGGCCCTGCTGGTATGCAATAGGCGGGTGATAGCCAATCAGAAACTGCTTACTTACAACTGGATAGGAAGATGTCTCATCCTCTAGACATGCCAGTAAGCCATCTTTAGTGAGGCAGAAAGAAATCTATCTGCAGCTGCTAAAAATTCATTACCTATGTGGTTCAATTCCTCTTCAGAGCCGGATCCGTAGAATGTGGAATGACACAGTTCGAAAGCAGTCCGAGTCTTCCTTTATTACCGGAGATATAAACAGTTCAGCTTCCCTCAACAGAGGTAATTATAAACTGTTTTTCCTATCTACAACTTTTATGATTATTTTTAAGTAGTCTGAAATTTATTCCCCCTTCCTTCTCCCCAAACCTCAAATTGTGCCGGACCTTATTCCCTGTGATACGAACGTTACATCACAGAATGAAACGCAGTTGGAGTGCAGTGTATTCCAGTGTCCATTAACTGGGAAGGGTTTTTTGTTGTTGGGGGTGGGGGGTTGGTTGGTTGGTTGTTTTCCTTATTTTTACACATGCATTTTCAAGAATATAATTTCCGAAAAAGTTAGGAATTTTAAAAAACTTTTGTCCTACGGTCAACAGCTAGAGCCATCAGCTGGTGAGCCATCAGGCCTCATTGCTAGCAGTAAAAATGGGCAGTTATATGGCTGTATAGTCTGTTAAGCCACATTGTCCCAGGTATAAAGCAATTTCATTGTATTTGTGGAAGTAACAAGATACTTCAGAACACACGCTTAAGACAAACCTGCGCACTTGGAACAAAATAATTGTGAGTGATCTTAATACCTAGAATGAGTGCCTGACTTATGTGAGCTGTTCAGAGCTCTGGGAGGGAAACATTATCGGAAACGTGTAGCAATGGAGTAATGCTAAACAAAATACAGCACCTATTGCAATGTGAAATCTTGGCACATTTAAAAAGGTTTCCCGTTGAGCTTTTTCCAGGAAAAATGATTGTATGGAATTATTGGGTCTACTAAGCTTCCCAAGCTGCCCTGTTTTGCCTCTAGTTAAATTATTTTGATGGCTAACTGTGGGCCGAATCCTAAGGGCTGTACTCTGAATCCTGAGGGCTGTACTTGGTGCCAAATTCTGCTCCTTGTTTTACAACAAAAATCCGCCAGATAAATACTGATGTAAACAGAGGACAAGATTCGGCCCTCAGGGTCTGATTCACCTCTCGTTTCAACCAGTGTAAATCAGACGTAATCCCACTAAAATCCATGGAGTTGTTTCCATGTAAAGATGATGTGACAAGAGACGTAAGACTTTGGTTCTTATTTGGTCCTTATTCAGGCAAAATTCCCATTGACTTTACTTTGAGTTTTGCCTAAGTAAGACCAGGTGGGGAGGGCGTGAAGATCTCTAATTAGTGATGGGTCACTACAGTGCTCTAGGAGATCAAGAAGGTTGGACTGAGTTCCCTTACTCTTCAGATACATTCCCCATAACCTTTTGAAGGAGAGAGTAGGTCAGTAACCATGAGTGTGTGTTGCTGTCCCATTACACCCACTTGTCATCAATGGTTTTGACTTGTTAATATAATTGTTTGCAGTTAATTCATTGAAGCAAAGGATAGATGCAGTCTTATAAAGGGCACCCCCATCACAGAAACTTCCTTTACATGTGTTTGGTCCAAGCAGGTTGCCATTTATACCTCTTTCCATCCCTCACAGAGAAGGGAGAGGGGCAGTATGGCTTTTGTGGTGCTAATTAGGAGGGTTTTGCTTTGCAGCGTGAGGGAGTTTGCAGCCAGAACCAACCTGCCCCATCCACCACACAGTCTCAGCTGTTCTCTCTCCAGTGCATGAGATGTGAATCCCTTCAGATAATGCAGAGGTTGACTTGCCCTCACCTCAGGGCTGCCCAGAGGATTCAGGGGGCCTGGGGCAAAGCAATTTTGGGGGCCCCTTTCATAAAAAAAAGTTGCAATACTATAGAATACTATATTCTCGTGGGGGGCCTCTGTGGGGCCCGGGCCCTGGGGAAAATTGCCCCACTTGCCCCCCCCCCTCTGGGCAGCCCTGCCTCACGTCCATGTAGAGTGCAAGCAATGCTTTTGCAAGCAGGATGTCTTGGGTTCATGAGGGGAGGAAGGGCATCTTTCCTCTGTCAGCTCAGTCAGTTTTGTTCCAGAATGAAAATGGCATCTTAAACTGAGAAAATCGGGATATGGCTCCAAAGTGGTCACCTTCTGCAGCTTCCTCCCAAGTCTGGCAGGACAACGTTAAGAGATTCCCACCCCAGCAATATTTTTAAGTCCTGATTGTGCAATCCTGATTGTTCTGCCTTTGGTTAACACCTACCCGTGGAGTTGGATACCATATTCCACATTTTCTTTTCTGTGGATAAAAGTATCAGTACAAATGGGGATTACAAAACCACCTTGGGAGTTAACACCTTCGAAGAACCATGGGACCTCTTGTTACAAAGGCTGCTAGGCAAGAACATCATGTCTGAAATTAACACAACTCCTTGAGACTGCCTGTAAGGTCATTATTAGGCAGCCTGTTTATAAAAGGTACTCATTGACTGAAACGGCATTCCTGTGGATTTGGAAGGGATGTCCCCTCTCACACTTTTTGACCAAGTCTTAGCAATGTTGTTTAACTGTATTTGTATAAGTTGTGTTTCCTTTATAATTAACCACATTCTGTTCTTTGGTGTCCTTCCCCATAGCCCCCAAGCAGCTGTCGCATTCACCGCTTTTCTAAAAAAAAAAAAATCGACTCCCCCCACACCAGAATCTCTCTCTCCCCCGGCTACTATCTTGCCTTCACTGTTCCCTTTTTAAGCATCTTTTTTTATGTAGGGTGACCAGACATCCCGTTCTTAAGCCCTTCTGCAGGTGTCCCGATTTTTTCCTAAAAATGGGCAAACTGTCCCATATTTTCTGTCCGTCCCCACCATCAGTACTGGGGGGTCCTGCTGCTGGCCAGACCCCTGCTCACCAGCCGCCTTCTCATCAGCAGTGAGGGGGGAAGGTCCAGTGGCCGACGATGGGGGTGGGTGTGCAAGGCTGGCAGCGGGGCAAAGCTGCAGCGTGTGGGGCCAGAGGCTCCCCAGGCTGGTCTGTCAGTGCAGCCCCTCACTGCATGCCAGCTCTCGACCGGCAGGGCCCTGCCCCCGGTCCCGTTTCCGGCCGGCACTGGCTGCACGCTGCAAGCTGTGGTGGCTGGTGAATGCAGGCAGGGGCCAGGCAGCAGCCAGCTACATGTTGTCTCTGTTGGCCACCTATCCGCCCTTTATGTGCTCCCCCTCACTGTCCTCTCCCTGCTTTGCCCCTTCACCCCCCCCCCAGCCCCGCTGCTCCTCCATATCCCCACTGGCAGGGCACGTCCCACTCCCAGCGCTGTGGGGAGAACCAGCCCCTGGTCGGGGCGCTCAGCTCACCAGCACCCTGGCCGGCAGCTCCTTCCTTCCCCCACTGCCTCTGGCTGGGCCGGCGCCCCGGGAAAACCCAAGATCCTCCAGCTCGGGGCGCTGGCCAGGAGGAGCCGAGCCCTGCATGTGCCAAAGCCCCGCACAGCGCTGGCACGGGGACGCCTCCCCACCCCTCAGCTAAGCTCTGGAGTGGGGAAGTGGGGAGCCATTTCCAGCCTGGTCATGCCCTGAACCTGTAGGCTCCACAGCAGCCCCCGGGCAGGGGCTTAGCAACCTCTTCACCCCTCCCCCCCAACCCTGGGTCCTGCTCCCAGGGAGTGTGGGGCTGCTCCATCCCCTAGGCACCCTCCCCTGCTGAGCCACCTCTCTGGCCGGTTCGCTGAAGCCCCTGCAGTCAGGTTCCCTGGGCCCTGGTGCACAATGCATCCTTAGGGCTTAACCCCTTCCTGCCTGCGCTGTAGCCGGGGGGGTGGGGGGAGGAGACAGGAGGCAGTTGGGTTATGTCTGTGGCTAGCAACAGCCTGTGCAGGCAGGAAGGGATCAGCTGCTTCCAGCCACGGAGAGAGGAGGAGGGAAAAGAAGAGATGAGCTCTGCAAAGACACAGGCCAGGTTCATCCCCTTCCCTCCCTCCCCCGCCCTGCAGCTGGAAGCAGCTCCCGTCCCTTCCCTCCCGCTCAGTGCTAAAAGGCTGCTGCTGGCCACATTCTGGTGTGAACTCAGGCAGGAATCCGGGGGGGGGGGTGCGGGAGACGCAGCGCCAGGTACCAGGAGGGGCGGTTCCGTCCCAGGGTCCCAGCCAGGCATGGGGGGCAGAGAGCGCCAGGCAGGGAGGGTGGGGTCAGTTGGTCGGTCACCCCCCTCCACACCCCGTGTGAGAGAGGTGTACATGTGTGTGTCACCTCTCCCTGTGTGAGTAGGGGAGTAGGGGTGTGTGTGTCACCCCTCCCTGTGTGAACCCTCAAGTCTTAAAGATAAGGAGGTAAATAAAAAGAATCCAGCTACGCAGTATTTCTTTTTAACGGGGGCTCAGTCAACTTGATGTTAATTTCAACGTTTGTACTGCATAGTTCTGATTGTTTGCCATTGCATTCGCTTGAATACGAGTAATTTTACCCGGTGTCCCGTATTCAACATAGGGAAATATGGTCACCCTCTTTTTATGTGTTCATCTGTCTCACCAAAACAGCCCCTTGCCAATCTGCAGTCTGGGATTGGTCCTTGTCATAGTGCAGCTGCTGTGGTCAGAGGATCGCCTCTCTCGTTTGATTAGAGTTAGGCTTGGAAGGGTTGGATTTTTATCAATAAATGTCAATAAAGGATTTCACCATATACACAGAAACGGATGAAAATTATTTCAATCAGTAATAATCGAAATTCACAAATAGGCAAAGTAAGTAAAGTCTGCTTGAGAACTTATTAGAGTTCGATTTAAGGATATTTACATTTTATATTTTGACATGTGAAGTTGGCAACTTGTGTATTAATGGTAATAAAGTTTTAACTTTTTGAGTCTCAGGGCTTTACTATCATTAAATAATTACTGTCTGACCCCTCTGTTGCTCAACCCCCATAATTTCCTGCAACAGTAAAAATTCAATTAGATACATAATTCAAAATGTTTAAACCCCCTAATTTTGCATAACTGTGAAAATTTAAATAGATAAAATCAGAAAAAAATGCTTTAAAATAAACATTGGTATTATCCATTGGAATTATTAACACTTACAAATTGAATTCTGCCAAGCCTAATTGTAGCTCATGTGCTCTCTTTAATCTCAGTTCTGCTGCCAATCATCGCATCACATCCTTCTCAAACCAGGTGCCTTGCTCACTTCGTTTCAATTCTGTCTCCATGCTTGTCCCTTTATTGCGATTAGCAATGGACATCGGTCCACCATTTGAGTTGTGTACCTGCCAGTCCTACTAGTCCCTTTCTTTTCTCTCTTCTGTCTTCCTGTGAGTCTCTGGTTTGGGATCAGTCTGAGGCATCCCATCTGCACTAACGCATCCCCCTCTGCAGATATAACCATGTCTTCATTTTCTGCCAGTAAAGACTTGTTCTGTCATGACTTCTTCCAGCTCTGTATGTCCAAACCGATATTCCACTCACTGGTGAAAGAGCCCTGTCAACTATCATGTCACCCCTTCACCTCCTCTGTTATTCTAGTCTACTTATCCTGTCAAGAACTTAAGGCTTGGCCCAAGCTCCCTCTCTGGCCTCTCTGTGTGCCACATTTTCTAACTGAAAATCTGCTGACTTTCCCCTCCGAAATAGCGTCGGCACTAAGAATCATCCTGATCATTTCTTGGTGGCAACGTAGTTATAGATTAGTCCAAAATACACCAGACCTGGTTCTCCTTTCACTTAGCCTGCTTTACTCCAGTGTAGGTTACGGTGGCATTGTACCACTGTAACTCAGGAGGAAGTGAGTGGAGAATCTGACCTGTTGTCTTCTCCTCCACTTCCAAAAGCAAGAGCACATAACCGTCATAATCAGAAATCCCTACAGACTCCCTGCTTGTTTCAGGATCCAAGTTGACAGTGTCTTCCTAGTATTCAATCTCCACATCTTTCTCTCCCCTTTTTCTACCACAAATCTGACTTCTTCTCTTTCTATCCCCAATTCTTCTCTCTCCACTCTGAGATTCTCCATCCAGCAATCAAACCTCTTATTGATGGAACTGTTTCCATTTCGCAGTTTCAAAACTGTCTTGCCTGTAACTCCAACGCTTTGTGCAGTAAAACCATCAGATCTTAGTTCTGGAGCCTTTCAAACTCCCCAGAATGATGCCTCTTCTTTAGTCTTGTCATCTCTTCCTTGTGCATTCCTACTCTGTAACATCTCTGCATGACACAGTGTAACTTGCTTTACCTCTATCAGCCAGGAGTCAGCTTTAATCTGCCCTGGAGCATTCTGTGTGAAAGGTGCTGTGGAGCGTATTGTGTTGTACTCCTCCTCTGCCTTGGAATCAGTGCTATCGTGGTGTAGATGCCTTTGCGTATAGTGGGCTGACAATGATAAGAGTCAAACTGAAAAAAATGTCCTTTGTAAGAGCATGAGTTGAGGAACGAGTCTCTCTTTATCTGTATGATGTTCATGGGGCAAGAGGTTCTAAAGTTCTTGATTTACAGGTATAACACTGACAGACCACAGTCATTGGCAAGCAGGATCAAACCTGGGACCTTTGGAGCTTAGTGTATGAGCCTCTACTGCTTGAGCTAAAAGCCCTATGCTCCTTAGCTAAGGCTGTAGAGCAGACTCATTAATCTCTAAGTGGTCTCGGTGCCACTAGATGGTAACCCCGGAGGTGTGTGGGTTACACAAGGCTAACACGTCGAGCATCTTTTTGGGTGATAACTGTGCCAAGAGCCTACAAGTGCAAGGTAGAGTGTCACAGTGTGCACTGCAATGGCAGGTGTGTTATATGGACTGTGAAATCAAAGTGTAACCACCTGCTTGTGTCCCCTTCCCATAGCCATCCCTTTGACTGAACAATCTCCCAAGTCAGCCCCCTCTTGTGTAAGTGTCCCCTTTTAACCCGCCGACACAGCTGTACGTGAAGTGTGTATTATTCATAAACTGCAACTGAACTTCAGTAATGGGATGTAGAGGGATGTACTGACGTGTGGGAGCCCCTCTTCTTCTGGAAGGTGGGAGGTATGGAAGAATTGCGAGGGGAAGAGCTCTGCAGTGTGGTCGTTTCATGCATGGGCCTTGTAGAGCGGGTCACCGTTTAGGAGCTGCTCTCTTGTAATAGCATGTCACGTGGTACAGAAATAGGGAAGCTTATGTTGCTATTATTATTTGTATTGCAGTAACACCTAGGGGCCCCCAGTGAGGGCTCAGCACCCCAACGTGCTAGGCACGGTGCAAACAGACCCTGCCTCACAGACCTTCCAATCTCCATCTCAGCTTTGAGTTAGACTGCTTGAAAGTAGCAGTTATTGCCAGCATGACAGAGACCTCATGTGTGGGGCTGATGGGTCTGCAGAAAACTTTTAAGTAGATCCCGAAAAATGGGTGCAGAGGAACGGGGGACTTGCGTAGAGAAATGTGAACATTCCTTGTGCCGCAGTCAAAGTGCAGAAGAGATTTCTCTCCTCTTCCTCCCCTACAGATAAGTGATGTGGCACAGAGAGAGCCGTGTCGCCTTTCCCTGTTTATTCCCACCTAGCAGTGACTAATCCAAACATCCCCGTCCTTTCCATTTTTCTGGTGTCCTACGCAGCCTTTGAGAGAGCTCTCCATGAGAACGCTGGTGCAGTTCTGACAGCCTCCCTCAATAACCAGTCATGTAGCAAAGCAGCGATGTGGCTCCAATCCATTTTTCACTCATGTCTTGTCAGAGCTATTATTGTCTCTCTCAGGGTACCAGACTGTCAGAGTAGAAGAAATTTCGTAATAAATCGTACGGCACCTTATTTCCATTCAGGTTTCCAACCATATTTTAGGGATGGTTTTTTTTAATATAGTTTTGGAGGAAAATGCAAGTGGAAAAAAATGTAATTGGGGGTTGTCTGCTGTTGATGGGTTATCCAAATGAATGTTCCTTCCTTTGGAAAGGCAGTTTAGTCACCGAGAAAAAGGCTTGTGCAGTACAGTTTGTTATTGTCACCACATGCTATTTTGTTAACATGAAGTGCGTCGAAGGTGCTGCGCGTGTCCATAAGAGTTGTCACATTAAGGGAACTATCAGTTCACTGATTGCAAATGTTAATCATGTCTTAATATATTTTACCCTTTTGGAAAATAATGGGATAGAGATGATACCAATAGAGTTCGACGGAATTTAAACAGGAGTCTAAAGAAATTAACTCTAAAAGCCTGTAAAGTTGAATAGAGAACTGTATCCCTGCTCTAGAATTCCATGCTTGGCGTAACAATGCTACAGAAAGGTGGTTATTCCACTTCTGTAGGAAATTCTCTTCTTGCCTGATTCCCTGTATACGTGAGCTGACTTGCAAATCCATGTCAGGCCCCAGTCCTGCCATTAGATCCTTGCAGGTGTGTGCCCTTATGACAGTCAGAGACCTTTGGGACTTCATAGGTTTTAAGGCCAGAAGGGACCATTATGATAATCTAGTCTGACCTCCTGCATAACACCGGCCAGAGAATGTCACTCACTGATGCCTGCATCATAACTTCCAGTTGAACTACAGCACCTTTTTAGAAGGACATAAAGAGATCCTCACTTTCACATTTACCGAGAGGACTTGGGCAGCATTTGAACCCAGGACCTCTCACAACCTAGGCAAGAGTCTTAACTTTAGGCAACAAACCCCCAAAGTGCCATTTGTGTAAAAGTGCCAGGCATGGGCATCCATCCAAACAGATTCAGTTGCAGGATTGGGGCCTAAATGTGTAGGGGCGCTGTGTGAGGGGACAGAAGTGGCAATTGTTAGGGGCACAGTGCTGGTGTGAAATAGGGAATGTTTAAATATGGACAGGCAAGGGTGCATGCGGGTGTGGGAGACTGTGCATAAATGTGTTTGTGTGGTCATGTACATGGAGGACAGGTCAAGAGTTAGGGCCAGAATTGCCACATATTAAATCATGATCATTGTGAAGTCCAGATGCCAGGTTGTTGGTGATTGTGATTGGAAAGGAAAGATTCTCTTCCTAGTCAGAAACCACAGAGCCACATTCAACCCCCAGTCACTCCCATGTAAAACTGCTGAAGTATGGTTTGTAGCCATGTAAACAAGGGCAGAATTTGCCCATTTCTTAAGAACCCCATCCATTACATTTGAAATAAATGTTTTGTTTTCTCTCTGCCTTATTATTCCTGCTCTGTATTTTTATGTCAGCCACAAAGATATAATCTCAAGTGTACACAGGAAAAGGGGGAATGATTGCTACTGTTTTCCGAGATAATCAGTTTAATGTCAAATTCATGCACATTCCATCATAATGAACAGAACAAACTGAGCTCAAATTCAAACAGTGGGAATCTGACTCAGAGAGAAAATTAAAATGAGCAACGTTAATATCCTGATTTCTAACCCAAGTGAGACCTGATCGGTCTCAGAACGAAATCTCCTGTCAAATCCCTCACCCACCCCAAAATATAATTAAGTTGTGATTTCCATTCTGAAACAGTATCTGCGCAGTGAACTCAGCAGGGACTGCTGCGGTATATGTCGAGGAGGGTGGGTGAAATTTAACATTCTGTCCAGGTGGCCATGTTATGCTGAATTTTTAGGTAGCAGGCTTTCAGAAAATGCGCTGAAACTTTATGTTCTCCATGCAGCAGAAGTCTGATGTGGGACTTTGCCCCCGGTGTCAGTGCTTGCACCAGTGCCCTAGTGTGGTAGTAAGGGGGCACTGTTAAATTCCTGGTACTCCAGATACTCTACTTCCAGTTCTTGCCATAACCAGAACTTCCAAGCACTTACCAAGGACACAGACGGGTTCTGTTCAGATTTTCAGCAAAGCTTCAGCTTGTGCCTTCATTTCACCTGAACTCAGGTGCACACACACCCTCACACGGATGTCACATGTCACACACACAGTGGCAGCTGCGAAATGTCACATGAAAGTAGCTCAGGACTCCAACTTGAAGTGGTTTCTACGGGGCCTGGTGTGGTAGGACCCTGATCCTTGATGCTACTGTAATACAAATAATAAATAGCCATCAAACTGATCCTTCCTATGAGATTCAGGCAGCGCCAAGAAGATACCTGCCCATCTGCTCCTACACCCTGAAATATGCAGACCATTCAGTGGCAGCCGTGTTGTTTCACAGTGTAAGCAGGGATACCTCTTTCCATTTTTACCTGCTTTTTATGTATGCAAGGCGAAGAAACAAGCAGCACTTTAGAAGATTTACTGCAGAGGGACGGAGAAGGTGTGGAATTCTAAAGGAGTGGGGGAGGCATTAAAATACACTGAGTGGGAAGGCCCTTGGAGTAGCATCGCACCACTGTCATGCAGGTGAACCTACTTTGTGTCCCCATCTCTCTTCTCCCCAGGCTGACAGAGGCTGCGATTGCTGTGGAGACAGCATGCCCAATCACTGGAAGTGTCTAACGTGACCCACCAACAAACCTCTCTGTTGAATTAATAGAGATAATATGAATGTTCTTGGAACACATCTTTACTGAATCGGAATTTCTCAAGGCTCAGTGTCAAAATTAATATGGCATCCAACACTCCAACAACTATCCTATGATCTTTAAGAACATGGAAACTGCCATAATGGGTCAGACCTGTGATCCATCTAGCCCAGTATCCTGTCTCTGACTGTGTCCAGTACTAGAGCATCCAGGAGAGTGTACAGAAGAACAGCCATTGATGGATCTATCCTCCATGAACTTATCTAGTTCTTTTTCAGATCAAGTTATACTTTTGGCCATCACAATATCGCAGGGCAGTGAGTTCCACAGGTTAATGGTGTGTTGTATGAAAAATACTTCCTTGTGTTTGTATTAAACCTGCTGACTATAAATTTAACTGGGTCACTCCTGATGTTTTGTATTGTGGAAAGGGTAAATAACATTTCTCTGTTCTGTTCCACACCATTCATGATTTTTATAGATCTCGCTCACATCCCCCCTTAATCATCTCTTTTCTAAACTGGACCGGCCCTAATCTTTTTAGTCTCTCCTCAGATGGAAGCTGTTTCATACCCTGGTTCATCTTTGTTGCCCTTCTCAGATCCTTTCCAATTCCAATCTTTTTTGAGATGGGATGACCAAAACAGGACGCAATTTCAAGGTGTCAGCACACCATGGATTTATATAGTGGCATTATGATATTTTCTGTCTTATTTTCTATCCCTTTTCAAATAGTTCTTAACAGTCTCTTTGCCTTTTTGACCACTGCTGTCCGTTAAGCTGAAGTTTTCAAAGAACTATCCAGAGGTAATAGCTAATTTAGAATCCATCACTATATAGTTTTAGTTGAGATTATTTTTTCCAGTGTGCATTACTATGCATTTATCAATGCTGAATTTCATCTGCCGTTTTGTTGCCACATCACCCAGTTTTGTGAGATCCCCCTGTAACTCTTTGCAGTCAGTTTTGGACTTAACTATTTTGAATTATTTTGAATCATCTGCAAACTTCGCCACTTCCCGGTTCACTTCCTCTTTCAGATCATTTAATGAACATTTTGAACAACACAAGACCCAATACAGATCCTTAAAGGACCTTGCTGCTTGCCTCTCTCCATTGTGAAAACTGACCATTTATTCCTACCCCATTTTCAGCTTTGTGAAATTGGCCATATTAATTGAAATGTAACACTAATGCTCACTATTTAACATATTTTTGTCAAATAAAAGCGTAGCTTTGGCTGGCTCCAAAAGGCATCCCAGTCATTCTTTTTTGCCCGTAGGCATGGTGGTGGGAATGCATGGCCTTGTGGGAATTTCCACTGCTAAACGGAAAAGCAGAGATTAGCCAACATTGCAGTGTTCAGCTCTGTATTTGGTTTAGGCTGGGACTGGATTCAAGTTTGAGGCAGAAGGAAGGCTAGGATGTGGATTTAGCAACACTGAAATATTGCCAGCTGATGATCAGATGATCTTATGAGATTTTCTGGTCCCTTGAGCAGGTTCTCATGAGATTTGGATGGCATCCAAACCACAAAATAAACCCACGCCCACGACACATACCCTTTGGATGTGACCTGGAACCAATTGTGAAAGTGAGTCTGAGTATTCAAATCCAACCTCCGCACCCTCCATTTTGAAGGGGTTCAAATTCAAGATTTTCTCTTTTGATTCATCTCTCTTAAAAGTGCTACTTTATAGCTACAGCATAAGATTTTACACAAATTCTAACCATTATACTTAGTAATATAATCAGAGTGAATAAAAATGAAACTGATGATTAACTGACTCTTATACTCCATAGACAGACTAGTCACACACAAGCTATAAACATCTAATCACACTGTTGATATTCAGTGTAATTTACAGCAATTATTAAACGTACTGAGATAGAATTAAGTAGCTTTTTAACCAGTTTATTAAACAAGAAAATGTGCTTCAGCGTATACAGAAAGGAGAGTTACTACTCAAAGGTGTACCTGCAAGTAAAACAAAGTCATGTAAACGGATCAATAAACCTGAGCTGCATGGGTTTATCATGCATTTCCCACACGCATTAAAAGGCATTGTGATGGCAATGCACAGTAAGCAGACATCTTTGGAATTACTATGAGATCATGTAAGATTGCTCATGACATTGTGTGATAATTTCACATTCCTCCCTCAAGCAAAACTGGGTTATCACAGTATATCAGGATTCATGATAAGTCTAGCAAGAGCTTATGTGTTAAATGGAAGTTTCCATTCTGAATCCAAAAATGTGTGCAGTGCTCATATGTGAACTTCTGGAGGGGCTGGTAACCCTGCTGTAAGACCTACTTTCCTCAGAGCTGTACTGTAGTAGCATCCTGGCTCTCTCCTTCCAACCTTTGAGCAGGCCTTGACATGGGATTGCCCAGTGAAGTGTTCTTCTTCTGCACAATTACCCCTCTGCCTCGGGAGAGTTTCTGGTGTGGCCTAGCACCCAAGTGAGCAGTGGCTGCTGCTGCTTTCATATTCACGTTCTCTGGTTCTGGCCACCCAGTGGCTGTGGGCCCAAGATTTGATTTCAGTAGGACTCCAGGCACAGAACCAAGACTGGCTGAGCTACTGAATCTTCTGTTCTTCAAAGGAGGTGCCAGGGGTGCCTGCTGGCAAAGGAGAGGACATATAGTCCCTTTGGTAGGGAAGAAGAACCCAGGACCTGTTGCCGATCCACAGAGAAGTAAAGGGAGTAAAGGAGAAGTGAGGAGGGTAGGGGGATATCAACCTTTTTGAACTTTTTTGCACCTGAATAAATGTTTGAGTTCAGTTCAGGAACTGTGGCTTGATTGGGCTGGCTCCATTATTACTGAACTGCTTCATCCATCTCTAGTAGTGTCTACGAAATGACTGCCTGTCATCACTGTATCAAAGGTAAATAAGAAGAACTCCAGAAATGCCTCAGTCCAGCGTGTATCTTTCTAAGGTTATAGCGTGTGTAAATTCCAGGCAAGATCTGAACCAGTTCTGGCTCTCATCTCTGATCAGGTTTCCAGTCTGCATCCCCAACTCCCAATAACTTAAATGGGAGCTAGCGGGTAGTCAGTGCAGCATAAGGGAATGCTCTACCTTTCAGAACTGGGCCTTATATAAGCTGTAAAAAAGCATTCTCATAAAAGGGGTTGCAGTTTTCCAAAGCATAATACCAGTAGAATAGAACATCTCAAATAAAAATGATTTGCACATTCATCAGTGGCCTAACTGCAGTGAGTCATAACCAGAACAGAATTAATATAGCTTCCATCTGTCTCTACAAGACCTTTCAGAAACCACAAGTCAAACTATTGTTGCTAAGTAGGTGGCACCAACTTGTGGCTCTTCGCTTCCTTGCTATAAACAGCATAGTGTTTTCAAATGCATTAATACCCAAAGAGCAAGCCAAAGGGAAAGTAATGTAAACAGGAAAGCAAATGCTGAGAATTAAAGCCCCTGCATAACAAAGCACTTAAGCAAGTGTGGAGGCCCATTGCAGTCACTGGGCCAGATTCTCAGCTGGTATAGATCAGCATCAATCTTCCAATCAAAGAGCTTTGCTGATTGACACCAGCTGGCACAACGGGGTTACTTGTGCATGAAGTGTTTAAGAGTTTTGCTGGTTCAGGGGTTAAGTCTGCAATAATAATATTAATAATAATAATAGGATTGACATACTTAATTCTTAATGCACAGCATTAAAATGCTTATTCTTGTTATTGTGACACCTTAGATGTACATGGCACATTTACCAGATGTGCATGGCCAGTTGCCAAACACAGAGCCAAAAGTCAGACAAGGAAACCCGTGCCCCGAAGAGCTTGCAGCATTCCGGTGTGACGTTGGGCAAGTCATTTAGATCTCTCTGTACCTCGCTTCCTCATCTGTACAATGGGGACAGTCGCCTTGCCCTGCTTTGCAGGGTGCTGTGCAAATAAACACATTAAAGTCTGTGAGGTGCTCCCATAGGACGGTGATGGGGGCCAGGCGAGTGAAACAGATCTAAAGCTAGGGTTACCATATTTCAGCAAGCAAAAAAGAGGACGGGAGGAGCCCCGCCCTAGCCCCGCCCCTGCCCCTCCCACTTCCCGCCCCCCTCAGAACCCCAACCCTCCCTCCGTTCCTTGTCCCCTGACTGCCCCCTCCTGGGACCCCTGCCCCTAACTGCCCCCCAGGACTCCACCCCCTACCTAAGCCTCCCTGCTCCTTGTTCTCTGACTGCCCCCTCCTGAGACCCTCCCCCCATCCTAACTGGCCCCCTAGGACCCTACCCCCTACCTGTACCCTGACTGCCCCAACCCTTATCCACACCCCCACCCCCAGACAGACCCCTGGGACTCCCACGCCCCATCCTACCACTCCCCACCCCCTGACAGCCCCCCCCAGAACTCCCAACCCATCTAAACCCCTCTGCTCCCTGTCCCCTGACTGCTCCGATCCCTCTCCCCACCCCTGCCCCCTGACAGCCCCTCCCCAGAACTCCCAACACCCCCCCCACTCCTTGTTCCCTGATTGCCCCCTCCTGGGACCCCTGCTCCTAACTGCCCTCCAGAACCCCACCCCCTACCTAAGCCTCCCTGCCTCTTGTCCCCTGACTGCCCCCTCCTGAGACCCTCCCCCCACCCTAACTGCCCCCCAGGACCCTACCCCCTACCTGTACCCTGACTGCCCAAAACCTT
>NW_020664487.1:11740658-11743065 GCF_002925995.2 Terrapene triunguis | reverse complement strand
GGGGGGGGGGGGGGGGGGGGGGAGGAGGAGCTCTACAGCTGCTCCAGAGTCCAGCCCCGCAAGCTGCGGGGGAAGGGCTCTGGCTGCCAGAGCCCCATGCGAGCGGCTGACTTTCCTGCAGCCCTCCCAGCCGCGCCTCGCTCTGCCTGGGGGGGAATCCCGGACATTTGTAGTGATTTGCAAATTCCCCCCCGGACGCTATTTTTAAACACAAAAAGGAGGACATGTCCGGGTAAATCCGGACGAATGGTAACCCTATCTAAAGCTACAAATAAGCTGAGCAGTGGTGGGTTAACACAGACCGGCTTTGTGGGGGGGATGGGTGCAGAAAGGATTAAAGGAAGAGTGGGAGGCTGTCAGAGTTATGAGTGAGTGAATGGAGGGAACCGTCGGGAGGGAAAGTGGGTTGAAGGCCTAGCTACCCAGACAGGGGGTGTGAGGGAAGGTGGGGCATGAACTGCAGCTCTAGTGCGGGCATACACTGTACTGTGCAGGTGGGGAAAAGGCACATTTGACAAGCTTGTCATGCGTTTGCCAGGACAGCTGTTTCTCTCTCCTATGGGAGCCTGTCCCTCTGCTGTGCCATTAGTACAGCTCTGCTGCATAGCCGGGGCAGGCTGTGGAGAGCCAGTACTCCGCATCTGTGGATCTTCCACATCAGAGCTGGACAAAGCCTCCTTGCAGCCATCCTCCTGTGGGCTGAGGGATTGCATAGGCCAAGGGATCCTCCCCGGAGGTGTGGATGGAGAAGGGCGCCTGAGGCTGCAACATGTGGGGAGAGGATTCTATCGCCAGCTCCCCCCATGAATCTCCCCAGCACGTGGCCCATTTCCTGGGGCTCTGCACTGGCAAGCAAATTTGGCCTTTCCCCATGAAGAGCAGATAAAGTGTGTACAGTGTTACCACTTGCCGGCTGTCCAACATTGGCTGCCTCTGCCCTGGGTTCTTAAATCTGGTATCCCTGGGCACTGTGTGTCCTTTCAGTGGCCACTGACAGAACTAATGAAAATAAAGGAGGCCTCATCTGCCTGAGCTGCTCTACTGTCTTCTGGGGGCTCTGAGATCTAGCTACGGAGCAGTAGAAACAACAGGGAAAGCAGCCAGAGGCAGAAACCAGCCAGGCAGCCTGGCCCCTGTCAGTGATGTAATTTTCCTCCATCGCAGTTACAAGGAGCAGATGTTCACACTGGAAAACCAGGACCAGTGCAGGGGATGATTTGGGGGTGAGGGGACTCTTTGAAGAGGCAGGTGTGGGTAATTGTACTAAGGAGTGCTTGAGACGTCGGGCTGGGGGATGAGGGCTCACTGCATGAGAAAGGGCAGCGTGGCACCATGTAGCTCTGAAGAACTGGACCATGAATGTTACGTGCCATGCGAGTGTCAGCTGGCGAGGCGGATGTATCAGCGGATTTCCCAACTGACTGCTTTGTGCTGGGCAACCCCTCCCATCGTGACATGGAAGTGGGTGTCTGGTGGGTTCCTCTACAGCAGGGGTGCTGGGCCTTGCGCGTGTAAACCCAAGGGGGAAAGTGATGAGCAAGACTGGGTGCCAGGGAGCCCAAGCTGTCTGAAGGAGAGAGTTACTGTGCAGCTGCCAGCAATTGTGAGGCCTGAGAAGAAATCCATGGCTAAGTAGCTCATTTGCATGACAATGCTTGCACTTCAACTGACCTCCCATCAGACCCACCCATTCTGTGAGACCATGTTTGGTCTTGAGAAAAGAAGACTGAGGACATCAAGTCTGTTAAGGGATGTTATAAAGAAGACGGTGATCAATTGTTTTGCATGTTCACTGAAGGTAGAACAAGAAGCAATGGGCTTACTCTGCAGCAAGGGAGATGTAGGTTAGATATTAGGAGAACTTTCTAGTTGTCAGGGTAGCTAAGCACTGGAATCCCCAGCCTTGGAGATTTTAAAGAACAGGTTGGACAAACACCTTTCGGAGATGGTCTAGGTTTATTTGGTCCAGCTGCAGCCCATCGGGCTGGATTTGCTTCCAGCCCTACTTTATTATTCTATGATGATTATTGTTATTCCAGTATTGCTCAACCAAGATCGAGATCCCAGTTGTGCCAAGCACGGTGCAAACAGAGTACAAGTCAGGTCCTGCACTGAATAGTTTGCAAATGTCCCTTTTTTGTCTAGCGAAGTAGATGCACTGGGGACATGAGCTGGATATCGCTCAGTAAGGAGGACTGCACCTCGCACTTAACCTTAGATGTGCCTCCCACACCTTGTAGGGACTTTCAAGTGCAAAGGCCACAGAATCCCTTGATTATTTGGGTCTTTGACGATCTTGCTGACCCGGGCGAGGGATCAGATGAGTTTTCCTGTTTCTCTTTGGTGTTTGTTCTTTGGTCTTCCCCATTTTGGCCTTTTCCTTTGAGTCTTTCTTGAGAAGTTGGCT
>NW_020664487.1:11678079-11730658 GCF_002925995.2 Terrapene triunguis | reverse complement strand
GGGCAGTCAGGGGACAGGGAGCAGGGGGGTTGGATAGGGGGTGGTGTGGGGGGGGGGTCGGGGGGGGGGAGGGGGGAGGGGGCGGCGGCCAGGCTGTTTGGGGAGGCACAGCCTTCCCTATCCGGGATGTGGTGTATTAAATTGTTCCCCATAGGACTGTGCTACTTACGAAGCACCAGGACTGACAACCGTGAGTAGTACATGGTAAGTAGCACATTGCTACGGGGAGCAATTTAATACGCTACACCCGGCAGCTCACACAGTGCTGGCGGCACAGCGAGCTGAGGCTGTGGGGGAGGGGTCAGGGGCTAGCCTCCCCGGCTGGGAGCTCAAGGGCCAGGCAGGACGGGCCCGCGGGATGGATGTGGCCCGCGGGCCGTAGTTTGCCCACGTCTGGTCTAGTTCAATATCATTGACCCCAGCAGAAGAAAAGATGGTCCAGTGGTCAGGGTACCTGGCTGTATTCCCTGCTCTGACTCAATTTTTTTGGGTGTCCTCATGCAAGCCACATGGGGTTAGCTCCACAAAGGGATGTAGGTGCCTAACCGCCACTTCAGGTACCTGAATCCGAAATTTAGATCCCAAATTCCCCACTCAGCTGTAGGCCTCTGAAGTCACTAGGCACCTCGCTGTCTGCTGGCAAAGTCCCCGAGTTGCCTGATTTGAAGCAGGAACTTGAACCCAGGTCATCCAGGAGAGTGTGCTAACCACCAGGCTATATAGTTATATTCTCTCTCTCTCTCTCTGGCCCAACGACTATTAAAGTATTTCATGTCCAGTGGAACAGCTTCAACAGGGGAGATGGAGACTCACCCCAGAATCCTCCAGAGCGCAGTGGTCAGGGCACCGAGGTTGGAGGGCTGGGTTCCAGCTCTGAATCAGACTGAGTGAGGTCTCTCACATCTCAGCGAGCGCTCTAACCTCTGGGCTATTGGGCATAGGGGCGGGGGAGGCACTGCCACCTTCTCCTCTCTGTGCTGTGGGGTTTTTTTGGTGAAAAAAGGCTGACTTGACTTAGGGGCCTCACTCCAGTGGAGGGTTCATGGCTGAGAATCAAGACCAGAGTCGGGTGCCTAAGTCCCTTTGAACCTTCTCCTGGAGCTAGGTGCCTAAGCCTTCCCTCAGCATTTCCTATTGGCTAGTTTAGGCAGCTCCCTGCTCAGCATGCTGGCTTCTGTGAATCGCAGTCTTAGGTGCCTAATTCTCCCCATGCCCGGCAATGGGGAACCCGGGTGCCTAAGCAGGGGCTGTGGATTTTACTGGGCAGCAGGGGAGCCTAACGCTAGGTGTGCAACTGTAACCCTAAATCCCCTTCGTGGATCTTGCCTTTAGTCTGGGTCTTAGTTCCGCAGTTGTACAGTGGTACTTCCGACCTCACAGGGGTGTTGTGCAGATAAATACATTTAAGATTGTGAGGCTCAGAGATGCTGTGGTCATGTATCATCGAAAGATACGCTGGCCAGTGCCAGCTGCTGCAGGGGGTAGGTACTTACCTGTACGATACTATAGCATACTGGGGTGGGAAAGGGGTTGAGGTTTCTTCTTTTTGAAGGCTGGCTAAGGCCTGGTCAGTTGTAGACTGGAATGGAGAAGGGTTGAAGCCAGGCATAACAGACTGGGTCCATTTCCCTCAAACTGGGTATGTAAGTATGTTATTAATTGCACAGGTGTGTGATTCTAGAGAAAGGCACATCTCTCCAGTAACTTTGTTAATTGCTTTTGAAAGGTAATGCTTTTTCACCAAGTCTGAAGAAGCACATGAATGCATTTCCTTTCTGGTGCCCACTGGGTAGACCAGACAGACAATTCAAGTTCATTTAAAGGCCTTCCGCACTGCTTTGTCAGCCAGCTGTCAGCAAGAAGTTATTTGAATTGTGGTCCTGAATGATATAGTCTAGACTTGAGTGACATCCACCTGTCAGCTTCCCTTTCATTCTTTGCTTTCATTGAATGTTTAAAAGCATACATATAGTTCATGGATGTGCAGTTCTCTATTAAACTCTCCCAAAATTATTTCTTCATTCAATATCCTCTTGCATCAAGGACGTGAATTTCTGTCTAGCAAAGGGGGAAATAAGGTACAATTCACGTTGCACACTATAGCTATAATGGTATCTCCTTTCATATACACACAGAGTAGATAAACTTAACAATAACAGGTTTCAGAGTAGCAGCCGTGTTAGTCTGTATCCGCAAAAAGAACAGGAGTACTTGTGGCACCTTAGAGACTAACAAATTTATTTGAGCATAAGCTTTTGTGGGCTACAGCCCACTTCATCGGATGCATAGAATGGAACATATATTGAGGAGATATATATACACATACAGAGAGCATGAAAAGGTGGGAGTTGTCTTACCAACTCTGAGAGGCCAATTAAGTAAGAGAAAAAAACTTTTGAAGTGATAATCAAGATAGCCCAGTACAGACAGTTTGATAAGAATTGTGAGAGTACTTACATGGGGAGATAGATTCAATGTTGTAATGGCTCAGCCATTCCCAGTCTCTATTCAAGCCTAAGTTGATTGTATCTAGTTTGCATATCAATTCAAGCTCAGCAGTTTCTCGTTGGAGTCTGTTTTTGAAGCTTTTCTGTTGCAAAATTGCCACCCGCAGGTCTGTCATTGAGTGACCAGACAGGTTAACGTGTTCTCCTACTGGTTTTTGAGTGTTATGATTCCTGATGTCAGATTTGTGTCCATTAATTCTTTTGCGTAGAGACTGTCCGGTTTGGCCAATGTACATGGCAGAGGGGCATTGCTGGCACATGATGGCATATATCACATTGGTAGATGTGCAGGTGAACGAGCCCCTGATGGCATGGCTGATGTGATTAACAATGTAAAGCCTTTATGGGCAGTTATAGTCAGAAGAGTGACTGTAAAAACTGGCATCATGGGGTTTGTCATTTGTTCTCCCTCGGCTTCTGTATCAAATTTGCTGAGTTTACAATTCAAAAGATGATTTTTCGAACTGACAGCCCGGCTGCCTGGGATCTAAAAATCATTCCTCTTAAACCTCCACCAATAATAAAGATTCTGGTTCAGAACTTAGCTTAGTAAGCCATGCATGGAGAAGACTAGAACTTGGCTCCCGCTTTAGTAGCTGTGTTGGTTCTGCATTGCTAACAACAGTCCAAGTTGGCTTTGTCAGTGAAATAAGCAGCTATGACTCAAAGATGCCCACAGAGTTGGTATGTTGAGTACAACTGAGTATGGCAAACGAATAAAATAAAAAAGGGGGGGAGGGCACACAATTATTTGGATTATAGAAGAATTCATTAGGACTGTATTTGCACCCCTTTTTTATTTGCTTTGGGTGCATATTCTAGCAGATGACTTTCCTAACAGGCACTTTTGCCAAAACAACAAATGTAAGCAGAATATTTGTGAAATGCAGATTTCAGATTCATCATCTTGACTTTTCATTGAGGAAACCTGATTCTAACGACCAGATGCAGATGACAGTTGCTCACGTTAAATAATAAACTTGCCTCTGAAGTGGACCTCCCCAATCAAAGGTCGACTGTGAGTAAGGGTATCGGAATCTGGCCTTACAAGTGACACTCATCCAGTCCAGCAACAAAAAGAGATCGCGTGACAAATCCAAAAAGCTCATCTTTAAAATATCAAACTCTCTCACAGACCAAGAATAAGTCACTGAATATATCCAGCAAGTCATTCTGAATAACACATCTGAGAAAATTGTGATCTGTCTGCTGACAATTCATGAACAGAAAAAGAGGTGAAATGGTTGAAACAATTATTTGCTACGAATTATTCACCCAACTCTGGTGTTGAGTAAGAGAGTGCCATTTCACAAGGTAAATCTCGGTTTATAATCACAGTGTATAAACGCTTTATTAGAGATAACCTGTAACTGAGTATCTATGAACTTTGAAGGTGCTTAGAATCTCAACCAGGATCTAGATCGGAATTGCACAGCTGCTTCTTCAGCTATATATTGGATTGAACCAAATCCTAGATCAGAACTTTTGCGTTGTTGAAATAGAAATCTGAGTATTGCTGTTTCTTTGTGTTGCGTTGTTCAGAGTTACAACTTCTGATCCTGGTATGCTATGGTTACTAGCCTTTGGCTACTGGCTCCGTTTTTAGTTGGCTCCTCTCATTAGACAAGGACACCCCAAGATGTGTGTCTGGGATGACCCTTGATTCTTTCCGACTTCATGGCCACACGCTTACACGCATGTAGAATGCAACAATGTTTTGGAAAGCAAAATTAAGGTGCTATCGATAGCATCTCTTCAACTTACAGAACCCCGGGAATTTCCACTCACAGAAGCTGACAACCAGTCACATGTAACTAAACAAATAAATTATTTGTTTGCCAAATATGCACAATATGCAAGTGCCATGAGAAACCGAGCAGATAGGTTTTATGCAAGGAAGGCTATCACTAAATTGCTAGCTACATGAAGAAGATATTGGGGGCATATCCTCAGCTTGTGTAAATTGGCATTGCTCCATTGAACACAATAGAGCTTAGGATCCAGCTATAAGTGAATAAATAAATAAATACAAACTATGAACCAGATGCATCTGGCTGAGGATATTGGGCAGACAGCCAGGGAGAAGTCAGGCAGCACATAGCA
Source organism: Terrapene triunguis (assembly GCF_002925995.2). Lineage (NCBI taxonomy): Eukaryota > Metazoa > Chordata > Testudines > Emydidae > Terrapene > Terrapene triunguis. The sequence goes on along the minus strand of NW_020664487.1, from coordinate 11,726,048 downwards.
AGAAAGGTTCCTCACACTGAGTGGAATCAGAACAGGCAATTCACATACACAGCCTGCTTCCTTCTACTTTGAAACTCACACACCCCGGCCTTCGCTAGCAACTTCCAAAGCACCTTTCCCTTCCAGCTTGTCACCCCATTCCACACACTTCCCTAGCAGCGAAGTCCGCACACTGTTGCCATAACGTCTCCCACAGGCTCTGTTGCTAAGTGCTCTAGTTTGTCTGGTACGCTGTTTCTTTGGGGAAATAATACGCTTGTCTCTCGCTCCTTTTTCTTCCCAGCCACTTGTTACAGAGGAGCTGGAGTCTTATAGAAACCTTTGATATTTTTAGAAACCCTGCTGCTCGGATCACATGTTTTCTATATTTGGCTTTGCTCATTATTTATGACCAAGGACATTTTCATGCAAACAGGAGGGTTGTTTGTGAGTTCACCTGCCCCCGCTGCTCATTCCTCATCTGAAATCCTAATCCCGTTTCTAGTAGCCCTGGTGGTTGCCATGGTGATGTTGAAGTGTCACAAAGAAAGCAGGATGGGAACTCAGAAGTGTGGCTAGTGTCAGGGGGTTGGATTTTTTTTTATTACGGACCCTCCCTTTTGAAAAGAGAGCTCGTCTTTTTTATGATTATTTTTGGAATGAAAGCTTTAATTATCGGTCATTTGGAGCCCCCGAACCCCCCAGCAGTCACTGGAGCTGGGAAGATTGTGCTTCTGAGATTGATTAATAATAATACCCATCTCTTAGATAGCACTTTTCATCCACAGGCTTGAAAGCGCTTTACAAAGGAGGCCGGTAGCAGAAGGGAGGGTCTTGAGGGCAAAGTTAGGAGCTGGATCCAAACACTTTAATAATAAATATCATTATGTTTTATGTTCTTGTAAAGACCAAGGTTCTGTTTGCTTTGACCCTCCCGTTTTTGGGTCCATGATCCCAGCCTTCTTTTACGGTGGGGAAACAAGCAGGGCCAAATTCTGTGCTCAGTTACGTTATAAATCCAGATTAAGCCCTCTGACTTCCGCAGAGTTAGTTACTCCAGATTGGCACTGCTGTAACCAAGAGCAGAATTTGGTCCCCCCAGTGAAATGAAATCATTTTTAATGGAAATGACCTCAGTAAGAAAGAAGAAGACAGAAAATAAGCTGCTATTAATCTTGTTTAGTATATTTATACGCAGTCTGTGTGAGGTCAGTTTCTGTCCCTCTCTCATTGGAGAGATATTATTCATTAAGAGTCAGATTTGCAGAGTATGATCAACTATGTTTTTTTTTTTCAAGTTTCCCATCAGAGGCCAGGTGTCCATTTAAATGAAATGTTGTGAGTAGGCCCTAACGTACACAGCCTGGTAGTTCACTTTGTGTTGCATTGAGGCTTGGTTTTTCAGGAAATCCACCTCCATGGTAAAAACAACGAGGAGTTGATACAGACTAACACGGCTACCCCTCTGAAACCTGTCACCTCCATGGTAGAGTCCCACGGATGTTACCAACTGCTGAGTATCCTATGTGAGATGCGTGAGGGGTGGGGTTCAGTCCAGTCCCTGGTGGGCAAGTGTCAGCATCACAAAATCAGCATTACATCTCAACAGAGAGGCCAGCCCATAGAGCCTGGTTGTGCTTGTTATTAGTGGGGTGGTGCCTTCTGGGGTTGGTGATGAGGTCTCAGGAAGACCTGCACTGCCTTCGAAGTGCTCTAAGATAGAGAGAGAGTCTCCAGGTTCCTCACACTAGCCCCTTCCATCAGCAGTAAATCCACTCCAGGCAAGACGCCCCCCAAAGGGGCAAGGCCAGAGCCATGGGCATCCCTGCCCCCCAACCAGCAAAGGAGGTAACGTTACCCCTCCTGAAGGGCAGAATTCCTCCTCCCGTGGGGTGGCAGAGCTCTGCACTGCACCAAGCCCAGGGCTGGGCCTCCAGGGCTTGGGCAGCGTGTGCTATACAGACGAGACCAATGGAAGGGCCTGTGTTAAGCTGGAAGCAGGAGTTTCAGTGGATAACCGTAGGCAGTTTCCAGCTCTTTGTAACAGAGTGAAATATACAAATAACGTATATTTATTTATCGGCACATAATGACATGGAGCCACCTCCTGGGCCAACAGCACCATGTGACACATGGACCCTCCTGTCTCGGGTCTGCGTGAGCTGTGCCCCAAAATGGCTGCCACCCTCTCCCCCTCTCACGTATGTTCTTTGTAACCCCTTCTGTTCTGTCATTTTTTCCCTTTTGTTGCCAAGTCATGTTCTGCTTCCTCTCCCCCAGTGACTCTCCCCTGCCCTCCAAACTCCCCACTCCCTCCCACCCTCACCGCAGGCCTTCATGTTGTTGTGACTGGGGGGTCCCTTGGCATGCCCCACAGATGAGCTGAGCACCTCAGGAGCGGAGGCGGCTGCCTGTTTTGGGTGCTGCAGTGGTAGCAGGGAGGGTAGGCTGGTGCCTTTTGAAGAGCCATCTACACCCAGGGCTGCACCTTCGCAGCAGGTTGTTGAAGCAGAGGTGTCATTCTGTTTTCTTCACCCCTACTTCTCTTCTCCACTGTCCTGCAAGCCCCCTCTTGCCTGCTGTAGCACCTCTTGCAGGGCCTGCTGACCTGGCAGAGAAGTGTGATAGACCAGGTTAGGCCAGGAAGTAAAGAATATGTATGCGCTTAACTCTTCCGGCCAGTGACCAAGGGAATGTCCCTTCTCCCTGCTCCTAGTCTGAGGGTTGGTCTTTGGTAACGATGCTGTGATCCGTGTCAGATTTTCAACTGCCCCTTCTCATAGATGTGTATTCCTGCTGCGAATTGGCTAAGGCAGGGGAGGGAAGCCACTGCCACACGAACCAACTTCCTTCCCTTAAACATAAGGTAGGTGTCTCTGGCCACATGCTGAAGAGCAAAAATCCAGCAGCTCAGTCTCCTGAAGTCTAGCATAAAGAACAGGCTGAGTTGTGGCCCCTCAGCTTCCTCTACAACTAGGTTGTAGTTTCCAAAATGACAGCCAACGAGGACGTGAGTGAAAAATTGTATTTGCAAAGGCAACGTAGAGCCCTGGAATAGGAAGATCTCTATGGGCTGCCTGGTCCCGTCTGTAGGAACTCTTGAAAGAATTATGATGCTCACGCTTGTAAGGGTACATTGTTGTTGCACAATAAGCTGTTACCGCGTAGATTTAAAGCACAGTGGATAGAATTGTACCTGCCCTATTGTACATAAATAGCTGCTCCCGGAATAAGAGCTCTCATAAGTGCCCAGAATCTTATGGAAGCCAACATTTTCCATCCTTCCTTTTTTATATATGTTCCGAGTGACCAGTAAATAAGCCCTAGTCAACAGTGAAATTTGAATGTATTTTCATGTGAGTCATTGTTATTGTTTGGTTCATATGGCACTTTCTGGAGACGATCCCCTCGCCGCATTGTGTAGACTGTCACCTTTTGTCGTATCCTTGCTTATACTCTGAGCAACTAGGGAAACCGCCATAAATGTGGGTTATCAGCATTCCAATCCATTTTCTTTCGCATCGACTTGGATTTGTGCATTGTCAGAAACATCTGTGCTGCTTTAGTGGCATATAGTTTTCAAGTCTAATTAGCTGGCTGCTTGTAATCAGGACTATTTCAACTGTTGTCATTCTGAATGTTCTTTTTTCCTTTTTTTTTTTTTTCCTTTTTTGCCTTTTTTATTTTTTTTTTTTTTTTTTTTTTTTTTATACCATATTTGCCTGATTGACCTTTTTTTTTCTCTGTCTTTCTATCGGGCTGCTCCAGGAGCCATGGCTAATCATCTTATAACCAATGCTCTGCTTCGTCCTCATGGCACTAACAACCCTTATAATACATTGCTCGGGGAATCGGCGGTCTATAACAACCCTTCTGTCAGCATGTACAACACACAAGGTGTGCAGGAGTTTCTCTCTAATTTTTTCTAGTGAGAGTCCCATTTTATGTGGCTTATATAGGCCCATTTTTTCTTTTTTCCCTTTGTCCCCCCGTCCCCCTTTGTTTTTTTGGAACCGGGTATAAATAATCTCTCCTCTCATCTCAGTACATTTTTCCATTTTCCTTAGGTTTTTTCTCACTAGCCCTACCAAATGACCAGCTTCAGTTTGATAGCCACTCATCAGATCCATTCAAATATCTGTGGTGGTTTTGATTCCTTTAGTTTTAGTCATCGGTGTGTGTTTTGTCCACTGTATCCATTTATCGCTTTGTTGTCAGTTCGTTTCTTTGTTAAATCATTCATTTTAGAAAGAGGAGCACCTTTCAAGGTAAGTGAGGTCAAAATGGCCTTTGATACCAAAGCTACTATTGCTTTTGGAATAGCATATAGAAAAATAAATTGTCAATAGCTCATCAATGTATCTATCAGAGATTATGCATTAAAAAAAACAAACACCCTTGAGCTCTAAGAGGGATATGGAACCAGAAATCTAGACTGATTCCAAAGAGAGCAGAGTTTAGAGTGGAGTAATAAATGTATTGTCATGTAAATAAATGCAAACTACATGTGCTTTAAGGAGACCAAATAAGAGCTCCAGGAAACTAGAAACTGGAATCAAATAGCTGCAAAGAGTCAGCTGGACCTAGTCTATAAGATTCTACTGCAAAAATCATTCCCTTGTGACCTATATATTTGTCTTCTTTATTTGCTCTGGTTGCATGAGTAGACCATGTTTGTAAATGAACGTCACGATGCTTTTTGTTATAGATAGGTCTATTTACAAATGATTTGGGGAATAAATCTGGTACTTGGACGCTTCATCAGGTTGCATCTGTTAAGTTTGATAGTTCAGTCTTTTATCCATTTTTCCCCCCCTAGACAACTGAATCATTGGAGAGTAACTCTGCTTTCAAACACAAATACTTTCTAAAATGTCAACTCTCTTTATTTGCTCCTCTTCTAATTAAGGTGTCCCTTTGCAGTAAGGGGTCTCCTAAGAAAGTGAATAAATAACGGCAACAGTGCAAGCAATAAAGATATGTTGTAATATGCAGCATTGTTTATGGTAAAATTATATATTGACTTGTATCATTAGGGTCTTTTAATTCCAACCGCAAAGGGGAAAGCATATGCATTTGACCTTTTTTCTGTTCATAAATTTCTTGAACCGTACTAACTTCTCACAATAAATTAGATTGCACTAATTCTTGTTAAAGGAACTAACATTAAGTGTGAATTGCTCTGAATTTTAAGAGTTTGCTATATCACAACTTTTGATTTTCTGTACAGTTTTGGTATGTAAATATTTATATTTTCTTGCTGGAGAAGTGTTAAGGTTGTTACTGTTAAAAAGATGCTATGCTTTAAGATTAACATCATTTTACATCCGCTTTCAAAACTAGCCAGGGGAAGTTTTAAACTGGGTTATAGAGGTACTATCTGGATGGCAGCAGGAAATGGCGAGTCAGAATTTGTCTTATTGTAATCCCCAGTTTTCTTGGCTGTGTGTCTCAGCTCTACAAATGTGCTCAGGGATGAAATATGACAAAAAGTTTCTGCTAGAAAGTGCATTTAAAAAAAAAAAGGTCATCTAATTTTAAGGCTCAGCTGCTAATTTTGTTATTTGCACTGAGTAGAACCTCATTCCACAAATAGTCCCTTTGATTTTAAGGTGTTACTCAATACAAGGGAGCAGAACTGGGGCCAGAGAGGTTATAAGTATGCTAAAAGCAGACCTGTTCAGGGTTCAGTCAATAGAAATTAAAGAGAACTCCGTGAGTACTGATGCTAGTTAAGCCACTGGATATTTACCATTGACTTCAGTGGGAGCAGAATTGAAGTCGGTATTTCTGGGAGACGACGAGTTTATTGATAACCATAAATATATCACGGGAAGTAAGAAGTGTAATAGATATTGCCTTCGAAACTAGGTGATTGTCTCTGGGCAGGAGTTTCTTCGTAGTGTTTGATGTATGTCCCTATGAATTTTAGAGGAGTCCATATTGCAGCTCCAAGTTAGTAAATACAGATTCCACAAAAGGCCTTATGAATCCCATGGGATTCATGCATACTGACCCAACAGCCAAACTGACGGAGCCATTGTGATAATCTATTGAGTCAATAACACATTTTATAAATATCCATTCGGTGCCACTTAAGCATGGCTTCGTGCGCTTCCCATGCACTACAAATTGTCACCGCATTTGGGTTTGTCTTGACTAGGATTTAATGGTTACAGCATGCTAGAGAACATCTTCTAGCTAACATGTTCTAAAACTCTAATGTAGACAAGGCGGTGGCTTCTTGCACCTCCCTCTGAAACGTCTGGTATTGGCCATTGTCAGAGACAGGGCACTGGGCTGAATGAACCTAGGGTCCAAACCAGGGCAGCAATTTCTGTGTTCCAGTGTATGTTAGCTACCTTCTCTGCTCTAGACTTTTATAATGTGCTAGCTAAAACATTCTAGCCAAATGACACTAAATCTTAATCAAGTCAAGCCCTTTGGATCTGCTATTTCTGGGCAGGGAATCTCTGCAGCTGCTCTCCCTTGCAAAAGCAGAGTTGAGCACTGCTTGCGGGAATCTGCTTTCACAAGTATTTGACATCAGGGGGAGCTGTGTATAGCGCACTTGCAGACCACATGCCCACCTAGCACTCTGTACTGCAGCACAGTTTTGTCTGAGAACAGGTGTTTGCCATTAGGATCCAAAGCCCATTGAAACCAATGGAAAGACCCTTCAGGTCAGGCCTTAGAAGTCAGTGGTGAGACTCTCAATTCCTTTGATGGGATGGGTTTGGCCATAAAGGAGTGAATGAGGTAGTAGTTGAGAAATTGAGGGGTTTGCTGAACCATAGAGGTTGCCACAATTTGGACCTGAGAGAGGAGGTGTTTTCACTGGATAGACTGAAATCAATTTGAGTCTTGGATAAATGATGGGTGTTTTATAACAGCTTTTGTGAAAGATCATTTTAATAGAAGAAGGAAATAAGATAACATAAATGAGGTGTGCCACAAACTAATACAAAATGGGAAATTGAAAGTTAACACTTCATCCTCATCTTTAGTGTGTTTGGTTTAAAAGCAAACGCAAACAAATAAATAAATGCTTCGTTGCAAAAGGTTTTAAAATGCCAGCACGCCCTGGATGAACAAAACCCCACAGTAACAAAACAGTGTGTGCACAAGATGGAAGACACAATAGTTTAGCAAGGAAATGTGTTTCAATTTCAACTGCCGGGGTGGTTATAACTAACAGTAAGTAACAACATTCATTCTAATGGCATTAAAGGTGTCTGTTTTTCTGAGTGGGGATTGCCAGTTTAAACTTTACATTTCCAGATGTTTATTCTTGATTTGTGTTGCACCCTAAAAATGTAAACTGAGATGGAAAAAAATTCAAAAAGGGATCTTTTTTAAAAGTAACGTTTATTATTGTGCTCAAAACATTTTTTTGTCTAAAATGTCAGTATTTTTTAACGTGCAACAAACCATGTAACAGATTCATGTATTCTGGGCAGTGGAAATTATTTCTGTTAACTCTTTTTTCTGCATATCATCAATTTGCTTTTTACTCATGTTTCTCCTACTGTCGCTGTAAGCTTACTTGTTGTTTTTTCTTTCCTTTTCTTCATGCTGTCGTTTAGAGCCCTACAGAGAGACAAGTATGGGAGTAAAGCTAAACATTGCATATCAAATGTAATTTTTTTAGTTCACTTTTATTGCATCACATATAGATGATGTAGTTATTAAAAATGGTTCATTTCTCACAATTCTGAAAACAAAAGAATAAAAACCATATGGATTAATATATATATAGTTATATTATATATATTGATACAGATTAGATGCTTTTGTTGTCTATTTTCTTTTTTGTGTCATTTACCCAACATAGGTTCTAAGTCTCGTGTAACTGTGTGTGTGTGTGTGTTACATTGTTTTAAATTAAACATTTTTATTTGCAAAGTCATAAACCTTTTATCAATTTATATGGTATATTTCATTATGAAACTTACTCTATTTCAAATGCAATCCATCCACTTTATTTTCCTACAGAATCTTCCAGCCTCCAATTCTATGCATTGGCAGCAGAAATAACAAGCAGTGTCTTCATGCATAAGTTTCTCAGCCATGACCATCAAGCAGACACTGTAGTAACAATCACTCATTACATACAGTCCTTTAAAAATATTTGCTTTTTATTTTCCTTAAACGTTGTGGATCATTTACGGAGACCTTCTAACATGAAAATAAATGGCTTTGTTCTATGTCTGTGATGGCTAGTTTATTTTATGCATAACTTTCCTTGTTTGTTTGGAAATACATGATACAACAATATACTGTATGCACCAGAAATCCAAAATAGGGATGACATATTCAGGACATTTCACTCAAAGAAAGAACAAAGTCTGCAGTAGCACTTGCCAGTCTTCGATAGATATCCTGAAAGGACTGCATCACAGATATAGACTGAATCCTATATTTTCAGAAGGTACACTAGCAGTGTATTAAGAGTTTTTCTTGCTGATGTGAATGACCATTAATCTTTGTTGTCAACACAGAGCTGCTCTAATCCACCACTGCTGGTTCAGTGTTGTCTGTGATTTTTGGCAGCATCTGAATGCACTAACTGAAAAAACACATGGAAAGTTTCATACAGTCTCATGTTGGGTGTTCATTCTAGTGATCACAATAGTCATTAGCATGATAGCTTAACATGCCAGGACCCGATTCTCCTCTCACTTAAACTGGATTTACTCCACTGGCTTCAAAGCAGTTACGCTTTATCTACAGTGGTGTAAGTGAGTGAAGATTCAATTCCCTGGTTTTTATTTACAACGTTAGTAGGCTTATGGAAATGTATATAGTTCATTAAATAGTTTCAACAAAACCAACTCATTCCCAGAAGGCACTGGCCTAGTTTCTGCAGTTATATATGTATTTTTTTCCTGTTGTAGGTCAGAAGTCCTAACATTACAGGGATACATTTTCAAAATGGCAGGCAAGCTTATAACTGGCTGACTCATGCAAATGGGAATTATGTGACTAAATACCCAAGCAGCCCTGATGAAAATGCACCCCATCAAATCTACAGTGCCCATAATCCTTACAGCATGCACTGTCCCTGCTATTGAACAAAGCTACCTAATGAAAAAGTGAAACTCAGAAGCGGCTTTTGAAAGAATATAGTATACGGAGCTTAGCAATAACAACGCTCACAGAACTGTAATCCCTAGCATAGGACTATGATATAAAATTCACAGCACAGCATCATGCAAATAATTTTGGTCATGCCCTTGTAACAGAAGGGATGTGATGTATAATTTTAAAAAATCAAACACAGATACACAAGCTAGTCACCATGAAGCAAAAATTATAAATTATATCCATGCAACTCCATTGCATCAAATGGAGTCGCATTAAATGTAAGGAAGGTAAGAATTTTCCCCCCAAGATCTCACGTATGCAATCAGTTTACTAAACCGTGTTTTGGAAATGGGCTAGCTACGCTGTAAATACAGGTCCGCCGCTTATGTAACTTGTCATCTTTCCCTTGAAATCAGTGGTGCTAGGACAATTTATACCAGCTGAACATCTGCCCCATAGATTTCCTAGTTTTAAGGGACATATAAAAGAAGCTGAGATAGCATTTGGGAGCAGCTATGTGTGATATGAACAGGAGCTATTTGGAGAGGGGCTGTTCCTTCACTTAAGCTACTGACAAATCCAGTGCAATACCTGATACCGGATATCATTTTCAGTGGAAAAACCTTAATCTTATTAGCTAGAGCTCTTGTTCCCATGTAAAAGATTATTAAGCTTTTTTGTTATCAAACCCAATCTAATTTTTTTTTAATTTTTAATTTTGTTTGATATCAATTTTTACACAGCTGCTGTGTTAACGTAGCAACACAGTGCAGCACTGATTGATTAAGACAGTGTGATGTTTGTACGAGTCCTGCGCGAATGTCCTGTTTTGCCCAAGTCACCCTCTCTTGTGTGATGTTTTTCAGAGGGGCTTCTGAACAATGCCAGGGATACAAGTGTCATGGATACTCTACCACTGAATGGTAACCACGGCAACAGCTACAGCATCGCCAGTGGCGAGTACCTGAGCAACTGTGTGCAAATCATTGACCGTGGGTATAACAACCACACCGAGACTGCCCTAGAGAAAAAGATCCTGAAGGAACTCACCTCCAACTACATCCCTTCCTATCTGAACAACCATGAGCGCTCCAGCGAACAGAACAGGAACCTGGTGAACAAACTCGTCAACAACATTGGCAGTGCGACCGAGGACGACGCCATCGTCCTCGACGACGCCACCTCCTTCAACCACGAGGAGAGCCTGGGCCTGGAACTCATCCACGAAGAGTCCGACGCCCCCTTGCTGCCGCCGAGGGTTTATTCCGCCGAGAACCACCAGCCGCACCACTACACCAGGAGACGGATCCCGCAAGACAACAGCGAGAGCTTTTTCCCCTTGCTAACCAACGAGCACACAGAAGACCACCAGTCGCCCAACAGGGATTCTCTGTATACCAGCATGCCCACGCTGGCTGGCATGCCCGTCACAGAAAGCGTTACCACCAGCACCCAGACCGACCCCCCCACGGCCAAAAGTGGTGATGCCGACGATGTGTACTACAAAAGCATGCCAAATCTAGGCTCCAGGAACCACGTCCATCAGCTACACACTTACTACCAGCTGGGGCGAGGCAGCAGTGATGGTTTTATAGTCCCACCGAGCAAAGACGGGACTTCCCCCGAAGGGAGTTCCAAAGGACCTGCTCACTTGGTCACTAGTCTATAGAAGATTAAGCAAAAATGTAAAACAACCAACATCCCCTCCCTCTCCTCCCTAACACCTGGTTTACTGTTCTGAGTTAATACAAGCAGTGGTAATATTGTGCGTACTCCTAAATCTTCGTGCTGTTCTAAAAAACAAACAAACGGTCAGACTTTTTTTTTTACTGGAATTTTTAGGCCAGCCCGGGGAGAATAATAACTGATGAAATTCCACCCCTTTCCTCCCCTCCCTCTCTCAGACAGACTTCATTATGTTAATGAAAGAGATACAACAGATAATGGCACACTTCGTGGCCTTCTCGAGTTATGCTGTGTTTGTTTAAACATCCTTGATGCTCTGTTGCTACTATTACTGAGGACCTGATTTAAAACAAAAATAAAAGGCCAAAACGTGCATTTGAAACTAGTAGTGATGACGCATCTCGGTGGGAGTGCTGCACAAAGAACAAACAACAACAAAAAATAGCAAAACTGTTTATTATGAATCTGTATCACATAATGGTTTTTGGTCACTCACAACTTGATTTAACTGCAGCGCGCTTAGCTGTGGGAGCAAACAAAACAAAATCTAATGAAACGGAAGGGAATTCTAGAATTATATATGCTACGCGCATATTTTATGTTTTGCTGTATTAACTGATGATAAAAAAACTAATGGCAGAAAAAAAAATTGAACAATTTCTATGTAATGTACAGATACTAGCATTGCACATATAGTCTGCTTTTTGTTCCTCCAGAACTTGCGTCCCTGTTAATGTAGTGGAAAAAAAAAAAGAACTTTTTCTGTTGTGCTGGTCTTGCAAATTTGTCTACCAGTAGGAGCAAGGTTTTTCATAAATCCTTTTTTGCCATTGTTTTCTTTAAAAATTTCACTGGGCAAAAAAAAAACAAAACAAAACAAAAAAACAAAAAAAAAGTCACTTTCTAAGGCTCGTATTCTAGTAATACGATCACAAATTCTTTCCAACCAATGGAATTTTCTTTTTCTCATGCTTTCTCTTTCTTCAGTCGGTGTATTGCCAACAGAAATTTTGCAGATTAGAGCAGGGCAAACTTTATGTTTACAGTGCACAACCGATAATAATAATAATAATATGAAGCGTATTTGGCAAGCCGTCCCTCACCCAGGCAGTAGGCACGGTACTAGAAGCCAAGAGATCTCTTATAGTTATAGCTGGGCTTCTGCATGTGAAAACAATATCCCTGTAGGAGTTAAGGCCTCAGTCTGGTTCCCAATCTAGGCACATGTACTGCAGTGGTTAAAAAAAAAAGAAATTTGACTGTCTTATAACAAGAATTTGAAAACCAACTATTTTGAAGTGATTAAAAAAATCCTCTGTTCATTAGTTTCCTAACAGGAAATTTATTTATTTGACAGGATTTGAAGTAATGTAGGCTTTCCGGAGGTAAATTAGCAGCACAGGTTATAATTTTTTTTTAATTTATGATCCATTTTGTATGGTCTCAAAGTTGAATGACCTCATTACTAATATTTGTTGTAAAAGTGAAACTTGTTTGCCAACCAATAAACAACTGATTAAGATTTAGAAGATACTGGATGTACTGTACGACTAAACTTTCTCTTCATTTTTCTCTCCCTTCCTGTCTTCAGTACGAGAGTTTTGATTCCTTTAGGCCACGGGTGAGCAGAGCCAAGGAAAGGAGCCCTAGATGAATAACTTAAGCACAAAAATTATATAGCTATGGCTGACTGGAAGGATCTAGATAATCTAGCTAGGTGTACTTTGTCTTGGGGTAGGGATGAGATGAAGTGAGCCTGCTTTTTAGCGGGTTACTGCATAGGTCTAGTGGGTTTCTACTGTCTAAACTAGCCTATGACATGAAGATAATTTGAGTACAGTATTTCATGTGTTGTACCTTTTTAGCACTGCAATATCCATTATATCTTTTTGGTACTTTGGTTCTTCTGATGTTACAATCTGCTGGTAGTGTGGCAAAGAGTAAAACAAGTCCACATTAGGTCTCCCTAGCCACCCTTTGTGGTCTTTACATTTTAATGGTGTGGACCAATGAGAAACAAGTTATCTAAAAAAAACCCACTGGATCCTCCCAACTATTCCATGGTCAATTTCAGCCACTTTACAAAGACCTCCAGTTTCTAACAGGAGCTTGATGGTCCCTCCGAGTATTTAACTGGGAAGACATATATAAATTACTTTCCCAATCTGGGGTGTCTCCTTTATTTGTGTTGCTTGCGAGTGTATTGCCATACCAAATTCTCCTCCAACTCACCTTGAAATTAATTTTTGAATAGAGCACAATTATATAACTTTCCCAAAGACAAAATATGTAAGTTAGAAAAATCAACACAATAGAACAGAAAGATTGACAACAAAAATAAGTGCCTCAGGGCACACTCAGCACTGACTATAAAGTGACTCAGATGCTAATTCTCATAGAGCTGTTGTGCATTGCTCTGTCAAGGTCTGGTCCTGCTTCCATGCAAGTCAGTGGCAAAACTCCAATTAACTTCAGTGAGAGAAGAAGGACTTGGGGGTGGGTAGGTGATGTCTCCATTATTGCATGCTTTCCCTGTTCGATGAACAAAATATGTTGGCTACACAGTTATAGACTATAGGCCACATTCTGTTATCCTTTACTCACCCTGAGTAGTACTTTATTCTGCAAGCTGCTGTACTGACTTCAGTGGCATTACTCCTGAAATAAAGTAGTAATCAACATGAGTATTTAAGGGTATTAGACTCTGGCCCTGAGAAATCCCAAACAACACAACACCACACACTACTCGTTATCTGGGTGGCTTCTGCTAGCCACTTATTCAGATTGGAAATATATGCTGAAGGGAACCCCATTTTTGAGTGTAGGAGGTAACCCCAGAGAGCTGGCTGCAGACGCTAGATTTTACACTCAATAACAAGCAGCATTCTACTTCAATGCCTAGCAGTTGGGAACAGTTGTCTTTGTAACATTGTGGGAAACATCTACAACCCAGTCTTCCCTCTTGGTCTTGATGCTGCCAGCCTGATGCCCTAAAACTTGCTGCCCTTTTTATTATTATGGGGTCAGTGTGATTGAGACAAATGTCATGCTGTAGATTTACGCATGCAAAGGTAAAGACAATTTCAGATTCTCCATGGACATAACTTCAGTGCAGCGAGTCAAGTGGACACTGTTGATGATCTACTATGCTTGAATTATATATATTTTTGAGAAGGACAAAACCTTCAACAGCAGACTCCCAAAATGCTTGTAGAGGGACATGGCAGACTTAAATTCATGCAGAGGGTAAGATCTTTCACAGTGATTGTTGTCATAATAAAAGGCCAGTGGTTAATATAGGTGGCATTTACTGGTGTGTCTGATGTAGAACAAGAACTCATTTATGGTTGATACATTGTTGTATCAATGTATCCTAGTGAAAATTTTATCCTTGTGATGTTGGCAAGGTCATGGTCTCCCTACCGTATTCATTCCACTTCCCCTTTATTGAGGACTCAACAGTCTTCCTTCCCCTCATCTCTCTTATTTTCCCTTCATTTGTCAATCCATGCTCTCTCCTCTAACTTCCCTCACTTCTCAACTCTCTGGGTACAGGAAACATTTCATTTTACACTTGTCTATATTCATCCCATGCCAACCTTGCATTACAGTATCCATTCTTATGGATGTCTTACAGACATTGAAAAGGTTGACTCACAAAACAGAGGGGATAAAAATGCTATTTACGTAATTAAATTAATCCAACATAGTTTTCACAGTCACAGAAACGTGGGGCTGGAAGGAGACCTTAATTCCCTCAGCACTGAGGCAGGACTAAGTAAACCTAGACCATCCCTGGTGAGTGTTTGTCCAAACTGTTCTTAAAAAACCTCCATTGATGGGGATTCCACAACCTCCCTTGGACGTCTGTCCAGAGCTTAACTCCCTGGGAGTTAGACAGTTTTTCCTAATATCTAACCTGAATGTCTCATGCTGCAGATTAAGCCCGTTACATCCAGTCCTACTGCCAATGGACATGGAGAACAATTGATCACCATCCTCTTTATAACAGCCCTTAATATAGTTGAAGACTGTTATCAGGTCCCCCCTCAGACTTCTTTTCTCAGGACTGAACGTGCCCAGTTTTAAGCCTTTGTTGCTTGGTTTTATTTCTTGACCTTTACTTTAAGGCATGGTCCCACGTTGTGTCAACCATTTGGACACTGACATGGTGAAGGCTACTGTATGCTGACCTACAGTCGCAGCACCATGGATTATCCTGTGTCAATGAGTACCGATCTTAACTGAGCTACAATGTGTTGATGTCATCTGCATAAGCTGCAGTACGTAAAATTGAACTCTGAAGTTCATAAATTCAGTCCTTGGAGTCTGAAAATTTCTGCATGTAGCAGTGAGAACGTCAAAGCTGCTAAGCACTTTCCAAGTATAAGAATATTTTGAATACAAAAAACATTTGGAAAGCACAGCAGATAAAAATAACTGAAGTGTGTGTTTAGATGTGTGTGTGCACACGGGCATGCCTGTGAGAGAGAGACAACAGTCAGCAGCAGTGAATGCTACAGTTTCAGCTATACATTAGTTTATATTTTAACATGCTCAGAACTTTCCAAAACAGGAAGCTTTTGGGCTGAATTTGTATGCTTTGCCTATACTAGAAGGAATTTTGTTTCCCAAGGCTCTGAAAAAATGCATCTGCCTTTTTGATTTATGGGGAAATGAAAAAAGAAATACATCTTTCCAGCCTAAAAATACCTTGATCACACTTAAAGAAAACAAAAGGAGGGGGTCAGGCTTCAACAAAAAATGGATAAATGGATGGACGCTCCCACTTTTTGAAAAATTTGGTCTGAAGTTAGGTTCCTAAATCCATTTTTAGGTATCTGAATAAGTGGCCTGATTTTCAACAGTGACTGAATTCAGTGGAGCTGCTGACGGCTTTGCACCTTTGAAAACTAGGCCTTTTACTTAGGCCCCTAACTTCAGACATCCCGTTTTGGAAAAATCTTGTTCACAATCCTTACCGGGAGTGCTTACTTTGCTGGGATTGGGGGAAGAATGAAAAGCATTATATGGTGTCTGCTTTGTGATTTTAGATAGCCCTGAGCAACAGGCAGTGGGTAAGCTGCATTCTCCAGGAATAGCCCTGGGAGGTGCTGTGATGCAGGGATCCTTGTAATTTGCTGCTGGGCTGCATGTTAGAGAACCGAACCGACTCCACCCATTTCCCATCCCATCCCTCCCAACCAACCTTCTCTGATGGGGAAGCGGAGTGTAGACAGCGATTACTTCCATGTAGTTCTTTGTGTGGGCATGTTGCAGAGCAAGCTATAGGTAATTGACGTGACAGCTCGCTGGCACTCACTAAGATTTCATCCCCTCTGTCTATAGGCTGACTGCAGATTGTCTCTGTCCGGCCTGTTTGGCATCAAGGCTGCTGCAGAGATAATTTGCATTAGAGAAATCGTGAAAATCTGGAACTCTAGAGAAAAAATTAAAAGAAGGCTGTCAAGAGCTTTTATAAATATTTTACTTTCCATTCTCCTCCTCTCCCATCAGGGCTGTCTCAAATAACATCTGGCAGCACTGGCTTCTAAATGTCTCTTCTGCAGCTGGGGATCAGTAGTACGCAGCCGTAGTATGGCTACATCCCCTCTTCCTGTCAGAGCACCCCAAAACTGCAGACAGGAAGGGGCAGAGGTGTAGGATTTACTATGCTGGGCCTATGCCACCAGGCAAAACCCCAGGCGGCTGCCTAAACTGGCTTCCAGTTGTCCAAAGCAGGAGGGCTGGGGGCCAGGATCTGGCCCGAACTAACTTAATGTATAGCTGCTTATGTAAAAATAGCGCAGCTACGTAATGTTACTGGAAACTGAATTGCACCGCCAAGCTTTGCAATTGTAATAGTGCATCCTTAACGTAGCAGTCGCACTGGTTTCTTGCATCACACACACACCTGCGCAGAACAGCATACACAAAACAGAACACCCTGCAGACTTCCACAAGAAACAGGAATAAAAAGATACCTTTCCCTTCTAAAAACTGGCTATGGAGACCCTAAGAGCACACAAGCTTGAACTGCGATCACTGCTAGTGTCCCTCCTCCATGAAAAATAACTGAAAAGGAGGCAAGCTCATATTTATTTGTAGCTATTTAACCTCACTTGATGCTGATTTTGGTTAGTGACTATTGCAGGGGTGAAATGTTATAAGATATTAATAAGCCTAGAAGTGTAATGCAGTCTGGGGGTCTTCTTTATAATTCTGAACATCCCAGGGCACAACATTGAAATCAGATCATCTTGTTTTGTTAAGCACTGATTTTTATTTCCTCTGCATTGTTGTTTTGAGTCTTTGAAGTGGAGATCAGCAGAGACAAAATTAACAATAGCTCTGTGATCGGGGAAACTGTTGACCATTCCTGATACGTCATTGAAGTTAGGTCAATTTACACTATTTTCATCTGGAAGAGCAGTTGGTCTGGGATCAAAACAACCAGAGATTTGCATACTCCCACAGCAGTCAGTGAGCCAGATCCCTAGTTGATATATGTCAGCCTCACACCACTGAAATCAGTGTAGGTCACATTGATTGACACTAGCTGGTTATCTTTCAAAACTGCTCTGCTCCAAAGATTTGGACAAAATTTGATGCACTCTGAGTACACTGTAGGCCTTCTCATACAGTAATCACTACACATGTGGATATCCCTGTGACCTACTCAGGAGCTCTGGTGTGCAGTCATTACAGGATTGGAATCAGAGGGAGTACTCTAAAATGGCTCTGTGTAATTGTGTGTCATATGGAAAAGGGTAAAAATCACTGAGAGCAACTTCCTAGCACCTAGGAAAGGTGCTCTTTTAAGCTAGCAGACACAAGCATCACTCCATGTATATAACGTTTTATTTGTAGGATAAGGAAAATCTGGAACGATAGAGAAAATATTAAAAACGCTGTCAAGAGTTTTTATAAATATTTTACTTTCCATTCTCCTCCTCTCCCTTGTCCCTCCTCTCTTCCCACCAATACCAGCAGAGGAGTTTAAAACAGTATTTGTTTCCCTGCATGTTTCGTCATCATTCATTTGGTTCTTCTTTCTAATATAGCCCGATAGAGCAGCATGCATCTATAGTCTTCCTCTTGTCTTCGCCCCAAATGTATACCAGAAAGTAGCATGCAGCTAGAAGCCAAACCCAAGTGAGAATACAATGTAAGTGTAGAATAATACGTGTAATGTGCACAGCTCAGAAGATGTTGCTCAAAGCGTATGGATAGAGCCAATGCCACAATAAGCAGCTATTAGGGTTGGTTCAAACACATCTGGGACCTCTTCCAAAACCATTCACTTGCTCCCACAGCCTGGCAACAAGGCGGGGTAATTCCCTCCTCCTCGCTGCCCTGAATTTGCTCTGCGATGCCAGCTGTGTGCGGGGGGACAGGGAGAGAATGGGTGATGCATGTGTGTGTGTTTGGGGAGTAACTAGGGGTATGGTGGATGACGTTCACCTGTTAAAAAGGAAGAAGAGGACCCATGATTTGTCCCAGGTGGTGCTGTGATAAAGGGGAGACCACATGGTCCCCAGAGGGTTTGAGTTACAAACCCAGAGGCCTCAGTCGGTACAAAGCAACTCATATACCTTACAGTGCAGCAGCAGTGCCTGAGCAGTAACCATCACTCTAGCATTTCAGCCCGTTCCTGCTGTGCTAGGGCCAATTCAGCTGGAGGTTTGGTACCAGTGTCTGAACATCCCCTGGTGCCAGACGCAGACGTCCGTGGAGATTTAGTCTCCCTGAGGAGGAGCAATAAACAGCTTGACGTTCAGTCAACAAAACTTGAACCCAGCGTGTGCGTTGTTACGGACATTCTGAGCGTTCGCCTCAGAAATTCCATGGTTGGAAAATGCCGCCCAATAGCCATGGGCTAATAAAGGGAAAGAGCTTTTCTTTCAAACATGTGCACTGAACAGGAAAAGATGACTGAAGTTCAGAAAAAAGAACCATCAAGTCACTTCTAAGGAGGAGCCAATCAGAAGGAACTTTGCATGTGCCTTCTAAGTGGTTCATCAGAAGTGAATAATTGTTTTCACTACTCAGTTGGAATGAGTCAGTATAGACTAACTTACATATACAGTCTTATTGGTTAACGTTACTCCCCTACTGCTGAACTCTGGTCAGGCAAACAGTTGGATCTACAGACTTGCCAAGTGAATGTTTTTAACTAATCAAGAGTCAGAACTTCCTGCTTTTATGTAACAAAATCTTATGGGTTTCTCCACAACTGGAGACTGATACACAAAACAGGAAGGAAAAGGTATCTATAGAAGCTACTCATTTTTGGCAAGTTGTAAGAACATATGGATGCTAAACGAAACAGTATGTATACGACGTCCTAGGAAATATGTTCTATTTAACACGGAAACATTGTAGACTAGCCAAGTTAGTTTTAATTTGGAAACCTTTTGTTTCCAAACTGAAATAGCTTTACAGGTGCCTGCTACTTATCAATCATATAATTCATGTACACATTTCAGCTGGTGATATTCTTACCCAAAAACATGCCAACAAAACATTTTCTTAACTACTAGCAGTTTGCTTCGTTTCCTTTTCCTCTGTGTATATTCTTTTCTGTGTCTATTCCTTAAATGCTCTGTACAATCACATGTAAAACACCCAAGCTAAAAACCTCAATAAAAAACTCCATAAAGATGAAGCAGCAGGACAGTGCAGTTATTATGAACTGGAAGCAAAGGGTTGATATTTTGACAGAGCTTTTTAAAAAAGAAAACAGAAAACTCACGAAGCCACCATCATGCTCAATTGATATGCAAGCGAACTCCTCAGCCGGTGTAAATCTGAATAGGCCCATTCAAATCACTGAGTTACGGATCTGGCTGACAACATACTTCTTGAAAGCCAAGTCACTAGTTAAAAGGCCTGTTATTTCCCCAACACAAATTAATCTGCCTTTGCTTGATGATCTGCTACTTGGTCTAATAGAAGAGCCCCCTACAAATAAGCTTGCCCTGGTAAGCAGAATAGAGGAGACAGGAATTTTGTCCTTATGCTGTGCAGTATTTATGTCATCTCTGTGATGCTATATGTGGTGGTGGTAACACTAGCTTTCTTCATGTCCATGTCCAGTGTGGGTAATGTATTATTGTATGCAGTTCTGTGGCCGCGAGAAAAGCTAAGGAATGCCAAGAGAGTAACATAATGCTGCCCTTCACATATATAGATGACCCAATATCGTAGTGTGCCAGGTGTAATTGACTGCATGTTACCCTACAACTCTGGAAAGGTTATTACCAGGAGCAGGACACTCCTTGGGTAAATTATGGCTGTAATAAAACTGTTTTCAACCTGTCTCCCGCCACTTACCTTTGAGGCATTTACTTCAGCATTTAATTTGGATCCCAGTGGCAGAAAATCTAAAAGTCTGCTTCCAAATGCAGCAAGAGGTTAACACGCTCTGAAGACCTTGTATAATAGTTACAACAAAGATCCCACCTACTTCGATGGCTGTGAAACACCATTGTTTTCGCTGGAGAAAGCTTTTGGGGAGAGCATCAAGAGATAACAACCAGAGCATGAATCAATTGATCCAACAAAAGACTAATGGGAATTTTGAACAAATCCCCTTCACAATAATAATAATCCTGGCATATCAGTTAAAACTTAGATCTCCCCCCCTTCTAGAAGTAGGGGGGAAAATAAGTCATTTGACTGTAGCTTATTCTTGCTTTGGTTATTACTTTGTCTGGCTTGAATGTGCCAAGAACATTGTTGCTTCAGTTTCACGTCCCTTTCAGTCACATTCGATGGCCAGCTATAAAGAAGTGAGTGCACACTCGGGGCTAGCCTGAGAGAACTAACAAGATGATGCTTTATGAGCCAGCACCAAACTCAAATCAGCATTTTAAATAAAACGGGCTGGGATAAGAACTCCGGCGCCCTGCGTTCCACCACCTTTGCAGCAGGAGAATAGTGGCTCAGCGCTTTCTGCTGGAGTCCATGCACATGAGTTCTCTGGAGGGAAAAAAGTCAGGGACTAGGGCTCAGTGAATTATTTTTAGCAAATAGTAAATTGGCTGAAAAATGCATTTTTGGGCCACTGAAACTAATCACGAATTGAGTGAATTAAAGTGAATTAAGTGAATAGTTTTGGCCCAAAGAAATGATTTTTTTAAAAGTCAAAGTGGTTCATTTTGACCATGTTTCAAAATGACATTTTGGTTTGAAATTTAGCTACATTTATTTATCAGAGGGAAACACAAACAAAAAGGGTTAAAAAAAATCCAAAAATGAAACAAAAAATGTTTTTGGGTTAAACAAAACATTTTATTTGACCTGAAACAAAAAATATTTTGTGTTTTTCATTTTGGTGAGAAAAGCCCCAAAATTCAATTTCAGTTTGAATTTTCAAATTCTTTTTCCAGATTTTTTGGTCCTGACCCACCCAAACAAACAACAAAACCCACACAATTATTTGCTCAACTCTTACAGTGCTATTTGTTCCATATAATCAAGTGGGCAATGAAATCTGAGATGAGCCTGGCCATTTGACAGATTCCCCCTTCTGTCCCAAAAAGCAGGGAATGAAGGTCCCAAATGCGTGTTCTGCATGGAGATATACTTGTAAAAAGGAGTTAAGCAGCTAAAAAGCAAACTGCTGTTAGCTTTTCCCTTCCAGTTTCCATGCTCAATTGTGAAATTATTATGGGGTTACCACTGCCAACACGTGTTGCCACAAGGGGGTTTGAGACACACAGTATTCCCATATGGTTGGACTAGGAAATAATTGTGTGCTCTCAGAGCCTGTGCTGTGGAAACACTTGTCAAATGCTGAGTTTTTAAATGGTTAACAAAGAAACATGTAAATTAAATGAAGCATAGTGACCACAGTGAATTCTTAGTTGAAGTCACACACAGTTCTTTACATGTTAATAATTTTATACAAATACCAACAATTACATAAAGCCTTTCCCCGATGAACTCCAAACACTTGACACATGTTCAGGAATTCAGCATTCCCTCGGGAAACTGATGCACTGAAAGTTGTGACCCTCCCAAATTCATAGCATGTCAACGGCAGATTCGGGAGTCCTGTGCCCTAACCACTAGACAAATTCACCCTCCTTGTTAGCTTTACTGATAATGGATCAATTAGATCTGATTTTCAAATGAGTCCAGCAGCACGGTTGAAAACAACGAGAAATTTTCCCCATGTCCAGAAAGACTTATGATGCACTGTCCTTGCTCCTTTGGCCAAGGATAGCTAATGGGACTCTCTTTGAAGCCCAATAACTCTTCAGTGACAAGTCTGTGCTACTGCGGTGCATACTGATGAAAGGCACGCTCTTCCTTGAGTCTGAGTATGCCTCACTCGCTTCACCTGCTCCCAGAGCTCATCATCCTACCAGGTTTTGTTTTCTCCAGTTGTCTCTTTTTAGGTTGGTGATATCCACAATGGAACCCCAACGGAGACATAGCCAGTACTGAGTAGGGTTTGTATGTGACAATGTCACACTGCTAAACCAATCAGTTTACCTTCTAATTCCCCAGACCACCCTTTGGGATTCAGCTTCCCGACCTGTGTTCTCCGCTCTGTATTTGTGCATTTGATTACTCCATTATCTTTGTCCTTACTGAATCTCCTTTTATACAGGTCAGACTATTCCCCAGCTATGCAAACCCATGCTACATTGTTTTGGAGACTTGCAGTAATATAAAGTATGAACTTGATTGCCTGCAGAAATTGTCTGAAACTTACCAAATGAGATTCTTATAAGGACAAAGGTAAAGTGGTTCCACATAAGTTAATTAGTGAAGTCTGTATAGCTTTAGATTCAGATACTGAATATCTAATCTCTGACCTTTTTTAGTAGCCATATTACAAGCTATCTATCTAATCTGTGTTTCTCTAGTTTCCTTAAGAGAATGCCTCAAGGAACTAAATGAAATGTCATATAATGATATACTATGCCCACTGCATTTCCTTTATCCATTCAGCTTGTTATCCTAGCTAAGAAAAATAATTCAAGTTAATTCACCATAATTTGTTATTGGCAAACCCATTTCATCAATTATGTCACCTTCTTTTCCCGTAGATGCTTACAATGTGACTTCAGTATTAAGGACCCAATACCGCAGCACTGACTTCAATGGAAAGACTCAGTTCCATCTGTGGGTGTTGGATTAGGCTCTAATTGTGCTAGAAATGTATTGAGCATTGATGCTAAGCAGAAATGAGAGCACTTCACTAGTTCTGTGCTTCCTCTCTCTCTCTCAAAAAAGGCTCCATGTTTTCCCTTTTCCGGCCTTCTGGGGACCTCATCTCTCCTCTATGAGAGCCAGTGTTTCCATATTCATTCTGTTGGGCCCTTTAGCACTCTAGGCTGAACTTCACTGGCTGCCTGATGAGCTGAATATTTTCCAGTAGTTCGTCTTTAGCCTATTTACTGCCTCGTAACCTCTCTGTTTCCTCATTAACTACGATTGCATTAAGCTGTGAGTTACTCTTATGCTTCTTAAGTGAAGGCTGCAGCAAAGTAGCTATGAGCCATTTCATCTGTCACCCTGACATCTGTTATTTGCTCTTCCTGCCTGTTAAATGCACAACCTAAATTTTATTTAGTCATCTCCACAGCCTCTCATGTACCTGTACACTTCCTTGTTCCCTTTTACGGCCTTTGCTCCTACAGGACCTTAATATCTCCTTATACATCCTCCTCTTTCCCCTGGTAATTTCCCCTTCTTCCCATGTTACCGATTAGCTCTTTTTGCTCTAAATAATTTCAAAGTGTCTGCTTCGCTAATTGCTCTAGCAATTGACTGGGTGTAGAAATGAAACATACTGGCCTGTAATTCCCTCATGTTCCCCTTTTACCCTGCCAAAGATGGATAATCCCAATTAATACATCAGTTCAGTATGGTGAAAGAGGATGACCCAATGTCTTAGTAGAACCCTTATTTCTGATTTTCTAATGACTGTCCTATAATTAAACAGGATAAAAATAAAAGAAATCAATAAAGATATTTATCAAATGGAGAATCACTATATCAATTCTTATCTTGATGCTTGCAGATGGAAGGAATTATGGATTCACTAAAGCAATGCTCCCACCACCTCCTTAGTGCTAAAGAGATGTTTCATTTAGTGCACATCAGCAAGAGGACAGCAGCGTTTTAGGAACCCACAACCTAGTCATCCAGGTAGCTTAGTCTACAGTCCGCTTTACCTGGAAATTTACCTTTGTTCATGCTATACACACAGAGAAGTTAGGTGAAAATATCAGATATTCTTGCTGGAAGGTCGCACCATAACACTTCTTTATATCCTTAGAATCCAGAATTAAAATACTCGGTCATCAAAACACAGAGAGAGACAAAGCAGGCTGCTCCCTAAGGCAGAGAGCACAAGTAACTCCACCTTGTTTTAGCCTGGCTCTTTCCAAACCGCCTCTGAATGTACCCTTCACTACAATGCCCCTTAGTCTGTGTGAGGGACCAGGAATCCCTGCTCTTAAAGCGATAACTTGCCATTCCAACACAATCCTCAATACACCTTGCTGGGTCAAAAGTCTTCCTTTGAGTTTTGGACCATTTGGTAGCATCAAGCTTTCCAGCCTGGTTGGACAGAATCCTGGCATTATTCTTTGTAAGATTTGTGGCCCAATCTGCAAAACCTTATTCATGTAAGTAATGCCATTGACGTCAGTGGGATACTGATGTAAGTAAGGCCTTCCTGCATGACCAATGGTTTGAAGGATCATCCTTCAGTTTTCTGTGTGAGCCAAACATGCAGCTTCTCAGGTTTCCAGTTGCCTCCCCAGTCTGGTTTTAATCAACACCTGTATTCTGTTTTTTAAAAAAATACATTTATTTTCACTGGTTTCACATAACAACTGATTTATTGCAGGGCTCTCCCTCTTGTTTGCTTAAGACAGCAAGGTATCAGAGAATTATATCACTTCCTTTCTCATGTTCCCTCCCTCTCCTGTATTTAATTGTAGATCTAGCTTATTAACCACTTCTGTCAGCTTCAATGCTATCTTTACTGCCATTGGTCTTCCTGTCTGCTTCGGTAGACTCAGAGATTGATGGCAAAAAGGCACTGCTTCCCAGAGGGAAGATAGTCTAGGACATGTGACTGCATGAGGTCCCAACCTAAGCTATTGGAAATGCTGGCTGTGGAGACTGCTGACATATGACGTGAGTCGTGTATACTCTGTTCTAGGAATTAAGAAAAAATAAATAAAACTAGACAGGAAAAACAATCACCTTTCAGTGACACTAGTGTAAATCTAGACTAACTCCATTAAACTCCATTGGAGTTCCTTTGGATGTGCGTGATAAAAAAACAAAGCAGAAGCTGGGTCAAAGTGTTGAACACTTAGCTGTTCTGAGTCATCTAGGCGAAGAATCACAAGACTGGGTGCCTAAAGTGAGGCTTCTAAGTCCACAGTGAGGCACTTAAATGGGCTGATTTTCAAAAGCGCTGAGCCTCCGGCAGCTCCCATTGGCTTCCAAGGGAGCTGCTGGGTGCGCATCTGAAAAAAAATCAGGCCATTTATTTAGGTGCTGAAATGTGGCCATAGAAGCCTAGTTCTGGGCACCCATTTGTGAAAATCTTGGTCCTAGTAGTGTTTTGCAAATCCAGGATCCAACTCTCTTCCCATGTGAGAAACTATAAAAACAAATAAACTCGGAAGTCAAGTCAGCACTAGCTGAACATTCATCTGTCAAAGCGAGAAGAGATTCCAGGTAAGCAGCATTTTTGTTTGACCTTGTGACAGGGCACGCTTGCCCCTCACTGATCCTGCAGGGGTTAACTCCACCCTATGGGCTGAGGAGGCCACACCCCCTCAGCCCTGCTGGGCATGCTCCAGCTGGAAACCAGGTATAAAAGGGAACAGCTCAGCTCAGTTGGGACTGACCACCAAGGAGGCAGGATGTATGTTGCAAGCTCCAGCCTGGGAGCTGCTGAAGCCCTAGACCGCAGGAGCCAGGGGTGCAGAGACACCGGCGGATATCCAGGTACCTGCAGACACCCGAGAGAGGCCAGAGCCACTGGCAGCAGCACAGGCCAAAGGACCCGGAGGTGCCCAGATATCTACACTGGGAGATACAGTAGGAAATGGCCCATGGGAACTAGATAGTGGACCAATTGTAGAACCAGCCATTAAGTCAGTGTGTTTCAGTCAGAGCCCCACTGACTCAGTGGTGAGCACATTCACCACTGACAGGGCCCTGGGCTGGGACCCGGTGAAGTAGGGAGGGCCCAGGTCCCCCTAATCCGGTTACCCTGACTGGCCACTAGACCACACAGCCCTCGGAAAGAGGGAAGCCTTATCAACTCTGGCCACTAGGCCACACAGCCCGGCAGAGAAAGGGCAGCCATATTTGACTCTGGCCATTGGGCCACACAGCCCTGAGAGAGGGCAGCCACATTGACTTTGGCTACACTACTCCAAGACAAAAGGGCGATTGCGCAGACTTAGTCATGGGGCTATAACAACCCTTACTTTGCCACATGACAGACCTCAACAATTCTTCCCAAATGTATTGCTTTTACTTCTTAGTGTCACATGTATTCCATAGAATGTGCATTTTTGAGCATAAGTATTTCGAGATTGCATATGCTTTTACACTTATTTGTCTAAATCAGGGGTTGGCAACCTTTCAGAAGTGCTGTGCCGAGTCTTCATTTATTCACTCTAATTTAAGGTTTCGCGTGCCAGTCATACATTTTAATGTTTTTAGACGGTCTCTTTCTATAAGCCTGTAATATATAACTAAATTATTGTTGTATGTAAAGTAAATAAGGTTTTTAAAATGTTTAAGAAGCTTCATTTAAAATTAAATTAAAATGCAGAGCCCCCCGGACCGGTGGCCAGGACCCGGGCAGTGTGAGTGCCACTGAAAATCAGCTCACATGCCGCCTTCGCGTGCCATAGGTTGCCTACCCCTGGTCTAAATTTTGGATGGTTTATGAACATCAGTGTCCACAAATTGTTGGCCACCTGATATTATTAATTGGCTTTCTTTCTTTTTTTTTTTTGCTGCCAAATTATCAGTCATAATCACTGGCTTCGATACCAACCAGCATTTATCTGTGAAGACATTAAAATATGTAAAATATATTGGCTGCTCCAGTTCAGCTAATGAGATTTACTCCTTTTGAGTGAAATCAACTAGATCAAAGTAAAACCTCAGTACCTTAGAATTAAAATATAGTTTTTCCTATTCTAGCATCATAAAAAGGTTTTCAGCATATGACTTCCCATAATGCTTGATCATTCTGTTTCAGTCACAGTTTTGTTCAGTGAAGGGACTGAGTTCACAACCTAGGGTTTCACGTCACGCACTCACTGAGCCCAAACTAGCCCAGTTTTCAGACCTGTATCCTAAATTTCAGACATTTAGCTACTGTCTTGGCTTGCAGGGACACTGAATCATTACAGTACTGCTTAAGTACAGTAGTTAGCATTTCAAATTCTGAAGCAAGCATATCTCAAAGGCTGCATAATAGCATGGAAAAATAATTAAAGCTAGTGAGACCATGAGTGGTCTTGAGCAAAACTACTTTCCCCGGAAGATTAAAGGGTAGTAATCATACTGTTTCTTTATCATGATGTGCAGTGACTACGCAGGCATGTTGGCAATGTAAAATAGCTGCAAGTGTGGCCCAATGGGGACACATTGCTACAATTCATCTATTTATATAAAAGGGTCATTCCGTAAGTGGCTGTTGATACCAGCTGGAGACAATGTGTCATACTAAACAGGGTTGACTTTTTGCACCCAGGCATTTTAGCTGACAACAGTTCAGGGTTGTAGTTGGCCTTGACAAGCCTGGCACTACAAGGAGGAACAATACAACCTGCAGTGCTAGGGGAGGGGGAAATAAATGAGAAAATGCATCCCATTGTTATAAAAAGAAATCCCAAGAATACACATGCGTGCCATGCAGCTAGATGGGGAAGCATGGCTCCACAGGTAGCAACAAGGTGACATCTACCTTCCTAAAACTAGATGCAATATCCTTATCCTGCTGTATGTTTAACTCTCTTAGAGCGCCGGGTTTGCCAGCAGCCAGAGGGCGGGAGAGGAGCTAGTGTGTTGTGTGCAGTGATTTGTATGTGTCTCTTGCCTAGTTCTGTCCTCATGCCCCTGAGGAAGTGAGATATGTTACTGAGGTTCTCTGCCATGGAGAACTCTGAGGAAACCTCAAGGAAGGCTCGGAAGGAGGGAAGGGAAAAGGGGGTCAGTCCTTTCCCCAAAGCCTGGGGATGCCCCAAGATCTGGATGGATCTTGAGGGCTCTGCCAGACCCAGGGCTGTCGGGGTGAAGGACTTGTGTCACTCACCTCAGCTTCAGTCATTAGACAGGGGACAAAGACTCTTTCTTGAAGTACCACTAGCCCATCCGAGACCCCCAACAGTGAAACTTCCCTCCTACCACTGTAAAGCTCAACCCACCCTTCCCAAACACTGCTCCCTTGTCCCACAAACCCCGCGTCCTGCCCTCTCCCGCCCCACTCCTCACTTCACAAACAATCCCTCCTTCATCGCCCACTCTTCCCTTGCCTCCAGCCCATTCTCTTCTGTCCTCCTGTGAAATCACTGCAATGGTCCCCCTGTCTTTTATCCCTTCTCCCATACCTCCCACTCCTAGAGGGGCAGAGTTCAAACCCTAGGGTTTCAGGTCAGGCACCCAGGGAGCCAAAACTAGCCCTGTTCTGGTCTCTGTACTAAATTTCAGTCATTTACCGACTGTCTTGTCTTGCAAGGGCACTGAATCATTTCAATACAGTACTGCTTAGAGCCTCCTCTTCCCTCTATGCCCCGTGCCTCTCCCTCCCCTCCCCAGCTCCCCTCCCCCAATACCCTGTGCCTCCTGCCTCCACCCAAATCCCCTCCCCCCGACACCCTGTGCCTCTCCCATAGGGTTGCCAGGTGTCCGTTTTTTTACTGGAATACCCGGTCGAAAAGGGGCCCTGGGGGCTCTGGTCAGCACTGCTGACCGGGCCTTTAAAAGTCCAGTCAACGGTGCAGAGGGGCTAAGAATATAGAATAGAAGATTAGGGTTGGAAGAGACCTCGGGAGGTCATCTAGTCCAACCCCCTGCTCAAAGCAGGACCAACACCAACACCTTGGCTCCGTGCAGCTCCCAGAAGCATCGGCACGTCCCCCTTCAGCTTCTGCACATAGGGGCAACCAAGGGGCTCTGCGCACTGCCCCCACCCCAAGCGCCAGCTTTGCAGTGGCCAATGGGAGCTGTGGGGCAGTGCCTGTGGGCAGGGCAGCTCACAGAGCGTAGGAGCAGGAGGGGTGACATGCTGCTGCTTCCGGGAGCTGCCTGAGGTAAGCGCAGCCTGGAGCCTGCATCCCTGACCCTCTCCTGCACCCCAGCCCTGATCCCCCTCCCGCCCTCTGAACCCCTAGGTCCCAGCCCAAAGCCCCATCCTGCGCCCCAAATCCCTCATCCTCAGCCCCCAACTGGAGCCTTCACCCCCCCCATGCCCCATCCCCCTGCTCTAGCCCGGAGCCCCCTCCCACACTCCCAACCCCTCAGCCCTAGCCTGGAGCCCTCTCTTGCACCCAAAATCCCTCATCCCCAGCCCCACACCAGAGCCCCAACCCCCTGCCCAGAGCCCCCTCCCACACCCTGGGGAACCCCTCATTTCTGGCCCCACCATGGAACCCACACCCCAACCCCCCTGCCTCAGCCTGGAGACCCCCTCCCATACTCCAAATCCCTTGGCTCCAGCCCAGAGCCCCCCTCCTGCGCCCCAAATCCTTCATCCCAGAAGAGAAGGAGAGAGCTGGGTTTTTCAGATTTTCATTTGTGCCCCTCTCTAATTAGTTTGTAACAGCAATTAAATGGAGTGCACAGTTGAACAAAAGCTGGAAGTATACCGAGCACAGGAAGCTGCTCTAACACATAAGCATCCTTCTAAATGCAGTAGCTAATGGGACCGAGAGAAACTTTAAATGCTCTACTCGGCTGCATCTTGCACAGACAGAACGTACAAGCGGCGAGACCTCCTTGATCGGTGCACAGGGAAGCATGCTGCCACGGGAGCCTTGA
The DNA here is from genome assembly GCF_002925995.2 of Terrapene triunguis. Taxonomy (NCBI): domain Eukaryota; kingdom Metazoa; phylum Chordata; order Testudines; family Emydidae; genus Terrapene; species Terrapene triunguis. The sequence goes on along the minus strand of NW_020664487.1, from coordinate 11,696,246 downwards.
GCTGTGCTCTGATTGTCAGAACTGATTGTACATCAGCCGCTTACCCACAGCACTATATTAAATTGCTACGACACCAGCTCCTGTAGCTACCCCTGAGGCTGAGAAGAGCCTCTCCTTTCAGAGGGGTTTTGTTTTGGTGGGTTCTCTGGGCTGAAGCGGCTTTGGTTGCCAAGTCAATTTAGGGCCCAATTCCACTACCTTTGCTGACAGTGAATAGCGTCTTCCCCTACAGGCAATCCCATTGAACTCAATGGGCCTACTCAAGGGGTACATAAGGAAGGGTGGCAGACTGCGTACTTTCTGATTCACTCTCCCAGCCTTTCATACTCAGTGCTTATCAGGTATTTATTCAGTATATATGGAATACTTGATTGCTTGTTTCTGCTGAGGTTGCTTGACCCCTATTTAGGACTACATAATCCTGATGGTGATGGAAGCAGTGCCACTCCCTCAGTACAAGCATCAAAGCACCCACAGTAGGGACCCAGCATCCCGGCTGGCCACTGGACTCCCACAGCAAGCAATTAAGGCAGAAAATAGTCTGTGAATAGGCTTTGCTGGCTCACAGATTCCAAGGCCAGAAAGGCCCATCGTGACACTTCCCCAAAATAATGCCTAGAGCAGATCTTTTAGAAAAACAGCCAATCGTGATTGAAAATTGTCAGTGATGGAAATTCACCACAACTCTTGGTAAATTGTGCCAGCGGTTAATTACGCTCACCGTTAAAAATGTATGCCTTTTTTTCAGTATGAATTTGTCAACCTTCAACTTCCAGCCATTGGATCATTATATCCCGTTCTCTGCTAGATCGAGGAGCCCATTAGCAAATATTTGTTCCTCACGTAGGTACTTATAACCTGTAATCAAGTCACCCCTTAACCTTCTCTGTGTTAAACTAAATAGATTGAGCTCCTTGAGGCTATTACTGTAAGGCAGGTTTTCTAATCCTTTAATCATTCTCATGGCTCTTCTCTGAACCCGCTCCAATTTGTCAACATCCTTCTTAAATTGTGGACACCAGAACTGGACACTGTATTCCAGCGGCAGTCACACCGGTGCCATCTACGCAAGTAAAATAACCTCTCTGCTCCTACTCAAGATTCTCCTGACTATGCACCCAAAGCTTGCATTAGCTTGTTGCCTGAACTTTAGATAAGTAATCATATAATTAATTACATAAAGAATCCCCAGTTATCACTTTGAGGGTTGACAGGTTCTTGCCCCAAGATCAGGCCCAGTGTTATTTAAATTATTATGTAGTTGGGAACCCTGATTTGTACAGTTGCAACACTCACACTATAGGAACTCTTTTATATTTACAAATATGGTTTATTAATACATTTAGCACAATCACAAACACCCCAACTTTGTACGACAGATAGAGATACTACAGAATGTCCATCTACACACCCATATACTCACACCATCCCTTGTAGAACAGCCATCATCTTCCTCATCACCATCACCTTCCCCATCATCACCAGTGGCCATCATTCTGGCACCTCCCAAGGACTACGTCTCTCTCTCCTACCACCCCTGGGCTGGGATGCCACTTTTATAATAGGTTACACTGATGCAACTATGTTTGAGGCATATTCAGCAGGGGATTTTCCCCTTTTTCCTTATTTGTATTTTCTCACCTTACTAATGTTGAAGTGTTTTTTTCCCTATAGGTTAATATATTAATGATCTCAACTTATTAGCATATATGTCAATTTGTTACCATGGCCTCTTTGTTATTTCTGTCCTAACTAGTTATTTCGGCTTGTTCCGAGTTGTGGTGTACCTGTTAAGTTTGAAAGGGTATGAACTTAGGAAAGCCCCTATGCCAACCTGCTTTAACACATCCTTTATGTTAAATGTCGCAACTATACATGGACCTTATGCTTTAGCTCATCAACTCTATCTAGGTGGAAGGTCCCAAACATACATATGCTAACTTTTCCTTAGCTCACCATACAGGATGTGGCCTGCAGGTCCCTTGTGATACAGCCAAAATATACTCTAATATAAACCTATAAACCTATTATAATAGAACAAATAATCAAACCTATCAGAAAATAAGAAACTTACAAGAAACTATGTATAGGCAAGCAAGTCGGCTAGCCTTAGATGTCTCTCATGTACCTGTTATGTACGTCAGTTCGTTGCCAGGACAGTTCTGTGGTTGACTCATGTACCTGTGGTGAGAACTTCCCCTTAAACTCTATTTTCAGCTCCCCCAAATACTTGGGGTTTTCCATTGGGCCGTTTATCTGTGCAAAGTTTATCTGTTCAAAATTTATAGGCATTAAGCCTTATGCTAACTTGCTGAAGCTAATGTCTTACAGGATACTGGCCTGTAGGTTTCTTGCATTACTGCTGAATATAATGCAAAGCAGAATATAATGCAAATCAGTAAATATAATAAAGGCGAGCTAGCCCACTGGGCTACAAGCTCTTTTGGCCACAGTGTCACAGTGGGGGCTCGTGTTCAGCTCATTATCTGCCATGACCCCCCTCCCAAACCTTTTTCAGAGTCACTGCTTCTCAGGATCAACCCTCCATCCTGTAAGTACGGCCTGCATTCTTTGTTCCTAGAGGCATACATTTTTCAATTAACAGTGGTAAAACATATTGTTTGCTTGTGCCCATCTTACCAAGTGATCCAGATTCAGTGACCTGTCCTCTTCATTATTTGCCACTCTCCAATTTACGCATCATCTGCAAACTTTATCAGGGATGATTTTATTTTTTCCTCCAGGTCATTAATAAAAAGGTTAACTAATGTATGGCCAGGAACTGATCCTTGCAGAAGATCACTGAAAACACTCCTGCTCAATGACGATTCCCCATTTACAATGTCACATAGCCAGCTTTTAACCCCTTTTAATGTGTGCCATGTTAACTTTATAGCTTTCTAGTTTTCTAAGCAAAATGTCATACAGTACCAAGTCAAATGCCTTATAGAAGTCTATTACATCAACATTAGTACCTTTATCAACCAAACTTGTAATCTAATCACAAAAAATGTATCAAGTTAGTTTAATTCTTTATTCCCATATATTACCTCCCATATACTAGGCTTTATTCCCATATATAAGCCACTCCATTATCTTGTCCAGAATTGATGTCAAACAGGCCTATAATTTCTTGGGTCAGCCTGTTTACCCTTTTTAAATATTGGCACAACATTAGCTTTCTTCCAGGCTTGTGGAATTTTCCCAGTGCTCCAAGATGCATTGAAAAGTCATCATTCATGGGCCAGCAAGTGCTTCAGCTAGCTCTTTTAAAACACTTGGATGCAGGTTGTCCACACTTGCTGATATAAAAATGTCTGATACGAGTGGCTGCTTAGCAAGACTAGACGGGTGAGGTAATATCTTTTATTGGACTAACTTCTGCTGGTGAAGGAGACAAGCTTTTGAGATACAAAGAGCTCTTTTTCTGGTCTGGAAAGGTATTCAGCGTGTCACAGCTAAACACAACGTGGAACAGATTGTTTAGCGTAAGTAGTTAGCACATAGTCTAAGAGACCAGTCAAGGTGAAGTAGCCCGTTAACACCTCTGCAATCATAGGCCAAAAGAGGACAGTGGTTAGTAGTTTACAGATTGTTGTAAAAAGCCATAAATCCAGTGTCTTTATTGAGACCATGATTTTTAGTGTCTAACAAAGATATGAATTTAAGCTTGCCTTTTGAAGGTATTTGTGCAGGTTTCCTTTGAGGACAAGGACTGAGAGGTCAGATATGCAGTGATTGTTTTGTGAAAAGTGTTTGCCCACAGGTGATAGGGTATTTTTGTCTTTTATTATTTTTCTGTGTGAATTCATTCGAGAATATAGTGATTGTCTGGTTTCACCCACATAGTTTTTATTGGGGCATTTAGTGCACTGGATAAGGTACACCAAATGTTGTGCTAGGCATGTGTAGGACTCATGGATCTTGAAAGGTGTGTTGTGGGGGTGTATTGATCATTGTAGCGATAGAGATGTCTTCAGATTTTGCATCTGTTGTTCTGGCCGGGTCTGGTGCTGCTTTGAGTTGGCATGTATTGGTTTGTGGGGAGCTTGCTTCTGATGATGCACTTGGTGAGATTGGGGGTTGTTTGAAAGCCAGAAGAGGGGGGTTGGGAAAGATTTCTTTCAGGTTGGTGTCCCCATTGATATGGGTGTGATGTTCTCCTCTGGTGTTGTCTGGACCGGTGATCTGCTTGGTCACTCCAATCCTTGACTCTGGGAGCCAGCCTTACCCTGCTCTGCTGTGACAACCCCCACTCCTGGGCTGTTCAATCACAGCCTCTGGTATGTAAGCTGTTCCCAGCTGCTTGCAACTGAATAGCACTAGCCAATATCTCCTCTCCAAGACACAACCCTAGGAACCTCCGTCTTGCAGTGTCCAGTTATGCCCACTGGACACTGCATACTTATATGAGTTCATGAATTTAACAAAGAAATTGATCTGTACCAGGCTTGCTCTCCCAAGGAGAGTGTCGGACACACTTCAAACCAAACACTCTGCTTCAGGTCGAATAAACAAACAGATTTGTTAACTATAAAGATAGATTTTAAGTGATTATAAGTCGAAGCATAACAAGTCGGAGTGGTTACCAAAATAAAATACAATAAAATATAAGCACACAGTCTAAACTCTCAACCCTATTAGACTGGGCAGCAACTAGATTAAGCAGTTTTTCTCACCCCACTGGATATTGCAGTGCTTAATATACAGGTTTGTTCCTTAAACCTGGGCCAATCTCCTGTGCTGGAGTCTTGTCTTTTTCTCAGTGTCTTAGTTGCTTGCAGCCTAGGTGGGGGCAGGAGAAGAGGCCAAACATATGGCCCCTCTGTCTGTTTTATACCCTCAGTCCATGTGCTTGGGGAACACAAGTCCAGGCATGTCTGGGGCATTGCTGAGTCTCCAAGCAAGGTTGAACAATTCCCCTGGGGTAGTCTCATGCAGGTGAGTCATCGCATTGTAACTCCCTTGCTGGACAATGGCTGTTGATGGTTGTTTGACACCCCACCCGCACGTTGGTTACTTTCCTTGCTGTTGCCTCTAGGGAGCTAGTATCTGGCTGATTCCCCAACGTACAGCATGTTTTAGTGACAACCATACCACACAGTTCTCATAATTTCATATGCATTGATGATATACATATATGGATAGAGAAATGACTTTCAGCAGATCATAACCTTTCCTCTGATACCTTACAAGGCCTGCTTTATATGTAAGATCACGATTATATGAAAATGAAGAATATGTGGATTACAGCATGCTCCCCCAAGGTATAGAATGTCACAATGGGTTGTAGTTATTTAATGATTCCCAGTATGGGATGATAGGTGGCAACCAGATGTGTGCGGTTGAAGGGTTGTTTTCCCCCCTATATTGAAGCAGGTTCTCTCAGGGCATTTGGGTGGCCTGTTTCATGATGCAATCTATTTTTCTGGTGGTGTCCTAGTTTTGTGAAGGTGGTATTAAGGTGTACATCCTGGACTTTCTCCTCAGAACATACTCCGTGGTAGCTGAGTGTCTGGCTGTAGATAACAAATTTCCTAGTATGTTTGGGGTGGTTACTGGATCTGTGAAGGTAAATGTGGTGGTCTGTGGGTTTCTTGTACATAGTTGTCTGTAGGGGGTCCATTGTTGAAGCTGATTGTGGTGTCCAGGAAGTTGATGCTGGTGTGGGAGTGTTTTAGAGAGAGTTTGAATGGATGGGTGGTGACTGTTGAAGTTGTGGTGGAAATCTGTGAGGGAATTTAGGTCATCTGTCCAGAGCATGACTATATCATCGATGTAGCTCAGGTATATCACTAGTTTCATGGTGCTTTTGTCCAGAAATGCTTCATTGAGATGGCCGATGAATGGATTGGCATATTGAGCAGCCTGCCTAGTACCCATCGCTGTTCCGATGGTTTGAAAAAAATGTTCATTGTTGAATATAGAATTGTTATGGGTGAGGACCAAATGGATGACTTTGGTGGTGTGTTTGTGATGAATATCTGAGTGTTGTCCATTGTCTTATAGATATTTGAGGCAGGCAGCAATGCTGCCTTTGTGAGGGATTTTGATGTATAGGGAGGTGGTATTCAAGGTTGTTCTGAGGGAGATTGTTAATGTTGCATAGTTTCTGGAGGAAGTCAGTTGAGTCACAGAGGAAATTGCCCCTTTGTGAGGTGAGTGGTTTGAGGATGGTTACTATGAGTCCTGATTTTCCTTCACTTACATTGCCATGGCCAGATATGATGGGTCTGCTTGGGTTCCCTTGTTTGCGTATCTTGGGAAGCATGTAGAAGGTCCCTGAGGTGGGTTCATGGGCGATGAGGCTGTAGACTTTCTCGTGGAGTTGATTGGGGAATGATTTGATGATATCTTTAAATTCCTGGGTGAATTGTGGTGTGTGGTCATCTTTGAGCTCTTTATATAGGTGCTGTCAGAGAGTTTTCAGTTGGCCTTGTTGACATAGTCATCACAGTTGAAAACTATTGCGCCCCTCACTTTATCTGTTGGTTTGATCACTATCTGGGGGTTTGATTTCAGGGACTGTATAACTGTCCTCTTGGTGGCAATGAGATTGTGATGGATGTTACATTTGTTAACGATTTCACAATCAACTATTTTCCTGAAGCAATCAATGTAATGTTTCAAGAGTGTGGTTTTGTTCACTGTGGGGTATCCAGTCAGATGATACTTTTTTCTTATGACTGTCGGTGGGGATGTGGTAGTTGTGGGTGGTGTCGTCATTGTCCTGAAAAAAATTATTTGAGGCAGAGTCAGCAAAAGAATTCTTCAGTTCTCCACAAGCCAGTACGGTATTAAGTTCTGTGGCGGGGCTGAAGTCCAGTCCCTTGGACAGTACAGATAATTCAGCTCCAGTTAGGGGTAGTCTTGATAAATTGATGATGTTAGTGTGTCATGTAGTGTCCATGTGGTAGGTCCTGTTGTGATGGTTTCTCCTGAAGGTGGTGTGCCATGGGCTGTGGAGTTGTTGTAGTTGGTTCCACTTTTTGTTTTTTCTGTTGAATGGCTGTCATCAGGTTTTTAGAATAGTTGTTTTGGGTTTCTTGTATGCTCTTCTGGTAGGTTTCCTGATATTTTCCCTTCCAGTACGAGAGTATGTGATGATTTCTTGTTTGAGATGATCCCTTCTGGACCTTCTAGTACCTGCTGCTTAATGTCCTCCTGAGATACTAGGGGAATGGAAAGAACGTTATCACCTTATATGACCTACATCACTTCTTCCACTTGGCTTCCTCATTTTGGCCAGGTGGGAGATAGCATGAGAATAGCTTTCCTTGTGCTGTTTCCTACCCAGTGATGGATAGTGAGACAGGTCCTCTGGCCTGCAGGGATGTGGGGGAATTAAGTTCACTAATGTAAACCTTAAGAATGCGTCCATGACAGTCTAATTCTCCCTGACTTGGTTCTACCTTTCCTAAACTCTTCTTGAATGTCATATTAGTCATAAAGAAACCGACATATATCATTTTGCCACTAACACACCATGTCTCCCTAGTTCCCAACCTGCAGCTATAAAAAGCGATGCTTTCCTCTCAAGGTTGCAATTATTATAAAAACAGCTGTAAAATACAGCACTTAGAGAAACGTCTGTGAAGCACCCTTCAGTTAATACCTGATATCAAAACAAATCTGTTTATTTTGCAATGATTTATACAAATGGTCTGTTTATAATAAAACTTGCTTAAACAAACCCCAGATTAGATGGGGATAGTAAACCGTGCATGACGGTCTTGCTGGGAAGTGTTCCATAGTAAAATAAACAGAGGCTGTAGTAAAGCATGTTCATCCAGTTAAGCATTATAGGGGTTTCCCAATGCAGAAGAAAGCTGGAGCTCAAATGACAGGTAGAGGACGTAACTAAAGCACAAAGGAATTATTGTGTCAATTAAAATCAGTGTCTGGATGTACTCCTGACTCTGTGTGCAGGAGGCATGTCATGTATGCAAAAGGTACACGCCTCCCCTTTATAACTCCAGACATGTCTCACCTCATTCTCATTTCTCTGCCATTGCAGGAGTCTTGGGCATTGGTGCACCTCAATCCCTCCTGTTCTCTATCTGTAGCACATACCAGTTTAGTTTCCTACAGGCTGTAATGCTCTGGTCTAATTGCAGTTGTTGGACTCGGTGTTGAGGTGGCCTGTGATGTGCAGGAGGTCAGATTGGATGATCTGGCTTTAATCTCTATGACGCTGTGATACTAGGCTCTCTGGGCAAACTTCACCTCAGTGCAGAGGCCTATGCACCACTTAAACTCTCTAAAATTGGGCTTAAGTGGAACTTTACTATTACTTAGACCTTATATTGCGATTGCTTTTCACCTCTTAGAGCTTGTCTTCCCTAACTCAAGTCCCCCTGAATGCAACTTGTCAGCTACTAACACAACCACCCTCTTATGTGGAGGCAAGCTATCGCCACTTGAGTGCTGCTAGTCCTCTAACACCTTCCCACAATCCCCCTCATGTCCAGAGAGGACAGACAAGTTCTCCCACAATTCACTGGGAAGGAATTCCTAGAGTGGCTCAACGCACTGCAGCACAAAGAACTATGAGATGTGTCCCTGGGAGACTTAGCGCCACAGCACGAGTGAGTGCAGTGCTAGTGCGGACACAGCAGATCGAGTGCTATTTCACAGTGTGGCCACTCTCACTCAAGAGGAGTAACTTGGAGTGTAGATCCCCTGAGTTAACTCTGCTGTGAGGACATGCACTTAGCGCAGCAGTCACCAGAAGGGCATAGGTCAAAACCAACAAAGGGAGTTAGGCCTCACTTGTAGCCCAGTGACTAGGGCACCTGACCATGCTGTGGAAAATCCTGATTCAATTCTGCCTACAGGTGGTCCACACACCCTAACAAAGCAGGATTGTGGGAGGAGGCAGATGGTGGCTCTGCTAGCCCTTAGGAGTTAGCAGGAGCTCCCAACCAGCCTTCCTTTCACCGGCCAAGGCAGACTCTCACTGCCTCATTTGAGCTGAATTACAGTCCATTCTTTAAAAAGTAGCTATTTAGTTTCTGCAAAGTTTGAAAGTGCTGTTGGTTTTATTTGGTCTGGGTTTACTTTCTCTGATCTTGTTTTTAGCAGAAGGTGGAGGAACACGAGAGCAGGAGCCACGCTTTAGAAGAGTCCCAATGGAAGACAGTGTCATCTAGCAACGACAGGAAGTGCCCCAGGACTCCCGGGTTCTATACCTGGCTTCAGTGCTTAATTTGTAATGAAAGAGGTGCCGGGCCTCAAGCAATTTTTTTACTTTCATAACTGTCGCAGCAAGCCCAGAGATGCCGGGGCTACCAACGTCCAAGCCTAGTGGTGCCAGGATTCAGCCATGGCAAACCCTGGCAGAAATTAAGCACTGCCTGGCTTGTTTACACATTTGCTCAGAGTTAACGTCTCTGTGCCTCAGTTTGCTCTCTCTAAATGAGATAGTAAATCATAGTTCGCAGGGAGTGTTGTGAGGCCCAGTCAGTTAATGTCTGCAAAGCACTTGGGGATCCTGGAGTCTTTAAGTAGCTCTGCTGAGACGTATTTTTAGAAAGGCTTTGTTGTGTGAACTATCTAGCCCAGCAGAACCATAACGTACAACACAGCTCTGGGAAGTTGTTTTTTTTTTTTAGTGTCCTGTAAGGGGTCGGACTCACTCCTGCGGCGCCTCCTGCTGGTCGTCTGGGGAATCAGCTCAATCCAGCCTGGAGCGCCCTCTGCAGGCCGGTGATCCACCTTGTCCTTCGCACTGGCCCCCCGTGTCCCTCCCAGGACCCCTGGCAGTACCCACACATGCTGGGTCTCCCCTCCCAGGGGAACCCCCGCCCACTAATCCCACCTCGCCTCAGTGTAAGGCTACTGCCAGTCATCTTCTAGCCCCACACCTGGAGCAGACTGCAGTATCAGCCACTCATCACAGGCAAGGAGGGTTTGGACCTGCTGCCTTGGCCTACCTCTGGACTGCCCTCTGCAACCCTCAGTACCCCTAAGCCTAATACTAGGCCGCAGCCTGGGGCTTTCCAGGCTGGAGCTCCCCAGCTCCTCAGCCTTTCCCCAGCCCTGCTCCACTCAGGTACCCTGTCTCTAGCTCCCTGCAGCCAGGCCCTTCTCTCTCTGAGTGCAGAGAGAGACTCTTGAGCTCCTGGCTCCCAGCCTCTTTATAGGGCCAGCTGGGCTCTGATTGGAGCGTGGCCCAGCTGCAGCTACTTCCCCAATCAGCCCAGTCTTCCCTGCCCCAGCCTTCTCCCAGGGCTGTTCCAAACCCCTCAGGGCAGGAGCGGGTGTCCACCCTGCTGCATGGCCGCTAATGGATTACGTTTTCAAGAGTGGCTAGAGATTTTGGGTGGCCTGAGATTCGGGTTCCCAACTTGAGATGCCTGAAACGGGCTTGACCTGTAGAAACACCCACCTCTGAACGTTAGGGCTCATGAAGGAGTCTCCAGTTGGGCACGATAAAATCGGGGCATACAGCATCACTGGTCGCTATTATAAATATTGCTCAGTGTGTAAAAAGACCTAATATGGAGGGGGGGGGGAAGAAATGTACCTTATCGTTCCAAAATGAATGAACTGTCACCACAGTACTTTAGTGTGTAATTGTCACTTGTAAATAGAAAACATTTAACATCAACTTCTCTGACAGCTCAGTAAACAGAGCACTTCTGAGTGAAAGCTGATCAGATTTCCTTCTCCTATGTAAATACAGCTGGTTTTTTACAAGTGAGCCTTATTCTCCTGAGGGCAATGATTACAGCTGTGTGAAATGTTTTCGCCAAAACTTTTTCTGGTGGAAAAAATGCAGATTCAGTCACACCGAAACAATTGTTTTGTTACTTTTCAAAATGGCCAATGAACTGAAAAATCTGTTAGTCACCCACTTCGAGTACTGCTGCCTCTTTCCATTTAGTGTTGTGAAATGAACCTGGAACCCCACTAATTATCCGGGCCCCTTCATGGGGTTTCTCAGACTCAAAGTCCACACAAGCATCATGTAGCTGAGTTTTCCCACACAGAGCTTATATGAACCTGCAGCAATTACCGTGAACTGGGAAAGAGCCTGGATAGACAAAAGGCCACTTGCAGTTAATTCTGCTGACATCTTTTTCATTGCTTAACAGAATTGAATTTGTGGGGCCAGATTCTCAGGCTATGTCTACTTTTAAAGAGCTACACAGCTGTGCTGCTGTAGCACTTCAGTGTAGACACTCGCTACAGCAACAGGAGGGGTCCTTCATCGCTGTAATTAATCCACCTCTTAGGACTGGTCTACACTGGGGCGGGGGATCGATCTAAGATACGCAACTTCAGCTACGAGAATAGCGTAGCTGAAGTCGACGTATCTTAGATCGATTTACCTCGCGGCGCGGGATCGATGGCCGCGGCTTCCCTGTCGACTCCGCTTCTGCCTCTCGCTCTGGTGGAGTTCCGGAGTCGACGGGGAGCGTGTTCGGGGATCGATTTATCGCGTCTAGACGAGACACGATAAATCGATCCCCGATAGATCGATTACTACCCGCCAATCCGGCGGGTAGTGAAGACGTACCCTTAGACAGATGGTAGCTAGGTCGACAGAGGAATTCTTCCGTCGACCTTGTGCTGTCCACACTGGGGGTTAGGTCAGGGTAGCTACGTCACTTGGGGGTGGATTTTTCACACCGTTGAGTGTTACTTGATACACGTTTTCAGTGTAGAACAGCTCTTAGCTGGTATAAATAGTCAATGGAGTTATGCTGATTTACACCCTCTGAGCATCCGGCCCATGATGTTCACACGGATATGGCAGAATTCTCTGTGAAGAAGGAAAGACAAATGTCATCTTTCTGGTCCGTCAAAATAAAATTTAAAGCCTTAAAACATCAATTCTAAACAAACCTCAAAACTGTCCGTTTGTGTTTAGCCAACTCTGGCTAGATGGATAGACAGAGACATGCCCCTGCGTGTGTGTGAGAAAGAGAACATGAGACCTATGCTGTGTGTGTGCGAAAGGGAGAGAGAGACTTGTCTGAGAGAGAATAGGACTATATATTATACTCACCTCTCTCTATATGGCAATATATAATAACAGAAAGAGCATATGTCATGATGTGGAATCAAGTTTTTGTCAGCAGAAGTTTGCCATACTATTCAAGAGGGAAAGTCACCAGTGAGATCTGCAGGCAACTAACAAATGCAAACTAAGGAAATCTTTGCTCCGCACCACATCATCATTTATTCTACATATGCCACATATTTAACAACAACAATAATTCAGAATGATTTTGGCCCCAATCCTGCAAATATGCACATGCTTAATTGAGCAGAGGTTGCATTCAGGCATAAGTGTTTGCAGGACTGGGGCCACAGAGCATTAATTAACTTTTTCTTTTTAATTATTCTTTCCCAATTAAAGCCAGACTTCCTTATTAACTGTGAGTCCCACTGTACAGACTCTTGCAGAAGAAGAAAATTAAATTATCTAGAATAACTTTTCCTATATATGAAAATAACTCAGTTCTAAAGCCTGGAATCTCAGAGTGAGCACAAAGCATGTGCATGTGCTGTGTGCGCTACTGGAAAGCCAGAAATCTCCTTTTTCCAGGGGTATAAAGTTGTCCTTTCTCGCTCGGATGTGCCATGAGGTGTCGCCCATGCTGAGCGTTGCGTCAGTGTAATTTTTGGGGTGAAGTCCTACCTGTGGAAAAAGAAGGAAACATTTCTCTGGCAGGTTGATGAACTGAAACTGGCCATTGTCTGAAGCTGCTCAGACGTTTAGAATCCTAGAAGGCGATAGCCAAGTGACAAACTGCAGAGCCATGTGATGAATTTATTTATCATTTCTCCAAGTGCCTTACCTGCCCCCTAATCTATCTCTGCAGGAGCAATTCTAACTTTCGGACTTCAAAACAGCCACTTAAAACTCTAATTCCAACCGAAAATGTTTCCTATTACCCACCATATATGGATGTCCCTGCCTCCTTCGTGCTGCCGATGTTAGATGCTTTCCTGGAAGGTGCAGTTCCTTGGGCTGTGTGATTACATGAACATCTCAGCTTTAATTAGGAAATAAAAAAGAGCTTCTACTCCTCCTGGTTGTGCAGAAAAGGTTAAAAAATGTGCCCAATTGTACCCGAAAGGCTCGAAAACTAGATGGTAAATAAAAAACAACCCCAAATATGTACTTTATTTTTTAATAATCTCATGAGTTTTGGAGGCCTGACTCATAATCTTGGATCCATGAGGTTGGCGATAGTGAACACCATACAGAGGCGTTAATCTGTCATGGACCCAGTGGTAGGTCTAAGGTCTGATCTGGGAGCATTATTCCACTGGAAAGCAGACAGTCCCTAGTTTTTCATTGCAACACAGAGCATTTGTTTCTATTCCTGGAACTTCCCATCATATTGACCCTTAAGCTCTGAATGTTATGTCTAGAAGAGTTATTGTTTCAGGCATTTACAATTTATTCTTTATAATGCTCTTCATTCAGCCCTGTAGAATTGGCTACCTGGTAAGTGAGGGTGCCTGCTTTAAAGACAAACCAAACCCAAAAGACTCCTGATAAAAAGTGTAAATCTTATCCAGTGCATGTGTGTTGAATACGTGGCATGCACAGGTTACATGATGGGGTGGTGCGGTTTCAGCACTCATTTGGGGAGACCTGCATAACTCATGCATGGCTTCCGTACTCACAAATAATGAAGCTGTCTTAAAAACATGCTGATAGTGTGTGTGTGTGTGTGTGTGTGTGTGTGTGTGTGTGTGTGTGCAGGGCCCAGACTTTCAAAAGAGTTCAGTTCTCAGCAGCCCCCATTGCGAACAGTTGGAATTGTTGGGTATTGAGCACTTTCGAAAACCTGGCCCTAGTAAGTCATTGGGACCACATGCCTTTCAGCCTCAAGGCCTCAATCCTCCTCTTGGATCGGCGTGGGCACCAGAGTCCACTCCCATGGATCTGACTGAAGGCCCAGAGCTGAAGTCTCCAGTTCAGATCTGTTCTCATGCCTCTACCTATTTTTGTTGAGCCTGCTTCATGTGCCCAGTGCGGTGATAGTGTTACTCAAGCAGATATTATCCACTAGAAAATTGACTGAAAACTGCCACTTTATTGCACCAGGGCCTCAGAACAGCCTTCAGACAATCAAGACACCCAGCCAATACTGAACTGATCCAAAATTTTAATTGGGAAAAGGCTCTGTATCCCATTAGTGAATCCCTGAGCCATCCAGTCCCCCCGGGCAGAATTCTTATTTAATCCAGCTCGAAGTCAATAGTGATTTACGTTTCATTTACTTAAACCATCTTAACTGAACTTCCACACTCCTCAGGCATGGAGTGAATCTTAATACATTGTAATTACTGTACTCCGATTGATGCAATGCTATGAAAAGCTATCACAGAGAGTATTAATAAAATGTAAATTATAAAAAACAACTTGGTATTGCCAGAAATTAATAATGCGCTAGATTTTCTCTTACATGCTGCTCATTACAGACCTGCCTTTGCGTTCTCTATTAAAGTGAGTTATTCAAACTATTTGTATAGTTGTGCTCAGTACGAAGTTATATACTGTATGTTTATATCCCAGTTAGATGCACTGCATGGGAATTTTATTAATCTGTTATTTCTTTCAGGCATTGATTTTAGTGGCATTGCTGTAATGCTCATATGACAAAAATGAACAGATTGATTCTACACATATGGATTAGTTCTCTTACGAGTTGAGGGTAGGTAGGTTTATCTTGCACTGTAACAATAGAATTCATCACTGTATTATTTACAAGAGCCACAGATGTCTGAGTTGCTATGTAGACGTACCCTAGGAGGCCTGGTGAGAAGGGGCTGCTGGGGAGTCAGAGCAGGAGATGCGAGCTGTCACAGAGAGGAGATGGTTCCTGGGCGAGGCCTGCAGACCGGAGAGCGGCAAGGGTTTTGCTTGCTGGCAGCACCAAGGCTGGAGAGGGCTGAAGGCAGGAGGAGCAGCAGCAGAGGGCGATGCCTGCTAGGCTTAAGCCAGAGAACCAGAGCCCAGGGCCAGAAAGAGTGGAAGGAAGTGGCGCAGCAGAGGGCTTACCTGCTGGTGTCACCTTGCTGGAGAGCTGGGGCCCAGAGGAACCGTGAAAGGCTCCCAGATGAGAGCATTCCCACTGGGAAGAGTGGGGTTGTGCCCCACACTGACGGGCTGGGGTGGCTGTCCCAGAGGAGGCTTGCTGACCAGTCCAGGTGTGGTGGAAGACACCAGAATGGAGCTGAGTTTTTAAAGACTCCATGCACAGGGTTGATGTGGACTATGTTGTGGGGGTTTGGGGCTTTTGGACTGTGGTTTGCTTAATAAACTGTTGAGGGACTTGGCGGGGGGCGGGGAGGGAAGGACCAGGTGTCATGTGGCACAGAGCACAGTGTCTGCAGGAAGACCCAAGGTGGCAGTAATGATGGGGAGCACCTATTCAACAAACCTGTTTGGCAGTGGGTTGGAAGGACCTAGAGGGGAGGAAGGCTCCCAGAGAGAGAAACTGGATGGATACAGGGATGGACGCAGAAGCTAAACAGACCACAGTGGGTATGCCGACCCTGACTCAAAGGGTGCAGCGGATGCAGAGGCAGAAGCAATAAGGCTTCCGGAGAAGGTGAAGTCTGCAGAGCAGGGCTGTCATGCCGCTTTGCAGCCCCAGGAGTTTCTGCAGGAGAGGCACCTGGACACTGCTGAAGAGAAGGCTGACGGCCGATCATGGAGGGTGAGCTTGAAGAGGAGTGAGACAATCTGCGGGCCCAGCTCTGTGGCAGAAGGCATCTCTACCCATGGTCTTGAAGGGGTGGGTATGTGATCGGCTGTGCAACTCCCACAGGTAAGGATATAGACAGGGGATATCAATGCGTTGAGGAATGCAGAGTGGATTTAAAAAGTGCTGGAGCTACAGTAAGAGGTATGAAACTACCTGGCAAAGACTTGTTAGTGGAATGTAAAAACCAAAGAACAAATAGGGAAGCTCCTTAGGACAACAGTGTGAGGTAAAATAAAGATAAATTGTCAACTGCCCAAATTCCTCACAGAAATAAGAGGGGCAGCATATGGTGCATCAACTGAAATAAAACAAGGAATAGATGCAGATAAGGTGATAACCGCTAAGAGGCTAATTAGCAGAGGAGGATGTGATAGCAAACCCTCAACAGCTGTGCTGGTCACATTTAAGGAAAGAATTCTATCAGAGTAACTTTAGGGTCTCAGGTATTCTGGACTAAGGCCTATATTCCTCCTCCTGTGAGATGTAGCAGGTGCCAAAGATTTGGTCATGTAGCAAATAATTGCCAAGGGACAATACAGTGCAGTAAGTGTGGAGGTGGTTATTCATACAATAATTGTGAGGAAGGGACAGAACAAAAATGTGGCAACTATGGAGGAAAACACTTAAAACACTGTAGTGTTTCAGTATAGGCACTACCAATGATGGTGGGAGGGCTTCTCCTGTTGGCCTAGGTAACCCACCTTCCTGAGAGGTGGCTGTGAGATCAACAGAAAAGGTCTTCCGTTGACCTAGCATTGTCCACACCAGGAGTTAGGTTGGTATAGCTACATCTCTGAGGGGGCATGGATTTTTCATACCCCTCAGAGACATAGCTCTACCAATGTAAGTTTGTAATGTAGACCAGGCCTGAGGCAAAGCGAGCTAGGGAAATAAAAAAAACTAAATTACCAATAACATCTCACATGCAGAAATTGCTAGGAGGGATCCTAAAAAAAAAAAAAAAAGAGGGGGGGGAAAAAAAGGAAAGCTGATATGGGGAAAGGGACTAGCCAGCAACAAATTAATGGGAAGGAAGTAGTGAGTGACACTGGAATAAAAGGAGCTGACATATTACTTACAGAAATGGAGAGATGTGTTGCATTTATGATTGAAGTAATCAATTGTACATCTCAAACCGGAAAGAAAACAGAGAAAATGAGAATTATAATTAAAGCTACGGCTAAGTACCTACGGGCCAGCAACCTGCCAGTGGAGCCACTTCATACTTTCCTAAGTGAAGGAAATACTGACAGTTAAAAGAATGGTGGTGACTCTTTCAAGCTGAAATGCCCATAGCCCAATGAGCATGGGCAGGAATGAAAGAAAAATATTACTGACGTGACGACAAAGCCTGATATAATATGCATACTAGAGACTGGGTTAGTAGAAAAAGTACACTATAAAATCTCAGCATATGGCTTATATAGACATGATAGAGAAATAGGAGCGTGCGGAGGTGTCTGCACCTTCATTAAGGAGAACTTGAACGGCCTTGAAGTAGAGGTTAAGAAGCTAAATATTGAATATAATGCTATTGAGATAGCAGTACAAAGCAATTCCGCGTCTCTAAGATTTATAATGTCTATAACCCATGCAGAAAACTAGAGGCTATGGACCTGAAAGCATTAATTGCGGATGTCCATGCCCATTCATTATCTGTGGTGGTCTCAATAGTCACAACAGATTGTGGGGAAGTAAGAAAAAATGTTACAATGAAAAATGTTTAGAGCAATTCTTTGGAAAGAATAATGTAGTAATATTAAATGATGGAGCACCTGCCAGGTTCAATATAGCTGATGGAAACCTAACATGCCTAGATCTGGAATAGCTTCAAGCACCATAGCAAGTAAATGCAGCTGGGAAATTTACAAAGAAAAGGGAATGCACAGGGATCACTTGGCCACATTAATTACATATCAAGGAAAAGGAAATACCGAAGACAAAGATACGATCCCCACTTGGAATTCAAAAAAACCAACACATTGGAAGCAAAAGTGAGGAACATGTGACTGAGCAATGTGTAAGTGAAGGTACTGGAATTCTGTAGTTGTGTTACCAAGGGACTCATAAAGGCATTCAGCCTAGCTATTCCTAGGATACCAACACTACTTAAAGACAGGAAAAGTGTTCCCTGGTGGAGCAAGGAATGTGAAATGGTAATTAGGGAAAGGAATAAGGAGCATAAGACAGCAAAAGATTCCTTAAATAATGAGGCCTTACACATAAAAAAGACAAGGCAGTTGCCCAAAGGTCTATAAAAAGAGCAAAAAGAGAGAGCTGGAGAACATACTGTGGGAAAGTAGATAAAGCGAACACTACAGCAGAGGTATATACACAAATTAGGAAAACGAATGAAATAACAAGAGCCACGTAATGCCAAGCCTTGCCATTGCAGCGCATGGAGTAACAAGCTGCAACAAAGGAAAA
>NW_020664487.1:11673079-11675579 GCF_002925995.2 Terrapene triunguis | reverse complement strand
ACAGTACTAGGTACTAGCAAAGATGACAACACAAAGCTAATCTATAATGACCATTGGGAATTAAGTGGCGGCCGAGTAGGACAACAAAATCAAAATTCCTGATGTAAGTAGGGTCCGGAAGTAGATAAGGGATCTTAATGAAAAGAGAGGATTGAAAAAGCTATGGGAAAATCACTAGAAACCGCCTCCCCTCCCCGACATAAACATGGAATTATATAATGACATAAATAAAAGGAGGAGACTGATAAATATACACGATATAGCAAATCAATGATTTGTGATAAGTGGGAACGCAATTGCCAGATAGATACAGACAGCTCCAAAGAGGAAGGAACAGGAAGAGTGGGAGCAGTTTTCTGCATGCCCTGCCTCAGATTCAAGAAATCTCTAAGGGTATGTCTACACTACGAGAGTAGTTCGATTTTACTTAAATCGAATATGTGGAATCGATATTGCAAAGTCGAACGTGTGTGTCCACACCAAGGAGAGTAATTCGACTTTGTGAGTCCACACTAACGGGGCGAGCGTCGATATTGGAAGCGGTGCACTGTGGGCAGCTATCCCACAGTTCCCGCAGTCCCCGCTGCCCATCGGAATTCTGGGTCGAGCCGCCAATGCCTTCTGGGTAAAAAAAATTTGTCGTCATCCGTCCGTCACTAACGCCCTCCCTCCCTCCATGAAAGCGCCGGCGGGAAATCAGTTCACGCACTTTTCTGGTCAGTGACAGCGCGGACGCCACAGCACTGCGATCATGGATCACGCTGCGACCATCGCTGCACTTGTGGCCGTTCTCAACACCTCGCAGCTTATCATACACCTTTCCCTGAGGCAGATGCAGAGAAATCGGGCGAGGAGGCTACGGCACCGCCGTGAGAGCCTGAAGTCGGAGAGTGGCACAGAGCTGTCAGAAACCACGAGCCCCAGCGCCCAGGACATCACGGTGGCAATGGGGCATGTGGATTTTGTTGAACGGCGATTCTGGGCCCGGGAAACAAGCACGGACTGGTGGGACCGTATAGTGCTTCAGGTCTGGGATGAATCCCAGTGGCTGCGAAACTTTCGCATGCGGAAGGGGACTTTCCTCGAACTTTGTGAGTTGCTGTCCCCTGCCCTGAAGCGCAAGGACACCCGCATGCGAGCAGCCCTCACTGTCCAGAAGCGAGTGGCCATAGCCCTCTGGAAGCTTGCAACGCCGGACAGCTACCGGTCAGTCGCGAACCACTTTGGTGTGGGCAAATCTACCGTGGGGGTTATTGTCATGCAAGTAGCCAAGGCAATCGTCAAGGTACTGCTCCCAAAGGTAGTGACCCTGGGAAACGCGCAGGTCATCATAGATGGCTTTGCCGCGATGGGATTCCCAAACTGCGGTGGGGCTATCGATGGGACTCACATCCCTATCCTGGGACCGGACCACCAGGCCAGCCAGTACATCAATAGAAAGGGCTACTTTTCAATGGTGCTGCAAGCACTGGTGGACCATCGGGGACGGTTTACAAACATCTACGTCGGATGGCCGGGCAAGGTTCATGACGCTCGCGTGTTCAGGAACTCTGGTCTGTTTAGACGGCTGCAGGAAGGTATTTACTTCCCAGACCACAAAATAACTCTTGGGGATGTGGAGATGCCTACAGTGATCCTCGGGGACCCAGCCTACCCGCTAATGCCCTGGCTCATGAAGCCCTATACTGGCGCCCTGGACACAGAAAAAGAACTGTTCAACTACCGTCTGAGCAAGTGCAGAATGGTGGTGGAGTGTGCTTTTGGCCGTCTCAAAGGGAGATGGAGAAGCTTACTCACTCGCTGTGATCTCAGTGAAACCAATATCCCCATCGTTATTGCAGCTTGCTGTGTGCTCCACAATCTGTGTGAGAGCAAGGGGGAGACCTTTATGGCGGGGTGGGAGCTAGAGGCAAATAGCCTGGCTGCTGATTACGTCCAGCCAGACAGCCGGGCCATTAGAAGATCCCAGCGGGACGCCCTGTGCATCCGGGAGGCTTTGAAAGTTAGGTTCCTGAGTGAACAGGGCAACCAGTGACTTTTCAGTTTGTGGACAGAAAAGCTGAACCTGCCCCCGTTTCTTTACCCAGTTCATTTTGACTATCCTCTCCAGTTACATACCCCCTTCACCCCCTTCCCCTTCCCAAAAAATAAAATCATTTCTATTTTGTTAATTAACACCGTTGTCTGTATTGCTGTTTTCGCGGGAATATTTTAAACCGGGGACGCAGACTGTGGCGGGGGGCGGGTTTAGTGTTCTGATGCAAATGATGCTTCTAAACTCCCGGAATGACAGGCTCCGCACTGGTGGTCTGGTTATTTCAATGGCGCCTGCCAGCACTCCTGGGGGGGACTGTGTGTATGTGTCGGCTATGTGACTTTCTGGCAGGGGGGGTAGGGTTACAGATCCCCTGCTGTGTGGATCTGTGAGCCAGGATAAGGACCGCTGCATAAGATCTGTAACTGCCCTCCCCCGCCACAAAGTCACAGAGCAACCCCCCCC
>NW_020664487.1:11670319-11672979 GCF_002925995.2 Terrapene triunguis | reverse complement strand
AGAACATGAAAAACACCTCCCAGACTGACCAGGGTAACCAGTGACTGCACTGTGTATGTGTCCTGATGCTGGACCTGACACCGCCTCTGTACCCTGCTAAAGGTCACTGTCCTGTCCAATTACCAAGCCCCTTCCCCCCCCTCCAGACAGACTCTCCCTCAAAAGAACCTGACTGAAACAGTAATGAACAGAAACAAACATTTTATTGCGAACCAGACATGAAACGTGGGGGGTGAAACTTGGACGGGGGCTTGTGTGAGGTGGGTAGGAAAGGACTTATGAAATTTTGGGGAATGTCAGCCTTCTAGTGCTAGAGCAGTCTGCAGGGGTTGACAGAAAGTTTTAACGGCCCTTGCCGCCCCTCCTTCTTTGGACTTTGGGTGAGGGTGGTGTGGGACTTGGTGGCGGGTGAGGGCGGTTACAGATAGACTGCAGCGGGGCTCTGTCCTCCTGCCTCCGGTCTTGCAGAACATCCACAAGGCGCCGGAGCGTGTCCGTTTGCTCCCTCATTAGTCCAAGCAGCTTTTCAGTAGCCTGTTGGTCCTCCTGACGCCACCTCTCCTCCCGTTCCATGACTGCTCGGTGCATTTGTGACAAGTTCTCCCTCCACTGTGTCTGCTGGGCTGCCTGGGCTCGGGAGCATCCCATTAGTTCTGAGAACATGTCTTCACGCGTCTTCTTCTTCCTCCGCCTAATCTGCGCTAGCCTCTGGGAGTGTGCTGACAGGCTGGGTTGGGAGACAGTCGCAGATGTGTCTGTGTGAATTGTGAAAAGGGAGTGAATTCCTGAGACAGATAAATGAAATTGTATACAAAGAACCTAGTCTTTCTCTGTGAACAAGACCATGCACTGCACCTCTCACATGCGCACTCAGGACAAGGTCGAATTTTCGGCCCTCGCCTTCAGTGCCTGTGGACTTGCGGTGGTCTTGGAGTGATCAGAGAACTGTGGCTGGAGACCTGAACTTCTGGAGCGGGCAATAATGGTAAGCCGGAGACTTGTGGCTGCTTAAAACTCCAGCAGTAGCACTGGCCTCCTTTCACATTGAAAGCAATGCCAGTCTCTGCTGCCAGCAATCAGGACAGCATCAACTCTGCCCCTGTCCCACCCCCTCGCGGCTGTCCCAGGGAAAGATCCCTGTATGCTGCCCCTCTCCCTCCACCGCGTGGCTGTAAAGCAGTCCCAATACTAACAGTCCCCTCCCTAATTCAAAGCAGGGCGTCATGAGCGACATCACCCTCCTGAGGATCCCGGACACCCAGAGAGAACGCATGCTGCGGGAAAGCATGCAGAAACCGGGGCCGTATGCCGCCATGCTATGTCGGGCCATGATCCCTGAGTACTTGATTGTGGCGTGGAGGGGACATGTCTGCTACCACGGAGGGCCCACTAAGATCGCCCTACCCCGGAACCTGATCAACAGGCTTGAGATCTACCTCCACGAGACCTACGAGGAGTTCTCCTACGAGGATTTCTCGTCAATCCCCGGCCACATTGACCGGATTTTCGCCTAGGTGCACTGGGACTATGGAGTGGAGCGTCTTGGGACTCGGAATCATGTAGTAACGGACATTGTGAAAAATTTTTAAAATACTTGGGACTAAATTGAGAAGAGCCTAAGACAGAGAAATCATGAAAACCCATTTGTTACCTTTGTAAATATTCCTGTTTTGTACCTGATTATTTTTTACTAGTTTACAGCACTTTTATAAACATACATTGTTAATAGTATAAATATTACCGTTCTGTTTTAAATAAATGTTTACATGTTTACAGCACTTACTGCTTGATCCTTCCCCTGATTCTGTGTCCGGGGTAAGGGATGGGGACAGTTGGTACGGGATCTCGGTAAGGGTGATGAAGAGCTCCTGGCTGTCGGGGAAATCAGCGGTGCCAGCGCTGTCGACTGCCTCGTCCTCCTCATCTCCTTCTTCATCTTCCCCGTCCGCTGTCATGTCCGACGAGGAACCGGCCGCGGACATGATCCCATCCTCGGAGTCCACGGTCAGGGGTGGGGTAGTGGTGGCGGCCGCTCCCAGGATGGAATGCAGTGCCTCGTAGAAACGGGGTGTGTGGGGCTGGGATCCAGATCGTCCGTTAGCCTCTTTGGTTTTTTGGTAGCCTTGTCTCAGCTCCTTGATTTTCACGCGGCACTGCGTTGCATCCCGGCTGTAGCCTCTCTCTGCCATGGCTTTGGAGATCTTCTCGTAGATCTTAGCATTCCTTCTTTTGGAGCGCAGCTCTGAAAGCACGGACTCATCGCCCCACACTGCGATGAGATCCAAGACTTCCCGATCAGTCCATGCTGGGGCCCTCTTTCTATTAGATTGCATGGCCATCTCTGCTGGAGAGCTCTGCATCGTTGCCACTGCTGCTGAGCTCACCTCGATGTCCAAACAGGAACTGAGATTCAAACTGCCCAGACAGGAAAATGAATTCAAATTTTCCCGGGGGTGTGGCTGGTCAGAGCATCCGAGCTCGGACTGCTGTCCAGAGCGTCAACAGAGTGGTGCACTGTGGGATAGCTCCCGGAGCTATTAGCGTCGATTTCCATCCACACCTAGCCTAATTCGATATGGCCATTTCGAATTTAGCGCTACTCCTCTCGTTGGGGAGGATTACAGAAATCGATTTAAAGAGAGCTCTATGTCGAACTAAAT
>NW_020664487.1:11646692-11655319 GCF_002925995.2 Terrapene triunguis | reverse complement strand
CTTCAATAGGCATCATTTTTATCATGCTAACTAAATAACAATGCTATACCAATGCACATGCAGCTAGCTACACGGTTTTATAATGAAAGCTGTAGTCCCAACCCTCGATGCAGCATTGCTATGTCTCAATGTTATACATAAAGCGTGTTCGCAGAGCAGTAGAGTGGAATAATTTCCACACGTTTGGGATGAATAGATAACCCACTTTGGCAACTCTAAGTGGAGCCACTTGTGAACTGCACTGCTATCAATCATCCCAAATGAACAAAGAATCAATGGGTAATCCCACGCCTTACCGTTCCACTTATCTTCATAACTGCTGTCCTGCTGGTCCCACTGGGGTATCATGAAGTGCCTTCATGCACTGTTTGGTCCATGGCAAGTAGGCCCCCTGGTGCCTGGCTTTTAGAATGGCCCTCAGGGTAAACAATAGCACTTTATAATGCTCAGCAGATGCAGGTAGGGGAGCGATTATAAATATATTAAAAAGCATCAACCAGTGTTAAGAACTCACTGATGTTTTATGATACATGGATATCAAAAGCTGTGTTCAGACTGGTTGCTACACTGAACAGAGGAATAGATCACCACACTGGCCAGTCAACCCCTCTCCTGCCCCCCAGGCCAGAAGAAGTAAGTATGGAGAAGGCTAACACTTTGGTTCTCCAAGCCAGACCACAGAGACATAAGAAATGTACCTCAATCTCTGGTTGAGAGATTTTTAGTGTTATAAATTACATTGAAAAATGTCCCTCCCCTGGCATGTTGCAGCACTACAGTGGCATGGTCAGTGCTAGACAAGAGAACCTTTCTTTAATGTTTGCCCAGAATGCGTTGTGGACTTGCAGTAAAAATTAGTCACCCAAGGGTAGTATATCTTGGTAATGATCCATTCAAGCAAGAGGGAGTTGTCACCCCTCTCTAGTCAGCTGTCTACCCTTGCCCCATTTAGAGCAGTCAATGGAAAACCATCAAAGACAATTGCAAATGATTGAAACCCCTTGGAGGTAAAGAGGACCATGACCGCAGGCGGGAGAGTGCTCTGGCTATGAAGAAAGACCAAAGACTGTTTCAGTATTACACAGTGTAGGGGCTTGTACATGCTACTACGTATGTCGGTGTAACTTTATGTCACTCAGGCATGTGAATAAGCCACCCATCTCCCCTGAGCGACAAAAGTTACACTGACCTAAGCACCGGTGTGGACAGCACTATGTTAATGGGAGAGCTTCTCCTACTGACATAGCTACCGCCTCTCACAAAAGTGTGTCTCTATAGCGCTTCTAATGTAGACTAGCCCTAAAGAAAGGCCCTCTGCATCCAATCACTGAGGAAAACTCCTTGGGGGCTTTCATGAATGTTTGGTTTGTGGTTCTTGTGAAACCAGCCAGCTCTGCAATGGACTGAACTTGGGGGGTAGGGGGGGAATCCCTACTTTATTATCTAGGACAAGTAACAAGAACAAATGGATATAAACTGTCCATCAATATGTTTAGGTTTGCAATTAGACAAAGGTTTCTAACTATTGGAGGAGTCAATTTCTGGAACAGCCTCCCCAGAGGAGCATTCGGGGCAAAACACCTAACTGGTTTCAAGATTGAGCTTGGTAAATTTATGGAGGGGAAGGTATGATGAGGTTGCAATGGCATATCTTCCATCCCTGAATTTTACTGCATTACTATAGATAATTTCCCCCCAGGTGTCTCGCTGGTGGGTCTTGGCCACATGCTCAGGGTCTAACTGATCACCATATTCAGGGTTGGGAAGGAATTCTCACCCAGGTCAGACTGGCAGAGACCCTGAGGGGGTCTTCACCTTCCTCTGCAGCACAGGTCACTTGCTGGTTTGAACTAGAGTCAATTGTGGATTCTCTGTAACTTGAAGTCTTTAAATCAAGATTTGAGGACTTCAGTAACTCAGCCAGAGGGGAGGGGTCTGTTACAGGAGTTGGTGGCTGAGGTTCTGTGGTCTGTAATGTGCAGGATGTCAGACTAGATGTTCATGATGGTCCCTTCTGGCCTTAAAGTCTGAGTCTATTGATGTGTAGACCCAGATTTCTGTTTTATGGTTTTGTTTCGTGTTGTAAGCAGTTGTTTCCATCACTTTCTCTTGGTTCTTTATTCTCTCATAATTACACCTTCTTTTGCTTTATTACAAAACTGCAAGTGCTGTGTGGTTTACATGAGCGGTGGTTTAAGGTAAAACTGGTAAACTGAGATACACTGCTCCTTTGGTGCAGAGGTTCTGGAATTTGTGAGTAGCCAGTTCCAGGGGCTAGATACCATAGGGTTAAAATGCAAGGTGATTCAGGGATTGGGATGCACCTATGGTTAACCTTCAAGGCAGAGTTAGGGCTGGCCTAGCCCGGAGGAGAGTGTTCGAGTGGCTTGAAGTGGTATCAAGGACTGACCTCCAGCTACCACAAGAAAGACCCCCCTCACTGGAGGCAGGGGTTAAAGAGATGACTGACCATCCTAGATGCCTTGGGCACTGTCACAGTCACCCAGTAGGCTGATGACAGAGCCATGAATAGAACCCAACTCTCCTGAACTACTAGATCCCACTGTCCGTACAAGAAGCCTGTTAGTCAAAGCATTGCTCCATTACTCAGTACCTGTGTTTGGCTGCACAAACGGCGGCAGACAAAAATGAGTCAACTCCTTTTCATTCACATCAGAGGGAAGATAGTCACATTTAAACAACCCTACTTACAGGCAAAGCAAAATTTCTGTGGCCACAATTAGCTTTTCAAGTGTACTGTCTAGTGGCACATCATGTCAATGCTGGGCAAAAGTGAAGAAGAGTTGAAAGGCTTTTGATCCACCGAGACCTGAGATTGCAGTGCTGTGTTTCACCTGCAGCAATTGGCAACATTGCTGGAGATTCAAGCCGTCGGAGTCTGCCCCCTTCAGTCTGGCCTGCATTACAAAATGCTGCCATGTCTCCACACCGCTGAAAGGGATCATTTAAGGAGACATGATGTGTGTCCTCTTCTACACTAATGGTTAAACTGTGCTTAGCAGCAAGTCATCCAATTCTATTGTTGGCTGCTGTGCTCAGACAGTCAAGAATATTTTAGCATAGGCACGGCGTAACTCTAGGCAGAGGAGATGTCATCCGCTCTTCCAGGGGTCACACAGAGAAGCCAGAACTCAGTCCAAGAGAGGAATGGAGTTTCACAATGTGCTCGTTTGGATTCTGTTATGGTACTGGAAAAAGTTACCCAGGGAGGTTGTGGAATCCTGTCACCGGGTATCTGTCAGGGATGGACTAGGTTTACTTAGTCTTGCCCCAGTGTGAGAGGAAGGACTACATGTCCTCTTGAGGCTCCTTCCAGCCCTACTTTTATATGATGATATGCTCCCTAATGCAGAGCGCACACACTAGGCCACCCTGGTCATTTACGTCCCACATTTGCCCTTTTGCTTTGTTTTTTTGGCGAGGGGGGCAAAGGCAAAGAAAAACAGCCTCAGAAGAGACTCAGTTCCTGGATCTTTTCTCTTGGGGTGCATACTCCCCTCCCATAACTCCTTTCCAGGTCATCACACACCAGTTATTCAGGCTTTACCTGGGTTAAGCAAGTATCACTCTTCTTGATGTAGCATCATTCTTATTAGTTTCACCTCTAAGGGCCAAGCAGTAATTTCCATTCCAATCACCCAATGACCTACCTTTCGGGTTGCATTGCTTGTGGTTTGTTGTGTGTGGGGTTTTTTTTAAGGATCTGTTCCCACTCAGACATAAGGAAAGGAAGGATGGTCTTGTGTCTAAGGAAAGGTTGGCTTTTCCGGCTACTTTACCCTGCATACAGAATTCAGAAGGATTGGGGGTCCTGATTCTGCTCTTTTTATTGGAGTGACACCAGACTCGCTCTACTTCAGTAACGCCCGTGTAAAAATTGAAGTGACAGGCCCAAAATTAGTGCTGATTCCATACTGGGAGCTAATCTCATTGACTAACATGCTGTAAATTTTTTTCACAATGTGGAATATTTTTTTGTTATGAATTCTAATTCTATTATTACTTGCTGTGTATACACGCTAATAAAGTTAAAGGATACAATGACACCCTTATATAAATACAGCTTTCCACTACTTTTAACATAAATGTAAAGAAACCCACAAAGCAAAATCTGCCTTACAAGCCAGATTTTTCAATAGAGCTCAGCTCCCATTTAGGTCCTTAAAAGCCAGATTTTCAAAAGGGGCTCAGCACCCACTGAGAACAATGCGAAGGCTGCATGACAAATTGCAACCAACAAAATCTCTATATAGCTAAGGAGTAAACTGTAAAGGAAAACTGCAGTGACATTAGACAGTTTGTGATGGAGAAAGCTGCCATAGGCAATGTTGGAAGTCCAAGGGTAGATCTATTAAAGGGCAATCTTTTTTTTTTAAAGAGTGTTAATGGTATTAAACAACTCTATTGGAGTTATAAAATCCCTTATTAAATTAACCCTTTCCTGAGCAAATTCTCAAAGGGATTATACAGATGGCAAATCCAATTGCAAGGTGCACACTGCAGAGTTGGCTTCTAATTGCCCTGATCTTAGAGAGGAGCATTCCTACCTCAAGGCAATGTTTTTGCCAGAGTTTTAGCTGGAACCAAGAAACCCACAGAACTGGAGGCTGCGGGACTCCATTTTGGTCAAATGAACTTAGGTGGAACTTGGAAGTGCTGCTATTTATACCTTTAAAAGCATCGTCTGGTGTTAGGAAAGTGGCATTGCAAAGGAGACATTTTTGGGCTGAAAACTACAGACCAAGGCTGACCGCAACATTTTGTGAAATTGGTGCCCAATTTGCTGAATCGTTTCACTAAAAAAAATCCAAGTTGTGTTTCAACATTTTCAAAGCAAAACGTCAAGTTTTGAAATTTTACTTAATTTTAAAATATTTTCAAAAGACCTCAAAGCCGAAATGGAATGTTTTGATTTGGGTAGAATGAAATGTGGGGTTTGCCTTGACATTTTTTCAACTGTTTTTTTTGCTGAAAACTTTGAAAACGTGTTTCGGGTCAACCCCCAAACCATTTTTGTTGTTGGTAAAATCAGTTACTTGCACGACTCTATGCACAGCAGCTTCCCATTGACGAGTGGGAAATTGGTAGTGCTTGGCAGGGGGGTGGGGGGTTGGTTGATTCTAATCCTGGTTCCTTTGTTACATGGGTGGTTTGCTGGTGGTGGGCCCTTTACTTTCTTCTGGGCAGAGGAAGTGAGGTGGTAATCTTTGAATTTTCCATATAACAATGAAAAGCTACACGCCCGGAAATGGGGAACAGGGAGGTAGTCAGGAACGTCAGATGGAGGGCCCCAATTGTCTAAAATTTACAAGGGATAGGCAAAGAGACTACAAAACTAATTTCCAATGGCCAGGAGGTCAATCTAGTCCTTTTATACTGAAGCATTAAAGAATCAATCAGATGCTGGCTTGCCATTAAATCTGGAGTTTATGAAGAGATTATCTTTTTACTGGAATTCTGCAAGTCAGATTAATAATGTGCCTTTTATGGCATCTTAAAATAAAACCTCTTCTGTTGGAGTTTACAGTGGGCTCATAACCTGCCTCTGCTTTTCCTTTTTCTGTTGTTTCTGCAGCCAAACTCTCCACTGCTACAATTGCAGTAGGACCCAGTTTAACAAAGATTTCCAGCAGGCACTCTTGCTGTTTTTCCTATGCATCCAAAGGGGAACTGCAACCTCATGGTCCTATTCTACACCATGATGGTGATTTTAAAATAAAGATTGCCCCATAAATGTCTGTAGGGATTTAGACTTCAATGTACTAAGACCATGTTAAGTAACTTATATCTTCATTAATCTGACAGGTGACAATTGTTAAAAGCAAAAACACAGCACTAGAGTCCGGGGCGATTGGATTGATTCAATCAGAGGAAGAGGCAGCATTTGTATCAGGGACATCTGCCCTCAGAGTGAAACTGATGTGGGTAAAAACCTCCCAGAGGAAGGTGATTGTGCCTACAAAGTTTGGTTGGGGATAAAGATCTGGCTCTGCTCCCGATGAGTTTCTTACTCAGTCTGTTGAACTGCCAAAGAAACCCCAAAAGGGTACAAATTAGTCACAGTGACTCAAATCAACATGTAAGACCTGATTGAATAATCAATGATGACAAGAAAGACATTGACCCTATAATGCTGCTCGGCATCGGATTCAGTAGGTAAGTTGCAATTGGTGGAGAACTCAGATGAAATGCCAATATTCTGTGCTACTAATTTGGGCTCAGTCAGGATCACATCCCATTTTTCGCGAATCTGTTGAATGTCATTGATAAGACTTTCAATGTTATCCCTCTCAACATCAAGTGTAGCATTGAGTGCTTCAATTACCAGATTAGTTTGGTAGATCATTGTAAGTAGCTTCATCCACAAAGATGACATCAGAATGCATTCAAATTTGGACATGTGCTTCTGAACAGACTGAAGTTCAGTTCAAGCCTGTGCAGTGAGATTGAGAGATTCAAGCTCATTTAAAGCCTTTCTCACTGAATTCAAATGCTGAGCAACTGGTTGAACACCATCAATCCATGCAGACCAACTAGTTTTGGACATTCAATGCAATGAAACAGAAAGATATTGCTTCAGAATTTCCCACCTTTGTGGACTGCTACTGAAGAGATTGTACATTTGCTGAACAGTTCCAAAGTAAGTAATTGCCTCCTTGCATGATTCAGCACAGTCAATACCTACAAGGTTCAGTGTGTGGTTTCCACAGCTGGAGAAAATACAGTTTGAACTATGCTCGAGCAGAACTGCTTGTACACCTTGGTACTTCCCAGCCATATTAGATCCATTGTCATAGGCTTGACCAATGCAGACTTGAAAATCTACCTTAAAACCTTTTAGAATTGCTAGTACTCGAGCAGCAATTTCTTTTCCAGTTTTTCTCGTGAAATTATCAAACAAAATAAAACTTTCTTCAATTGAAAATATTGAGCTGTCTACAATCTTAACATATCGAATAACCATAGTAGTCTGTTCCTTGTGAGAACAATCTGGAGTGGCATCAACAATGATTGAAAAATACTTGGCATTTCGAATCTCATCAAGAATTGTTGTTTGTACGAATGACTCACATGTCTCAATAAACTTGTTTTGTATGCGTGTGGAGAGATAATGGACTTGCATGCATGCGCTTTTGACTGTCTTGCGATTCTCAAACACATTTAACATGCTCTGATAAAAGTAGGTCATATTTGCTGAGGAGCTCAACTATGCCTAAAAAGTTTCCATTTGCATGATTACTAATAGGTTGACTGGAACCAAAGAAAGCCAATCCCCGCTCAGAAAGAAAAAGGATGACATTCAGGGTGCGCTCAAGAAGTTTTTTCCAGTTATTAGTTTCTGTAGAGATTTCAGTCAAGAGTAAATTCTCAACTGAACTTTCAGCTCATGCTGCCCTACTGGCTGATTTCCATGCAACATAGTTTTCTTTGTGTGATGTTGAACTCTCATGTGATGGTATTCGGTCTTTCAACTTCCTCCAACCTCTGTTGATGTTCCATCCTGATTGATCAGAGAGAACTCATGCATTTGCAGCACTTTTGTTCAAAATCAGGGGGTAGCCGTGTTAGTCTGTATCCACAAAAACAATGAGGAGTCCAGTGGCACCTTAAAGACTAACAGATTTATTTGGGCATAAGCTTTCGTGGGTAAAAAACCCATCTGAAGAAGTGGGTTTTTACCCACAAAAGCTTATGCCCAAATAAATCTGTTAGTCTTTAAGGTGCCACGAGACTCCTCGTTGTTTTTGTTCAAAATGAAGCAGGGTGCACAGTACAGAGAGTTTTTCCGTACTCCAGCATAACCAGTCTCTTGTACAAGTCTCACCATTTGGAAGAGTGTTTGTCAGCAGACGAGTAAGGAAAGCATTATTATGAGCATCTCATAGAATGTTACTTGGAATTTCAAAACAACTAATTGCATTTGAGTAGCATTGCTCTTGTCAATAATTCCAATGTCAGTCACAGTCAAACCTGTAGTACTCATGAATTGTCTTGCTGCGTAAGATCTACATCTTCCTGTTGCTGTTGAGTTTCTTGATCGTACACAGGATCTTCTGCTGCATCTGTTACTGTTGGCACATCTCCTTCTTGACTACTGTCCTCATGTTCAAGTATTGGCATTGAAATATCACCTGTTGCAGTTACGGAGTTTTAATTATCTGTAGCATTGTTTGTTGGGTAAGGTGTGTTGTTTTCCAGTGGTTTGAGAAATGCAGTTATTGGCTTTGAGCTCTTAGCTGCTGCTTCGCTCAGTTGTTTTCACCGTCTCTTGCTTGCACCACTTTCAAATCTCCTCTTCATAGTGATCTATCTGGTCAATATGTAGCCTATCCGCACTTGAAATATTCAGCTGTAAATAAGTAGCTTATCTACACTTGAAATCTACTGTAAACATGTACACAAATGCTGAAAAGACTTAAAACGAAGGAATACTAATTAAGAACACAAAATGAAACAGTCAGGTTATTATCCTTATCACTGAATCAAAACTCAAGCATGCAAGTTATAATATAACAGGCTGAGCTGAAGACAAAGGGATGACATATAGTAAACACCAACACGGCTACAGACAGAGGGATAAGCACTGGAATGGGTTCCTAGGGAGG
>NW_020664487.1:11610462-11646592 GCF_002925995.2 Terrapene triunguis | reverse complement strand
ACACACACACACACACACACACAAAAAGTGGCCGTGCCGCCCTAGGATTGGGCGGAATGCCGCCTCGTTCAATCAGCCGCCCCAAGCACCAGCTTGCTCGGCTGGTGCCTGGAGCCGGCCCTGGTGGTGGAATCTCCTCCCTTAGAGGTTTTTAAGATCAGGCTTGACAAAGCCCTGGCTGGGATGATTTAGTTGGGAATTAGTCCTGCTTTGAGCAGGGGGTTGGACTAGATGACCTCCTGAGGTCCCTTCCAACCCTGATATTCGATGAGTCTATGATAATGTCCAAAAATTTCAAACATGTGTCCTCACGAAACTCACTGTACAAGATTGTCCTCACAAATTTTCCCCTTGAATCTGGGCCTATAGACTACGAAAGCCCATGATGATGGCCAAGCTACCAAGCTAGGGGGTCAACCAACCAACCAGTCACCTCTTTTAGCTACCATATGAAGATACTGTAATAATGAGGAATTCTCACACATAAATAATTCCTTAGTCGACTAGACACAAAACTATAAAGACACTAAAATGTAACAATTCTCTCTTTCAGCACACACTTGATCCAGCACCAGCCACTAGTAGTGGTTTGTTTATATATCAGCTGATCTGAGAGGACACGTTCATCGCGGTCTAATCTTGTGCCATCAGAACCGATATATTTTTATTAATATTTATGAATATTTTTAATTCTTTAATATGACAAATTCTATATCAGTTAGGTTTGTAGGAATCCCCACACCAGCACAGATCACACCAGGTGTCCATCTAGCTCTGTATCTTGTAACCACCAGCAGCCTGCACCAGCTGCTTCAGAGGAAGGTGCAAGAAACCTTTGTTATAGGCTGACCTGCTCCCTGAGAAAATTTCTTCCTAAACCCCATTAGTTTGAGGCTGGCTTACGCACCAGAGCATGAGAGTTTATATTCCCTACTAATACTCCTCGGATAGCCCTTAGGCAATGGAGCTACGGCATTTTATATCAGTGGCAATCTGGCCTTAGCTTTTATTTGATGTTGTATCCCAAGGTGTTTTTGTTATCCATTTAGAAATGATGCAATTCTTTTTTGAATCTTGTGGTAGTGAGTTCCACAAGCTTATAATGCCTGGTGTGAAAAAAAACATTTCCTGGATTGGTTTTAAATTTTGCTGCCTTTCAAATGTCATTGAATTTTGAATGCTCGTGTGTTAAAAGAAAGTGAATAGTAGTTCCCAGTCCAAGTTTGCTATGACAGACATTATTCTGTACACTTTTATCATGTCTCAACTCATTTCCCCCCTAAAGTAAAGAGACCTCTTCCAGATGGCCTAGTGGGTCACTTCTGGCCAAAAAGTATTATTCTTATTCTAACGCTTGAAAAGATTATGGAAATTCAGCAGATATTTTATTAATGACAATTTCTGGTGATGTTAAGCAGATATGCAAGTGACATCAGGGTCTCTGTCCCTCCCTGGATGGCTTCTCCTCCCTCCCTTGGATTACATAACAGCTCTTGAAAATGCCTCCAGGAGGCAAGGAAATGCAAAAGGTAAATGTAGGAATAGCATAATGGTCAAAATACTTAATGTGAAACAAAATGAAACACAGAAAAATTTGTTAGAGCTAAAGCTCAGGAAAACATCCTTAGCCTACAGAGCGGGGTCTAGAGAGCTAGCTCCTCGCACCTCATGAAAAGGACCATGTCATGATATTTATCACTATTTTTAAAATCCATTTTTCCTGCTCACCGCTTGTAATACCCATTTGGAAACATGAAACTGAACTATTTCCTCACGGCAAAATACTGCTCTTAAATCCACTTGGTAGATCGCCACTCAACTGTACTGCTCTACTGATATGTTCACAACAGCCGTGTAGGTTTGGCCATGGACTTGTTCCCCCCCCCCCCCCCGTGGTTTAAACGCGTTATACAAAATTAAATGTAATCCTACTATTCGCCTCTCGGGCCCTCCCAGACTTCGCCATAGGTGGGAGTCTGCCACAGCAATCTATGGCAAGCATTATGGTCCATAGCTCAGAATTCTGGTGTGCGGCTCCGGAGACCCGGCTTGTTTTGCCTGTTCACTTGCTGTGTGAAAGTAACTTCACCTCTCTGTGGCTGTTTGTACAGTGCCTCGCACAATGGGGTCCTGATCCATGACTGGGGCTCCTTAGGCACTTCGGTAATACAAATAATAATAATATGCAGACAAAAACAATGAGGAGTCTGGTGGCACTTTAAAGACTAACAGATTTATTTGGGCATAAGCTTTCGTAGATAAAAACCCACTTCTTCAGATGCATGGAGTGAAAATTACAGATACAGGCATAGATACACTAGCACATGAAGAGGAGGGTGTTACCTTACAAGTGGAGAATCAGTGTTGACAGGGGCAATTCAATCAGGGTGGATGTAGTCCACTCCCAATAATTGATGAGGAGGTGTCAATACCAAGAGAGGGAAAGTTGCTTTTGTAGTGAGCCAGCCACTCCCAGTCCCTATTCAAGCCCAAATGAATGGTGTTAAGTTTGCAAATAAATTGTAGCTCTGCAGTTTCTCTTTGACGTCTGTTTTTGAAGGTTTTTTTGTTGAAGTGTGGCTACTTTTAAATCTGTTATTGAATGTTCAATCCCTGTAACAAACCCTGTTGCCTACTCTGTCCCCATATCTACTCAAGCGACACCATCAGAGGACCCAACCACATCAGCCGTGCCGTCAGGGGCTCGTTCACCTGCACATCTACTAATGTGATATATGCCATCATGTGCCAGCAATGCCCCTCTGCCATGTACATTGGCCAAACCGGACAGTCTCTACATAGAAGAATAAATGGACACAAATCAAACATCAGGAATGGTAACATACAAAAGCCGGTAGGAGAACAGTTCAATCTCCCTGGACATTCAATAACAAATACCCTTGCTGTGTGTGTCCAAAGGAGGTGGTTTGTTAGTAATGGGAGATGATGCAACACTGTAGGAGAGACTGTTGCAATCTTCTTCTGAACAGGACTTATCTCTAGGTGTGCATGGCTGGGCTGATAATGTTGGGCAGAGAGTGGAAAAGGGAAGAGGCAGTGACAAGAACTGAACATAAAAAGCATCACTTTGAGGTATGTCCTTGCTTGAGGCACTCACACACTGCAGGGCACCTTAATGGTGCCTCTATCCCATCTGCTTCAGAAGAAAGATTCCTGAACCATTTCAACATTAGTATACATCTAAACAAAGGCCTCAGCCTTGAAAACTGGGGGCTGAGAGTTCAGCACGTAAATCCATATTTAGGCAGCAACATATCCATGGCAGGGACCTAAGCACTGATGGGTATTTAGGCTCCTAACTTTGAAAGCTGGACCCGTTACATTTTTGTATAACATTTTGCTAATGCAGAAGCACCTCTCAATCCTGTTCGCACTGAGCTCAAAGGGAGTTTTGCCATTGGCCACAGGACTGGGCTCAAGATCGGATTTTCCAAACGTATCGCTTATTTCATGTTAAAGTACGAAATGGTGCAGTGCACTTTGAGGACTCTACCTCTCAAGGACCGTTTTATTTTTACCATCGAGATGAACAAAGTGTGGTGCACAAAGCAGCAAATACACTAGGCAAAAACCTGTTAGCAGGACAAGAAGTAACTTCCCCACAGCCAAGTTCTCAACTAAAGCATCCCATGAAATAAAAATTATATAGCAAGTTTGCTCCCAATCTCATTGAAGATGGGTAAAACCTTAGGTCTTGTTTGGCAGTTTTTTACCAAATAAATCTGCTTGGAGGGAACCATGGCTGCTAAATCCAAAATGTAAAATCACAGGAAAGCCACTAAATATTTGTTCTAGTAACCTATAAATTGAACACTTAGCTTGTCTGTATCTCTTCCTGTAACTGTAACCCACTTAGCTCTGTCCTGTTGTGCATATTTACATATTTCTTTGATCTTACATGCATATTACTTGATGATTTACGGAAGCTACCAGATCCAGCTCTCTCCTGCTGCTCCTCGTCAATCTAATCCATCCTGACTGCTCTCATGATACACAGAGCCCTAATTCTGTCTACTTATAGACTAGCTGGAAACCCTCCTCTGGGAGGAGCTTCTTTTATAACTGGTCAGTCCTCTACTTTGGATTTTAACTCTCAACAAACAAAGCTCTGGAGAAGAGAGAGGAACCAGAAGTAGGTGGGTTTTTAAGCCAAAAGGAAAAGACAGGCAAAGAGATTGTGGACGCTACCTTCTCTGAAATTAGAAAGGGAATGGGGAAAAAGGGGAAGGAACACAATATTTACTGTAAACTTGCTATTATGTGGACTAGGGATTACATGTTTCCTTATTACATATATGTGCTATATATATATATGCCAGGTTTCTACTGAAGCTACTACTTGATTTTTGTCACCTATATTAAATTACTATTGAGGTCTAGAGTGCCTGTCTTTGTCACGGTTCTGCAATAATCAGAGGTACAATAGGTCTGTGGGTCATCTTGATATGCCTCTGCCTCTACCTTGGTGATGTCACATAGATGAACAGATTAACTATTTCCAGATAGTTTAGTTCCAGATTTACTATAATATAAAATGATAATTTTATAATGTGTGCAGGGCCAGATTATGACATTCTGAGGCCCTAAACTATGTCAAGTGTAAGAGCCCCCATACCATAAAAAACAAATTGATGGATTATTTTCACAGAAAGGCCATTAAATACATAAACACGAAAGCTTTATATTTGCATGTATACAAAGGCAAAGTTGTAAAAATAGAATAATAATCTAACTAAAACACATGTCTTGCAATATGCCTGTTTGCACTATAAAATCGTTTCAAATTAACATATTTTCATCTATGATTTCTTAATTAGTAGATATGGAAACTTTATATCTACAGCAACACAAAAGCAGTTACAGTTACACAGACCTGCTTACTTAATGGAAGCAGGACAACCTGCAGTATGTCTGTTTACACATCACATTCATTTTAACACTGAAATTTAAAACATTTTCTCTTGTGATATTTGGAGAGCAAAGACATTGATGATGTCCTCAAATGATAAGCTATGGAGTTTGTCACTTTCGATGCACAGAATGCTTAGCGCGGATAACTTTTCTTGCAGCATTTTCTAAGCAGACATCTCTTTGCATTCGCTTCTCTATCCTCTGTCTCCTCCATGACCACTAATTAATCTCGAGTAAACACCTCGGATACACAGAGTGACAACAAGCTATATGTGTAAAAGAGAGAGAAAGAAAGAATTTACCAGAAAAAAGACTGGTAATCTCTAGACAGGCATTGAGAAAGTGAGAAAAACTAGCCTATATTCAAGCAAATATAATGAATATTATAGGCTTTAATAGCCTATAAATCATATATGCACATAGATTGAAATAACTTGGTCACCAAGTACTCAGAATATTTTGCTATATATGTATATCTTCCTTCACTTCTCTCAAAACCCTCTATTTATCCTTTTGTCAGAACTCTTTGATATTTACTGTGAAGGTTCCTGAAACTGACAGAGGGAAGCCAACACAAATTTATCCTCCTCGAGATCCACCCGACCCAAGTCCATAAGAGGATCACTTGCAAACTCAATCATGTGAAGCACGGATGGTGCATGAAGCAGAAAGCAGCATGCGCACTAAAATACACAATTGTACGTATGTACAGATCAAAAGAAGAAAGAACACACGAACAGTTAAGAAAATGAAGAAAAACAGGAGTGAAGGCACTATACGACTGAGCATGCTGGACGGTAAACAAAAGATGGTGGTCTTCCAGCTATTACCAACCAAGGGGGACGCTATACATGACGTCACTCCTAGGATGAGTCCCATACGAGTATGAGCTTGACAGATTGCTTCACGACATTGTAATCTCTGACATCACATTTTTCCCGATTTTATCGGCAGTGAGATTATTTATAAATTATGAAGGCACAGTCAGAATTTTACCAGTACCAGCTGGCAAACAAAACCTTACCTTAGGAGACTGATAGCAGACTTACTTGTAGAAATACTAATTTTAGAAGTGCAATTATCATTTTTTACTCAGCTCTGGCCTCCCGCCTGTCAGTAATGAACAATTTGTGAAAGGTAAAAGGGTAGGGTAAAAGTATTTTTGTAGCCAGATGTGTATATTTTTGTCATATTTGAACCAAAATATCTATATTTAAAAAGAATCTTCTTTTTCCCACATCTCCTTTATTTATCAACCGATTTTGATAACATTTGAAAAGGAGCCAGTTTTTTTCTTTTTTAGAGGCCCCTCATATTGCGAGGCCCTAAGCTGTAGTTTAGTTAGTTTATGCCTTAATCCAGCCCTGAATGTGTGCCGTGGGCGTGAGTCCTTGTTGTGGCACTTTCTATTCTCATTCTCATCGGTGTCATGAAAAGGAGACGTTAACGTTTGTAATGCCCAGTGGTGGTGCTTGTGGAACTTCTTATCAGTTGAACTTCTTAAATCATCTGAATTTGGATTGGAGAGCCACCGGCAGCGCTTTCTCACAGGCTGCCGAAGCTGTGTAGATGGGGAATAGGAACGCATTTCTAATCTCAATAAAGTACCTTGGGGAAAGGTCAAACTCTTGCGGGGTAGTTTTGCCTGTCACTCGGCATACTGGGAGCCCAAGCACCTTGGGTTTGTGACCCAGATTGAGTTTGTTATGTGCAAAGTAACCGTATGGCTCCTTTCTCCTGACAGGAATTGATATTACCATTGGGAGGGGGAAATTAACCCACTGTGTTTAATCTAGAGGAAAGATTCTGCCAGCCCATACTCATTTTGAGTTAGTAGCTTACTATGCATTTCCTCCCACTCCTCCTTTCATAGATTCATAGATTCTAGGACTGGAAGGGACCTCGAGAGGTCATCGAGTCCAGTCCCCTGCCCTCATGGCGGGACCAAATACTGTCTAGACCATCCCTGATAGACATTTATCTAACCTACTCTTAAATATCTCCAGAGATGGAAATTCCACAACCTCCCTAGGCAATTTATTCCAGTCTTTAACCACCCTGACAGTTAGGAACTTTTTCCTAATGTCCAACCTAAACCTCCCTTGCTGCAGTTTAAGCCCATTGCTTCTTGTTCTATCCTTAGAGGCTAAGGTGAACAAGTTTTCTCCCTCCTGCTTATGACACCCTTTTAGATACTTTCAATGGGACTAATTGCAGAGGGAGGTGTTTCATTGGCGTCAGGGTTAAACTAGTTCTGCATGGTCCGTCCCTGACATGCTCACACTGGTAAGCGGCTCCTCACAGCTGCTGCCCCACTGAAGTCAATGACTTGAGAAACTGCCCCCCCTGTCACATTGAGGTATCAGAGCTTTACAGCAGCTTCTCTGAGTTCTGCCTTGAGCCACCTCCTTCGAGTGGCACTCTGTTATGGGTGGGATTTTCAAAAGCTCTCAGCAGTGCCCTAACTCGGCTCCCATTGAAGCCACTGGATGCTCTCCCTGTGACTGCAGTGGGAGCAGGCTGAGGCCAAGGCTGAGTGCTTTTGAAAATCACAGCCTAGATTATGTTACAAGTCACATGAGTAGGCCTCTGGGTCCAGTTTATGGGTCATTGTAATAAAGAGTGTCACATTCTTAGCAGATGTACACAATGGTAACTGCACACAGTCTCACCGCATTAGTAACGGCGACAAGGCTCGGCGGGCTGGTGGGATAACCGCAATACTCAGGTTTGGGGAGCGCAGAGGCCAGGTCAGATGCTGAAATGCTGTGTAACCAGAGTGAGTAATGCTTACATTTTATTTTAAGAAAAAAACACTTGGAGGGAGTGATAGCTCAGTGGTTTGAACATTGGCCTGCTAAACCCAGGGTTGTGAGTTCAATCCTTGAGGGGGCCACTTAGGGATCTGGGGCAAAATCAGTGCTTGGTCCTGCTACTGAAGGCAGGGGGCTGGACTCAATGACCTTTCAAGGTCCTTTCCAGTTCTAGGAGATAGGATATCTCCATTAATATATTTACTTTATTTTAAATCAAACCTGCAACACGTGCCACTGTTATACGGGCAATTGCTCCTTTGCTGCGGCTGCCACGAAACTTCCCGGGAAACTTCTTTGGGAGCCCCATTGCGAGATTGGAAAAGTGTCACAACAAATAAATCACATCTTGTGGCCCAGCATAGCGATCACTGAAACGAACTTAGATTTACCCCTGCGTTAACAAATTTAAAAGGGGCAGGGTGTGTGTATAATGTATATATCTTCAACAATCGGAGCAAATGCTGCCAAAACCCACCTATCCCCATGGATTACAGAACAAGAACACATGAGTGAGTGACTTCTTGTGGGGTCCGGTGGCACCTTAAAGACTAACAGATTTATTTGGGCATAAGCTTTTGTGGGTAAAAAACCTCACTTCTTCAGATGCAAGAAGTGAGGTTTTTTACCCATTAAAGCTTATGCCCAAATAAATCTGTTAGTCTTTAAGGCCTGGTCTACACTACGACTTTAATTCGGATTTAGCTGCGTTAATCCGAATTAACCCTTCACCCGTCCACACTACAGAGCCAGTTAATTCGAATTAAAGGGCACTTAAAATCGATTTCTGTACTCCACCTCGACAAGCGGAGTAGTGCCTAAATCGATTTTGTTAATTCGAATTAGGGTTAGTGTGGCCGCACACCACCGAATTACTGTGGTTAAAGTAATGGGGTAGTGTGGCCGCACACCACCGAATTAATGTGGTTAAAAACCGAATTAATGTGCTTAGTGTGGCCGCGCACAATCGAATTTATACAACCTGTTTCCCAAATTCGAATTATCTAAATTCGGATTAATCCTGTAGTGTAGACATACCCTAAGGTGCCACCGGACTCCTTGTTGTTTTTGTGGATACAGACTAACACAGCTACCCCCTGATACTTGACTTCCTGTGGCTACCCCCTGATACTTGACATTAAAAAAATGCCAAGACTATAGCCACTTGGTTATTCTTCAACATGCATGTTACTAGATTCAGTTCAGAACTGGCTGGCTATACCTGAAAACCAAGTGAATGTGTTTCACCCATAGATTGTACCCTTTGAGAGACTGGGGTTTACTGCATAACTAAGCTAGTGGGAACATCTCCATGGTGCCGCTTTTAAATTCCTTGGTTGCCGGGTAAATTATAGCTCGTTTGTGTAATAACTATGCTGTGCCATCAGCTGTAATTTTTTTTGTCTTCTGTTGACTATTTACTCTTGTTGAATACTAATGGATAATAATTTACCATTAGTGGAGATAGACTGCCATGAAAATGATCCAGACTACAGATCATGCATCATGGTACTGCAATGGATTTTGCACTCTCTCTTTTCCACTTTCCAAAAAAAACCCATTATATCTTTTTCAGATTTTAAGCCCCTACTTTTGAGCTAGGTTTCAAACTAGCCTCCACTTTTGCAGGTGCAAGTCCACCCATGTAGATGCCTCACTCCCTGACAGCACAGATCCGTCCAGCTATTCCATAGCATCATTCTTTTGGACCACTTAAAGGTGTGTCATTTCGATGCCAAAGCCTTGCGAAGCATTCAGACTCCCAGCATATTCCGAAACACAAGTCGAGTGGTGGACAAGGAAAATCCAACCCTACTATGCTCTGTTGTACCAAGAGAAACGTGTAAAATATGGGAGATGAATACAAACGGAGTCTATTAAACAATTAACAGAATCCTTCTGCGTAGAAGCACACAGATGCCGCTGTGTTGGGGTGCCCCCAAGTACGCCATAAAGACAAAAGGCAGGCAGCATCTGGTGCCTTTTTTAAATAAAATCTATAATTGTGTTCTAGGCCTTGTTGTCTGTGCGTGATGGTAATGGGCCTGCTAGGCATAATTAGCTGACAACTGACAAAAGAGGCCACTGTAGCTAAGAGGAGGCTGGGTGCCAGGGTCATTAGATGGATTGGGCAGCGGCCATGAGAACTTGCCGCTATGTGACTGACGCATGGGAGTCAGGAAGGTGGAGTTTGCTCCGTTCTGTCTGAATGCCGTGGGTGCTGGGAAAAGGAAGCCGGGTACAATAGAAGCAAATTAAGCAGGGCTGGCCATTTTGCAATTCATCTTAGTCCTGTTGCTTGGATTTAAAGGTTATACCAATTCTTAATAGGCACGCAGGGCCAACCCCTCGCTCTTCTTACTCAAGTGTTGAATAGTCTCTTTGAAATCAGTGGGCCTGTTTGTGCCAATAAGGCAAACAGGATTTCCCCCTGAATTTAGTGCCGCGTGGGATTTTGAGTGGCCTAACTCTTTCCCCACTATCGTTAATGGTCAAATTCCCCCTGACTTTAGCATGAATGGAGGTAGGTCACCATTGCGTGTTTCTGAAACTCCCACCCGTGCTGTGTCATTTAACTGAGCGTGTGGCCTTCAGGGATGTTAAGGGACTGAGATGATTGTAACTATCGAAAGCAAGAGTCGGTCCTCTGGGCTCCCTGGACCTGATCCAGCAAACCACTTAAGTGTTGGCTTAACTCTAAGCCTGTGAGTAGTCCCCTTGCTTTCAACAGGAGCACTCACAAGCTTCAAACACAGCAGCCAACTTTTGTGTATCGTTTATGCAAATTGCTTAATGGGATAATATGCATATTTATAAATTTGCATACACAAACCAGCTTACAGTCAACACGCCCTAGCCCAAGCAATGCTGGACATAGGGCATGGACCTCCGCAAAACCTGGCAGTGGTGGATTGGGGAAAGCTGGAGTCTGTTTGGGGTTGTTGGGTAGCGGGGTGGCAATGGAGTGCCCGGAGTTGCTGGGGGAGGGGTGTTGGCTTCCTGGGACTGTTTGTTGGGGCAGGCAGAGTGGGGACAAGGCCTTTGGAAAGGCTCCACAGCCAGGGAAAACTGAACTGAGTTAATCCTCCAAGGTGGGCACTTGAAACAGCCTTACTGACTGCAGCTGTGCTGGTTTCTCTGCTTCATCCTTCCAGCAACTCTCCTGGGAATCTCTCCCTCACCCCCAGCTACCAGTTCAGGTGGCTGGTCTTATCCTGCCTCCCTGTAAAAGAGACAGCGCCTTGTAATCCGCCCAACAGAGTCACAGCCTGAGAAACCGCCCTGCACAAACCGGTGGCAAAATCCTTCTGGCCCGAATCGCATTGGGCCAGCACCTTGGCCCTGGCTCCGGCTGCTTTGGGCTGCACGTGGCAGCCATACAAAACCGCTGGGAAGCTGCCCTAAAGGCGTATCATGACCCCAGGCTTCCTACTCCCTAATTTGGTTACCTGTGGCCACCACCAAGCTTTATGCTTGGAAATTTTATATTGTGTCACCCTCGCTCTGCGCCCTTGTTCCAAGGCCCCTGTCCCCAGGAGCGGGGCACTGGCTGGTTGATATGGAAAGTGCTCCTTGAAGGCCAGGAAAACCCAGTCACCACAGCTCCACTCCAGCTTCAGTGAACAAACTCTTACTTCATTACTTCACAGATGGGGAAAACACTCT
The DNA here is from genome assembly GCF_002925995.2 of Terrapene triunguis. Classification (NCBI taxonomy): domain Eukaryota; kingdom Metazoa; phylum Chordata; order Testudines; family Emydidae; genus Terrapene; species Terrapene triunguis. The sequence continues at coordinate 11,635,181 of NW_020664487.1, read as the reverse complement.
GGTCAATATTTGGTATATAGCAAAACCACAGTGGCCATCTTTTAAGGAAGCATACTTTTCTAATGTCTGTACTTTTCATGCAGAGCCCCCTTTCCTTGAATTGTTTGGGTAAAAAGAGGTCTAGATAATTGGGGGAGTACCTGGGTGGGTGACTCACCATGCCAGAAAACACACCAGGTTCAAATAAAAGGGAATTTTCCCTTAAAGGAAATTGGAGTAACGGATTTCTACTGTCAAATTTCAGTATAACTGTACTCAGGGAGGGCCAAACAGGTTTTTATTTTATTATAAATTTCAATATAACTGTACAGCTCTTATTATCTGGCCCTTAAGATATAAATGAGAGGAGAATGTTTGACGCTAAATAGAGAATGTAGATTTTGTATTTTTTAGATCCAATTTATTTTGCTATGAGTGTGAGGGGGGTTCAGTGACCAAGGGTAGCTACAGTTTGGAATGTTGTGCAAACCACTCTATGCCGGAACACAGTTCTCAGCTACAGAACCAATGCACATGGAAATGCAACTCAGTGGAGCTCCTGGAAAATTTTCCATCCAAATATATTTCCAACAGAAAGTGGCTTCTCAACTAAATGGAAATTTTAATTAAGAATCTATGTTCATAGAAAATGTTCAGTTTTTCTATTGTTTAGTAGCATTTTATGGAGGAAGCTGTAGGAGGAGAGTTGGCTGTTATGGAGAGTTTGTACAGCACCTAGCATGATGGGATCATGATTCACCCCCACGACTAGGGCTCCTAGGTGCAACCACAATGGAAATAATCATAACGATAAAGGCCTAGGTATTAAATTTTTTATAAAACAGTTAAGTGTAACCTTCTCTCCACGGTAACCTTCTCTCTCTCACCACTTCACCAACATGAATTACTTTACCCCTGTGAGGTAGGTCATGGTTGTTCCTGTGTGGCAAATTGGAGAATTTGGAGTACATTGAAATTAAGGTCCACATTTCCAATCGTGACCTCTAACTTTGGGTGCCTCCATTTCTGGGTGAAGGCAATGGAGTTATGTTGGTGTGGAACTGGACTGAGATAAGACTCAAGCTCTCTCCATCTTAGAGATGGACCAGCTGTAGGCCATAGTCCTATACTGTCATTCAGCATGAGTGTGGAAGTGTATAAGAGAGGACTCAGGGTCTTCTCTCTACGAGGGCTTCCCGCATGGCAGGGCACAGATGGACTGGTGGGAGGAGTGAGGCCAGAGGGTTAACTACTCTTCAGAGCTACAGATTCTCTCACCCCCCCAGCTCGATGAGATGGAGGGAGTGTAGGGAGCACATGGCCTGCCTGGAGTGCCCTCTTCAAAGTGGCTCTGCAGCCACTTGGTGCCCTTGGGGAGTGAGTCCTTAGGTCCAGCCCACTTTGTGCATCTGTGAAGCCCTGAGACTCTGGCTGGGCACCATGCTCTGAATTGATCCCCTCCACTGGCCTAAGTAATTGTGACTGGTTCCTTTCTCCAGCACCTCATTATATGCCAGCCAGCGCCATTGGCTCCTCTAGGAATGGAAGTGGGCAGGCACTAGGGCCCAGATCCAGGGAAGTTTGGAGCTTAAATACCTTGGCAGGTCTGAGTCTAGGTGAGCCTGGTGAGAACATCACTGGGATGTCATTAGGGCTCTATCAAGGCTGGCCTGGCCTTGCTTGGTTCAAGCAATGCCTCCCAGTGGCAGGGAGGCCATAAACTCAAATACCATTTGCCATTTCCTCCTGAAATCTCCAACTGAATTATTCCCGGCATCACTCACTTGAAATCAAGGGAGCTTTGTGGATTTACAGCAGTGGAGAATCCATCCCTACTGCTTGGTGGTTGCACCTGAAATGGTGTTTCAATGGGATTGGCTTTACCTGCTTCATGGCTTTAGTTTCCAAAGTTCCTGAGACGAAGTGCAATTGGAGAAACACAAAAAAGAAAGAAACGGCGCAAGCCCAGCATCGGTAAGTATTGTCATTCTGAAGAGACCGAGATTGGCCACAAGGCAAGCGGTACGTCACCTCTTTATTGAGCAGGGGCTGCCGTGTGTAATCTCCGGATGAGATGACTTTGGGGGACAGAACAATAAGGTGAGCGAATGGGATCCAGTTATTTTCTTAGGGATAAATTCCTCACCGCGAACCTTCCACTGCAATCAGTGCTGGAAAGGCTCAGCAGTGCTGGGTGAGTAAGGACATACAAGCTCCATAGCACAGGAGGGAAGTGAAGATGGGCGTTACAAAACCCTACTATCGAATTAAAAACTGGCGGTTGTAACTTGTGTTTCCCTATGTATTTAATATTTCTCTCCCGCCTCCTATGGCTGCGCTGATGGTCTGGCAGGGAGGATTCTCATGTACATGGATACACAGTTACATGAGGATAAATAGGAACAGCTCCACGCAAGTCAATGGGGTTCTCCCAGTGTCAAACTGGGGTGAGGAGAATCAGGCCCAGGCCCAGGCCACCATAGAAATGAACATTTTGGACTTAAAATGCTGCTGAACTGAAAACTGCATCCAACATTTTGAAAAGCAGGAGCCTAAAGTTCAATCGCTAAGCTCGTATTTAGGCACCTAAATACATGACCATAAGTGTTGAGCGTCCTGCAGCTGCCACCCAATTCAATCAAGCTTCAGTGGGAGCTGCTGGATGCTCAGCGCTGTTGACAATAAGGCCACTTACTTACGGATCTGGTCCAAAGCCCATTAAAATCAATGGAAAGATCCTACTGACTTCACTGCGCTTTGGATAAGGGCCTGGGTGCCTAAAAGTGAGGCTCCCGCATTTGAGACCCTGGCCCTTCAGAGCTCAGGGAGCAAAGCAGACCTCTAGTCTCCTCAGCCAAGCAGAACTTGAGCCAACCAGAATCTGAATTGATTTTTGGTCTGCAAGATTGTAAAGAAAAAGCGATTCCATCTCCACACACACAACCCCCAAACATTCCTCCAAAACTTATTTTAGTTTATTCCCCCTGAACAAAATAAATGACATTTAGTGAAGCTCCCTTCACCTACATAACCACTGAAATGATAGAACAGTCAGAGGAGAATTGGAAGGAGCGCTGGCAGATTGACTGAGGTGGATGGAACACACTGATATCGTTATAAAAAGAAAAAAACTTCGTTTTGCTTTTTAAAAGCAAAACTTTCCATGCTGCTTGACTCCCTCTAACCCCCCGTTCCTTTGCTTCCTAAAGAAAATACCCTGTTTATTTTTGTTTGCATTGCACAGAAAATAAAACTGAAATGCAGAACATTTTACTTTTGTGTTTAAGATCACAAGGAAAGAAGCCCCATCATCTTTTATAGTTCCTGCATGATCTCGGCTTAAAATGAAATACCTAGATAATGATTATTTTAAAATAAAAACCCTACCCTAAATAAAGGGGAAATTATTCTAGTACTGTATATATGTATGTATAAATGAAAACCAATTACTGAATATAAATAAGAGTGGTAAGAAATATTTTTCCCAAAGCAGTTTTCTATTCCCTAACCAAGTCATGAAAAGTGTTGTCTCTCCACCCCTAGTTTTATATTGCTTCTTTAACCAAAACAAAGAGAAGAGAGATGAAAAGATTGAGGAGGAAATGGTAAATTATTCTTGAAGGTAATACTATCAGGTCTGTTATCACATCACTGGCAGGGCGACAAGAGCTATCAATGTGCATTAGTTGTGCTCTGGGTGACATTTGGTGCCTTAAAAAAGCTGAACAACGTTGGTCCTAAATTAACAGCGACATTAATGATAATTGAATACACTGTGTGATCTCCTGTAATCAGGCAGAATTCTTTGCAAGAAATTATAGACACACCCTTCTGATGCCCTTGCACTAAATAACCCCTAACCTGGGAACAGCCCCATAGAGTTTAATGGGCCTACTGATGGAACAAGGTGCTACAGCTACTCAATTTGAGTAAGGGTATCAGAATCTGGACCATACGAATTGGTCCGTATCTGCTGATCCCAGTGATGGCCACAAATATGCCAATGGAACATCCATATATGTGAATATGAGCTAGGCATGTGCATATCTGTGGGCAGAATTGATACCTTTGTTTTTTAAATAATGAATATGAACATGGCCTTAATGCCCTAAACAGGTACTTGCAGAGAACTCCATGTTTTGTGAGCATGATGGCTCGTTTGCACTCTGCATGCGCGTTTCACGGGCATATTTTAGCTCTGAAAACTTTGCCCTAAATAGTTCTTTTTACTCTCTCACTATGTTTTGCAGCTGTGAACACGGGAAATGTCACATATAGGAAAAAATTGTTCTGCACAAATGTGTTTACATGTGAGACATCATTTTCACATCGTTCTAATCTGTTTTGTTCTCTCCCAATACCATTGTTGTTTAGCACAGACTGTAACACTTCTTGGCATTTATTTAAGGAGTGATACTACAGGAAAGTAAGTATGTTTTAGCCGCAGGGGCCAAAATCTATAAACTTGCTTTCCGCTGCTTTTTGATCCAGATTTTTCAAAGTGCATGCACACTTCTGCATGTGTTTGACTTGCATATCTGCAAACAGTGGCCCTGATTCAGGACTGCATTTAAGCATGTCCCATTGAAACCAATGGAGCTTAAGCACATATTTAAAGTTAACCACATGCTCAAATGCTTTCCTGAACTGGGGTAATTGGTTTCTGAGACGTGCATAACAACATGTAGATATGAATCCAGATTTGCTCTTTGGGGACTGCAGACATTGTGGACACATACTCTCAGGCACATGTGTTGGCTGCTCTGGGGCAAAATCAGTACTTGGTCCTGCTAGTGAAGGCAGGGGGCTGGACTTGATGACCTTTCAGGGTCCCTTCCAGTTCTATGAGATAGGTATATCTCCATATATTATTATTATTATTAACTGACACCCAGGGGATTGGACCGGGCACTTCCACAGCTAAAAAGGATCCAAGCTTCTGTAGCGAGAGGCAACAGCAACTCATATCATCTGTGGCGCAGCAGAGACGAGGCCATGTAACACAGTTACCAGTAGCAAGCTTACGCATGCACTCCTCGAAATCTGACCCTCAAGGTCTATTGCCCCCTGCCAAGGTGCTTGTAACTTCGGTTAAAGTCAATACCAGCCATGTGTGCATAGGGAGAGTAAAATGCACACACCACTAATTCATTTGACTCAGTAACGATAGTCAGTAACTGTTCTCTTTCAGTCGTTCAGAACCAAAGGCTGTAGCCAGGACCACATTAAACATCCTTGGCCATTTATACCTGGCAGACAGATGGCACCCCGTAGGATTCCGACTTAGCCATTCTAGGCATTCATTGCATCCAGGCTTGATTGTTGCAACTCTCTGAACCAAAGTAAGAAACCACCAGTGTGAGAAAAGTGACTCTTGGTTCAGAACACAGCCGGCCAGACCACTGAGAGCCTGTTACCCCAGATTCCCCGTTGACCGAGCTAATTCCAGGTTTTGATCCCCATAATTTAAACCTTCTATGAGAGTGACCAAGTCACCTGAAAGGCTGCCTTCCCTGTGTGTGCTAATGACCTTTCCCTCCCTTCCCCATCCCCAAGAGACAGTGATAACAGAATTGTCAGCTCCAAGACTGAAATGTGTGTGTGCAAGAGACAGCTCTCTCCGAAACCAGGCTGCACCCCAGTGTGTCCCCCCCATCGCACGGCATTAGCAGTGGGAGCCCCAAAATACCAAGGTCAATGTTTTCAAGCAGTGACTAGTGACTTTGGATTTTTCCATTGTGAGTACCCAACTCAAGACACGCTTAAAGGGACCTGCCTTTCCGAGGCTGGTGCTCAGGACTTGCTAAAAGTCCAGGCAATGGGAAGGTGTTTCAAGGGGAGCAAAGTGACAGCCTCACCAATCGTGTATTGTTGTCATCGCGCGATGCCCCGGAGCGCCCTCTTGTGGCGTTGTCAGTCTCACGCAGTGGGGTCATTAGCCCCCCCCACCAGGTCCTCTGGAGTCCTGCCCCTTGCATGGCATTAATGTTAATGTCCTAAAGAGTGTCCTTTGGTAGCAAACCAAAATATCTTCTGTCCGATCTGGGGTCTTCCTTCACTTCCTGTCCCTTCACAGAGTGACATCAAACAAAACAATAGCCAACAGATTTGGGATTTCAGTCTCCTGATTCCCCTGTGTCATCTGTCCTATTGTCAGAACACTGATCTGCGGGGCTCTTTCCCTCAGTCCTGTCCCCTCCCTACCAGCTGACCTCAGAAGCTAATTCTGGATTCTGCAGCTCTACGCCTCTCTTCCCCCTTAGGTCCTTCTCTAGCCTCTGCACCCAGGGTCTTCTCTCCGCTGGCTCCCCTCTCACAACTGCTCGGAACCCCTTCTTGTATGGCAACCACCCACCTCCTCCCCAACTCGGCCTGATACTGAATTGTAGGTGCAACCAGGTGGGCTAATTGGGCTCTTAGGCGTCTGTTAACCCTTGTGGTTTATACATCCCCTCACAGGCACCCAAAATAACTAGAGACGCTCCCCGACTTACACAAGCATTCTGTTCCGGAACACCTTGCATAACTCGAATTTTGCATAAGTCGAAACGTATCTCTGACCATTACGCCAAAAACCAAAAACCCACAACTCCTAGTTCTAGCTTACAGAACTTTTTCCATAAGCTCGGATTTGCATATGTCGGGTTTACGTAACTCGGGGAGCGTCTGTAGTCATTTTTGAAATGCTTGGCCTAAAATCCAGCAATACTGTGGCGTTCCACTGCTACTGTCAAAGAAATACCGTACATGTAATTAATAGCTTCAATCCATATCAGTATTAAATTTGCTCATTCCTTTGTAATAATAGCATTTTATAGTAATATCTTATAAAGATTAGACCTAGAAAATAATTCATAGTCATATATAAATAACGTGCTATTTTTACAGTATGGAAATAAAATATTTCAGACAGCACAAGACTCTTGAATATGTTACTTTATGCTGTTACACATCTCTAAGTAAACAATGAACCAGATAATCAGTCATGCTCTATGAAAGCTAAACTAAAAGATATACTTGTTGCCAAAAGATATACAAAACAAAGCTCAGATAATTAATAGCAGAATTTCCACTTAAGCAGCCTGTCTCATTACACTTGTGGTCGCTAAAGAACTTTTATTGTACCAAATGTGCACAGCCATTTTAAAAGCCCAGCACATTATAAAATGCTTCCATAGCTATGTTTTTACTCAATACTTGATTATTAGACTAGACAACACCTATGGAATTGTCTACATCTATGATAATCCCAAAATTCCTTTCAAAGAATGAAATGTGCATAATATTTTTTTTTCTTTCAAGTAGTCCCAGGAGCGTCACCTACTGGTGAACTGACTTTGCTGAATTTGTTATTTCAGCTGAAGAAAGGGTTCAGAGTAGATCTGGGTAACATTTTTTGCACCATTTTTTTTTCCAGTGAAAAATGCAGATTAGGTAACACCAAAATATTTTGCGAATACATGATGTTTTGGGAATTCTTTACAATTACATTGAATTGTTAATTAAAAAAAAATCCAACCCCTCCAAAGTTTTGTTTTGACATTTCTAAATGACTTGTTTTCATAGTTTGAAATGGTTTTCAATTTGAATTAAAAAAAATTAAAAGAAATTTTGAAACATTTTAAAATGGTCAAAATCTAAGTGTTTTCTTTGAATCAACATCAGAAATTCACAGAGCACATATCTGCACCAGTCCATTCATGAACTCAGAGACAAAAAGTCCTCAACGTAATTAGTAATTTCAGGTTACTGAAAACAAGTACACCTCTACCCTGATATAACGCGACCCGATATAACACGAATTCGGATATAACACGGTAAAGCAGCGCTCCGGGGTGGCGGTGCTGTGCGCTCCAGTGGATCAAAGCAAGTTCAATATAACGCGGTTTCACCTATAACACAGTAAGATTTTTTGGCTCCCGAGGACAGCGTTATATCGGGGTAGAGGTGTATAATACTAATTCCTTCTTAATTACTAGTGATAACTTAGAAGGTCAGCTCCTCAGGTGGCAAAGCTTTGTTGAAGACAATAGGGTTAAGCCAATTTACAACAGCTTGAGAACCTGGCCCAGAATTATTAAAACTCTTTAGAATTGTTGTTAGAAATTACTTAACAATTTTAAATTACTAATACCAAGGAAAATAATTACTCTTGATTTACAAGTGATTACTGAGAATTACATAATTATAGTAGCCAAATTACTTAGGATGCTTTAATGATTGGTATGTAATAAAATAATTACTTTCCCCCCTTCTGTTTACTATGACTTACCTAAGAATGATGGTCAAGGTTTTCAAAACCGGGGCTGTATTCACAACAGGATTTAAGTACCTAACTGCCACTTCAGGCACCTAAATCCCAGAATCATGGGCTCAGAAAGAAAGGGAGTGACCATGCACATGACTCTGCAGCCTGGTGGTTCCAATGGTAGAAGACCCAGGATCCAGTCCCACTGCTCCAATGACTCGTTTTAATTATTTATCCACAGTGGAAAAGTTTCAGTAGGAGAGATGAGGGAGCCCTGCCTCAGAATAGCCCGTAGCTGGGCACTCACCTGAGAGGTAGCAATGCCCAGTTCAAATCCCTTCTCCCTCTGAGGTGGTAGAGGGAACGAGGCGTCTCCCACATCCCAGGCAAGTACCCTAACCACTGGGATAAAAGTTATAAGGGAGTTCCCCTAGTCGCCAGCAGGTGCCTCGTGCCAAGAGAGGGCCCTCAGCAGAGAATCCTAATTGGAAGGAGGCTTAATCCCTGTCACTGCCCAAGCATGCTGTGTGCTCTTCTTTGCATGGGGATATGCTGAGAGCATCCATGTATCAGGGGCCATAGCCCCCTGGCAGATCCGGCTTCACAATAAAGGACATGCACAACAGTCCATTGAGTAGCAAAATTTTCGGGTGAGCAAAATGTTTGGTAACTATTTGTTTGGATTGCCTGGTAAGCGTGTGTGTTTTGCCTGGTTTGCCTAACACTGCAAAACCTAGAGAGCCACATCTTCTTTCAGATTGGGTTCAGCTGCCTCTTGGAGCTACCTCTGTGGAGGGGGCAGGTTAGCCTCTTAATGACTTTTAATCTCCAACATTCTCTTCTTTTTTTAACCCTCGGAATTCTTTGCTACCACCTGCAAAATGTGCCATGCTGACATTAAGGGATTAATGCTTTTCATTTCAATACCTACAATTCAATTATTTTCTTTTATCCAACATTTAAAATGACCAGGTTTAATGCTAATTGATGATGCATCATCTGACAGTTGGAACAGAGCCTTGGTGGCCTGATATAAGTATAATGTAAACTGCGTTGACATGAGTGCAGAGAATGGTGTGGAGAAGTGAATACAGTTTTATTTACCCTTACACATAACACAAGAACCAGGGGTCACCCAATGAAATTAACAAACGAAAAAGTACTTCACACAATGCCTGGTCACTCTGTGGAACTCATTGCCAGGGGATGTTTTGAAGGCCAAAAGTATAACTGAGTTAAAAAAAGAACTAGATAAGCGCATGGAGGATGGGTCTAGCCATAGCTATTAGCCAATATGGTCAGGGATGCAACCCCATGCTCTGGGTGTCCCTAAGACTGATTTCTCGAAACTGGGGCTGGATGAAAATGGGACAGTTTTGCAGAGTGTTATGGGATACTTGACATGGGAAGAACAGAATTGTGGGAAGAACATAATACATTCAGTTAACGTAACTTCCCAATACTTTACTATAATGTATATAATATTAATATTGTGTGCATAATACCTATTAATGTGGTGTATAGTACACCTAACGTGTATGCAGTGGCTAACAGATTATATAATTAAATCATCAATAGGAGCTTTTTAAATAGTTGGCAATGCTTGTGTCTTTCATCCTTGTAAATACACACACACACACACACACACACATGTAGCCAAAATCCTTGTTTACACTCAGTGCTCAGCACTTTTGAAAATAATCATGTATATGATTATTGAAAATGATCATGCTGTTAAAAATGGATTTAAGAGCCAGCTCTATCATCCCAGCTTTGAAAATCTTGGCCCTGAATCCAAATACATATCTAATTTTACTCAAAGCAGCTGAAATCAAATGGAGTAGTTGGGTGCTCAGCCCCTCTGAAATCAGGCCACTTATTTAGATGCCTAAATATGGCCCATATCACACACATGGAGGGTCCCCTGTACATACAGAGCTCTCACCATGCATGCAGTCCTGTCCCTATTTCCCTTGGACAAAGCAGAAACCCAGAGAGCCCCTTCTCTCCTTGTGAAGAACTCCCCTTTTTTACCTATCCTGCTGTCCCCCTTATGCCCTGCTGCTAGGTGCTTCAGTGCTGCCCAGCATACCACGTCCACCAAGACATGTCACTCTGATGTCCAGGGAATGTCGGAATAGAACAAAAATGGAATCCCGTCACCAGCGATTCCAAAGGCCATCACCAGAAAAGAGCCAACTGAGACAGGCTTAATCATTACCTGACTTTGTCCTATGTGAGGTAAGCAGTAAATATCCCTCCTCCCCCTGCCCTATGCCTTAATGCCTGAAGGTAGAAGCCCAGCAGCTAAATGGTTACAATAACATTTTAGATTGCCTATCAATGAGGGTTCAGAGGCATGTACCTTTCCCTTGTTCTCTTCCATATCCGGCTCTCTAATTTGACATCTGAGATGTGTTTATAGCTACTTCCCCCTGCAAGTCTTATTTTTACGTTTTGATTTTTTCCCAACGTGACAGGTCATAGCAATACATTAGGGAAAAATCTGTCCTAAAGCATAAACTTTTGATGGGGTTTACATTAGTCTGGACACACAGGACAGCGGGAGCTAAGCTTGGCAGGAAGGAAGGTCTTGTGATTGTTACTAGCCAATGTCTCCTGTTCCTATCTCTGCTAAAGCCTTCCAGTGTGACCTTGGTCAAATCAGTTAATCTCGCTGTGCCCCATCTGTAAAATGAGGGTGATGCTACTTGCCTGCCTCACAGGGGTGTTGTGAAAACAAATTCCTTAATGTTTGTGAGGTGCTAAGGTGCCATGTAAACAGATAGTGAGGATTTCAATCTGAATCCAAACTTCCATTGATGACAGGTTACTGGGCTAGATAAACCATGGGCCTGATCAAGTCTGGCAATGCCTATGAAGCTAATTATCAAAGGGGTAGCCGTGTTAGTCTGGATCTGTAAAAGCAGCAAAGAGTCGGATATATGCATCCGAAGAAGTGGGTATTCACCCACAAAAGCTCATGCTCCAATACGTCTGTTAGTCTATAAAGTGCCACAGGACTCTTTGCTGCTATGAAGCTAATGAGGGTTTTGCCTCATAAAGGGTGTATTCCTTGCTACTTTTCTTCTGTAAAGGGACACTGCCAAAGATTTTAGACTCAAAATGTGACCAAATGTCACTTTACATCTTATGTTAGTGTCTTTCATTTGAGGTGATGAAAGCACTTTACAAACAGTCGTTAAGGTTTACATGATCTCTTTGACTTAGTTAGGAATGAACGGACGCTTTTTATAGATGAGCATGCTGCGTGTGGTGACTGGGGTGTGTATGCTCCCCATTCGTGTTTTCTATTCCTGGTTCCTGCTCCCTAACTCAGTGTTCTCATTGCTGTTTAAGGCTGTGTGTTGTGCATAGCATTGGGTGTGAGCAGCTACTCTGGGCCCATTGCTACATATCTGCTGTTCGGATGGTTATGTTCTGTTCAAACTGTTGCTGACCTAACTGGTTCATGGTTATTACATGGTTTGATTGGCTCCCGACCTGCATGTCTTGCTTTGTTTTGGGTTTTTTTTGTGTGTGGTTTTGGATTGCTATTCTGTAGTGCATCCAAGTGTAACATTATTGCAATGAGTGCTTCTATCCCGCAACCCATGCCGCATGCACTTCATTCGGCTGTTGTCTGGTGGTACTGCAGTTGGAATTTTTGGAACTATGTGCAGATCATGCAACTCTCCAGTGCTGCTAGGAAATTATAATAGGATTCACTTTGTTTCTCTTCTTATCAAGTATCAATCTTTACCATAAGACAGACAGACAGAGAGACACACACTTAGCAATTTCAATTTTTTTTACCTGAATAACACTCCAAAGATAAACCATTACAGCACAGGTGTTCCCAGGTGCCCTAGCTAGACTAACATCAATAATTAGAGATTTGGTATTTTCCTTTAAAATGAATAACGTAACACAGGTCCTAAAATATGCCTTTATACCTTATCAAATAAATACAGGGATTGAGAATTCTGACAATTGGAGATCTTCTACTTTCACGTAGACTTACCCTGAGTCTTGATATATTGATAAATATACAAAGCGTCTGGCTATACTCCATAACCAGTTGTTTCCGCATCCACAATACTGAGCACTCCCACAATTTCAAATAAGAAAAAACGGACAATTATTGTAGGGGTTAGGCTCACACGCTGTCTTTGGTTCAGTGCTGCAATACAGCTCACAAAGACATTTGACCTCCAGTCTGCGATTCCTCCTTTATGGTGTTTTCCCTATCTCAATCCCACTGAATTCTGTAAAACTACAGGAAAGTGTATTGGGATACAACCCACAGATTCAGTCTGGGTTACCTCTGGCCATGCTACCTTCTCTAGCAGGGTTCGGTTGGATCTGACTGATGCTCAGAATGGCTATTAATTCTGTACCTTTGACAGAACTCGCTATGATTGGCCAGGAGCTTCCAGCTTCTAACGGAGGGGCTATGTGTGTACAGGCAGGAATGTTTGCTGCTAATGAAATCTTCCACACCAGCTTCAAAACCTTTACTAAGCATGGTTCACAATGTTTTCCTCTCTCTAGTGTGTTGAAATAGCAGCTGTTTGTTTGTGGTCGCTCAAGACCCTCTTCTGCCACCTTGTCTGGGAATATTTCCATATCAACTCAGAGCAAGTAGAAACAGCAGCTGTAATTACAGCAATAAGGTGTGGTGTTGTTCCCCCAGCCCCAAGCACAAAAGAAAAGAAAAGGAGGTTAAACACAGATTTTATGACTCTTAATATGTATGTAAAACATGAGCAGTTTCAATTGCCAACCTTTGAGGAAGTGATTTTCCATGTAAGTGGATCCCGGATTTTCTCTTTGGTGGATTACAATCCGGTTATTGGCAAATACGTGTGGCTGAAAGTCTGCAGCTTTTATTGACGGGCAGCACACCATTTGGGAGGTACTGTATCAACGACGCCCTTTTGGCTTAGTCTCTGCTCCTAAGATATTTCAGAACGTGATCTCGCAACTCTTGGATAATATCCAGGGTGCATGTTGCTATTTGGATGACATTCTGGTCTTCGCTAAGACCCTTCCTAAGCATAATGCTATTCTGGACCAGTTGCTAATCCGACTGCAACAGGCTGGCATAAAGTGGTTGTCAGGGCATTCTCTGTCGGCCGATGGGGTGAAATCGACACTTGAATGGCTACAAGGTGTTGCTTTGCAAGATTACCCACAAATTGTAGTGGTCTTTTTCATTCCTTGGCCTAGCTCAATATATAGGTGGCTATGCCCTGCCCCATTTTAGTACCCTTGCCAAGCCATTGTGGGATGTAACTCAGGGTGAGGGACAGTTGGTCTGGACCAGGAGTCTCAAACATGCGGCCCCCGCGGAGTTGTTTCCTGCGGCCCACCATGGGTGCTCTGGGGTTGGAGCACCCATAGAGAAAAATTAGTGGGTGCTCTGCACCCAGTGGCAGCCAAGCTCCCCTCCCCCTCCCCCTTTCTCCCCCCCCCAGCACACTGTATCCCCGCTCCTCTGCCTACCTCCCAGCGCTTCCTGCCACCAAACAGCTGTTTGGTGGCATTTAGGACTTTCCAGGAGGGAGGGGGGAGGAGCGGGGATGCTGCGCTCAGGGGAGGAGGTAGAGAAGAGGCGGAGCCGGGGTGGGCATTTGGGGAAGGGGTTGGAATAGGGGCAGGGAGGGGGCAGAGTTGGGGCGGGGACTTGGGGAAGGGGTTGGAATGGGGCAGGGAAGGGGTGGGAAGAGGTGGGGCAGGGGCGGGGCCTCATGGAAGGGGTGGAGTGAGGGTGGGACCGGGGGCAAAGGAGGAGACATTTATGCTCTCATTATAACAGGAGAAGGTGCTTGTTTGACAGCAGAGTTGGGTGAACTATTCAGTCATTATAGCTTTCCTGTTTGTGAATTGTCTACAAACATACTAAGATTTTTATTAATTGAACTTAAATTTATGCATTGGCTTAACTTCAGCATCTTAAATAAGATGCGTTCAAATTCAGGTACTCTATTGTACATACACCTCTACCCCGATATAATGTGACCCGATATAACGCTAATTCAGATATAATGTGGTAAAGCAGCGCTCTGGGGGGCGGGGTCGCTTTACCCCATTATATTGCATTATATTGGGGTAACGGCAGCAGGGCTCGGGCGGAGATTTAAAGGGCTGGGGCTCCTCGCAGCGGCCGGAGCCCAGGGCTCTCTAAATCACCGTTGGAGCCCTGCCGCCGCTACCCCGATAGAACGCGGTTTCACCTATAACGCAGTAAGATTTTTTGGCTCCCCGGGACCGCGTTCTATCGGGGTAGAGGTGTATTTAAATAGAAATCCTATAGGCTATAAAGGTCTTCCAGTTGTTGTTTTATTATGTTTTTTTAAAAAATACTGACCATATTAAAAATCCTGAAGTTCAGGATTTTTAAAGAAGATTCCGGAGTTTTAAAAAAGTGAATACATTGACTTGTAATAGTATACTATAGTATCTTCATGTTTTTCATTTTTGACTATACTTTTGTATCATTGTATGAAAAGGTTTCAGTGATGCGGCCCTCGGGCCAATGTACTAGTCCTCATGTGGCCCTCGAGGTGATTTGAGTTTGAGATCCCTGGTATGGATCCCTGGTAAGAAGCAAAGCAGACTTTTGAAACCCTGTGTCAAGCCCTTTGTAGGATCCAGTCCCATGCTTTGATCCATGGAATCCTGTAGCAATTCTGACTGACGTGTGCAATTGGTGTCTGGCACAGTTCTGCTCCAGGAGATATGGCTGGTTATATTTGCATCCTGTACTCTCACCCCGAAGGAAGAGAGGTATTCTAAGGTAGAGCTAGAGTTCTTGGCAATGGTTTCTGCTATTGTACGCTTCAAGTTCTACTGAGTGAGAAGACGTTTCACCTTAGAAGTGGATCCCTTGCCTACTCTGGGCATCTATTAGAAAGCCATTAATCTGCTGAGTATGAGGCTGCAGGAGTGGGTTATTCAGTTGTAGAAATATGACTTTGATTTGGTGCAGACCGCTGACTCCACTCTTCATGATGCTGAGTTTTTTCTACCTCACCAAAAGGCTTTGTTTCATTATTTTAAAATCAATTTCATGAAAATTGAGACACGGCTGCAGAATGTTTCTATTTCCATGAATTGGAATTTTCAGATGGCTGAACATTCCAGCAGACAATTTTCAACCAGCTTTAGCTGATAGCCTTGGACTGGGCCAACTTGAGGCCTTAAACCAGCTCTATCCCAGGTAGGAGGTTTCCTGCACGAGGCGGGGGAGGGATATCATGGCCCTTTCCCACTCTATGATGCCAGAATAGCATAAAAAAGCCATTGGAATAGTTGAGAATCAGCCCCAGGGCTCCCAGACCTAGGCTGATGGGAACTGACAAGGCTCAATGCCAAAGATGTTTTCCCATCACTGTCAGGGTGTTAGGTTGCTTGGCATTTAAGCCAAAACAGCCATTTTCATTCCATCCTTCTTTCAAATGCACGTTAACGCCCCCTCCCCTGTGTTTGCCAAGTGCAAAGAAAAATAAAAGCCCCTCAGTGTCTAATATTTCCAAGTGACTGATTCCCACAAATTGTGCAAAATAATTAAACTCTAAACCATCATTTGCCACTGTCCTTTTAAAATAATGAATGGCATTGGCTCCTGCTAACTATTTCCACCCAGAATATCGCCAGCTGTTCCCTTGGGTATGAGGAACTGGGAGTTCAAGACCGTGCTCAGTCTCCATTACAGAGTTCAGCCCTGGTGTTTAGGATTAGAGCTTTAGCGTTATGTAAGTCTACTGGTCAATGGCTGAAGTGGCTTTGGAATAAGACTGGTGGAACAGCTGTTTAATACAGTATCACCTTCCTGGTGCTAGAGAGGCAAATCTCAGTTGTGCTGGATGGAAAAAATAGTTCATATAGTTCCTAGACGAGCTTTCTTGTGGAAACACAGCCCCGAGTCATTACAAGCCCATTGCCAGAACTCCAGCAGAAGCAGAGAAGCCTGTGAATAATTATCTGGTCCATCTCTGACAGGTGTCAGTCTGAAGATGAAAATCTAGTGTGAATTCCAAAGATTGCAGCGAGATGATCTAATCAGACAAAAGAAAGCCAATGTGTGCAAATATCCCTTTGTAACCCCGCCACTTCCCTCACTTAAGGGCTGATGCTGACACATGGGGGCTTGTGACAAATTCTGCCATTTGGCTAAAGGGAGAGTGACTTGCCCATTTTAATTAAAAATGTGATTTTTAAAAAAAAAGAGAGCGGAGGGTTTGTATTAACAATTGGGCAGGAATACTTTTTAATTGAGAAACGGATCCTGCTTGAAACTGATTCTAGAGTATGGTATTTAATACTTCCTGCCACAATAAAAAAGAAAATTAATAGACTCAGTGGGAAATCTAGATGACATTTAGCTCTGAGTCAGACTATTATTTTACACTTGGCATTGATATGAGTCAAAATGAGGCCACAAGCGTGAGACATTCTCAGCTCCTTGCAAGTGCCAATTCCCTTTTTATTCCCATGATCCTTGCTTAGAGGCTTCCATTACTCCAGCACTCAATCACCGCAGCAGCAAACGGAGGTAATAAATTGTGAATCCACTTCAGGCCAAACGTGGGTAAAAAATTCATGCAACTCCTCTATATTTAAATGCACGCCTATTGCTCATATAGGATAAGTGTAGTTGGCAGGTTATATACCATATAGAAATTGGGCCAGATTGCTTATTAAAAG
Source organism: Terrapene triunguis (assembly GCF_002925995.2). Taxonomy (NCBI): domain Eukaryota; kingdom Metazoa; phylum Chordata; order Testudines; family Emydidae; genus Terrapene; species Terrapene triunguis. The sequence goes on along the minus strand of NW_020664487.1, from coordinate 11,618,242 downwards.
CATTTTTAAAATTAAATATACATATGTAGGCCAAATCTGCTGCTTAGCATATAAGCATCTATCCTATGGAATATGGAGGATGGCCAATTTTGCATTATTTTGAGTGTTGTCACATACACGACAGGTAAGGGCTGGATGAAATACATGAGAGAAAATAAGAACTGACATGTACCACTTTGCAGCTCAAAATGATCAAATATTTTAGGATTATTTAAAAGGAAGAGAAATAATAGAATAATTATTTATCCATAATATTAAAAAAAGAAAGAAAAGGCTATGAATGGAAGAAGTTTAGGAGAAAAATACAGCACAGGGGCTAACTTAACCAGTGTTGCACATGGACACAACTCCATTGATTTCAGTGCCAGTGGTGAATCTTGTCTATGGACTACAGTCAAGGGGAAAATCATAAAATTGTCCCTCAAGGAAAAGCAATAAAAGGTTGTAATCCATGTGCCTAGGATTCTGGTAAGAACTGTAAGTGCTAAAATAGCATGAGGAAGGATATTATCATGAGGTTTAGGCCCTCATCAAAGCACTTAAGCAATCAAATTAAAGTCAATGGGACCACTCGTATGCATAAAGTTGATCACATGCTTAAGCATTCTGATGAATTGGGGCCTTACAGACTAAGGGTCAGTCCTTAGTGTGCCAGTGAAACATTTGCCATCTCGATTTAGAGCATCCAAGTGGTTATAAATTTACCCGGTAAGCTGTTCCAATGGTCAATATCCCGCACTGTTAAAACGCCATACCTTTATTTCCAACTTGAATGTTTCTAACTTCAACTTCCAGTCATTCAGTCTAGTTATGCCTTTGACAGCTGAAGAAGAAAGAATTGCAAAAGAAGAGATCCTTGTCAAGGGGGGTGGTTATTGACTAGGAGTGTGGCTGGTGAGACAGAATACTTGAAATGGTAATTCAGGAGTAAATATGGCCTGGATTGATGTTTTTTTTTTTAAAAAAGTGAGTCCCCAAATCCACTCTGCTTCTATGAGTGCTTTACAATTTGGGGATCCTATGGAAAGGTGGCCTCAGCTGGGCGATCCATTCAATCTTATCTCAAACCACCACTGTGTGTATTGTTTCTGGATATAAGTTGGATTGGTTAGAATCTCTGGCACTGTTGTGAAGCCCCAGGTATGGGCCTGGTTTACCATATAATAAGAATTATTGTCCTGTGTGTGGCATTATGTAGGAGTTTACACTTCCAAACCATTTACAGCCATGATCTGATTATCCTCACAATACTACTGGGAAGTGTGTAGATAAGTAAGATTAGCCCCAGTTTACAGTGAGGCAACTTGAGCAAGGTCACGCAGCAAGGCAGTAGCAGAGTCAGGATTGTGACGAGAGAGTGTCCCTGACTCCCAATCCTGTCCTCCTTTCTCTAGACCCCTCTGCAGCACGGAGGCTGAGCCACACAATGGAAGCCACGTGCCCTGGAGAACAGGATCGTGAAAGCCAGCACGCTAGGTGGGAAGCCCCCTCAGGTAGCCAATCGCAGATGCCAAGGAGAAGGGTGTGTCTGAAGCCCTGCCCCTCTCAGGGAGTTAGGCAGCTAAGTCCTTTTGTGGATTTGGGCACAAGTCCAAATGAGACCAGTTGTGCCATGCAGGGAGTTTGCTATATGAGCAATGCCACAAGAAGAGTATAAAACAATGTTCTTGAACACAGACTGTGTAGCATTGTACTAGCTTTATAGCTATGGTGGAAATTCATTTTTTAACATTTATATCACTCTGATTTGGTCAATTTTTATTTGTAGTCATCAAGTTGTTTGAGTAGGTAGCTCAGATCAAGCTTCCTGTAGCCCCAGAAACTAGAGGACTATCCCTGGGAAATCGACCAGGAAACTCAATTCTGAAGGTCCAGCTAGAGAAATATAATTTGAATCTGGGGGGCGGGGAAGGGGAACATACAACATCAGCGGCAAAAGGGCTTTTTAACTAACTGGGCTGTTTCATTACAGAGCCTATTTTTTCTTTCATTAGCTCTTAAATAGACATCCAGAGACAATGCTGAGAAAGATTCCAAAAAGCTAGGAGTTTTTTTGTTTTTTTTTTAACCCTTGACACACGGCAGAGGATATTTCAGAGCAACTCTCTGAGCTGACTCGGCATTTTCAGGCTGTGGAAACCTCATCTGAATACCAGGAAGAACATCTCAGTTATAGGGCTCGTGTAACACCTGGCATGTTTCACTCTGCTGAGGGGAAGGGTCTCCTGTTTCAGAAGTCAGTCACATTTAGCAGAGGCTTGAGCTCAGTTTTGCAAAGAAGAGAGCTTTTGTCCCCGCAATCTTCTCTCTGAGGTGACCTTTAGCTTTATAATCTGATAGTCTCTGAGGTTTGCTAATCTGGGGTTTCGTCAGTAGTAGATATCATGTGTCAGCAATCCTAGAATTGTGCAGCCCCAATTTAAAATAATTGTGCTGAAGCAAAGATAAGCAATTGTCTCCCACTGTAGGGTTTTAATAAAACTGGTGTATGATAGGGCAAGAATCCAAACCAATTACAACCTAATTGACCCTCTTAAGAGTTCCTTCTTATCTCAAAGCTCATTCTTCCGCAGTCAGGCTCATGATATCTTGTGGCTTGGAAAGCATAGTTCTTAATGACCCATTATCTATAGCATTCCTGATCCAGATAAATAAATGCAAGCCCACACCTCTTAATGGATGATGGATTTATGTTACATTGGGCAAAATTGGCTGGCAAGATGGAATCAATCTGTTAAAGCTTAGTGAAATGAGTAAGTTAGAGGGAAGCTGAGTATAGAATTTACCTTGACATGGGAAACAATTTAGACAAGAGGAATCCATTGTTACCAATTTAATACTTCTTGGAGTATGAAAAAGCCTTCAAGAAATAATTATTCTCTCTGTATTCTGTAGTAACAAGGAAACAATAAGTCACTGGCAAACTGAAGTCACCATTTTCTATTAAGTACAAATGGTTCATTCAGTGTTAATGGCTGCAAGAAATAGTGCGGAGAGTAATGGGTGTTCTATGCTAATCTGCTCAGGGAGCGATTGGTGTCATGCCACTCTTAACACTCCCTCTACTGGTCAATCCAGGATGAGACAGTGTCAGCTTCAATGGAATCTGGTTTAGTCACCCTCTCATATGAAAGCACGATCGTGTCCAGCAGTGCTAGGTAAGGGCTCTGGTAAAATAGGATATACAAATACCGGCACTGCTTACTTTCAAAGCGTAATAGACTCATAGACTCATAGACTTTAAGGTCAGAAGGGACCAATATGGTCATCTAGTCTGACCCCCCGCATGATGCAGGCCACAAAAGCTGACCCCCCCACTTTCCCTTAACTCTGCTGTTGAAGTCTCCAGATCGTGATCTAAAGACTTTAAGTCGCAGAGAATCTTCCAGCTTGGGACCCCTGCCCTATGCTGCGGAGGAAGGCGAAAAACCTCCAGGGCCACTGCCAATCTACCCTGGAGGAAAATTCCTTCCCGACCCCAAATATGGCGATCAGCAGAACCCCGAGCATACAGGCAAGATTCTCTAGCCAGACCCTCATTTTACCAGCGATGGCCGTTATTGCCTAATTGATTAGAATCCCGTAATCCCATCAAACCATTCCCTCCATAAACTTATCTAGCCTAATCTTGAAGCCAGAGAGGTCTTTCGCCCCCACCGTTTCCTTCGGAAGGCTGTTCCAAAATTTCACCCCTCTGACGGTTAGAAACCTTCGTCTAATTTCAAGCCTAAATTTCCCCACGGCCAGTTTATATCCATTTGTTCTCGTGTCCACATTAGCACTGAGCTGAAATAATTCCTCTCCCTCCCTGGTATTTATCCCTTTGATATATTTAAAGAGAGCAATCATATCCCCCCTCAGCCTTCTTTTGGTTAGGCTAAACAAACCAAGCTCCTCGAGTCTCCTTTCATAGGAAAGGTTTTCCATTCCTCGGATCATCCTAGTTGCCCTTCTCTGTACCCGTTCCAGTTTCAGTTCATCCCTTTTAAACATAGGAGACCAGAACTGCACACAGTACTCCAAGTGAGGTCTCACCAGCGCCTTGTATAACGGAAGCAGCACCTCCCTGTCCCTACTAGAAATACCTCGCCTTATGCATCCCAAGATCGCATTCGCTTTTTTCACAGCCACGTCTCATTGCCGACTCATAGTCATCCTGCGAACAACCAGGACTCCGAGGTCCTTCTCCTCCTCAGTCACTTCTAACCTATGCGTCCCTAGCTTATAACTGAAATTCTTATTAGTCATCCCTAAATGCATCACCTTACACTTCTCACTATTAAATCTCATCCTATTACTATTACTCCAATTTACAAGGTCATCCAAGTCTCCCTGCAGAATATCCCGATCCTTCTCCGAGTTGGCAATGCCTCCCAACTTTGTGTCATCCGCAAACTTTATCAGCCCACTCCTACATTCGGTTCCGAGGTCAGTAACGAATAGATTAAATAAAATCGGACCCAGAACCGAACCTTGAGGAACCCCACTGGTGACCTCCCTCCAATCTGACAGTTCACCTTTCAGTACTACCCGCTGCAGTCTCCCCTTTAACCAGTTCCTTATCCACCACTGGATTTTCCTATCGATCCCCATCTTATCCAATTTAACCAATAATTCCTCATGCGGAACCGTATCAAATGCTTTACTAAAATCGAGGTATATTAGATCCACCGCATTTCCTTTATCTAGAAGGTCTGTTACTTTCTCAAAGAAGGAGATCAGGTTGGTTTGGCACGACCTGCCTTTCGTAAACCCATGTTGTAATCTGTCCCAATTGCCATTCACCTCAAGGTCCTTAACTACTTTCTCCTTCAAAATTTTTTCCAAGATCTTACATACTACAGAAGTTAAACTAACAGGCCTGTAGTTACCCGGGTCACTTTTTTCCCCCTTCTTGAAAATAGGAACCACATTAGCTATTCTCCAGTCCAACGGTACCACCCCCGAGTTTACAGATTCATTAAAAATTGTCGCCAAGGGGCTCGCAATTTCTCGCGCCAGTTCCTTCAATATTCTAGGATGAAGATCATCCGGTCCTCCCGATTTAGTCCCGTTTAGCTGGTCAAGTTTGGCTTCCACCTCTGATACTGTAATATCTATCCCCTCTCCTCTATTCCCCTCTGTCCTACTCCCTCTATTCCTAAACCCTTCATTAGCCTTATTAAAGACCGAAGCAAAATATTCATTTAGATATTGTGCCATGCCTAGATTATTCTTAATTTCCACTCCATCCACATTCTTCAGCGGTCCCACTTCCTCTTTCTTTGTTTTCTTCCTATTTATATGGCTATAAAACCTCTTACTATTGGATTTAATTCCCCTCGCAAGGTCCAACTCTACACGGCTTTTGGCCTTTCTCACCGCATCCCTACATGCTCTAAACTCACTAAGGTAGGTTTCCTTGCTGATCCCTCCCTTCTTCCATTCTCTGTACTCTTTCTGTTTTTTCTTAATCGCCCCTTTGAGACTCCCGCTCATCCAGCTAGGTCTAAATCTCCTGCCCACTAATCGTTTTCCCTTTCTCGGGATACAGGCCTCAGACATCTCATGCAACTTCTGCTTGAAATAATCCCAGGCGTCATCTGCCTTTAGATCCCTAAGTGTGTTAGCCCAATCCACTTCCCTAAGTAGTTGCCTTAATTTATTAAAGTTGGCCTTTTTGAAATTGTAAACCTTAGTCACAGTATCATTTCTGTTAATCCTTCCATTTAGTTTAAACCGAATTAGCTCATGGTCACTCGAGCCAAGGTTGTCCCCTACAACCATTTCTTCAACGAGGTCCTCACTACTCACCAGCACTAAATCTAAAATGGCATCCCCCCTCGTCGGTTCATTTACTACTTGATGAAGGAATTCATCTGCTAGCACGTCTAAAAACATCTGAGCCCTGTTATTGTTACTAGCATTTGTTACCCAATCTATATCTGGGAAGTTAAAGTCCCCCATGATGACACAGTTCTTATCAGTTTTTACTTCCCTAAAAACATTAAGTAGTTCCCTGTCCGCCTCCAGGCTAGATCCCGGCGGTCTATAGCACACCCCAAGCACTATCTCGGGGGAGGCTCTAGTAGTTCTTTTATGCAGTGTAATTATTGCCCATACAGACTCTGTCTTATCCATTCCATCACTTATTATTTCTTTACATTTTAACTCATTATTGACATATAACGCCACTCCCCCACCTTTACCTTTTTTCCGGTCATTCCTAAACAGCACATACCCTTCCATACCTGTACTCCAGTCATGACTACCGTTCCACCATGTTTCGGTTATTCCTATGATATCAGGTTTCATTTCTTGGACCAGGAGCTCCAATTCCTCCATTTTGTTACCTAGGCTTCTCGCATTGGTGTATAAACATCTTACCGTATGCTGTCTATCCTTTCTCCCATTAGTTGTGGAATTTGGAATGGATCCCATGCTGTCCCTCCGCCCCCTCTTTCTTATGTCCAATTCCCTACCCCTACCTATGTCTGTGCTTATCTCCTCACACTCCTTTTCAGTGTTGGAATCTGGCGTGGAGATTAACTGAACATCTCCCAACCGTCTCCCCCAAGTTCCTAGTTTAAAGCCCTTTTGATGAGATGAGCCAGCCTCCCTCCCAGAAGTCTATTCCCTTCCCTACTCAGGTGAAGTCCATCCCGCGAGAACAGCTGTCTGTCCCCGAAAGCCTCCCAGTGGCCATACATCCCAAAGCCCTCCTTATAGCACCAGTCCCTTAGCCAGCTATTTATCCTCACAATTCTGTCAGCCCTTTGCTGTCCTTCTCTAGGAACAGGCAGAATCCCATTAAAGATAATCTGAGCCTCCACTTCCTTAAGTGTCTTCCCCAGCCTGGCGTAATCTCCCTTAATCCTCTCTAGCGAGAATCTAGCTGTGTCGTTTGTTCCTACGTGAAGGATGATCAAAGGGTTCTTACCTGCTCCTTTTAGGATCCTTTTCAACCGCAGGTCCACATCCCTTATCTTAGCGCCCGGCAGACAGCACACCCTTCTGTTTTCAGGGTCTGCTCTGGTCACAGGCCTGTCCAACCTCCTCAGCAAGGAGTCTCCAATCACATAAACCTGCCTTTGCCTGGTGACAGTACTCTGTACAGATCTATCCCCTGTTCCCTGTAGTCGTACCTCTTGTATCTCTCTATTTTCCCTTATAGTCCCCCTAGTGCCATCATCTGTCCTACTGGGGCCCGGTATCGGTGCTATCTCCATCAACTCCTGCCCTCTCTCTATCGGACTAGCTGCTCTTCTCTTCTTCCTCTGCCTCCCACCATCAGTTACCACCTGCTGCCTCTCTTCCTCATTATCCAAACACTCAAACCTGTTCCTGAGTTCTATTCCCCCCTCACTAGCCCTCCTTTTCCTTGGCCTGCTCCTCACAGTCACATGCTTCCACTGATCTTGCTCTGCCCCTGACCTTCCCCCCTCACAGACCATAGCCTGTGCTTCCACCTGCACCCCTGAGCATTCCCCTTCTGCCACACCCAGCTTCTGCTCCATTAGCTGCTCGAATCCCCTTCTGAACTCTACCATAGTATCTACTTGCATCTGGAGCCCTCTAATCTTTTCCTCTAGCAGGTCTATTAGGCGACATTTCATGCACACATACCTTTGTTCAGGCTCCCCAGCGAGGACCATGTACATACCACAGCTGCAACATGCAATCATCTGCATAGTGTCCCCTGCTGCTTGGCTCATGGCTGCTGTGGTCTGTGCCTGCTGCTCCTAGGACAACAAAGCACACCGCGCGCCGCACCCTCCTACCTCCCCTTCCACCTCCCCCT
>NW_020664487.1:11412481-11575462 GCF_002925995.2 Terrapene triunguis | reverse complement strand
GAGCCAGTGTTGTAAGGGACACAATTAAGCGTTCTGCATGGACAACTCTTGATCTAGGCTGGTATCCTTAAAGAGTTAAAATCTAATCTACGCTTATTTTCTCTGATGGACAGACAATTTTCAAAAGGTGCAGTTTGTCAAGAAGTCATTCCTTTCTTCTTCTGTCTTTGAAACCAGCACAGGCAATTTCCTGCCTGCGATGGCATTCGAGACAGGAGATACCCTTGTCTCTGACAGCAAAGGACATTTGTTTCATCCAAGCTTTTCCCTTATCACTGACAACAATAAAATTGTCAAGAGTGTGATTTGAAACATCAAATTCAGTATGAACTTTTGTGTAAGCAAGGGACATTCGACATAATAACTTTTTCTCCACTCTGCACTGATATATAGGACATATGGATAGACAAATGGCTAGATAGACTGATATATGTCTATATTAACTTATGTACAGACTACAAGCTCACTGCTGGATTTGTGCATTAGGAACCAAGAAGGTTATAATGAAGAGATCTTCTGAATCTAATAATAAATTTCCTTCTGTCAGCAAAGGTTTGAGATAATAACCTGAAGATTCTTGGAAGGGATAAAAAATGAAGACAAAGGAATAGAGATGCGGCACAAAGAAAAATCTCTTTTTTTCTTGGCAAACCTTGAAATATTGGCTAGCAAATTCTATTAACATTTTTTTTTAAACAGAGAAGTTGAATCTGTTTGAATCTGATCCAAAAAAATCAAAACAAGATCTCTAAACTCATCATGACAGGAGAGTTTCAAAAGTGACTAGTGATTTGGAGTGCCTTAATTTTGGGCAGCCTAAGCTGAGAGACCTTAAAACGGCCTGATTTTTCAGAGGGTGGGAGCTTAACTCATTTGGAAAACACGGCCCCTTTACAGTGTCTCAGATTGGACCCAGGCACCCAAAATTATTGGCCACTTTGGAAGATGTTGGCCTCAAACTTCTCAAGACAAAGAGAGCTGGAACAAATGGTTTTAGCTAGTTTGCTGGGTGGAAAAACGGATCTGGCACATGAACCATGATACAAGCTCACAAGACATCACTCTATCTGTTGTGATGCTAGCTACTGGGACTCTTACAGAGCACCTCAGCATCAAAATACTAGACGCAGGCATTGTGGCCAAGAAAAAGCTAACACTAAGTTTTTCTATCTGATTGTTTCAGCGGTTTGAGTCTGAAGAAGGTTGCAGTGTCTTGTGTTCTTTAAGCTCTGAATTGCATGGACAGTGGCAAAGCCACCATTTCCAGGTTTGCCTCAGGATATAAGATAAGAAATCCCAACAGCAGAAAAGGAAAAAATAAAGGCTGAAGAAAGCGACTGTGACAAAACCTCTAATGAAAATGTCCACTTGAGAAAACTTCCAGTGTGTGCTGGGAAGTTATTTTAATCCACTCTCAGGCTGTGTTAACTACAAACACTGCTGCTGAGAGCAAGCTGGGTCTGCATCACACAGGTCAATATTCAATACAGAGGACAGCGTGTCACATTGCAGAGTTGTCAAACTGTGTGGTTTTATCATGAGGCAGGCGCCCCACCAAAGATCATGAGACTGAGATTAAAAAGCCACAATTATTTTTGAGTTTTCTTATTTGCTTTCTGGCACTGAATACTGCAGAGGTCATGTTTTCAAGGCTTTCTCCACTACTGTGGGGGCTAGGAACTGACTTTTTCTCTTTTAAATGAAAGCTGAGATCCTCACCTAAGCACATGAATGAAGCTTTAAGAAAAAAACCACAGTATTGTGAGACACACGATAAAATCATGAGTTAACAACCCTGAGCAAGGCCTTTGGAATCCTGTTGTGTCACAGGCTGAGATGGCTCTGAATTTGCTGGCATGAAGGGGTAGCCTAGGGACAGGATGGAGAAGGGCTCTTTTTATGGATCTTTCATCTAGGAGCCCCCACATAGGGACAGGGACCACAGTTGCAGCTCATATGCCAGAATAATGGCTCTGCTGCAGCCATGCATCTTGTGCCTGTATTAAATAAAGTAATGGAGATATCCCATCTCCTAGAACTGGAAGGGACCTTGAAAGGTCATCGAGTCCAGCCCCCTGCTTTCACTAGCAGGACCAAGTACTGATTTTGCCCCAGATCCCTAAGTAGCCCCCTCAAGGATTGAACTCACAACCCTGGGTTTCGCAGGCCAATGCTCAAATCACTGAGCTATCCCTCCCCCCAATTGAGCCCTTTTATAGCAGAGACCCATATAAAGACCAAGTATTTGGGCATTTTGCGGCAGTAGCAGATTTCACCCATAAAGTTTAAAGCAATTCTTTATTAAGGCATCTAAAAGAGCATTTATTGTCATCTGAACTATGCCCCCTTCTAGCCCGGCAACCAAAGGGTTGAATACAGCATCTGCCCAGAGCCCCCAACTGAGATCAGGGCCCTGTTGTGTTAGGCACTGTCCGGCTGCACTGAAGAATTCACAATCTGACTAGGTGAGCTAGACAAATACAGTGGGAGGGAGACAAAGAATAAGTGACTTACCCAAGCTCACAGAGCAGAGCCAGGAATGCCTGTTTGTGCTAATCACCACAATTAGACCGTACGGTGACAACATATGCAGCCAGACCCCACCCAACATTCTCAGACTCCCCAGCAGGGGGCAGTAGGCAGCACCACCTTCAAAAAGAACGCTTGATCTAGATTTCCATTCTCCCAATCTCTCTTATGCCACAAGTGCCAGTGGAAGAGGGGGGCAAAACACACAGCAATGTGATTCTCCTGTTCCGGAAGTATCTGAAAACTTGTGTCCATGTGCCCACCAGTTGTGAATTTGTGACATTTTAAGTGGAATTGCAGATAAAACTGAAATTTAGAAGGTTATTTTATTTTTTATATCACAAAAATTTTATCCAACAGTAAAATTATAGTTTATATCATTAGAACTGTGACAGTTAGAATAAAAGTTTCAACAATTCTATGGTCTGTCGATTTAAAACTGCAGTAAATGTCAGGAAAGCTAGTCACAGTATAAGAACTATAATATTGTTGTAAAACCTATTGATATACCTTTTCTTTACACCATTGGTAGGAGAGCTATATTTCAGTTCAGTAATCACAATTTGGCTGTATTTTATACAAGCATAGATTTACCATGCCACTTCTCTTACTTTGCATGATTCCCCAAATGCAACATACTGCCATGAAAAAAAATTGCTTTGAGGAATAAAATAAGTGAAGTGAATGCGTTATTAGATTCGCAGGGGGGGAGGGATAGCTCAGTGGTTTGAGCATTGGCCTGCTAAACCCAGGGTTGTAAGTTCAATCTTTGAGGGGGCCACTTAGGGATCTGGGGCAAAAATCAGTACTTGGTCCTGCTAGTGAAGGCAGGGGGCTGGACTCAATGACCTTTCAAGGTCCCTTCCAGTTCTAGGAGATAGGATATCTCCATTAATTTATTTATTTATATTTATTGCTTTTTTCAAAATTTAGATATATACATCAGGAGTAGAGCTGGCTTAAGTATTAGCGAACAATTTATCTGTCAATTTAGCGCCGGAGCCAATGCCCACTGAAGTCAATGGGCGTCTTTCTATAGATTTCAGTGGGCATCGGATGAAGCCTTTACACCAGATGTTTAAAGGCATTTAGGTACCTAAAGATGCAGATAGACACCTACTGGAATTTATAAAAGCTCCTTCGCATTATGGCCCAGATCCTCAAAGGTATTTAAGCATCTAACTTGATCAGAGTCGATTTGAGTTAGGTGCCTAAATATCTTTGAGAATGTGGGCCTATACCTTGAAAAATCTGGTGCCTTGGTGCCTTTTTCTGTTTCCTAAATACCTGTTAACAGATTTTGATTTTTTCTAATTTGTTCAGTTATTCAATGGAAGATTCATGTGAACATATTTCAGCCCAGAGTTAGCTCGCAAATGGTCACCTGTGACAACTGCTTTGAGTGTGTGCTGTTTGCAGTTTGCTGTCTGGGCTTGTTGTGGGGTGAGTGTACCCCCTGCTAGCCCGGCAACAAAAGGGTTGAATACAGCATCTGCCCACAGGCCCAACCAGAGCTGATTGGCAGCTTCACCACAACTGAGGATGAAAGAGCTTCAGGGCAGGCAGGACAGCTACCAGACAGCCTGAGGGACAGTGAGGGGACCCCTCCAACAGGCTGGGGAGAAGTCACCGAGTGTGGCAGCACCTGGAAGAGGGAGAAGCAGTAGGAGAAGCTGAGGAAGATTACGAAGGGAGGCCGTAGCTCAGGCGACTGTGAAGGACTGTGGAGGATTGGTTGCTGTCTGTTCCCCAACTGGAGTCCAGTGGAGTGGGTGGGACTGGGTTCCTCTACCTTCCCCGAGCCAGAGAAGAAAGCTCCAAAGCCCAGGAGAATTAAAGCTGATTCACCCCTGATGAATCTGGAACTTGCATTTCCCTAGGGCCTCAAAGGGGAGCAGAGACTCCTGAGCACTAAGCCCAGCAGGGCCCGCTCCTTGACAAGGACTCGACAAAGCAGAGTTGGGCGTGACAGCACGGGGTGGATGGGCTGAGCTGGTGTCACTCACCATGTGGAGTGCTGACCCCCTGTCCCATTATGGGGCTGTAGGACTTTGTCTGCACGGTCTCCCTGAGGTGCCCAGGAGCCTCAAGGAGAAGGCAGGAGATGGGGGCTAATTGCAATGTCTGCAGGTCAAGGCGACTAAAGAACTCCGGCTCTCCTGGTATCAGGCAGGTGGAGTGCGCCTCGGGAGCTGTGTTTGCACTTTGCTTGGCAGGCTGGGGTGTGCAGGCTTGGTAGGGGGCCCCTGGCAATGTGCAGCCCTGCACAGCTGCATAAAACTGATGGGCCTCAGATGTAAGAGAATCAAACACTACAAAAATCTATTTCCCTTATAAAGAGGACTTCATTACTGCCACTGCTTGGCCTATAGGGAGCTGGAAAACCACTATTTCCTCGCTATCTCTGCCATTCGTGATGTCTTGTGCCACAGTCAACACTGGGGACAGATCCTCAGCTATTGTAAATTGTCACAGCTGGATTGAAGGCAATGGAGCAGTGACAAATTACACCAGCTCACGAGGTGCCCTTGAATCATTCAGTGACTGCATAACTGGTCATCTTTGCCTCTGGAATATGTTCCTCAGTTCCAATGCACATGCCGAATGCCTTGCAACTCGTGTGCTCCACTGCACTCTAAGGGTATGTCTACACAGCCAGTCTCGGAGCCCAGATCTACAGACTTGGGCTTGTGCTAGGACACTAAAAAGAGCTGGGTAGGTGTTCAGGCGTGGGCTTTGAAGTCTAGGGAGAGGGGTGGGCTTCAGAGCCTGAGCCCAAACATCTACACAGCTATTTTTAGCACTGTAGCATGAGTCTGAGCCTGTGGACCTGGGCTCTGAGTCTCACTGCTGGGGGATCCTGCTTGCAGTGTAGACATACAGTAGAAGATTAGGCTATTGCGGGTAAGTTGCAGCTGTTTACTAGAAAGGCGGCAGGAAGCCGGCACATGGAGCAGCACTCCAAGGAATGTGGTGCAAACATTGCCAAAGGTTTGAAGTGATATGGGGGGTCTAGGTTTCCAATGTGAGTCATCTTAAAAGGGCCTGATTTTCAGAGGGTGGGTGATTGGTATTTTCAGATTCCTTGAAGGAATCTAAAATTGGATGCCCCAAAATTGATAAGCACTCTTTAAAATTCATGGCTCTTGCCCCTTAGTAGCATGTTATACCTTCTGAACTCTGCATCAGAAGGTGTTCTCAGTTGCCTTTTAAAACACACACATTGGCTTGGGGGGGGGGAAATCCCATTTGCAAGGCAGCTTGTGAGCCCAGGGGAAGAGTTCTTAATCGGTGTGCGGTAGCCTGCTATAGCAAAGCCCCTAGGGGACTGAATGCCCACGACAGTGGCTGAACTGCTAACACTTCGTGCTGCAAGGGTGTTTTATTTAATCAAAACAATTTTATTTTTATTTTTGCTTGCTGCAAGTGCACACAGCGCTAACAGAACCAGGCTATTTATTGCTAACGTTGGTCTGGCCTGCAGAAAACGCTTCACAATGCGCAGTAATTGTAATGCTAAACCCCTCGGTGTGTCATCAAGATTGGGGCTCAAACCTGGGATCTCCAGATCTAAAAAGCACTAGTTTACTGTCTGAGCTAAGAGAGCCAGCTCTGATAGCTGAGCCTGTAGCAGGCTCATCAACCTGAACCTGTGTCCTAGCCACCACCAGAGGGGGACACCAAGCTGGTGTGACTTACATAAGGATTAATATAACTTGCACTTGTATAGCATATTTCACCCAGAAAGATCTCAGAGTGCCTCCCAAACTCTATGGTTCTGTTAGAAAAGACCTTCCTGAATGCAGGCATGGGGATTTGAACTATAGCGGGGAGGTCTGTAGCAGGAAGACCTCTACTGGCTTTAATTCCCTCCTCTTTGTCTTGAAGATTTGGTAATTGGGGCATAAAACAATGCCAGATGTCAGTTTCACATACACACTCTTTGTCTGATTTCCTCTTCCCTCCGCTGAAGGGCAATACAAAGAGATGGGCTCAAATTGTGAAGGTCAGATCCAGACAGAACGTTCCCCAAGTTCAGTGAGGTTCAGCTTTGGGGTTCTGCTCCAGGATGATCTTTTACAGCAAGCATCAGACCCACAACTGAAGTGGATGGAGGGATGACAGGAGCGTGCTGCCTTGCAGTGTGGGAAGGGTATATTTTGGCCAAGAACCTTGGCCTATGAAAAGTGCCATGGAATCAAGAGTTCAGAAACCAACCATCTCCCTTTATCTCACTGGGTGGTGCTGGGTGCTAAGCCCTTTCTGAAAATGTGGTTCCTCCAGTCAGAAAGCACTGAATTGGGAGCCGAGCAATTCTGAAAATCTGGCTTGTCTTGTGGGCATCAAGCTGTTTCCTGAAAATCTGGATCCTAGTGTTCAGGACAGGCAGAGGGGACTTCATTTAAGATCTTGTCCAAAAGATCACACATAGTCAACTGTAAATCTATTTCGGCATGTGTCTGTCACCCAAAACGTTAGAGACCAGGACTGAGCTTTTAGTCAATGACCATTCGGCTTCAAAAATGTTGCCAGGTAGCAGTGCTACATTACCTTAATGTTATCTGATTAGCACAAAGGGCACCACAGAGGACGTAACATGGGAGAGGAGAGATCTGACCAAAGATATGCCGAGTAGCATAGATTTTCTTAGAGTATTGTTTACATAACCAACCAGAGCCATGGGAAATAGTCCACAGTAAAAGGTGTGAAAGCAGGGCATTAGGGAACAGATGAGTTATAACGGTGGTGGGAGGGGGGAGAATGAAAGTAACTGGGGATTGTCTATAGAGCAACCATTTTTGCTGTCCCACATCTGCGTTTTCCATGGGACCAAGTGCAACATAACCAGGAAGGTTCTGCCAGCCCTTTAGCTCTGTTGTCTCCATGAATGTAAATGGACCATCACTCTCTCCTGAATCAGATTCTGTTGGATTTTTAAAGGCCTGTTCCAACTTCCTTATTTGGAGTTGCTTTGTGCATTACGAAAACTTGCAAAGTTCTGTTGCTCTGAAGGAAACTTGCATCTGCAGAATGACCAGATGAGGCTAAATGATGATAAAAGTTACTCAGTTGAGGCTAATGCAGCCTTTTGAATTTGGCAAGCATATGAGTGAAAATGATTACAATGAAACTGGAGAGGGCAGAGGACTGTCTGCACTTTCCAAAGGACCAGAGAAAGATGTCTCTCTTGTACTCAATGATGTGAAGGGAGAGAGACTTCACAATTCTTTGGCAAATATTGGGCAGAGTTCAATTGGTGCGACGAGACCACTTCGCATCTGTGTATCTTGGACTGTGACTTCATTCTAGGGAACACTTCACATTAATGGGCTATGCTGGCCGGAGGCTGGGTTTTTAAAACCCAAATTCACACTCTCTTTATTTCTTCTGTATTTCAGCTGGCAGAAATGCTGACAAGGCCACAGCTGAGGTTGGTGCTGTACACACAAACAGTAAGACTATCCCTGCTCTGCCTTGAAATCTTAATAGCCAAGACAGACAAAGGGGAGAAGGGGCACAAAGAGGGGACATGACTTGCCCCAGGGCGCACATCAAGCTGCCAGGAAGAGAACTTAAGGGAGCTGAGTTCTAGTCCAGTGCCTTGCACACGGATCAGCAGTTAATATTGTGCCTCATGGCATAATATTATTTTTTCTGTTTCCTGGTTGGGTGAATTTCCAGTGGGGATATTTGTACATGCAAACTCAATTCACTTTCCACAAGCCTTTCTGCTGGTTGTAACAATTTGGGGGATCTGTGTGCAGCTTATGAATGGTTTTGTTTGATACGGGGGACGCTGTATGTATCTGTCAGATGGCAGACTCCACTTTTAATTTAGGCCGTGTTTGCTATCTTTTCTTTGCCTCCCTGTTGAGCTAAAACCCATGGGGTGATTATTGCACCCGTCACAGTTATCACAGTCCTAAAACTTCAGTCACCCACTTAAGTGGAGCACCTTGGATGAGGACATGACTACCTCCCAGGGTAAATCAGCTCTTCAAGGCTGAACCACAGGGAGTGGTCACTAAGCCATATACCACCACTTGGAGGGCCTCCGGTCACCTGATGAGACTGGGAGTCACAAGAGAAAGGGGCCTGAGGGCAACAAAAGAAAAGGTCTCATTTCAGCCACTAGAAAGTGTGAGAAGAGATAGTCTGTTCTGGAGGAGAAGCCATGAACAGGAGAGAGGAAGTATCCTGGACCGCCTAGAGGACCCTGACCTAATAGCATACGCTGCTTGAGTGGTGAGGAAACTGAGGCAGGAAAGGGTGTTTGTTTCACTATTTTGCCTAGATCTGTGCATTTCTTCTGCTATCTAAAGCAAAAAGCGTTTGGTTTTGGAACCTTTTGCAAAGGCTCTGCTTATGTGCTCCAAGTCTCACATGTCTCTGGAGAAGCAAACGCTCTAATGGGGTGCCCACAAGTCTGGCTCTCTGGGAAAGGGTGTGATTAAACAAGTGTGTGAGAGAAAGAGTGTGTGCACGCCCTAGTCCTGGGGGCCTAGAAGTGTGCCAAAGAGAGACCGAGGCTGAAACCTAGCTTGAAAGCACAGGGGCCCTAATGTGGGACCCAGACACAGCAGCCTGGTCAATGCCCAGCAGGGGGAGTCTAACCACAGCAGTGACACTGGTAATTCAATTAAATGTCTGCAGAAAGCAGATACACGTTCATGAATATAATAACTATTTTTGCATGGAGTTCAGATGCAGAATATGAGGTATTTTGGACCAACAGAGTGAAAAGCAGTCCTAAGGAGGGAGAAGTGAAATATTTGGGGGGAAAGAAGGTGACCCGTGGCTCTCCCCTATTTCAGGGATCAAACCTAGGGTTGCCAGGACCGTTAAAAATCCGATTGGTGGCATAGAGGGGGGGCTGGGTTCCAGCAGCCACTTGGAGCATGGGCGGCCACGGTGGCTCCGTGTGCTGCCCGCGCCCCAAGTGGCTGGGAACCACGACCAATGGGAGCTGCAGGGGTGGCGTCTGCAGACATGAGGGCAGCGTGGGGAGCCTCACTGGCTGCCCATGCACCTAGGGGCTGCAGGGACCTGTTGGCCGCTTTCTGTGAGCTGTGACAAGCACCGCCGGGACCCCGCACCCTCTCCTGCACCCCAACCCCCTGCCCCAGCCTGGAGCCTCCTCCCACACCCAAACTCCCTCCTGGAGCCCGCACCCCAAACCCCTCATTCCCAGCCCCATCCCAGAGCCCACACCCCAAGCTGGAGCCTTCACCCCCACCCACCAACCCTGTGCCCCAGCCAGAGCCCTCTCCCGCACCCTGAACCTCTCATTTCTGGCCCCACCTGGAACCCGCACCCCTAACCCAGAGCCCTTACCCCCCCTGCACCCTCCCGTGCCCCAGCCCAGAGCTCTCTCCCACACCCCAAACATCTCACCCCCGGCCCCACACCAGAGCCCGCACCACCAGCCGGAGCCCTCACCCCTGTCCCGCACCCCTGCCCCAGCCCGGTGAAAGTGAGTGAGGGTGGGGGAGAGCGAGTGATGGAGGGAGGGGGGATGGAGTGAGTGGTGGGTGGGGCCTCAGAGAAAGGGTGTGGCCTCGGGAAGGGGCGGGGCAGGGAGCAGGGCAGGGATATTCGGTTTTGTGCGATTAGGGAGTTGGCAACCCTAATCAAACCCTTTTGGTGAATTGAAGTATCTTAGGTGCTGTTGTTGTTGTTCACCTCCATTCTCTCCGTGACCAGATGCAGAAATGCCAGGAGAGATCCTGTTCTTGTTCAACTTCCAGCCCAGGGCTGAACAGCTTAGAAAAGTTGTGGTTAAACAGCGGAGGCCAAATCATCAACGGTGTGAATCAGCACAGCCCCGGTGACTTCAGCAGAGCAGTGCTGACTTGCACCCACTGGAGCTCTGTCCCTGGAACACTTAGATGCTCATCTGAGAAGTTTGATTCACTCCAATCTCTTGAGGCTCCCCCTCAAATGAAGGAGGGTGGTCTAATGGATTGGGCCCTTGACTGAGACTCTAGAGGACTGTCTATTCCTGGCCTACTACCTGCGAGCGTGGGTGGTACTGACCTGCTGTGACCTTGGGTGGTACTTTCAAAAGCACTCAATGTCCGCCTAACCCTGCTTCCCTTGAAATCAATGGGACTTCTGCCATTGGCTGGGAGGAGAGGTGGGCGAACGCTGAGGGCTTCTGAAAATCCACCTCCACCTCTGTGCCTGTGGTTTTCTGCTCCAACCTTGTGGATATCTTGATTATTTAGGTTGTACACTCTGCTGTGTGTGTGTGTGTGTGTGTGTGTGTGTGTTTGGGAGGTTATCTATTCTAGAGAAGTGTTTTAATGCCTGCTTTATTCAGGGGAACTCCAGATTGCTGATTTCTCTTAAATCTACTTGCTTTTTTAAAAAAACCATTCTGCAGTGCTCTCTGCAGGGCAAGAGATGGGGTTGGATAGCTAAGGGTAAATATGGGGTGCAGAAGAGTGGACCCAGTGCTTGAGTGCCCCCTCATGGCTGGGTGTGGCATAGCAGGCTTATTTCCCCTGCTCCTCCCCTTCCAGCTGACAGCAGATGATCTGCTGATGCTCTTAACTCAGCCCTCCAGCCAGCTCATGTATTATTCCTGCCCCCTTCAGAGTAAGGGAATGTCCTCGCCAAGAACGTGTCAGGTCTCTAGCCCCTGGCTCTG
Organism: Terrapene triunguis; assembly: GCF_002925995.2. NCBI lineage: Eukaryota > Metazoa > Chordata > Testudines > Emydidae > Terrapene > Terrapene triunguis. The sequence goes on along the minus strand of NW_020664487.1, from coordinate 11,564,280 downwards.
GGCCCAGTGGTCCTTGCATCCCTTATCTCCAGGTCCACAGCCTCAGATTATGCATCTTTTTACAATAGGGCTCCCTGGAGTCCTCCAGCAAATCCCAACTGACAGTGTAAATGTAAACTACTTCTGCCCTCCTCAGGCAGAATCTTTCATCTCTCCTAAGTTCCCCTGTGCTCCACTGCTCCACTGAATGCCTCCCTGGACTTCTTTCTTGGAAGTCCAGATCCGGCCTCACCACCAACGCTTGCTCCTCCCCCGTGGCTTTTTCCAAGTCAGAGTCCTGAACTCAGGGGAGGATCCCAAGACCTACTTTTCCCACGGGCTTCCTCTTTGCTGTGCTGATTTCCTTCCCTGGCCCTGCAGGCAGCTCTGCTACCAAAAAGGGACTTTAACGCTCTCCTTGCAACCTCTTCAATGCTGGGCTTCCTCTCTTTCTAGCACCGCCCAGCTCCTCCCTCAGCTGGGCCTGACGCGCACTCTGTACCTGCCACCAGGTGCCCGCTCTCCTGAACCCTTTCAGTGCCAGTGTGGGCACAGGAGGGAAGAGGATGATCTGAGCACAGCAAAATAAGACCTAACAGAAGAGAGAAGCAAAGGAACTGTGTTAGACGGGGGGGAGGGGGGGGGGGGAGAGCAAACTGCGTGAATGCAGTGCTCATGAACAATCTGTCTTAGTCCAAGGGTTGCAGTATATTTGCACATGTTTCTTCAAAATAAATGTGGTCATGACAATATAAACCGTCAGGTCCTGCTCAGTACAGTCTTTGAGTTCAAAACCAAGATATTAACGAGCTGTCAAGACACCGCAAAACGTACAAGAGAATCCTCTGATAGCTGGTTTTTTTCTGGGATGCTCGAGTGTGAAGGAAAGGAAAGAACATCTCAGTGTGAAATCTCCCAGGCCACATAAATGCAGTGTTTTGGTTTGCATCCTGCTCAGGTTGGCAGGAGTTCTCCAAGCTGGTCATTCCCCCCCCCCCCCCTTTTCAGAAGCAATATTTTAAGTGTGTTAAAAGAGCATCGCCCAATGGGACCCCAGGTGTGTAACGGGGCTGCTAGTGAGCCTCTGTCAGAAAAAAAAGCTGAGAGACTGAACTGATGTACAGATGAAGAGGGAGATGAAAGGCAATTGGAAGAGAACAGGAAAGGGGAGGCTCCAGGGCATTCTTGTACCAGGTGGTCAATAGACAGTGTTGGGAAGCTGATCATTTGGGAGTGATGCAGCTGATACGGTATCAGCGCATCCTTGCAATTGAGAAGATGGGCTGGACCCCTGCAGAAGAAGCAAAGTGGTCTTCTGGCTAGATTCAGAGGCTGATCCTAAAGCAACATGGCTGCTAACCCTCATGTGGTCCCTCTTGTTACGCCTGTGCCTACACACACACACACATGCTTTTCACACAATGCCTGGGATTACAGCCACGCTTTCGTTTCGACTGGCATCAAGCCTGGTTAGCCAATGGGTTGCTCTCTACCATGCTTCACTGCTGCGGTGCCAGCGTGGCTGGAGATCGCTGCTGTAATAGCCCCAGCAGTGTAAATCGTTCTCCTAACCATGCCATGGCCCAGCAGTCACTGCTGAGGAAATATGTTCCAGGCTACGCTGCAGAGGAGTCGAGTTGGTCTAAGTCACTTCCCTCTCTCTAGCACTGCACACAGCATGGAACTGTTGTGGCATAATGAAGCAGACAAAATGAAAAGGTCTGTGAAGAATCCTCATCCTCATGTAGACCTGAGTTCCCTTTCTGGCTCTGGCTCTGCCCCTGACTTGCTGTGTGACCTTTGGGCAGTCACCTCACCTCGCTGTGCTTCCTTCCCCTCCCACCCTGGGTCAGTCCTGTCATTTCAGCCTCTAAGCTCTTTGTGGCAGGTGCTGTCTCCGAAAAAGTGTCTGTCCAGCACTTGGCACAAGGAGGCCCTGAGTTTTGTTTGGCACCTTTAGGTGCTACTATAATACAAGGAATTAAGAATGATTTGAAAATCACCAGGATCATATGAGAGGGGCATATCCACAACTAGATTTATTGACCAGATCAGACCTTTTGGCGAGCGTGCAGAGGCGCTTATGATGGCAATTGGCAGTACAGGCTTATTGGGGTACAAACCGGAGAGGCAGAAGGGACCAGTGAGTGGGGCTGGGACTCGAATTCTGAGTCTTACTCCTAGTTCTGCTGCTGGGCTGGGCTGTGACGCTGGGCAGCCACTTTACCGGTTTCCTCTCCTGGCTGGAGCAGGGTATGAATGCCTGCCTTCACACTGGTTGTGGTTCTTCACGGGACGAGACCCACTCTGGCTTCGTTGGGTCTAATTCCTCAATTAACATGCACAATGGGCTCACAAGCTGCCCCTTAGGCTGTAAGCCCTTTGGAGCAGGGACGGTCTCTTACTAGGTGCGTGTAGGATGCCCAGCATAGTGGGGCTTGGGCAGAGCTGTCTCCAGTATATGGTGAATTGCGACGACCACTTCGGGCCCCGTGGGCTGGCGCGATTGGCCGGCGCGGTTGGTCCTGGAAGTGACAGATTTGTCACTTCCTCCACGGGCACTGCACCCCCCTAAGGGCAGCCCTTGTTGGGTTTGGGTTTCCAGGTGCTACCGTAATGCAAAAGTAACTAACAAAGGAATACAGTCTTTGCCATTGTCTCATAAAAGAGGGTGAGTTCGTACCTGAGGTCTATCCTGCACAATGAGTGTAATCACTGTACTGTAGAGCAGCGGTTCTCAAACTTTAGCAACTCGAGGACCCCCATTTTGATTTAATTTTTTTTGTGGAACCCCCAAGCCAGCTTCTAATTTTCCCTGCGAGTGCTCAACCCCAAGCCCCGCCCCCATCCCACCTCTTCCTGCCCTCACTCCACTCCTGCCCCTCCTCTTCCCCACCTCTTTCTGCCCCCTCCCCTGAGAGCGCCCTGTCTCCGCTCCTCCCCCTCCCTCCCAGTGCCTCCGGCACGCCGCTGAACAGCTGTTCCACAGTCTGCAGGAGGCATTGGGAGGGAGGGGGAGGAGTTGATCAGTGGGGCCGGCGGCCCCGGACATGACTCGCAGATCCCCTGGATCCGGACATGACTTGTGGACCCCCTGGAGTACCCTCGCGGACCCCAGTTTGAGAACTGCTGCTGTAGAGTCATCCATACAGGCAATGTATTGCATTGCACCCTGTCACAGGTTGGCTGGGCCTTTCCGGAAAGTGAACTCAGCCTTTCCTGTGAGGTAGAAATTATCCCCCAGCTGATCTGACTCTGGTGACTTAATCACAGCTATTGATCCCAGCCATGGAAGGGCCAGGACAGACAACATGGAGAGGGAAGAAAATTTGGGCCCAGATCCTCAAAAGTATTTAGGCTCCTAACGGCCAATGAAATCAACTGAAATTTGGAGCCCAAACCACTTTATGAGCATCTGGGCCTCAGTCAGAGCAAGGTGACCCAGGAGCGAGGAACAAGGGAATAGCCCTCTCTGGGAAGGGCTGGGTGACAGCAGGCTGAAAAAGGCCCACATGGCGTAGGCTAGGCTCCTGTGGGAGGGCCAGCAAGAATCAGGGAGGTCCCTGGGAGAAATAGCCAGCGTCCTTGGGAAGGGGAGGTACTGGATACCTGCTGGGGAGAAGCCTTGGGAAGCAATGCTCAGTCAGCGGAGCATAGAAAAGCTCGGCAGGGCCTGGGAGCAGGAGTGCAGAGCAGGGACATTTGGAGGTCAGAAAGACTGTCCGTCCGTTTGTCTGGACTTTTGGTACCCCAGGAAGAGACTGAACTTAAAAGGTGACCTGGACAGAGGGCTGAGCCATGGAAGATGTAGACAGAGACAGGCCACTGTGGGGCAAAAAATGGCCAACAGGGGCTCTCTGCAATGCCACATTCTGACAGCAGGGGGTGCCATGGCAGCCAGTGAAACTGCTTACACACCCACACACATTTTCTGTGTGGCAGGGGGAGGGAGGGACATAAAACAAATGTATCTAGCAGTCAGTAACCATTGCAAAAAAACAACCACCCCAGACCACCCCACCCCACCCCACACCCCAGCCAATGAGCTGAACTGTGGAGACCTAGGAGTAGGTTAAAAATACTTTGAAACCTTTCCAGTGTTGAATGGAAGGTGATAACCTGTTGTGCAAACCTTTGAGGAAACTGAAGTAACACAAGTGTCTTCTACCCAACATGCCCAAGTATTCCTTCCAGCATATCTGTGGTTTTGATTTGTTAGTGTGTTGCTCGTGAAGGTGTACACATAACGAAGGACTAGAGAGAAACTGGAACCACACTGTGACTTAGACTTTGAGTGATATAAATACTGTTACAGGCGCTGAAACAAGTGTAAACACTTCAAATTAGCACCCGCTTTGTTTGCTGCCAAGAAGAAGCATATTATAGTTGGCAGAAGAATTAAGCAACATTGTAGCGTTAACACCTGAAGCCAATGCAAGACAAAAGCTATAAGTAAAACCTCCACCTAGGAATGCAATAATGTTCCTTTAGGATATATCTAAATATGGGGCTATCCCCCCACTCAGTAACTATGGTAGGTACTTGCATATTAATGATGATGGATGTGGGAGAAGGTAGCACCATAAAATACAATGTAGAACTGAGGATGGCCAATCATAGTAAGATCTGTCTGACATTGGAATAACCAGAACCTTATTTTGCCTGTGTTTGTGGGGTGCATATTCTGTGCCCTCCTATTATTGGAGGCTAACCTATAGGTCTCTTGGAAGCCTTTTAGGATTAAGTTGTGAGCTGCATTTGGCATTTGCCAAGTAGCACATATCAAAACAGAATGGAGGGGAGGACAAGATAATTGTGTGTGTGTGGGGGGGGTGATTGTGAATGAGCTTTGGAGCCTTTAAGGTATTGGTTCAGATCTGGCCCAATTACGCTGGTGGTAACCAAATAGGATTACTGCTGTCTGATGACTGTTCGGTGGCTTACTCTATTTGAAATAATATGGTGGTCTTGGACCACTTCCTAGGAGTTGCATCATAAAACCACTGTCACCTTGACCTCTCTGCTGAAACTACCAACCAGAGGTCTAAGATCAGCTGGACACAATAAATGAACCATGTCTCGTGGGTGATCCTTCAGATCAAGGCTGAGGACCTCTTAGGGAGGCAGGGTACCTCTGACCCACCTTCTGTTAGCACAAGGAAGAACTCTGCCTGAAGCTGCTAAGTTAATTGTGCTGGCACGTGCGGCTTGTTAACCACCACAAGGGCATGAGAGAGATGAGCATGTCCCTTTGAACAGAGGCGATTGGAGGGGCAGAGACAGGGAGGTCCTGCATAGAGCCCTAGGAAGAACCAGACTTGGGAGAAAGCAGAGTCTGAGGTAGTCCTGTGATTACTGTAGGAATTACCACTAAAGCCAAACCCAACATTGTTTGGAGCAGGGTGGTAATGTCACCTGCTAACAAGATGATTAACTGTGAAACACTGCTGCTTATAGAACAATGGGATCTCTGATATGTGCCTGCTATATTTACTATTGTTTAACCAGACTTCCTTTCAACAGGCTACAGAAATTCAGTCTTTGTGGATCTGATGCAAGGAGCACTGAAGGCACCCAGAGACTTTCCATGTTCTTCAGGGGGTGTTGGATCAGATGCTGTATGCTAAGTAACGGAGGAGCGTGGCAGGGTTTTGTACATTCTCTGCAGTAGTCCCCACTGTCACTGAGCTCTGGTCACCTAGGACAGGCAGGTAGTAAAGTTTATACTCCTGCTATGGATTCTGGAGGAGATTTCAAGTATGTCTTAAGGATTTAGGTACCCAAGTCCCATTGACCTTCAGTGAAAATCAGTGGGTCTTGGGCTCCTCCGTCCCTTAGTCTTTTGAATCATCTTGTGTGTGCAGTTTTAGGATCTTTATTCATAGCAGGCTAAAACCTGAGAAGTGCCAAATAGCTGCAGCGCCTTTTGAAGAAAATAGGCCAAATCATGACTTCTTTCTTACATTTTACACTCCTTCCATTACTCAGACAAACTCCTATTGACTGTGGAAGGACCTGAAGACTTGATCCAGTGAGATGTGTGGCTGACAAGCAGGTGCTCAGTGCCTGATGGGATCTGGCTGTGTATTTGTGTTGGCTGAAAGTGGTGTAAGAGCTGCCAACACGGGGGATTGAACCAGGGGCTTCCAGAGCTAAAAGCAAGAGTCTCTACTGCTTGAGCTGAAGAGTCACATGCTGTTATGCTCACTTACCCTCTGGTCAGCTACAGACAAGGGCATATAATGTAGTGGTCAATAGTTTACGTAAGACTGTTGGACAGAAAACATTCCCCCTAAGCAGCTAAGGCCTACAGCAGTTCAAATCTTAATTTATATGGCTGACATGAGGCATTGAACTGGAAACTTCCAGGGCTGGAAGCAGAGGCCTTTACAGCTTGAATCATACAGATGGGGTCTTGTGCCAAAAGCTGTAACAAACCCATATCCTCTGTGGATCGGACACAGACACACAGGACATACTGCCCAGTGGGTTACAGATGCACATTACTTAGTATATAGTTTTACCATCATTGATCAGGATGTGTAATGTATGTAGGATTCTGGCTATTTAAGTGATGTGTACATTCTTTGACAGGGTAACCAGCATTGTAGATGGGGGGGAAGTGGTAGATGAGGTATATCTTGACTTGAGTAAGGTTTTTGATACTGTTTGGCATGACCTCTTCCTAAACAAATTGGGGAAATATAGCTTAGATGGAGCTATTATATAAGGTGGGTGCATAACTGGTTGGAAAACTGTTCCCAGAGAGTAATTATCCATGGTTCACAGTCAAGCTGGAAGGGCATATCGAGTGGGGTCCCACAGGGACTGTTCCTGGCGTCCAGTTTAATATCATCAATGATTTAGATAATGGCATAGAGAGTATACTTAAAGTTTGTGAACAAAACCAAGCTGGAAGGGCTTTCAAGTGCTTTGGAGGCTAGGATTAATACTCAAAATGATCTGGACAAACCGGAGAAATGGTCTGAAGTAAATAGGATGAAATTCAATAAGGACAAATGCAAAGTACTTCACTTAGGAAGGAACAATCAGTTGCATGCATGCAAAATGGGAAATGACTGCCTAGGAAGGAGTACTGTGGAAAGGGATCTGGGGGATATAGTGGATCAAAAGCTAAATATGTCAGCAGTATAACGCAGTTGCAAAAAGAGCAATAATTCCAGGATGTATTAGCAGGAGTGTTGTAAGCAAGACATACTGACAAGGCCTCAGCTGCAGTACTGTGTCCAGTTCTGGGTGCCATATTTCAGGCAAAATGTGGACACATTGGGGAAACTCCAGAGGAGAGCAAGAAAAATGATGAAAGTTGTAGGAAAGATGGGACGGGGGGAGAAATGGATTTGTTTAGTCTGGGGAAGGGAAGCCTGAGGAGGAAACATAACTGTTTTCAAGAACATAAAAGGTTGTTACAAGGAGTAGGGAGGTAAATTAACCTCGGAGGATAGGACAAGAAGCAATGGACTTAAATTGCAGCAAGGGCGGTTTAGGTTGGACATTGGGAAAAGCTTCCTAACTGTCAGGGTGGTTAAGCACTGGAATAAATTCCCTAGGGTGGTTGTGGAATCTCCATCATTGGAGGTTTTAGGAACAGGTTGGACAAACACCTGTCAGGGATGGGCTAGTTCAGCGGTTCTCAAACTTTAGCAACCCGAGGACCCCTGTTTTGATTTAAAAAATTGTTGCCGACCCCCAAGCTGGTTTCTAATGTTCCCCGGGGGTGCTCAACCCCTGCTCAGCCCCAAACCCCGCCCCCACTCCACCCCTTCCCCCAAGGCCCTACCACTTCTCCACCTCTTCTTGACGCTGCTCCACCCCTACCCTCCTCTTTCCCACCTCTTTCCACCCCCACCCCCTGAGCGTGCCTGGTCCCCGCTCCTTCCCCCCTCTCCTAGCACTTCCTGCATGCCGCTGAACAGCTGTTCCCTGGCATGCAGGAGGCACTGGGAGGGAGGGGGAGAAGTTGATCAGTGGGGCCAGCAGCCCCAGACATGACTCACGGACCCTCTGGAGCTGGACATGACTCACAGACTCTCTGGAGTACACTCTCAGACCCTAGTTTGAGAACTGCTAGTCTAGTTGATACTTAGTCCTGCCTTGAGTGCAGGGGACTGGACTAGATGACCTATTGATGTCCCTTCCAGTCCTATGATTCTATAACTATAATTCTAGAAATGTTGCACATTAGGTTAACTTCTAATTAGCAGCTGGACTTAGTCAGTTTCTTAGTGTGAACAGCTTTTGGCATGATTCATTGTTAATATGTTCATTTTCTTTGGATGGAAGGAAGAGTGCTATTGTCTTTGTTTGTGTAGACTTGTTTTAGATGTGTTAGTTTTTGTCTCCGATTTGTATCAATTTTGCAAATTGGCTCTTGCAGAGAGTGCTTGTCTGAAGGTATTGTGCTTCCCCTTTAAGCTTGTAATAATGTCACCGAGTTTCTTTTGAAGCTACTAATTAAAAAGAAAAAATGCTGCCTATGGATTTCTATCATGATGTCATCTGAGTCCACTGTCTCTCTTGCTGGTAGCTATCTGATTTGACTTACACCCATGACAGACAGTGTTTAAAAATAAGTTGTGGCACTTGTTTCATTTCTGGACTGATGAAGGAGGCTGAAGTCCTGTGCCCCGATATCTGCATGCAGAACAGCCAGGCTGACCCTGTATACCATCACTTTCATGCATTGTATAGGCAATTAACATAGACCCTAAAATAATTAGTGATGAGAAAACTTCAAAGGGCTTGGAGCTTCCGTTCAGTCAAGCATCCAAACGCTCAGCTCCTTATCCAATCATGACAAATTATCTGAATCTACATTAAGTACAGTCTTCTTGGCCCTGTGTAGGTGTCTTTGAGTCTGTCTGGAACTTGGAAGCAGAAAGGGGCCTGGCCTTTTTAAATGATCTACCATCCCAAGTTAAACAGTTTCCAAACTCCCCAAAAGTTTGGGTGACTTTATTTATTTTTAGGGTGAGGAGGGACAATAAGGGTTTATCATTCTATTTTTATCAGAACTATTTTACCAATACAGTATCTAGATAAGGAATTTAGTTCTGTTGTCTATACCACATCTCTAAACAAACCAGCATGCAAAAGATTATCAAAAAACGTTACCTTTTGAATTCTCAGGGTATTGGCTGAATTTTTCCACATGACCTCTGGAATAAGCAGCCCTGCAGAAGAGATGAGCTAGTATTGAGACATTGCTGGTGACTTCATAGCTAAGGCTGAATTGAGCCTTTCACTAAAAGCAGGATTAAAATTCCTCTATTTCACAGTTCAGTGAATTTAGTCTAGAAATGTAACAAAATTACTGTTCAGAGGATAATTGAATTTCCCTTGACACATTGGAGATAAATTCATAACTAAGTTTTCGTGAGAAAACAATTACAAATCATTCACTTTTAAAAACTGTGTTGATTAAATCTCATTTTTGTTGGCTTCCCTCTAGTTGAAGTAGAGTCTACATCACTTTACCTCTTAGGGGCAGGGACAGATACCATGCCTACCCCGGCTCTGTCTAGACTTGGAAAAATGAAGCTTTTAAAAGTGAGGTAAGTTAACATGACCTGAGCCCCGCCCCTTAGCACCAAATGTAGCCACATCTTAGCACCATTAACATCAACACAATGCTCATGTTGCTGAGGTACAATGGAGAGCTGAGGTGTTAACATGCAAACAGGCAGCTGAGACAAACAACAGCATATCCTTAGGCAGCAACAGCATATCCTCCCCGCAACAGGGGCCTCTCATCGTTCACTGACCTAGGCCTGTAGCTCTTGGGACTGGTTTGTCCTTCCTCCTCCCCTTGTTTGTAGGGAGAGGGTGTTTCTTCTCTTCTCTCCCCCACCATTCACAGCTGGCGGGGGGAAGGGGGGAGAAGGGACCAGCAGCACTCGGGAAATGAGGAATGTGCCAAAACTGGGATCACAAATGAAGCAGCTTCTGGAGTCCCTAGGAGCTCACCTGGGTCAGGCTCTGACCTCCCTGACCTTAGCTGCACTGCGGTGTCAGCAGTAGGTGGGATACACTCCCGTGGGTTTCTCCATGAGAAGGGCATTCAGAGCCACCATTGCGGTGGGAGGAGGGGAGAAATGGCAGAGGCTTGCGTGCTGGAAAAGTGACCAAGATCCGAAAGGCTTTGCAGGGTACCTTTGCTTTGCAATATGATTCTGAGGGACTGGATAGGTATTGTGTGCTGGGTTACACGTTGGAATGGAAAGAGACTTTGTTATGAATTGTAGGGACCTTTGGACATTTTCTTTAAGAGTTTGGGTGGTAAGATGTGAACTGAGGTAGATGGGGACATACATTTCAGCATAACTGGCAATTTCCCTGCTTTTTAATGATTGGGAGAGAGTGACTTTAATTGTAAGCTAATTGTATCCTGCCACTTCATTGATTGATGACTTCACTGTAGGTAACAAAACTATAGTTGACACAAGCAAGCAGTTACAGGTCCCATGTTGTAACAGGAAGAGGGAAAGGAAGTAAAAATCTATAAGCACTTCCACAAAAGAAGTGCCTAATCTTGCAGGAGTGTCTCTGCAACTGCAAGCATAACATACGTCAATCTAAAATTAAAAGCAGAAGAGTGTTGATCTGCCTATATTTAGCCTGACAAACTTGTTTAGCTGCTGCTTATCAGAGAGATTTGAAAAAGCAAAGCAGGTTGCCTGATATACCTCTCATATACTGCTTCATTGCATTTCAGTTAATTGGATTAGATATGATTGTATGTGCAGCAGTAATTTAGATCCTATCCGACTATCCTAAATGTTTAGTGTGATGAGTTACATTCCGTTATAAAATGACTGAACTGTCTGTCAAGAATAAGAAGGGGTGACATAAATAAGTGGTGTGAGAATCATTTAAAATAATGTACATTGCACAACTCTGAATGATGCCTAGAAATGTGCTGACACTACACAATAAACCATTTCTTCCCAGAAAACTGTACTGAGTGCATAATTAGCCATGTGCTTTAGTGACTGTTCTACTAAGGAACAGTAAAAGCCATTTACAAGGTGAGAAAAGAAACCCAGTGAAAAGGCAGTCAATCCCTCTGAAACTTTAAAGACAATTTAAATAGAACAAAACCTTTACTGGATCCAAATGATCTATTAAGTTGTTTCTGCAAAATCTCTCAAACTCGCTTTATTTCAAGGCCTCTAGGAAGGCTTTTTGCATAGAAAGTTGTAAACATTCTTATGTATTTTTTTAAATCATGAATTATTTTCTTAATGTCTAAGCAGGCCAGTTGCCCCTTTTGCAGGGAGCAAACATCTGGTTTTACTTTCCATGATGCTTGGACAGTGATCAAACAAAAAGGCTGCCAATTAACCCCCTGTGATCTTTGCCATGTGCATTTGATTCCATTGTTTTTCCATTTGATTTATTTCATTCAAGCTTGATATCGAATCCCTTACCAAATTCAGATCTAGCCATGGCTTTCCCAGTGCTCTGACAATATTTCAAACTGCCAGAGGACCTAGACAGTTGAATTCCTCACTGTTTGAGTCTGCAGTGAACTGATCTGAGAGATGTATATCTGGTATTTGGAATAAAAGGAATACACAATAGTAGTACTGTGCATGGGGACTCTGTGAAAAGTAAAACAGGGAATCAGCTCAGATTAGAGCTAAATCTCTGCAAGAAATACTGTACAGTAAGTGTAAATTACTTACAGCAATGACCTGTTCTGTAGCTCATTGCTAGGATGCAAGTAGCAATAAATCTAGTGTAACAGAATAATTTCAATATATACTTGTTGGTACTGGAATACATGATTAGTAATGTTTATATACTGGTTATTAGTACTACTAATATATTAGTCAAGAGGTTTGGAAATGTAATGTGCAAACACTAAGGGCTTGTCTACACTTACCGGGAGATCGACACACGGCGATCAATGCATTGGCAGTCAATTTAGAGTGTCTAGTGAAGACCCGCTAAATCGACCACAGATTGGTCTTCCGTCGACTCCTGTACTCCACCTGAACGAGAAGCGGAAGGGGTGTCGATGGGAGAGCGTCTCCAGTTGACATCGCGTAGTGTGGACCCAACGGTAAGTAGATCTAAGTATGTCGACTTTAGCTGAAGTTGCATCATTTAGATCAATCTCCCCCCAAAATGTAGACAAGGCCTCCGTCTGTCTTGTTACCATTATTTATTTGAGAAACATATGCAAACATTTTCACCAAGCTCAGATATTACCAAAGGCAGACATTGCTGTAGAAAACTTGTGTGTGGGGGAGGAGGGAATTGTGGGTTTTCTTTAAAAAGAGGTGTGAATTTAGCCTTCATGGAATGAGAGCCTGTGCCCTTGTCTAAACACACAAGTTGTACTGGTTTCATATATATCACTCTAGTTAAAGCAGGACAACCATGCCTAGTGGAAATAGTGTTCCAGATATAAATGTGCTTGTCACTATAATTTATTCCCATATGGGAAGGGGAATACGCTACAGTGATATATAGCACTTTGATACTGGTATAACTGCCTCCTCATTAGGGGCTGTAATGTAACAATTTGAGTAAAAATCACACCCCTAACCAAAATAGCTATACTGGCACAAAATCTGGGTGTAGACCTGGTCCCAGAGACTTAAATCCTCTCTCTATCCACAGAATAAGTACAGCTTGGGTGGAAGGCATTTCTCATGAGCCTTCTCAAGGACTTTCCATTCTGGCACAACCAGGAGGCCTGAGGGAATAACAGACCTCCATTTCAGTGTGAGAAGAAATGAGCAGATGGTGGGAGCAGGAGTCTGTTGGGGAGACAAGCTTGTATATAGATATACTCCTATCATGGGCGTATTGAGTGAATGGGAAAACTCAGATGGGGGAGGTTGCAAGGGCTACTGGGAAGTTTCCATAATAACACTCCCTGAACCATGCTATATTTAATGGCAAACTGCATCAAATGCCACCATCTTAGAATGCAAGCTCATAAAAACAAGCGAGGGAGCCCAGTATAAAGGGGAGAGGGGAACGGAATCAATATAGAGCCAGTTGGGTCATTCTAAAAAAACCCTTTAAGGCAAATAAAAGTTTTAAGGCGAGTGAGAAGACATTAGGTGAATGTCATGTCTGCTGACATCAGGTGTGGTGTGAGGTATCTGTCAGTACAGTGCTCGCGGAGCCATCAAACTTGCTATCAAGAAGGGACAAAATGAAACCATAGGCTAGAGTCTGATCTCATTCACTCCTGGGTAAATCTGGAGTAAGTTCGCCAAAGCCACGCCAGATTTACAGAGCGGGTTTGGGGCAGGGATTGTCTCTGTTTTGTTTGTATAGTGCCAGTAGAATGGGGTCCTCGTCTGTGACTGGGGTGCTGAGATGCCACCATAACAGAGGTAGTTGAGATCAGAGTTTAGTCTCCTGTTTTGCTGTAATATCTTGGATTTTTGAGATTTTGTTACATGCTCAGATATGAGTGCAGTACAAGGCTTTGATTCAACAAAACATTTAAGCACATGCTTAACTATAAACATGTAAGTTGTTCAGCACAGCATTTAAGCCTGTGCCCGTGATTTCAGTGGGCCGATCCATGAGCTTAATGTGACTACTCACATGTTTAAATTCAAGTGTGTGCTTAAGTGCTGTGCTACTCTGGGCCTTTGAATAAACAGATTTCAAATAGCTAGGGCCAACAAGATTAAGGGCTTAAAAATACAGGGCTTGGCTAATTTGGATAAGGTTGGGGTAGGAGTCAAAAGATATGAAATCCAAAGCTTTTCATGTTCAGCCATTCCCAATAAATATCCCATAACAATTCATTAGCCCGAGAGAAACGAATTGATGGTCTCAGGACAGCTGCTCATAGACTAGTGTCTGGCAACACATGACACCTTCTCAATCAGTTCAGCAGAGAGGCCAGGCATGGAGTGGGCATGGAGAGACCAACTTACTCCAATGCTGAGAGTTGGTCCCCAGAGGAGAAGATGTTGTGGACCAACTGCAGTGAGGAAACACTTATTGCCACTGCCCATGCTCCGCCTGTTCTATAGGTAACTCCCTCGTTTTCAGGCATTAGATTTAGATTAGGGTTGCATCGAGAGGCTCCAACCAAGATAGCGCTCGTTGTGCTAGGCAGAGTCCCTGCCCAAGTCCAACAGGTATTTGCAGAGAGTCTGAGTCTTCTGACATTTGAATTCATGTTTCTGACATTCTTTTCCCCAATACATGTTCTTACCCAATGTCAGCAAAACTATTCTGGCTCTTCCTGATGGAGGAGCATATGAAACATTCTATGTCTTCTCAAGAGACATTATTCAAACATTTGGCTATTTATATCTCTTGTCTGTTGCTCACCATATTAACTCATGTCTAGCTACTCCCCACACCATCCACCCACAGCCTCACTCTTTTGTAGCACTTTCTCCTCTCTTTGTTTTTTAAAGATCAAGACAGCTGGAAAATATTTTCCAAGTTTCCATTTAAAAAAAAGTTTCTGTGATGGGTTGGACTCCCCTGATATGCCACCTGATATGCTGGGGTCACACTGATTCTGCCCGTTCCACCAGCCTGGGTTTCCTCACCCTGTCCTAGCTGTGCCAGGCCCTCAAGCCTTCTCCAGTACACACACACAGTTGCAAATTGACACAGACACACGGAGATCAGCTCTGTGTGGGAGGAATCAGCTTGGGGATTGTCCAGCACTCACATGCACATCTCATTTGGGGTATAAGCTCAAAATAATATTGCCTTGCGCTATATAGAAAGATCTGCACAGCACAAGCTCAGAAAAATTCACCCTCTCCCTCAATGTGGAGAGACAGACAGCTTTTTGCCCCCCTCCCGCAAGATATGAATTGCACAAACTGGGTTTTGAAATAAACAAGAAATAAGTTTATTAACTATAAAAGATAAATTTTAAGTGATCATAAGGGATAGAAAACAGAACAAAGCAGATTACTGAGCAAATAAAACAAAACACGCAAATGAAGCTTAATACGCTCAAGAAACAGGTTACAAAATGTAATCCCCCCCCCACGAAATGTTGTTTTAGGCAAGTTGCAGAGTTTCTGTAGCTTAGAGTTCCAGTTATTTCTCTTTACAGACTGGCCTCTGTCTCAGCCTGGACTCAATCTCTGCCTCTCCCTTCAGGTGTTTTTAGCAATCTCCTTAGGCAATAGAGAAGAGTGCTGATTGATTTACTCCCCAGCTGTAAATAGAATTTACATAAGGTAGGAACCCTTTCTTTCTGGTGGAAAAATACTAGCAGTGTTCAAGGTGGTATACTCCGTACCAGGTGACATTATCAGATGACTGCAGTGTCTCAGCAACAACTCAGAAAGCTCCTCAGGACGGTGGGAGATTAGTATCTTCAAAGTTCTATTGTCCTTCTGAAATGGCTCATTCAGGCTGATTGCCTACTGTCTGGTGGGCGTTCCCCCAAGTACACACACAGTTGTAATTGTTACATAGGCAATATTCTTAATCTCAGCTACAGAAATGATACATGCATACAAACTGGCTAATCACATTCAGCAAATCATAACTTTTTTCAATGACACCTCACGCGACCCATCTTGCATAACACATATCTTAGTTATGCCATATTCCTCTCATAACAATATTTCTATGAAGAATATGGAGTGTGACATCAGTTTCCTTCTATGGGGGCTCAGTTTATGATGAATAAATCAATCAAGAGGTGTTAGTGTTCAACCTCTTTTGTACAAATGTGTGTAAGATGGATCCTGAAGGTTTGATGTGTTATGAGCATAATGAAATAGGGTATTTATCATGGCATAAACCCTGAGCTAGGTACGTCTATATATTGGGTAAACAAAGCTATCAAACTACCAAATGGGGGAGGAGATCGCATTACATCTTTGCCCCAGCAGAAGAGTGAAGCTTGGTCTGGGCTTGGCTTTTCAAGGAATACAATGCAAACCTTTGCTGGACTATAAAGATGGGATGTGTGTGTAAACCTCAAGTGATAAGCAATTACATAAGAACGGCCATAACGGGTCAGACCAATGGTCCATTTAGCCCAGTATCCTGTCTTCCAACAGTGGCCAATGCCAGGTGCTTCAGAGAGAATGAACAGAACAGGTGATCAAGTGATTCATCCACTCCCAGTTACTGGCGGAGACTAGGGATACCCAGAGCATCTCTCGCTGAATTGGCTAATAGTCATTGATGGATCTATCCTCCATGAACTTATCACATTCTCTTTTGAACACATTCTAGTTTTGGCCTTCATGACATCCCCTGGCAAAGGATTCCACAGGTTGTCTATGCGTTGTTGTGTGTACCTCTCTGTTGCCTAGTAATTTCATTGGGTGCCTCTGTTTCTTGTCTTGTGTAAAGGAGTAAATGATGCTTCCTTATTGATTTTTATAGACTTCTATCATATCCCTGTTTAGTCGTCTCTTTTCCAAGCTGAAAAGTCCTAGTCTTTTTAATCTCTCCTCCTATGGAAGCTGTTCCATACCCTTAATCATTTTTGTTGCCCTTCTCTGTACCTTTTTCCATTTCTAAAGTAACTTTTTTTGAGATGGGGCAAACACAACTGCATGCAGTATTCAAGGAATTGGCATGCCATAGATTTATATACTGGCATTATGATATTTTTGGTCTTATCTATCCATTATTGATGGTTCCTAATATTCTGTTCCCTTTTTTGACTGCTGCTGCACATTGAGCAGATGTTTTCAGAGAACTACGCACCATGACTTCACAATCTCTTTCTTGAGTGGTAACAGTTAATTTAGACCCCATCATTTTGTAGGTATAGTTGAGATTGTTTTCCAATGTGCATTACTTTGCATTTATCAACATTGAATTTCATCTGCCATTTTGTTGCCCAGTTGCCCAGTTTTGTGAGATCTCTTTGTAATTCTTCACAGTCTGCTTTGGACTTAACTATCTTGAGTAGTTTTGTATCGTCTGCAGATTTTCCCACCTCACTGTTTACCCCTTTTTCCATATCATTTATGAATATGTTAAATAGGGCTGGTCCCAGCACAGACCCCTCGGGGACACCACTATTTACCTCTCTGCTTTCTGAAAACTGACCATTTATTCCTACCCTCTATTTCCTATCAACGAGTTACTGATCCATGAGAGAACCTTCACTCTTATCCCATGACTGCTCACATTGCTGAAGAGCCTTTGGTGTGGGACCTTGTCAAAAGCTTTCTGAAAATCTAAGTAGTCTATATCCACTGGATCCCCCTTGTCCACATGTGTGTTGATCTCCTCAGAGAACTCTAGTAGATTGGTGAGGCATGATTTCCCTTTACAAAAGCCATGTTGACTCTTCCCCAACATATTGTGTTCATCTATGTGTCTGATAATTCTGTCCTTTACTATAGTTTTAACCAATTTGTCTGGTACTACAGCTGGGCTTACTGGCCTGTAATTGCCAGGATTGCCTCTGGAGCCTTTTTTAAAAATTGGTGTTACATTAGCTATCCTCCAGTCATCTGCTACAGAGGCTGATTTAAATGGAAGGTTACTTGCCACAGTTAGTAGTTCTGAAATTTCATATTTGGATTCCTTCAGAACTCGTGGGTGAATACCACCTAGTCCTTGTGACTACTACTGTTTTATTTGTATTGAATCAACTTAGTGTATACAATATTGCTCTATTATAAAAGTGTATAGATTTGTTTTATGAAAGCCTATGACACACTGCAATTAATATAATAAAATGTATGCTAATACTATATAAGGAATTATGCACACTCATTAATATAATGCTTTACAGTCTAATCAGAAAGAGGAACCGGTCTCCCAGAAAGGAGGAAACATCAAATCTATTTACCTGTCTCCTATGTAAATTAAGCATGGTGTAATCAAAATGATGAAAGCCCTATTTGCATACAGGGGGATGGGAAGCCCACAGGGAAGGAAAAGCAGCATCCTGCTTCTTGAAACAAGGTCATTGAACTTTAGGATATCTAAGCAAAGACAGAAGCCATCTTTGGCACTCATCACTAGATGGACACAAGGGAACAAGGCTTTCTCAAGCTGAGAAACCTGGGGGTTGGCCTCTCTGGAAACTGAATCTAGGGTGAGAAACCTCCTTAGGCAAAGATCTTTCACTAAGGGAAACCAGCCCCTTTCACTTCTCTGGAATGTCCTGACTGAGTGGAAGCCAGCCATGGCTGGGAAGAAGGAAGTTTGGTGAAAGAAACTGTCTTGAACAAAGCCGGTACCTTGCCAGATTAAGTTTCAGGCTTCTAGAAACAGTAAAACCATACAAAATACCCATCTATCTTCATTCCTTATGCTTCAACTCACTTAATCCTATGTATATTTTAATAAATTGGTTTTATTTTCCTGGAAAACTCTCCTAAAGTGTCAACCAGAGATTTCCCCAGTGTACAGGAATCACCTTGCGTGATAAGCGACAAAGAGTCCTGTTACACCTTATAGACTAACAGACGTATTGGAGCATAAGTCTATAAGGTGCCACAGGACTCTTTGTCGCTTTTTACGGATCCAAACTAACAGGGCTGCCCCTCTGATACTTGACACCTTGGGTGATGTGAAGCTGATCTAATTGGCTCAGTGTCGCCCACTCTACCAACCTGTGTGGAGGCAAGGAGGGTCAGGAGTGGGCAGAACGGTCCCTGTGGGACAGCTTCACGTGGCGTAGGCTATAGCAGCCTTTAGGCAGCTTTGTTATCCCAGTGTCCAGTTTGAATGGAGGATGGAGTAAAGTCAGAGCAGTTAGGGTTTTAGTCCATGATGCTTCATGGGTGGAAATAGAAACTGAATTTGGCCCCATAAATAGCTTCAGTAATAGGAATCTATACTTACAAAGATGTAGGGGAAGAGATGTTACGTGTCTGGAATGATAGGAGATTAGCGTAACAGGCAAAAGTTTTTGTTGTTTGTTTTTTATATCAAGTGGCTTTAAGAACACAGGGACTGAAGCTCAATATTCAAATCTGGATGCCTAAAATTAGGCCCTTAACTCAGTAATTAAGCATCTACATGTTGATTTTAAAGTCTAGACGAGTATTTGGGTGCCTAAGACTGGCATTTCGCCAAATCTGTGTTTAGGTGCCTGAATTTAAGCACGCCAATCTGAAAACTAGTCCCCAGTGGCTGTGGGTTTGTATGCCTGTGGGGTGCTTTTCTGAATTGACACTGGGGAATCAGCTGAACATAACCTGGCAGGAAACAAGTAATAAGACAGTGAGCTACTTAGTAATAGGCTGTGGAGCCTATAATAACTGTCAGCCCATGGGAGATGGAGGCATATGTTTGCTGTGTGGGAGGGCAGGAGGAATAGCTCCACATTTTTAGTCTTCTCCATGTGAGAAGCAAACCCATCACTTAACAGAATTGTCCACAAGTTTGACCCAAAGGGTTGTGCCATTGTTCGTGTTGCTTCTTGTCTCTTCGGGTCTGGGCAGCCTGTTGAAAGGCTCTAACATACTGCATATGCTCTCTGCGGGGATGATTGAAAAGGCTCCGTGCAGCAGTTGACTGAATAGAGGCAGAGAGAAAAACGCCAAGCTGCAGGATGAGACAGTGGAAGCTTCAGGGCAAATGTGACTGTTATCAGCTTTTTCCTAATAACAGGACTGGTGCCTATAACGTCTAGCTTGTTTTTCAAGATTCCCTAGGAGATGTGCTAGGCTTGATTTCCCGTCCGGCTGACACATGAATCTTGTAGACAGTGCACATTGTAGAAGCAGGGCACTTTTGCCGTATTCAACCTAAAACCAAAAATAAAGGCTGGCTGCTTGTCAGTACTGTTCCTATCCTCTGGAACATGTCTAGGACAGCCAGGGCGTACAAAGAATCAGTTCCAAGTAGCTAAAGGAAGGTCAGGTTCTTGCAGAAATGCAGGCAGATACTGAGAGAAAGAGCAACCCTCTTTGTTTTTCAGATCTGTTTCTCTTGCTCCCTTCCATAAAGCTTTGGGGACATGGACGAAATGGCATGAGCACGTACCTGTGCATGCAGCTTACCTCTCAACGGTGGCGCAAGAAGAGCCATGTCCTGCAAATAGCCAGCTCCAGGCCCTTGTATCTCTCAGCAAATGTCTGAGAATGGAGTTGGCCTGTTCCCTGGCCCTGGAAGGTCAATAAACCGGGTTCCCTCTGGCCACCAGGGAGAGCGAGTTCTGCACGTAAGACTCCACCACCATTGGCTCTGTCATCATCTCCCTCATGTTTAAATCTGGGGCTTTTTATTTAAATGTCTCGGCTGACCTCAGTTGTCATCAAAGGGAGAGATGTTGCCTCCTAAGCAGCCGTGGCCCAAGTCCGATAGAGCTGTGTAGCTCAAATCAAGGCTTTGAATTGCAATTGGAATTGACTAGGAACCCGGTACAGTGACTGAGGAGTTACTATATCTTCCATCCCCATCTCGCAGGCAGACAGCTGCACGGGCTGCCACTTCCAAGCTCCCTGCGAATGGAGTCCCACGTAAGAGTACATCATGGGCAAGACACTGTCTGGTCTGGAGGTTACGGAGGCAGGGATTGCTGTGCTGAGATCTGAATTGGGGGGACACTGCTCCAAGGACTCAGCTGTGGTGCGGATGAATAAAGGCACCTTGGACACTGTGGCTCCTTGGCTGATGCCAGAAGCTAGAGAGAGCCAAGAGGAACTTTACTGCCAAACACTTTAGCAAGCACCCACAGGAGTGGGGAAAGGAGCGACCTGCCACACTCTCAGGGCCTCTCCCTATCCTAGTGGCTTTTCTTTCCTCTTCAGCCATTTTGCTCTCATTCAAGTCTCCCTCTCAGCTAGGCACAAGAAATCCAACATGCCGCAGCAGTCGGGTGTGTTGACAACAAGCCATAAAGCTGGCGTGTCCGCTGCATGTGGGCGTCCAGGTTACCTTGCAAAATCCTGTAGCAGCCTCGAAGACCCTGAACAGTCGGATGAGAGCCCTTCAGAACACCACACGGGAGATCACACCCTTTGGAGACTCAGCCAGAAATGGCTGGAGCCAATCTAAAGTGACACTGTCTAGCACAACAGCGAACGCGAGGGACCTAACAAAATCCTATGGCGAACTGCATGGGCATCTGCTGTCATATGTAAATAAGCCAGCACAGATGCCTAACCAGATGCATGTGGAAATAGTCAGGGGCAAGGGAGAAATCACACTGCCCTTTTGATATTCTCCAGTCCAGGCAGGCGGGCGCTTCCCATTAACAAGGGCATTCTGCAAAGAGCAAAGGACCAATTCCCTGCTTCTGAACCTTCCTCTTCCAAGACAGTTAGCAGATCCTGCAGAAGGGATTAGAGGCTATCAATGCACACCCAGTCTCCAGGCAATCTCATTGAACCTGTAGCCCAGATGAGGTCAAAGCAGTCTGTCCTCACTCTACTCCAAAGGAGAAGGAGGTAAATATCTGGATCTTTTGGACAGGAAGTCATATCCATCAGCTGCCAAGTGAACGTGTATGGCTAGCAGAGTCTGGTAGTGAGCTCATGTGACTTGGGTTTCATTGAGCAGCCTGTTACTCTTGCATTGAGTGGGGTAAATAGGAGCTTTCCATGTACAGTATCATCTCTGTGCCATTAATTATAGCTCCCCTGTGTTCTGTTTCTCCCAGCTGTTTCTACTCTCAGTTCTGGTTGGCTTTATAAACAGGGATGAGTGCTTCTGGCATGAATAATGAATATCCAAGAGCTAGGTGAACAAAGGCTTGCCCCTAGCACACAAAGGGGCTATGAACATGGCCAACTGGAAAGTGAGTCAGAACTGGCACAAAATCCCATTATTGGTATTGCAGTGGTGCTAAGAGGCCCTGATCAAAATCAAGGCTCCACTGTGCTCGGTACCATTACATACACATAGTGAGAGACCATCTCTGCCTCAGTGCGCTTACAGCCTAAACAGACAGAGGGGTAGGAGGGGAAACATAGAAGTGAAATGACTCACCCAAAGTCATGCACCAGGGCAGTAGCAGTGCTGGGTTAGAACCTAGCTCTCCTGACTCAAAGTTCTATGCGCACTCCCTTTCTTGCTTTATCTTTCCCCTAATTCTGAACCTCGGTGGAGTGGGGATCCCTGTGTCCAGGCTCATGGTGCAACTCTGGAATGGAGCCATCAAAAAGTTAATGATAGTGTTGTTAAATTTTTAAAAACAAATTCATCCATTCCTACTGTGCGTTAACATTCCCCTATAGATAAATAATGCAGGCCTTCTACAAGTACAGCCGCACAGTCATTAACCCCAGTGCTATTTGTTTACAGAACCACATTTTTAAAAGAACAAATGCAATTTATTCCCTGAAGTCTGCCAAGCATCCGTTAGACCTTAGATAAGTCAAGCCCTACAACGCCCATTGTCCTCATGCTCCAGTATTTGAAAGTTTTATGCATGATCATATGACTTCTTTTCTGAAGCCATAGAGAAATTTCTGCAGACGATAGGGGAGACTCTAGCTTAAATTTAGAGAGGGGGGATA
Organism: Terrapene triunguis; assembly: GCF_002925995.2. NCBI lineage: Eukaryota > Metazoa > Chordata > Testudines > Emydidae > Terrapene > Terrapene triunguis. The sequence goes on along the minus strand of NW_020664487.1, from coordinate 11,541,874 downwards.
GTTCTGAAATGAAAACAGGGATCAGTTAGGTCCTGAACTTGGAACTGGATCTGCACAGGTTGAGCCTTGGTGCCTGGCCACAGCCTCATTCACTGTTCACAAAGGCAGATCTCATTGCAGGAGCCAAGCTCAAGATAGCTAATGTCAATAGTGCAGCAAATCAGAGATGGCTTAGGGCTTCTCTACACTTACAGCCATGCCCGGGTGCGGCTGCGCCATTGTAGCACTTAGTGAAGACCCTACATTTGCTGACGGGACAGCTTCTCCCATCAGCGTTGGTACTCCACCGCCCCAAGAGGTGGTAGCTATGTGGACATTCCTTTGATGGAGTGCTGTGTACACCGGGGGGGGGGTTAAGTTGGTATAACTACATCGCTCAGGAGTGTGCTGGGGCCGGTTTTGTTCAACATCTTTATCAATGATCTGGATGATGGGATTAATTGCACCCTCAGCAAGTTTGCAGATGACACAAAGCTGGGGGGAGAGGTAGATAAACTGGAGGGTAGGGATAGGGTCCAGAGTGACCTAGACAAATTGGAGGATTGGGCCAAAAGAAATCTGATGAGGTTCAACAAGGACAAGTGCGGAGTCCTTCATTTAGGAAGAAAGAATCCCATGCACTGCTACAGGCTGGGGGGCGACTGGCTAAGCAGCAGTTCTGCAGAAAAGGACCTGGGGATTACAGTAGATGAGAAGCTGGATATGAGTCAGCAGTATGCCCTCGTTGCCAAGAAGGCCAACAGCATGTTGGGCTGTATTAGTAGGAGCATTGCCAGCAGATCGAGGGAAGTGATTATTCCCCTCTATTCAACACTGGTGAGGCCACACCTGGAGTATTGCATCCAGTTTTGGTCCCTCCACTACAGAAGGGATGTGGACAAATTGGAGAAAGTCCAGCGGAGGGCAACGAAAATGATCAGGGGGATGGGGCACATCACTTATGAGGAGAAGCTGAGGGAACTGGGATTGTTTAGTCTCCAGAAGAGAAGAATGAGGGGGGATTTGATAGCAGCCTTCAACTACCTGAAGGGGGGTCCCAAAGAGGATGGAGCTAAGCTGTTCTCAGTGGTGGCAGATGACAGAACAAGGAGCAATGGTCTCAAGCTGCAGTGGGGGAGATCTAGGTTGGATATTAGGAAACACTATTTCACTAGGTGGGTGGTGAAGCACTGGAATGGGTTACCTAGGGAGGTGGTGGAATCTCCTTCCTTAGAGCTTGTTAAGGCTCGGCTTGACAAAGCCTTGGCTGGGATGATTTAGTTGGTGTTGGTCCTGCTTTGAGCAGGAGATTGGACTAGATGACCTCCTGAGGCCTCTTCCAACCCTAATATTCTATTATTCTATGATCTTTGGACTACAAGGGGTAGCAATATAACTAACTGGGCATATGTAGTATGGCCTGAAGATTCTGAAATCTTGTGCATGCTGAATTTAAGCTTGCCAGCTCAGTAAATATGCATTTTTGCAACCTCTTAAACATTTTCAATAAATCAAGGAAAGCGGTCTGAAATCCATCTAACTTTTGAGGCTGTATAGATCTTTAAAACAGTTACCGTAGCAGTTATTGCAGTTTTATGCCATTCAGAAGATTTTTTTTCTTATCCTAACTTATTTATTGATTTAGTTTGCTTCCTGTTCTCTGTATAATGGGGAATTATGTCATCTTTAAAGCAAGATATATTTTCTATTAAATTGGAGCTTGGCATATGCTGATTCAAAACAGACATTGAGCGTTTACGATCCCCTATAGTGCTGAAGGCAGCTTATGTATGGCATATAGTCAAAACATCTTGATGAAGCATTTATGTAGTATATCTAGCCTCAGGGGCATGGGATAAGAGTCCCCTAAATGGGAAGCAAACTGTTTGCTCTGTCCAATTAGAGAGATGAAGAAAGATCTGGATTTGAGAAAGATCTTTTTTGTTTTTTAAATGAGAGGCTGGAGTGATATAAATGTAGGGACTTGGGAGGAGCTTTTCCTTGATTGTAGCGCCGGAAGGGACAATTATAATGATCTTGTCTGACCTCTGGCATAAGGCAGGCCAGAGGATTCTACCCAGTGATTCCTGCATCAAGCCCATACCTTGTGTTTTCAAAACACCTAAGGGGTTTAGGAGCACAAGTCTTGTTAAATGTCTGGACCTTACTCCCTTAGGCATCTTTGAAAATCCCACCATTCTTCATTTGGCTCTAAACAGCCAGAACAACGCTGATCCCAGGCCCTAGATGCTTTTACCCTCAATGAACAAGACAGGCCTACAATCGCTACACCGAAACAAAATGGCGTAGCATTTGTACACCCATCCCTCTCCCCTATGCACACAACCACCAAGCAGCAAACACATTTCAAATCAAAATCCCTTCCCCACTCAAGTTCCGTGCATAACCACCACCAGCAATCACCTCAACCCTCCCCAAATACTTGCTGAAAAAGTTACTGAGTGAGCATTGCTGTGTTTATTCATCTGCAAAGAGCAACTGTGTACTTCCAACTTGATCGACTTTTAGTTCAGTTTCAGAAAATAAAACCAAGCAAGAAAGAACAAAAGTAAAGTATGCGCGCACGAGAAAGAGAGCCCGGTGTCTCCTCTGTACCAAGCTGTGTCATTCAGCTTCACATAACAGCAGATTCTCCAGCAGAGTCTTAAAGGTGCAGTGCAGCAAAAGCAAAGCTGTTGCATAGATAACTATGCATAACCAATATAGAATATCATTGACCCAAAGCAAAAACATCCTCCTTTAGGATAACAAACCCCAAAGAGCCCTAATAAGATTTTTAAAACCCAGAAATCCTTGGTGGGAGGGATAGCTCAGTGGTTTGAGCATTGGGCTGCAGCACCCAGGGTTGTGAGTTCAATTCTTAAAGGGGCCACTGAGGGATCTGGGGCAAAATCAGTACTTGGTCATGCTAGTGAAGGCAGGGGCCTGGACTCAATGACCTTTCAAGGTCCCTTCCAGCTCTATGAGATAGGTATATCTCCATATATTATATCCAATATATTTTAGGAAAATTGGATGACCGAATTTGAAAAATATCCCAAATGAAAGGCTTTTATTGAGCTGGTATGAGCTCTGGATTGACTTTTAAGTGCATTTTATCTGCTCTTGCTATGAAAAACTTTTAATTATTCTTAATTTAAATGGGAAGAAACATAGTGGAGTGCAAGCAAGTAAAATGAGAGTATCAGGACTGACTTATGCCTGCCTTGGAGGAGGGGATGATGGGGAGTGGTGGCTGGAGGACTTGTAATATGAAATATTAAGCAAAGGGATTGATTAATTACTATTACTAATGAAATGTACTATGAGATTGGGATTTTATTGTGTCATAAATCTCTTCTCTGGCTTTGCTATGTAAATATTAAAGCCACCTCTTGCTGAGAGGGCTTTCAGCCATGAAAGGGCCGGCTGGACTCTGTCATAGGGCCTAATCTATCAAAGGGATAAGTGACTCTGGCCGTGCTCTCAGTTGCCACCTTGGGGTCTGATTCACCACTGCCTTGCCCATGTGCAGTCTCTTACCCCACTGGAAAGTGGGTGGAAGATGCCCCCACATTGAGAATGGTGTGTGGGCCTGATCCCAAAGCCCAATGGAAAGGCTCCCCTTGACTTCAGTGGGCTCTGGATTAGGCGCTAAATGACTACTCAGGGGTGGGAAGCAGGCCCATTGACTTCAGTGGGTGCTGAAAGTGTTCAGCAAACTTCAGCAGGTGATTCGTCCCTTGCTCGATCTGACCCATTAACAGATGGCCTATACAGAGGAACCTCTCTGATATTAGGCCTGATCCCAAGCCCAGTGAAGTCAATGGGGCCCTTTCTATTGTCTTCAAGGGGTATAGTCTCTGTGTGCCTCAGTTCTCCATCTGTTAAACAGGGATAATTCTTCCTTTCTCCTACCTGTTGTCTTGTCTATTTAGATTGTAAGCTCGTTGGGGCAGGGAACGTCTCTGTATGTACAATGCCTAGCACACAATCAGGCCCTGATCTTGGTAGGGGCTTCTCAGTATTATTAATCCTAATACTGGCCGTTTGACAACTTGAAATGAACTGGATCAAGCCTTTTTGAATTATGGAAGTGTGCAGTATGTGTGAGAGTGATTTCAGATCCTCTCTTCTCTACTCTTTCCCTCTCCACCTCTATAGGGTTCCCAACCTGTGTCTTGGCATTTTCCCCTTAGGATATAGAAATAGCCAAATGCTTCATTATAAAAACATGGGCTTGTTAGGATTTTTTTCCCATTGGAAATAAATGGGTACACTTTGGAATATTTAGAAACTGACCTGATAAGGAAAAAAATTAGCTGACTTACATGCTGGCTCATTTCCACTTGTAGAATGACTCGGTGAAAGCAGATTCAGGTAGAGAATATTCAGTGCGCAGTAGATAGAATTGTGTTTTACCAAGTGAAAATGAATGAAAAGCATCTCTCTATTTTTTTATTTCACAACTCTGTCTCCTGTGGAAAGTACTGGAACCTTCTACAGACGGGCAGGCTTATGGGGCAAGATACAAACCAAGCATGTGACTTAGTTTTCCTGCAGATCTTTTGCTTATGCATGTCGATCTCTAATTTAAACAGTGATTGTTTGATTATTAAATTCTACAAAAGCAGCTCACTAGTTAAAGCACCCCTCATGGCTGGGCACAGCATCAATATACTCCAAGGACAGAAGGTACCATTGTTTTGATCATCTCGTCTGGCCTCCTGTATTACACAGGCCAGAGAACTTCTCCAAAATAATTCTTTTGGAAGAACATCCAATCTGGACTTAAAAATTGCCCTAATTACTCTCCCTGCTTAATAAGTTGCACCTTGTTTTCCACTCTGAATTTGTCTAGCTTCAATGTCCAGCCATTGGATCATGTTAGACCTTTCTCTGCTAGACTGGAGAGCCCATTACTAAATATTTGTTCCCCATATAGATATTTAGACTCATCAAGTCACCCCTTAACCTTCTCTTTGTTACGATAAATGTTTTTTGCAGGGCCTTCTCCATTGCCCCAATCAAACACCATTCAGGCCTGCTAGTGCTCCACTTTGTCTTATGACTTGGACCACTGGCCTGGTCACATTCTGTCCTACCTCTTCTGAGTTACCCAAAGTCCAAACTTAATGCAAAGGGACACACACTCTTCCACCCTTCCTGCCCCAGGCCTTAGCAAACTCTGCCGCCATCCCATGCTCTGCGGTGTTCTTTCCTGCTCTGATACAGTGGGCTGCTTCCCAGGGCTTTCTCCCTGGAGGCCCAGCGCTCCTCAGGCTCCTGCCCTGCTGTCTATCTTCTCAGTGCTTCAGGCATTACCTTCTCCAGTCAAGGCCAATCCCAGGGTACCAACTCCCTCCCTCAACTCCTCCCCTTACATCAGCCTCCCTCTCGTCTCATCTGGGTTTCATCCTTAATTAAACCTGATACACAGCCTCCAGGTGCCATCAGGGACACTAACTGTGCTCACCGGCTTCCCTTAACCCTTGCCAGTGTGAGGTTCATACACCCCACCCTTCACTAGATAGAAATAATCCTCAAGCAGGCTGTTACAGGAGTACCCAGAAACCTCAGCTGAGATTGGGACTTCATTGTCAGGCATTGTACAAGCACAAAGTAGGAGACCATCTTTGCCCTTCAGAGTTTCCAATCACAATAGACAAGACAGACAAAGGTCACACAGCAGGTCAGAAGCAGAGGCCTAGACTCACTCCTGCCTGCCAGACTGGTGCAGGTGTCATTGGATTACACAGCCTCTCATCATATGCTTTATTAGTTTAAAAGACACTAGTGGGTGCGCCCTAAGCCCAAGGGCTAGGGAAAGATCAGGGCATATACAAAGGGAATGGAACATAAATTGTGCTCTAGAGAAATCAGCTGAAAGACCTATCAGATGGAGCTTCTGTGCCAGCTAAACAAGTTGTAGATTTGTAGGACTTGTAGACAAGCGGGACTTGTAGAGGTCAGCCTCGTGGGTTACCTACGGAGGGTGAGTTTGGAAGACGGTGTAGATATGAGTGGGAGAAGGGAACAAAAGGGAATCAAAGCTGGCCTCATTGGTGGAGGAAGGTCTATCTTTGAAAATCTTGGCTAAAATCTGTTTTTTGAGGTGAGAGTTTAGCAAAGGAAAGAGGTAGGGGGTGGGATTTTCAAAGGCATCTAAGGGAGTTAGGCACCCAACTCATTGGAACTACAAGGAAGTTGGGCACTCAACTTCCATAGGCATCTTCCAGAATCCCAGGCAGAACCTTGACAGGCTGGTTGGGGCTAGCTTTGGATGTGTAAGGGCTGCAGGAATGGAGGAGGGATAATTTTCCCCAGGGAAAAATAAGGTGTTTTGAAGAGGCTTACTGAAAATACTGCAGGGATGCCTTGTAACAAGTGAACCTAGCAGTAGCCTGGCATGTTGTGTCCTCAGAGGTGGCTCAGTGCCACTGTCCCGCACTCACGTCATACATGCATTGTGCCACCCCGAGCTCTGACGTAGGAGCTGCAGCAGCTGGATAGCTGTTGTGCTTTTCTGAAATGCTGAACAGAACGCGAACCTGAAGAACAAAACACAGCCTGATACTAGCAAGGAATGTGTGATGTGTGAGCTCTCTGAAACTCACGGGTTTCTCAGGAACTTGTTTTGCTGGGCAGGTAACTGGGATAGTAGAAGATGAAACTAGACTTCCTGTTCCAACATATGGCCCTGGTCGGAAATGAAATCCGGTGCTACTGCCTGTCTCAATTGCTAAGATCTAGCAGATAACATGACCTGCTCACACCAAATGTTCTTCAGATGCCTAGAGTTTGACACAGCTGCCACTTCCACTCCTTGTGCCTTAAATTGTTCTGTTGCCCTCTAGCTACAAAAGGACGGGGTGACTGCAGTTTTAAAGATCTTTATTCTGAACACTCCTCAATGTATAAGACCCCTCCCTCAGTCTAATGGCAGCTACTGGATACCTGGAGGGAGATTAAAGTGACAGTGAAATAAATGTCTACCCCTTGAACCTGGCTGGAGAGTGTGGGCCTGATCCTAAACTAATGGATGGTAAGATGAATCCCCTACATGGGGGAAATCTGTATGGGGGAGAGTTTCTGCAAGAGGAACCTTGCGGTGTTTTCACTAGGTCATTCCTACAGCTGGGCCAATAGCTCATTTGGTTGATTTGCTGGCAGTTCTGAAAAACAAAAAGTATTTGGGGCTCGGTTCCCCTGGGGTTTGGAATTGGCCAGGTTTTCAGTCCTTTCCCCTGTCAAAGGAGGACGGGGATCAATGATTTGGCTCAAAGATGACTAGAGGAAATAGCCCAGTGAACAGAATGGGAGCTGACTGGGTAAATTTCATCAGCTTTGAGAATCGCAACCTGGGGTCTTACTATGTGCACAGGTATAACTCCAATAGACGTCAATAGGATTTCTGCTTCTGTAAGGAGCTTTGTAGATGAGGGCTGCACACTCTTTGATCAGGGGTTATAAACCAGTGCTCAGTCTCTTCTTACAATCAGAATCTCAAGATTAAAAGGATTTTCTTTTGGGACTTGACCAGAGAAAGATCATAGGAAATTGTAGGCCGTTCTTGCTGCTCTGTGCTCCAGATGCTAGTACATTATACATGCTCAGGACAATGTTTCTATTTTATTATGAAATTAAAACAATCTGTCCCTCTCTTCTGGGGAGGGGGAGCTTTTTGTGGCTTAGGGCTTTGGGGTAGCTATGGGTCCTTTCAGTGGGAGTTATGACAAGCAAATAACAGGAATCAACCCAAGGGAAAAAATATCTATAGAATGGGGAAAAAAGAGGAAGAAACAAGCAAGAGGGAAACATATAATAGTCCACTCACTGTTAAATCCAATGACTGCAAATAATAAGTGCTGCTTCCCCAGGAGCAGAGGATCCAGGCATGGGGAGGAAACTATGCTACACACTGTGGTAATGGGTAATGTGGATTCTTGCACATTGTTTTCAGGGGGAGAATTTTCCTCTGCTGCTAGGCTGTAGCTGAAAGAGGCTTCAGGTGACGCAGGTAGTTACTGTTTCCCATCTAAATGTCATGCAGTGCATATAAATAACAAGTTGATGCCTCTGTACCTGCAATTCAGTTGATCGCTTTCCTAATTATACGGCATATATCTAGGTGGGCAAAAACATACTAAAATAGCCACTTAATTGGAAACTGGTTAGATTTGTGTGACTAGGGTTTCTAATATGCCTCGTGTTTGTTACAGCACCTTTTTGTTCTAAAGGGGTCCAAAGTGCTTTTCAAACCGGGAGCCTGGTTCTCTTCTCTTTACACCAGTGCAAATCAGGAGCAACTCCAGTCAGTGGAAAATATAAAACAGAATCTGTTCATCCAGAACTCAGTTGCAGCTACCCTATGGGTGAAATGTGGTAGCTGTCTTAACAGCATGCATTTAGGCAATGAAGAGGAATGCCATCTCCAATTGAAAGTGGAGGGGGAATCTGAGGTAGTCGCAATGCAACTACTCAAGGTGGAATTTGGCCAGGAAACAAGGGCTAGCATCCCCTCTCCTGCAAAAGTTGCTACGTGCGCCTTAACAAATGTAAGTGGAAAGGGACTTGGTTTTACCGTTCTTATGGGAGGCAGCACCCCCTTGCAGCACAGTTCCCTCCCCCCCCACACATTATGCTGGAACACTTGTTCAGCACTGAGGCTTGCTCGACATTTAAATTTGGTCAGTGGTGCTAGGTCGGTCTGGTGAGTGTGTGCGTGTGTGTGTGGGAAATACCCCTGACTATGCTGCCCTAACCCCTGTGTAGACACAGCTCTGTTGATGGAAGAACACTCCATTGAATGGAGATAGCTTTGTTCAGGTAGGTGATGTTCCCAATACCGATGAAAAAACCTTTTGTCAGTGAAGGCTGTATCTATACTATGGGGTAATGCTGGTATAACTATGCTGACATAGCTACCCCAGTATAATCTCCATAGTACAGACACAGTCTGACGCAGAGAGAGAGAGAGAGAGACTGCCACTTCCTATGGCTGCAGCATGACTTTCTGTAGTATTCTAGGTACACTCCCAGACTGAGACCCACCTTATTTGGCTTGGGAGATCTGAGAAACAGCACAATTCAAGGTGAGAATGTCGAGGTTCTTATGCAAAATGCTTTAAACTGCTTGTACATCAGTAAGCAAAACTAGATCAGCTACTTTCCTTTATGATCCATGGAAATAAGATTAACAATAAGACACAAATGCAGCCCTCTGCTTTCTGTTACTTCCAACAACTGCAAACAAACATGCAAAACAGGGAAAGATGAACTATCCCAGATGTATGAAAATCATTTTCTAAAGCACCTTTGTTCTTGCTGAAGTGTAGCGTGTACAATGGATTGCTATCCTTTCCAACTGAACAGATGAGGAAAAGAAACTATTAAAAAAAACCCTGCAGGCAGGGAGGGAAGAGAGACAGATCCTGCAGCTGGGATTAATCAAACTAGCCTGCAATTCATTTAGGACAAAACATTTCCGCAAAGATTTCTACATGCGCATTCATCCATGTTGCTTGCATTGCCTTACAGCTGCTTAGGAATCATCTTCTTACACATACTTTTATTTTCTTGGACAGTCATGCAGTCTGTGCTAGCCTCTAGCCCTGGATGATTGCTTATTGGAATAGAGGCAGCTAGGTATGAAATGAACGAAGTGTATGACCAGCTTTTTCCCCTTGCTTGCTGTTTTTAATAGTTGTTGCCTTTACATTTCTAACTGGGCTTAGTGGTCCCCCTGCCCCCGTATTGTCCCATTAAAAAAGGGCATGTTGCACGGAGTCACCGGGGGATGCTTGTGTCACGGAGTCACCGGGCGATGCTCTAGAACTACTCCGTACGAAGCCAGTCAGGACTTTGGGGGAGCCTTCTCTCTCTGAGCGTACAGTCTCCAGGGCAAGAAGCTTACACAGCTTCGACCTTCCTGGGTCTGACCTCGGAGCATTCAGCATCCCCTTCCACACTGTGCGCTTCCCGCAGTGAGTCCGCCCGGGCGGGGCTCCTGGGGAAGCCAGAGGGCCCTGCACCCCAACTCCGCAGTCAGATGTGACTCTTAACCAGCCGGTAAAACAGAAGGTTTATTAGTCGACAGGAACACCGCGTAGAACAGAACTTGTTAGCACAGAAATCAGTGACTTCCTGCCAAGTCCATCTTGGGGGGGTTGTGCCCCAAGCCAGCAGAGACTAACTCGCTTCCAGCTGCCTGGCCCCTCCCTGTCCGTTGCTCCTCCTTCAGCCTTTGTCTCGCTTCCCAAGCCAAGAGTCACCTGGTCGCATCCCCCTCCGTGGTCTCAGGTTAGGAAGGGGTGACCATAGCATCCCTGCAGGCAGTTGGAGCAACCCCCACAAAAGTCTCACACACGCTTATTCCCACCACTTAGACGTTGGTGCAATACAAAGGGAAACTGAGGCGCTCACAGCATTCATGCAAAACAGTAAGACTCACATACAACATAACAAGGGAAAATCTCCACTTCGTCACACCTTGAAAGAGAGCATCATCCATTTTGAAATGGCTCTTTTGAAATAACTGACCGAGAAGTAGATGGATGCTAAAGGAAGGTCTGTTTTTTTTTTTTAAAGGGACACTGGAGATAACAAATTAACAGGAGACTATTCACATAGAGAAGCCAGCAGCGACATAGACTAATGTGCAGAAGAGCTTTGATTTACTAGGTAACTTCTAGGAACACTTGTGATGAAGGGATCCTGTCCCAGCCTTCTCTAAGAATATATTTTTGACCAAAGACTGATGTCCTTCACAATCTAAGGCTGCCGCTGGCTTACACACTGTGTCCTGGCTCTTTGGAGTTAGATAGAACTGGTGCTTGGAAGATCAATACAAGGAAAAGAGACATGATACAAAAGGAATGATTATTTTACAGCAGAATTCCAAAGCTGTTACCAAGTTTTCTCCTCTTAAAATATGCCTGGAGAGAAACTTTTAGCAGTAATCTTTCAAGATGGTATTAACTGCCATTGACTTTATTACACTAAGCCAACATGAGACATGTGCATATTTTAATCACAATGTTTTAAGAAACTACTCCAAGGCAGTGAAATAATTATTAATCATTTCCCTGCAATTGCAGGGACCTCGGATGCTGGTTCACTTTGGTCCTTTCTATTCTCTGCCTGTGGCACATAATAAATCTAGGCTTGTGTATGCTGTAATATTTTAGTCTCAATCCAGTGGTTGGGTTTAGTGTGCAGGTGTTGGGTAGTGTGGGTGGCTTTTGCTATACAGGAGGTCAGAGCAGATGCTAGAGTGATTCCCTTGTGGCCCCAACTCTGACTAGTTACTGAATAAAAAGGTGGGACAGTAGAAACACAAATGATGCAGAGCTATCTCAGAATCAGGGCATGATATACCCAAGTCTGTTGTGCTGCGAAAGGCTAAGGAAGGACCCTGTGATGTGCACTGCCCCTCAAACCTAGGACCGCTTTTATATCCACTCCTGGCCCAACTAAGGGAGGTAAGAGTCATTCTAGGTTGTGCCATACTTCCTATGGCCCCAAGCAGCCTCTTTGGGAACTGTGGCACTCTCCCTAGGAACTGCAAGGCGGTAGGGTAAGACGCTGGTGCTACGCTATGTGAGGATTCACCTTATGCTGAAGGAATTCCTAGTTAGCTGGTTAAGCCAGCTTTATGGTCCTCTTGGTCCACCAGAGCAGCATGACAGGGCCATAGTGAGGGATAAGAGCTAGTCCTTTGAATTCATACTTGGGAGATGAAATAAAGCAGCAGGAATTATTGCAAGCCACTGGGACCGTGAATTGCTCAGAGGTCGCTGTTGCTCTGCATGTGTTCTTATTGCCCAGTAAAGATCCATGTTCTGTATGCAGAGCTCCTAGCTGGGGAGGAAGGGGGTGGTCACTAGCCTAGTTTGTTGGGGGCTAGGCTGGGACTCAGAAGTCAACAATTCCTTGCTTGACCATCGACTTCTTGTGTGAGCTTGGGCAAGTCGCTTAGGGCAGATCCTCAAACAGATTTGGGTACCTGACTCCCTTTGAAATCAAGAGAAGGATCCGGGTCTTGTTCAGGCTGTGCCCCAATTGCCCATCTGCAACATGGGGGTAATAGCACTTCCTTTCCTCACAGTGGTGTTTTGAGAATAAGCATGTCAACGACTGAGGTGCTCCAACACTGCAGTAATGGAGACCACGGAGTGTCCTTGATGGCATATCAGCATGGCGCCTTGGCCATCGCTCTGACGTCTAGGTCAGAAAATTGTGGGATCAAGTCTGTGCTTGGGAGGGGCAAACTGGTTTGGCTCAAATGACAATTGACTCCAGCTGTTGTTCAAAACTCAGATTTGAACCTGTTTGGAGGACTGAAAAATGCTGGGTTTTTTTACATGCAAGTGTTAACATTTTTAATGCACCTTCGGGCGGCAACTCTCATTACTACTGACCTGCCAAAGCCATGAAGCACCGCACCTCCTGCCTCTCCTAACACAAATATTTGTACTGTTCTTTAAACCTGATAGCTAAACCAAGCAGAGTGCCAGCTCCAACTCACAGCATGTCTCTCTTAGAAGTTCTCTTCTGCATGTCCTCCCCAGCTGAAACTGGAAAACCTTTCAATTTTCCTTCCCTTCTCTCTCGCTTGGCTTGAGAGGAGGCATTGATGGAGGACTCCAGCCATTGCACAAGGCATTCCAGGCAGTCTCAGCTCCTTTCAGGAGTCAGTGAGCTAGAGCCAGCCCTCTTACTGAACTTGAGGGGCACACCTGTGCCCAGCTCGGGGCCAGGCATTCCCCAGAGAAAGGTACCCAGAACGTTCCTCTAGGTTGCCTTGGAGATGTGTACTGGTCGGGCTATGACATCACATACAGCTCCACACAGTTGAGGGCTTAGATATATTGTTGATGGGGAGTTTTTCCTTCCCTCAGAAGCATCAAGGATTGGCCACTCACAGAGGCCAATCTTGGACTTGATGCAGCCTGGAATCAAGTCCGACAGAGCCTGTAGGACACACAAACCAACTGGAATGCCAGGGGAGCGACAGGTTATGCCTGATGCCCAGGGCTTGATTCTCCGCTTGTTTAAGCTCGTTTGACACCAGCTGTTTTGCTCCATTGACTTCAGGGGAGCTGCTCTTGATGTAGACCAGGGTAAGTAAGAGGAGAATCTGCTTCTCTCTTTGGTGTTAGCTGCATACTCTTCCAGCAGGGGCTTGGCCCCACACTCGCCCAACAGTGGTAGCTCCTCTCCCATGTTTACTGCTGCAAAGCATTGCAGCGCCATTCACTCCCATTTGGCCAGGCTCCCCCTCCATCCCCAGAGTGGAGAGCTGAGCCCAGCCCCACGGGACAGGAGCTGCTGCTGCTGCAGGGTGACTGCAAAGCAGGTATGCTCTGCAACACTCCCCATGTGGTCCTCCCCTCCCTTCCAGCCCCAGTATCTCCACCCCCATGTAGATAAAATGAAGACCACAAAATTCCTGAAAAATCAAACAAATTATATATACCCCGCCCCCCACCCCATCTTGCTCCATGAAGCAACTAGCTCATCTTGCTAGGAGTTTCAACTAAGCAGTTGAATTTAGCTGTTAATAAATATATTTTGTGACTGTTCTAATTCCACTGTAGAGTCTTCAGTAACATCTACTCCATAGATTGTATAAAATCCTCTATATAAGAAACTTTTCATTTATGTCTGTACGCTACAGCCATATTTGTGCAGAACAAAGTCATCATACATGGCCTAACCCAAGCTGTTATGATTTGGGAAATATGCTCAGTTAATTAAACCAAGGGCAAAAGACATCTGCAAAGCACTTTGGCAAAATCTGTAGAGATTTCCAACCCCCCCTCCCCCCCCCCATCCCGTAGGCTTCCTAAACCAGGGATGATGCTTTTCATTTTTTTTCTTTTTTGCCTTTATTCATATTTTAATGCTAGGTAATACCATATGAGACAAGCAGGATAATTGAAAAATATCCATTGGCTTATTAAAGTGAATTGCCTTAGCTACTGCACAAGTTTAAGAGAAACTTTTATGCAAACTTTACTGTTGGCTCAACTCAAAGCCCATTAAAGTCGATGGAAAGTCTCCCATTAACTTTGATTGGCTTTGGATCGGGGATGAGTGTAATGTTTTGTGTTTGTTTGGTTTTTTTTAAGCTGGCATCCTGATAATCCTTCCTTTTATTCTAATTTTCAAGAGAGAAGCAAACTTCTCATTCATCACCATAACCCAGATGCTATTTTCGTAGTCCGGACGTGTGGGGTGAATTGTAACAGGCCATCCTTTAGCTGAGGATTCACAGCCAAGCAGGGTAAAGCAGCACAGTAGCTGGATGTTCTGGTGCAGTGGTTGGTACTGAAAAGGTTAAGAGTGTTGCCCCTTAAATGTTCATAATTAAGATGGAAAATCTTGCAGACCACTCTGGTAGGGAGCGGGGGAGGTTTTCTTTTCTCTTGGTGTGATTAGTTCAGCCTCCCTGCAGACTCAGAAAGTCAGCAATTTACACTAGGATAGTTATTTTCACAGCCAGAAAGTGTTTTCTTAAGTGAAAGCTTAGAGGCTGTAGAAAACAGGAAATCCCTGGGGAGACCCTAATTTCTCAGGATTTGCAGACTTTTCGCAGCTGCAGATTTTTGTGGTGCCTGGGCATGACCTTTTGAAATATCTGTAAAGCTGCAATAGTCTAATCATAACAATAATTAATAATGCTTTACTTATAGTGTGTAATTTGTTTATATCTTACATCTGGGCTCTCAAAGGACTTTACAGACCTTCATTAATTAGCTCTTCCAGCCCCTGGTGAGGTGTGTAAGGGCTATAATGCCAGTTTTACAGATGGGCAAACAGAAGTCAATGGACTCCTGAAATCACCCACTAACTCCATCTTTAACCCTCTCCAGCCTGCTTAGTAACTGGTAGAGAGAGCATTAGCAAAGGACACCCTAGCCCTATCAATGGTTTCTCTGCTGTCTTAGCAATGTCTCACTTACTTTGTCCCTCAATCAAGGGATGAGGTGAGTTCCTGAAGCCTTTGAAAGGGTGTAGCTTACTCCCTCACCTCAGACCTGGTTAGCAACTGTGGCAGGTGGGTTGGAGGAATAGAGCGAAGGCCAACTTGCTCCCAGGGGGAGGGTATCTAGAGAAGCAAGGACACATCAGACCCAGATGGAAGATCAAACAGTGGGTGCAGGACGTCATGTCCCTTTTCCACCTGGCTTGGCTAAGTGAGGCACTAGTCTAGCCCTAACGCTCAACTGCCATTGAATTGGGTAAGGGATTGGGCCCGACGTATTATTGTGAGTTTACTGATTCATACAATCCACTAGATCGTTCTGTGGCCATTTGCTTTGTCGTTTCTACAGCTGGTCAAAACTATTCCTTTGGAATTAGGGATTTTTAAAAAATGAAAAATAGCCTTTTTCTAAAGGAGAATTTGTCACAGAAAATGTGCATTGCCTAGATATGTTGTATTTTTTGATTGAAAAAAGGAAAACCTGAAAAATGTTCAAAACTCAAGAGCAATGCAGCAACAGTTTCTCTGAGCCTCCCACCCTAAAAATCCCATGAAAGAGTTTGAAAAAGCTGAAAAATCTTTTTTTCCACAGAATTTGACATAAACTACTTACCACTTTCTAACCATCTGAAAATAACAAACATCTTCACACGTCTGTTATTCATTATCATTTGTATTGCCATAGTGCCAAGAGCCCTAATCGTGAACTAGGACCCTAGAGTGCTAGGCGCTGTACAAACACAGAACAAAAAATGGTCTCTGGTCCAAAGAGTTTGCAATCAAAATTTCTAGTCCTAGTCTTGTTTATTATCTCGATCACTGCTGCATATTTCACAATGCTGTAATATTATTACATTCCTGCCATCAAGAGAGTTCTACAGTTGTCAAGATTCCTTTCAAAATACTGTATTAATTGCTAATATGTTTTTCTTGCCAGCTACAGAATGTCTGTAATCTGCTTCTTACAAATGACTGCTCCCTGGGGAGGTGGGGGAGGGAATAAATCATATATATATATTTTTGGAACCACTGTTGATTCAATACGTAGAAAATGCATTGGTGGTAATATTGGCTATAATTCTCTTGAGATAGATTAATTATAAACATGTAGAGAGGCAATCAGGAATCTGCTCTTGCTGTGACATTGAACAAAGAATAACAAAGAGAAGGGAAGGGTGGCTTGAATTCAAACTAAGGCCTATAAAAACAACAAGGAGTCTGGTGGCACCTTAAAGACTAACAGATTTATTTGGGCATAAGCTTTCGTGGGTAAAAACCTCACTTCTTCAGATGCAAGGCCTATACTATACAAGTACTATAAGGCCTATAGTACTTCCAGAGGCCAGATGGCATACAAAACAGTGTTAAGGACCCATTGTTGCAACAGGGGAGGGGTGTTGGCTTGAACAAATAAGAAATTAGAGGATTATGCTCCAGGGCCTGCTAGACCATCCCTTTCCCTAATCATGACACACTATAAATGCTGCATCAAAACAAACAATGGCATCACCCAAGCCTAAGGAAGCAATCAGATAGGGGGAGGGGCTACAAGGCAGCTTCTTTTGTGATATTAAGATGAGCAGGAGGCAGACGTGCCATGGAATTACTGCAGGTCCTTTTAGTTTATTAGTTGCCTGTAGGGTTTGGGGGTTTGGGGGAATGGAAGCAGAAAGAACAAGTATATAGAGATTAAGACCAGCATTTTCAGAAGTGGCCACTACTTCTAGCAGAGGCAACACATGGGGGGTATGTGTGTGTCCCCCCCCACCACTGATTTCTTGCTTGGCTTGTACTGAGCATGTGCACATGGACTGAGCATGCTCAGTAAAACTGCCGAAGCCGGCTACCCTCACTCTGTCCCCCTCTCCCTCCCACTATCAGCAGCCACAGGTTGCCTCTGGCTTCTAGGAAATATGTCTACACAGCAGCAAAAACCCTGTGGCACCAACCTCTCAGAGCTCTCAACTGACTCAGGCTTGTGCTGCGGGGCTATGAAGAGCCATGTAGACATTCTGGCTCAGGTTGGATCCCGGGCTCTGAAACCTGGCAAGGCAGGGAGGGGGTTGAAATGTGGGTTCCAGCCCAAGCCTGAATGTCTGCACCAAGAGAGCCACAGGAGTCCAATCAGTTGACCCAGGGTGAGTCTCACTGCTGCGGGTTTGTAGCTTTTTGCTGTGTAGACATATGCCAAGAGCCTTCATTTCTGGTTGTTAGAAATTTCTTTTTCACATGGATCTTGGGTCACAAATGGGGGTCACAGAAAGTCATGGGCTACTTCTGGGGAGGTGGATGTAGTTGGTTTTGAGCTAGTGCATGTCATTAATACAGAAGAGAAGGTGTGCATGTGTACATGCTAACTTCAGTTGGAGGATAACAGAGTTAATGAGCACAATAAGGGTAGGTCTACACTTACCCGATAGTTCGGCGGCGAGCGATCGAACTTCTGGGTTTGACTTATCGCGTCTTGTCTGGACGCGATAAGTCGAACCCGGAAGTGCTCACCGTCGACTGCGGTACTCCAGCTAGACGAGAGGAGTACCGCGGAGTCAACGGGGGAGCCTGCCTGCCGCGTGTGGACCGAGGTAAGATCGAACTAAGGTACTTCGAACTTCAGCTACGTTATTCACGTAGCTGAAGTTGCGTACCTTAATTTGAATTAGGGGGTTAGTGTAGACCTGGCCTAAGTGGTGTCATGTACGCCTATGGGATGTGATTGTGTAGCTGTGATTACACAGCACATTTTTTTCCCTTGTGTTGTTTTATCTGTCTCTAGCACCTCCTGGACCTCCAACCTCTTCCACTTTTCCCCCCTTTTTGTCTTTTTCCGCTACAGGTTTTTTTCCCCTCTCCTTAAATCCGTTGTAGTTGAAGGGCTGAATTCTGCTCTGATTTCAATGAAATCATGTGAAGTGCAATTCTACCTGTAAAATGAATACAACTCCTCCTGTTTAGAAAAACATCCTGGCACTTTGTTTTCAGAAAGAAACATGCTGGTGTGACTTTTGTAGCAGAAATTCCACATTTTGGGAGGGTAGAATGCAATATTTATCTGGTGTATTCTAGCTGGCTTTTATTTCTTTGTTTAATGTCAGCTGCCGCTGTTTAGAGGTTTGGAATATTAGAAATAGTCCCAGGTGAACTGAATTAATGGGCAGAGTGCAGGTTTGGTGGCTAAAGGTGCAGGAGACTTGCAGCTTATTCTGTGGCTCTGCAGTTTATCATGTAATTTCACTCCACACATCTAGCAATATCCCTTACCTCTGTTTGGGGGCATTGATTCATTACTGCCTCTGATGGGGAGAAGTTCAATTAGTGAATCACAAGCACGGATCATACACAGTGGAAATCAGAGGACTCAGATGGCGTCTTGTGGGTTAACCAGCAATTGTTGCTGCAGTGAAAGAGAACAGTTACAGAAGCTGGCTAACCACATCAGAGAGGCATATGCTGAGCTGCCGGGCACCACAGGAGTCTGCCCAGAAGGAGATGTACTCTTTAATATTCAAGATCTGATTAAATCATTGGAAAGATTCCAATATGCAAGCAGCACAAACTTTCAACTGTGTTGTTTATTAGGAGCAATGGAACTAATAGGGATATCACTTACCCCAATATACTGCAAGTGATGTTCTGAGAATGTCATTTGGAATTTGAGGAATGAAATTCACTCATTGAAATCAATAGGAAAAACTCCCATTGAATTCACTGGGCTTTGGATCAGGCCTTAAGTCACTGCAAAAATGGTATTCAGCCAACAACAAATCACAAATGCCTTTTAATATTGAGCTTCTGATAATTTCTGCAATTTCCCTAAGCTGTTTTCTCCACCATTTGGGATGTTTTTCAACAAGTTTGAAGACCTTTCGGTTAGAAGACCAGGTGCTTTTTGTATGTTCTCTATGGTTATTTCTACTGCTTTGTCTTTGCCTGTTTTTTGCTTCTCTCCTTTCCACCTACCCTTTCGCTAAATATAGGTATTTTAAATATGTAGGAGAAAGAAAGGCAGTTAAAAAAGAGGCAAAGAATACTGAAATCAAGATACTGCATGTACCTTGCAAGCAATTACAGCATTGCCACTTTTCTTAAGAGATTCAAGCCAAAGCCCTGATCTTGCAAAGACGTGCACCTTTTCGACTTCATGAAGTAGTCCCATTGATATCATTCTTCTCATTCCCTCTCAGTGTTCCTGTGTTGCTTTCAAGTACATCATTGTCCATTGGAAAAGTCATCTCAGCTGGGGTGGTAAAGAAAAGTTTCTCGTTTCTCCAGTGGATGGTGACTTTAGGTGCATAGGTGATCTCTGAGCAAAGTTCTCCTTCTGAAAATGCTTGATGTCATGGAAGTTCAGGGATGAAGCTTTGGAAGACATACATCTTGCTATTGTTGAATTTGAGCTTTCCAAGATGATAGAATCATAGGATTGGAAGGGACCTCGGGAGGTTATCTAGTCCAGTCCCCTCCATTCATGGCAGGACTAAGTATTATCTAGACCATCCCTGACAGGTGTTTGTCTAACCTGCTCTTAAAAATCTCCAGTGATGGAGATTCCACAACCTCCCTAGGCAATTTATTCCAGGGCTTAACCACCCTGACAGTTAGGAAGTTTTTCCTACTATCCAACCTAAACCTCCCTTGCTGAAATTTAAGCCCATTCCTTCTTGTCCTATCCTCAGAGGTTAAGAAAAACATTTTTTCTCCCTCCTCCTTGTAACAACCTTTTATATACTTGACAACTGTTGTCTCCCCTCTGTCTTCTCTTTTCCAGACTAAACAAACCCAGTTTTTTCAATCTTCCCTCATAATTAATGTTTTCTAGACCTTTAATAATTTTTGATGCTCTTCTCTGGATTCTCTCCAGTTTGTCCACATCCTTCCTGAAATGTGGCACCCAGAACGGGACACAATACTCCAGTTGAGGCCTAATCAGCGCAGAGTAGAGCGGAAGAATTACTTCTCATGTCTTGCTTACAACACTCTTGCTAATACATCCCAAAATGATGTTAGCTTTTTTTGCAACAGTGTTACACTGTTGACTCATATTTAGCTTGTGGTCCACTATGACCCCCAGATCCCTTTCCGCAGTACTCCTTGCTAGGCAGTCATTTCCCATTTTTTATGTGTGCAACTGATTGTTCCTTCCTAAGTGGAGTACTTTGCATGTGTCCTTATTGAATTTCATCCTATTTACTTAAGACCATTTCTCCAGTTTGTCCAGATCATTTTGAATTTTAATCCTATCCTCCAAATCACTTGCAACCCCTCCCAGCTTGGTATCGTCTGCAAACTTTATAAGTGTACTCTCTATGCCATTATCTAAATCATTGATGAAGACATTGAACAGAACCGGACCCAGAACCAATCCCTGCAGGACCCCACTCGTTATGTCCTTCCAGCATGACTGATAACTACTCTCTGGGAACAGTTTTCCAACCAGTCTTGCACCCACCTTATAGTAGCTCCATCTAGGTTGCATTTCCCTAGCTTGTTTATGAGAAGGTCATGCGAGACAGTATCAAAAGCTTTACTAAAGTAAAGATATACCACATCTACCGCTTCCCCCCATCCACAAGGCTTGTTACCCTGTCAAAGAAAACTATCAAGCTGGTTTGACACGATTTGTTCTTGACAAATCCATGCTGACTGTTATGTATCACCTTATCTTCTAGATGTTTGCAAATTGATTGCTTAATTATTTGCTCCATTATTTTTCCCGGTATAGAAGTAAAGCTGACTGGTCTGTAATTTCCCGGGTTGTCCTTATTTAAACTTTTTATAGATTGGCACTATATTTGCCCTTTTCCAGTGTTCTGGAATTTCTCTAGTCTTCCATGACTTTTCAAAGATAAATGCTAATGGCTCAGACATCTCCTCAGTCAGCTCCTTGAGTATTCTAGAACGCATTTCATCAGGCCCTGGTGACTTGGAGACATTTAATTTGTCTAAGTAATTTTTAACTTGTTCTTTCCCGACTTTAGCCTCTTCTGATCCTACCTCATTTTCACTTGCATTCACTGTGTTAGACATCCAATCACCACCAACCTTCTTGGTGAAAACCGAAAGAAAGAAGTCATTAAGCACCTCTACCATTTCCTCTTGTTATTTCCCCCCCTTCATTGAGTAACGGGCCTACCCTGTCCTTGGTCTTACTCTTGCTTCTAATGTATTTGTAGAATGTTTTCTTGTTACCCTTTATGTCTCTAGCTAGTTTGTTCTCATTTTATGCCTTGGCCATTCTAATTTTGTCCCTACATACTTGTGTTAGTTGTTTATATTCATCCGTGGTAATTTAACCTAGTTTCCACTTTTTGTAGGACTCTTTTGAGTTTTAGATCATTGGAGATCTCCTGGTTAAGCCAGGGTGGTCTCTTCCCATACTTCCTATCTTTCCTACGCAGTGGGATAGTTTGCTCTTGTGCCCTTAATAATGTCTCTTTGAAAAATTGCCAACTGTCTTCAATTGTTTTTCCCCTTAGACTTGCTTCCCATAGGATCTTACCTACCAACTCCCTGAGTTTGCTAAAGTCTGCCTTCTTGAAATCCATTGTCTTTATTTTGCTGTTCTCCCTCCTACCATTCCTTAGAATCATTAACTTTACCATTTCATGATCACATTCACCCAATCTGCCTTCCACTTTCAAATTCTCAACCAGTTCCTCCCTATTTTTCAAAATCAAATCTAGAACAGCCTCTCCCCTAGTAGATTTCTCCACCTTCTGAAATAAAAAAAAATGTGTCCAATATATTCCAAGAACTTGTTGGATAATCTGTGCCCTGTTTGTTATTTTCCCAACAGATGACTGAGTAGTTGAAGTCCCCCATCACCACCAACTCCTGTGCTTTGGATGATTTTGTTATTTTTTTTTTAAAAAAAAAGCCTCGTTCACCTGTTCTTCCTGTTTAGGCGATCTGTAGTAGATCCTTACCATGACATCCTTGTTTTTTATCCCTTTTATCCTTACCCAGAGATTTTGACAAGTCTGTCTCCTATTTCCTTCTCAACGTCAGTCCAAGTGTATGCATTTTTAATATATAAGGCAATAACTCCTCCTTTTCCCCCCTGCCTGTCCTTCCTGAGCAAGCTGTACCCTTCTATACCAATATTCCAGTCATGTGTATTATCCCACCAGGTCTCTGCAATGCCAACTATGTCATAGTTGTGTTTATTTACTAGCATTCTGAGTTCTTCCTGCTTATTCCCCATACTTCTCGCGTTAGTATATGGACATCTAAGATACTGATTTGATTCTCCCCCCACCCATGTCTGTCTTCTCCCTCTCCTTTTTCCATGCTACAACAGTCCATGGGTCTATGATGGGTTTTTCTTGTCAAAGGCCAGTAATTTGGCCAACATAGAGCTTAGCTGCGCTTGAGTCCAATGGGTGCCCAATGGGGTCACGTTCCACAGAATCAGAGGAACTAAGGCCCTAATTCAAATTATGAGTCTTAAAAGATTTCCCGCTGATGTGTTCAGGTTCTCAGCCTTGACACACTACTTATTCCCTAGTGGATCTTCCTCCATGATTTTCTGCATCGATGATTCTGTAATGTGCCATTCATAGGTGGCAAGGCCTCCCCAGTGGTCGTGAAAAGGGTAGTGAGATCCATGTTGCCAACATCAAGGATAATGAAAGGTACGAGATGAGAGCTCTGGACTTTTATTCACTGACTCTGGTGCGGCTTTGTCCTGGACACCCGTTGGAACAAATATGGGGATGGGATGGGGAGAGCTGGCCCTTTAAGGTTGACCTCCACTGGGTAGCTGGAGCCTGGATTCTAGAGAGTCTAATCCTGGCCCTGACAAAAGCTGCTATATTTTCAGAGAGAAGGCCGCGTTGACTGTCTGACTCTCACTCATTAACCTTTGGGGATCACTTCCAGACACTACTCCCTGTTGGCAGTTGGGTTGTGAGGTGGTCTCGGCTCTGGGGTGCACACCGTAGACAGTGTTGCTCCTGCTGCTCTTCCTGTGGAAAAGGTTTTTGACTATGTTGCTTGTTCTGAAACGATCTCTGATTGCCCACAGCCATCTTGGGAGGGAGTTAAGTGATCTACCACTGGGGGACCTTTACCTGCTTGCTTCTAACGCTCGAAGAGCTTCTCTAGTGAAGAGTAGAGTCGGAAGCTATATCTACACTACAGCTCATGTTGGAATAACATATGTCGCTCAGGGGTGTGAATAAACCACACCCCCGAGCGACATAAGTTAAGAGCTGGTGTGGACATCGCTACGTTGGTGGGAGAGATTCTCCCACCAACACAGCTGCTGCCGCTCGCGGAAGTGATCTGATTATGCCCACGGGCAAGCTCTCTTCCATCGGCATAGAGAGTCTTCACCAGACGCGCCGCATCACTATATGTATAGACAAGCCCTGACCTTTCAAAAATGGTGAAACTTTGAGTTCTTAAACCATGTGTCCTCATGCTGTAAACTTTATTTAACTGTTGTGGTGACTGTCGTGCATTTGCACATGCTACATACATTGAATTCCCCTGCGGCTCTCTGCTGCTCCGTGCAATTGCAGAATGTCTCTTCCACTGTTAAACGTTGAGTGTCACTCGTCCACAGGATGATTCGCTGTCCCAGACTTCTCTCTGATAACAAAGCGCAGATGCAACAAAATCCCGTCAAGCAATTTGCCTGCCGTCTTTGCTTTAGCTTGTTAGAAACAGAAGGCTGCATTCTGCCTCCAGCCTTAGTGTTGTTCTATCCCAAGTTAGTTTGCTCAGAGGCATCAGTGAGCGTAACATGGAGATGCAACTCTGTGCACGGGGACTGGAGAATGCCAGGGAACCAGAGCCTCCAGAACGCCTATGAGTTCATTATTATTAGTTCTGTATCCCCACAAGTCTACTTCCCATGAATATTTGATAAAGCCCGAGAAGGTCACTACAGCTTGTTTACTCTACATATGGCATTTCTGCATTTCCCTGCTCTGTGTGCATGAGTGATTTTTTTTTTTATCTTTTAACCATGGCATCCAGCCAGCTCCTCGTCTCTCTTCCACCCCCTCCTTCCCCCCGCCTCCTTGTTAATTCTGAGAACAGAAAAACAGGAGGATTTTATTATTCATTACAGGCGAAGAGCTGCATGTATTATGAGAAATTCTGACTCTGAACCCAGCTCATGTTTTGTTGGTGTGTGTTTGGATCATTATGGAAACAAGTTGGGCCGTAACAGTTTTTGGTGGTTGTTACTATCTTCGATGGCTCTCACCGTGATACTGGAGTGTGGGCTTACATTGGGGTAGGAGAATTATAATTCTTTTAGACTAGAACAAATACTTTGCTGTTAGGTTTCACCTTTTATCCACGGATCTCAGTGCTTTACGCAGAGCCCAAGGTCCAGTGTGCTCCAGCAGTGGAAAGTACAGGTTCCGGACTCCAAACTGCTGCACACTGGGAGAACTTCCCGGGGTTCCTGCCAGCTGGTCCCCTCCGCCCTCCCAGCAGGAGGTTTCGGCACTGACTGAATCTGGGAGCATGGGGCAAGCAAGCTGAGAGGAGGCGGCTGGACTGTCGTCCTGTTCTGTTTCCTTACAGAATACAGTGTTGTTTCTGGTGGTGTGGGTGAGTGGGTCTGGTCTGAAGGGAACACACAGTGACATGCACTGCAGAGCACTTTGAGGAGCCCAGTTTCCCAATATTGTGTAAAAAAAGCCCCAAGGCAGACTTACCCTGTCCTGCACAACCTCACATTGGGCCGGTGAACAGGAGCGGCAGAGGGTTACACAGGTATGAATGAAATCTCACCACAGCCGTAGAAGGGAAGGAAGCGTTATTTTTACCCTCAGTGCACAACGGAGGAAACTGAGGCACAGAGAGAGGCAGTCACCCAAGACGGTGCACAAAAGGGTCCCAGTCCTCTGCCATTAGGAATGGTTCTTTTAGCCAGCTGAAGGGCACTACTGCTGCTGTTTGCAGCTGGAATAGCCTTTCAAAACCAAACTTTTTGAAACCCTCCCCAAACACAACTCACGTCGGTTGCCCAGCAAGGTGGGCGCACTGCACCATGGCATGTTGCCTGAGATAGTTTCAGCAGTGAACTGATTGCCCCAGTGAGTATCCCTCCATAGTCCTGCAGACAAACGTCCCTGGGAAGTGACGGCAGAAGCTGGGAGCACGGGAATGCCTTATATAGGGAGCCCAGAGGAAGTGGAAATCAGTAATGAGGAGTATTAGGGAGAGAGAGAGAGGTGAGAGAGAGAATAACTGACTGGAAACAGTGAGGCTCAGAAAAGGGCCCGGGTAAATGAGAGAGGAGTGGGGAAGATGGACCCAGACAGAATGGCTGAGGGATATGGCCCTGCAAAGCTATCTCAGGCAAGGGGCCAATGGGACTGCTGTCCTGCCTTCTCTTCTTCTGTTGGTATCAGTGTTAACCTGCAGCATGGGGATTTATGAAGCCGGATTGCCCACAGACCATTCCTCACTCTCTCCTGTGAAGACATGGCAGCTGTAGGCCACTGCTCTGATTTCAGATGCTGAGGGCATGTCTTTTGTGTTTTAGCTGTTCTTTAGCTGGCATAATGCGAAGCAGTTGGCTGTTCATTTGTCAGATGAACCTATTAAGTTCAATAGCATTATTGTCGGCAGGTAATGAAGGGAAAGTCGTCTTCACAGGAGAACTGGTATCTTTGGTGGCAGGGGCTGTGCCTTTAAGGGCTGAGCGTCCCAGACGAAGAGTCTGGACAGGGCATGGTGAAGCTCTTACTTTGCACAGCCAGTTGAAGCCAGACACCAAATAAAGCAGAGCTCTTGCAAGCACTTTAAGCACCGAAAACTACCCTGTCCACCTAGCTGACTGCTGTGAGAACCAATCTCAAAAGGACGTTGCCAATGTCCTTTTAAGGTTGTTTCGGTCACAGCATTTGGAGTCTGCTGGGAAATTGCAGCTCCACAGAACACAAAGGGCCCCCTTGTCCACTACTTCTATAGTGCTGCGTTTTGTGTGCCTCTGTCTGTGCTCGAGCTATTCAGAGTGCAGCTGGGGGACATTTTTCATCTGAAACTTTTTTCGGCAAATCGTGCAGATGCGGCAGTACCAAAACGTTTCACGAGTTCATGTCGGTTTCACCGAATTGTTTCAGTCAAAACAAGTAAGACCTAAAAATCAAAACATTTCACCTTTCAGTTCAAAGCAATTTTTTCTATTTCAAAACTTCCTTTAATTTTCTCCTCTTTAAAGAGTCAAGCTTAAAAAAAAAAAATTGGAACTACCAAGAGGTTTAATTTTGGGTCGAACAAACTGTTTCATTCCACCTGAAACACATTAAAAAAACAACAACAACATCACTCTTTGATTCACCAACAATTTCAAACAGTCAGCACTTAGCAGGCTAAAGTCCTAATCCTTTGGGTTTCCTAGGGAGACTCCCAATTATGAGTGCTAGGACATAGACTGAGAGGAAGAACTCATTCCGTGTGGACAACTGAACAAAGAGCTGATGGTCATTAGTTAAGGTCACTACTGAACTGGTCTGGAGAGGGCCTACTCTGAAGTCACTAATCTAATGTAATCTGCTGGAGGAGAGGAGGGGAAGAGTGGGTAGGTTTGTTGAGTGAGAAGCTCAGTACTTAGGGGTTGATTTTCAAAGGCACAAATAGCAATTATGTGCCCAACAGCATTTGAAAATCTCCTTAGCACCAACTCAGCAAGGTGTCAAGCTTCTGGCATGAGTAGTCTCAATGCAAATTGTGTGCTTACAATTAGGCATGTGCTAGTGTACCTCACTGTTAGGTACTAGAGGAACAGGTGCCGTCTAAAAACTGATCATGCTGACCAATATCCTCTTCTCCTTTCCTTGTGCTCCCGTTCAGATGTACCGCATTATTTCTTGTCAGGTTGTCCTAGCAGTCGGGCAAAACTATCTAATGTGGCTTAGTGGAAAAGCACTAGGCTGGGTTTCAGGAGATCTAGTCCTAGCTCAGGCAGTAGCCTGCTGTGTGAGAGAGGGCAAATCACTTCCTGTCTCAGTTGCCTTATCAGTAAATGGGAATAATTTAAAGCAACCTCCTTTGTAAAATGCTTTGAGATCTATTGATGAAAAGTGCTACATACGTATTCTGATTATTTGTTCTGTGCTCGTACAGAACCGAGTTCAGTGGGCTCCTGGTCTATAGCTGGCGCTCCTAGTCACTGCCGCAATTCAAAGAAATAATAAGATGGATAAAAGAAACCAGATATGGGTTACAAACTTTCAATTCTTTTTAATAAATAAAAGAAATGATCAGGTCCGCCCAGAGGATTCAGGGGGCCTGGGGCAAAGCCGGGGAGCTTGTACTCACCGGGCGGCACTCCGAGTCTGCGGCAGCGGCATTTCGGCGGCGGGGGGCCCTTCAGTCGCTCTGCGTCTTCGGCAGCACTGAAGGGCCCCCCACCGCCGAAATGCCGCCGAAGACCCGGACCGTCGCTGGGTGAGGAAAGGGATTCTCGGCCAGGGCTCGCGGGGCCCCTGCGGGGCCCGGAGCCTGGGGCAAATTGCCCCACTTGCCCCCCCCCCGCCAGGTGGACCTGGAAATGATTGGGTAGAGTTTCCTAAGGGAATTATCAGAAATAGTAAACATAGTTAATATCTAAATTTAGAAGGATAAAACAGATGGTGCAGCAAAGGACCTGCAAGTGTTTTATGTACTGAAAGACACAGCAAAATGGCTTTTATTTAGCGATAATAGACGGAAATACAGGCTACGGGTTATCAAAACTCAGCATCCATTGAGTGATTTTCTTTTCGTGTGACTCTCCTTTCCTTGTCTTCACTATGGAAAAAGGTGTATTCTTACTGCGTGAAACTGAGTTTCCAGTATGCATTGCTGAATCCAGAGACTTACCACAGTAATTCGGTGGTGTGCGGCCACACTAACCCTAATTCGAATTAACAAAATCGATTTAGGCGCTACTCCGCTCGTCGAGGTGGAGTACAGAAATCGATTTTAAGTGCCCTTTAATTCGAATTAACTGGCTCTGTAGTGTGGACGGGTGAAGGGTTAATTTGGATTAACGCAGCTAAATCCGAATTAAAGTCGTAGTGTAGACCAGGCCTAAGTCCATCACAATATGCACAACACTCACCTTGGTTCATCTCTCTTGCTCCCCTGCTCCTTCACTGTCCCTATCTTTACTCCTCCTTCCTACTACATGCTCCTGTTTTTCTGCAACGGAAAATGTACACAATCAGGTATATAAGGGCCTGATCTATTTCCCATTGAAATCAGTGGCAGGCGAGCTGAGTGAATTTGTTTTGATGAAGAGTACATTTACCAATAAATGCATTTTTGAGGTCACCAAAACTATTTGGGTTGAATCTGCCAAATAGTTTTGCCTGAAAAAAAAAAAAAAGATTATTTTTTTCCCCTCCAAAAAATGTTAGTTTCATTTTGACAATGTCTAAATGAAATGTTTTGTTTAGAACTGGTGTTTAGCTAAATTTTGAAGTGCATGTTAAAAGTATAATGTCTCCCCCGCCCCAAAATACCCCTACCAAAACAAAACAAAAAACCAAAATACTTCATTTTGGGGCAAACATGTTTCATCCAACTCCAGATGATTCCCTCCCCACTCCTGCTTGGTTTTTCATTTTGGCATGAAACAAACTCAGCTTAGTTGAGACCATAAGAACATAAGAACGGCCGTACCGGGTCAGACCAAAGGTCCATCTAGCCCAGTATCCTGTCTACTGACAGTGACCAATGCCAGGTGCCCCAGAGGGAGTGGACCTAACAGGCAATGATCAAGTGATTTCTCTCCTGCCATCCATCTCCATCCTCTGACAAACAGAGGCTAGGGACACCATTCCTTACCCATCCTGGCTAATAGCCATTAATGGACTTAACCACCATGAATTTATCCAGTTCTCTTTTAAATGCTGTTATAGTCCTAGCCTTCACAACCTCCTCAGGTAAGGAGTTCCACAAGTTGACTGTGCGCTGCATGAAGAAGAACTTCCTTGTATTTGTTTTAAACCTGCTGCCTATTAATTTCGTTTGGTGACCCCTAGTTCTTGTATTATGGGAATAAGTAAATAACTTTTCCTTATCCAGTTTCTCCACATCACTCATGATTTTATATTCCTCTATCATATCCCCCCTTAGTCTCCTCTTTTCCAAGCCTCTTTAATCTCTCCTCATATGGGACTGTTCCAAACCCCTAATCATTTTAGTTGCCCTTTTCTGAACCTTTTCTAGTGCCAGTATATCTTTTTTGAGATGAGGAGACCACATCTGTACTCAGTATTCGAGATGTGGGCGTACCATTGATTTATATAAGGGCAATAATATATTCTCCGTCTTATTCTCTATCCCCTTTTTAATGATTCCTAACATCCTATTTGCTTTTTGACCGCCTCTGCACACTGCGTGGACATCTTCAGAGAACTATCCACGATGACTCCAAGATCTTTTTCCTGACTTGTTGTTGCTAAATTAGCCCCCATCATATTGTATGTATAGTTGGGGTTATTTTTTCCAATGTGCATTACTTTACATTTATCCACATTAAATTTCATTTGCCGTTTTGTTGCCCAATCACTTAGTTTTGTGAGGTCTTTTTGAAGTTCTTCACAGTCTCCTTTGGTCTTAACTATCTTTAGCAGTTTAGTATCATCTGCAAACTTTGCCACCTCACTATTTACCCCTTTCTCCAGATCATTTATGAATAAGTTGAATAGGATTGGTCCGAGGACTGGCCCTGGGGGAACACCACTAGTTACCCCTCTGCAGTCTGAGAATTTACCATTTATTCCTACCCTTTGTTCCCGGTCTTTTAACCAGTTCTCAATCCATGAACGGACCTTCCCTTTTATCCCATGACAGCTTAAAAAAATCCATTATTCACTCAGCTCTAAATAAGCTTAGGACGGGGCCCTAATGTGCTGCATAAAAGAACTAAAGCAAGGATGTTATTGAATCCTGTGCTCTCATATATACTGACATAAATTGTCAGTATCGTACAAACTGGCTGTTTATTGACTGACCGTGAGATATTCAGTTGTGGTTAGCGTTGGTCTGACTCTGCTCCCTTTGAATTTGGTGAAGGTTTATCATTGATTTCAGTGGGAGCAGGATTTGACCCACACTGAATGCTTTTGAAAATCCTCCCCTTGATGCTGTCATGTGAAAGAAGTGCCTCCAGAGTCCGCTTTACAAGGGATGCTGAGATGGGGGAGTGCAGATCAAGCATTACAAGGACTTCTGGAGGTTGGGGTTTTACTTTGGTAACGTACTGCACAATTATTCATTTCAAATGGTCCAATGAATTCATTCCCTTTTCATCAAAAGTTCATGCTTTTAATATTGAATCAAATGAAAAAAATTAGTGATACAGATCACTGTGACAAAGCTAAATTTCTCTTGCCAATATTTGAACATAGGGAAGAATTGTTTAAGGAAAGAATTATTCATTTCCAAAATGTCCTCATTTCCATGAGAGCTCATTTCTAGTATTTAATTAAGAGATGTTGTGAATGATATCATATCCTTATGGCAGAATGAAAAAGCCTCCACACCCCGCCTCATTGTTTTGAATATTTCAGCTAATTAGAGAAACAACACTTTTATGTAGGAAGTATTATCTAACATTGTAGAACCTAATTCCCGTTTTATTTCGGGGAGAGGAGAAGAAGAGAGGCTAATGGAGGAAGAAATGTTTAAATAAACAGCTTAGAATAAGTACAGATGCTCAAATGAGTCTTTTTATTCATGAGGCAGAGGTTCATCCCACGATGGAGCCTAGATTTTTCTCTCTCTTACTATCCTCCTTTGGATTGTTGGAGCATAGCGGAGCTTTGATTGAACACGTTTTCTAGCATATGAATGGCAGATTACACATGGGCTGCAGAACAGTACAGAATAATCCAATGGCCGTGCCACTGGCTGGAAAGTACAAGCTAGTAAATTTCAAAGAGGGCCAAGATCATCCTCATTCAGGCAAAAAAGCACTCAAGGCACAAAAAATGGTGCTGAGGGCTAGGTGCGATGTTACCCAGTGGCACCACATAATAGGGTGTTTGAAGGGCCAGGCAACCTAGTGGTTAATGCACCTGGCCTTTGGCCCCTTGCCTCTCTGTCTGAGCAGTACAGGTGCCTCATTCCTTATCCTAAACTAGCAATGTTCTGACCTCCAGCTGCCTCTGGGCTTTGGCCCTTAGGGGGATGTGGTAGGGAGACCTGGGCCCTCCCTCTCCACTAGGTCCCAGCCCAGGGCGCTATGGGAAGCAACATGGGCAGACCTTCCCTGCAGAGAGTCTAAATGTGTTGTTCTGGGCTACTTCCTACCTATATGTCCCTTCAGTTTGGGCCATGGCCCCTGTGTCCAAACAGTCAATCGCTTAACAAAAAGTGTCCAAAGGATCAGGGCCCTGCGGGACCTGCTGGTGCTCAAAGAGAATGGTGGTTGGAGAAGGAGTTGCCTGTGGCAGGGCTGGGGTAACCCCCTGGAATGCCCTGCTAAAATGCTGACTGAGCCCTGCTTTCTGGTAGGGAGGCCAGGGCCGGGGGCCCAGGCAGTCAGCAGAGAGCCCAGCTGCCGGCCCTAAGGAGGGCTGGCTCACTGCTATGAGGTGAGTTAAGTAGCGACAGCTGGGCTGAGGAGGAGGCTGGCTATAAAAGCCCAGAAGAAAGCTCAGTGAGGAGGCTAGCTGGGGAGGGGGTAGGAGGGTTATATCTCTGTCTCCTCACCAGAGGAAAAGAGCCTCACAGGCCAGGAGACCCTGGGAAGGGGCTGACTGGGGATAGCTGGCGGGGGGAAGAGGGACAACGCTGTTGCACTGTAAATAAAGACACAAGGGTGAGGCACTGAAGAAGGCGGGGGGACTCTTTATTTTAACCAGCCAACACAGGGCACAGGCACGAGAGAGGGGAAACCTGTGCTGACCCTGTGACAGGGCCTTACCTGCTTGATGGTCCCTTCTCAGGCTGCATGGCCTGAAAAAGGGATCCTCCATCTTGCAGCCTATCCACCACCTTTTGCCTGGGCTTCTGAGCCCCTTCTAACCCACTCCTCCAGCAATAGCATGCTCTGGAGGCTTGGGGTACCTGGGCCCAGTACTGCCTCCCACCCCCTTCAGGCCTGGTGTGGGGTCTGTGTACTCTGTCAGGCACCATCGCACAAGCTGTGCTGCTACAAAGGAGTTGTGGGAAGGTCTAGTGACACTCACTGGTGCACTGCCCCTCCCAGTAGCCTCCAGGACAGGGACAAGCTTGGTGGAGGGTGGGGAGTGTCAATGCTGGATAGGGTGGGAGCAGGTGTAGTCAGACTGGCTCTGTGCCCCGGCATTTCCCCACTGCCACAGGTCCCACAGGAGCGTAGCAATGCGGTGTGTGAGTTAGAGCAGGCCGCAGGAGTGCCATAGCCAGCAGTACCCCAATCACAGTGAGAGCACAAGCTGCAACCCCTCACTTCCTGAGCTGGGCTGACGGGGGGAGAAACGTGCCCGAAAACTGGAGAGCGCTAGGCATGCTCTGTCGCCCTCCCTGCTCTGTGCCCTGGCCCAGTGGGAGCGGTTATGTCCAGCGGCAGGTGAGGAGCGGTGTCAGAACTGCCGTCGCGTCTCTTCATTTAAGGCACTTGCATTTATCTCCTTCACTCATGGGAGATGCCGGGCAGGATACAGCCATGCTTAGGGACCTCTCCCTCGCCCGTAGCGAGCCTACTGATGCCAACAGCCCAGAGTGGACAGTGGATGATGTGGCAGCACTGCGCAGGCCATGGGGTGCAGTAGATGGTGCCCGTTGCAACGTGGAGCCAGGGACTCCACTGCAGGTGACTGACACTTCTGAACAGGCTGCTGTAACCAGAGTCCCTGCTGCCAGCACATTGCATCGCCAGCCGGTGGGGCTGCTGTAGGCGCTCTGGGCTGGCCATGAACGCCGGCGCGGGAGGGCTGCAGGAATGCTCAGCAGTGCACAGCACCTATGGGTGCTATTCCCCAGCAGCGCTCGGATTTCCAGCGCCACGAGCGGCGCAGACGTGGGTGCTCCCTGCCAAAATGCCATTTCGAGTTGCCTAGACCCAGGCCCCGTTGTGTTCCACTAGCAGCTGCAGACCAAGACCAGCTTTCAGTGGGAGGTTCAGTCTAATGGTCTGTGCACAGGACTAGGCTCTTGTCCTGGCTCTAACACGGAGGCCACTCCACGCCAGGGACCCCAGGATCTGGGGAATGCAAAGGCGGTTTGTTTGGACTGCATCCATAGCACACTAGTCTTGCCAACAAGTAAAGAAGCCCGACCCTTTCATGAGGATGTATGCCCATGTTTGAGGGTTTGTGTACATGGTAAAGCTTAACCAGTTACCCTGGTTAAATTATACAGGGTATAGTTACTCCGCTCTCATGATACCTCTATAACTCCCATGTGGACATACTTATTCCAGCACAGAGTGGCGTTTTTCAGTTTATCTTCAATCGTCTCGTACACAACATAAATTAAACCAGAAAAATACACTCTTATACCAGAGTAAGTGTGTCCACATGGCGAGTTAGGCAGGTTTAATTATAGCAGTTTAAATTAATAATTTAGCTACTACTGGTATAACGTTTCCATAGACAAGCCCTTGGCATGGCTGCAGCATACTTTTCCAGTGAACTCAAAGTATCAGTTAAAATCTGCCACTCCCTTCTCCTTCTGCCATGGTGTGAGAGTGTCCAAAAAAAAACAAACTGTGCAAAGCCAAATGAAGAGAAGTAAGTATGGCACGTGGCAAGCTAGAAAACAGAGGAGGGAGAGGCTAGGAGCAGAGGGCTGTGAGAGTGACGTCCCCTATCTTTGAACTGAGCCAGCGAGTCATTCCTTATTCTGTCCTTGAAAAATAGCAATGCCAGTCTCATGAAGGTTGTTTAGAAAACATGAGGTCGTAAAATGGAAGAGTCGGGGGGGGTGGGGGGGGAGCGGGAGTGGCCAGGCAATTTTCCACTGTTTTTCTCCGGTGGTTAGACTGCTTTATTTAGCCTTAAAAATGGACTCTGATGGAAACAGCTGAGCCTATTCAGCTAGGGTGACCAGATGTCTCAATTTTATAGGAACAGTCCCGATTTTGGGAGCTTTTTCTTATATAGGCTCCTATTACCCCCCCACCCCTGTCCCGATTTTTTACACTTGCTATATGGTCACCCTATATTTAGCTGACTTCTTTTAAGAGCAGGTCATCCCACAAATGTCTGCCACAGGGTGCTTTGCACAATGGTCTGACCCAGCCGGCTCTGGCCACTCTTGGAAACAGGTCCGACCTAGCCTGGCAATCTCTGTGTTCCCCTCTGTGTTCAGAGGTGACTTCGTATGGAGTGCAAGCTTATTGCAGCCAACCGAATGGATCCTCAGTCACACTTTGTATTGAGGTTCCATTTATAAAGAATTAATACATGTTGAACAGATGTTTTAATAGACAGTTTAATAGGTCAATAGGTTGCTTGCAACTCTGGCTTATCACCATCAGTAACACATGCTGACACTATGTTTCCGGCCATCTATAACACCTAGATATTATAGCGCTCAAGTCTGTAAGATGCCTATCAATCATATATTAACCCATTAGAAACCATTCATATATGGAACTTTAATACAAAGTGTGACCGGATTCTATGTGCAGGCAGGACAGAGTACGGTAATTATTTTAAAAGCCTCATTAGTGTGGCCTTTAATAACTCAGGATCCTTATGCTAAAGGAGCTCTAATGAGGGATGCTGTCAGAACGTCTTGAAAGCAGCAGATCCAGAACTCAACTGAAAAGTGGGAAGGGTCAGAGCCGGCAAGCGAGGACACGGGTGAGAGACGCAGGCACAATCTGGAGCCGTGATTGGGTGTCGACAATGGGGACATTTTCTTAAATGTAATTGGGGGAAATTGCAACCCAAATGAAGATGATTTCCTCGCCGGGAGCCAGCGAGGCTGGTTATTGGAGGAGCTGGAGCCCTTAGTGATAGATGTGGCAGAGCTGTTCTCTGCCGCTCAGTGTAATCACCCAAGCCAGCCTCCTGAATGCAACTCTGAAATTTCATTTGACCTGATTACAGCAGTGACTGGTTCTAGCCCAGATTTGTTAGCCAGGGAGAGGGCACTGTGGGTCCTCCTCACATGCTCCCCACATACATTTACCCAATCCTCAATTTTTCTTTAATCAGCAAAACATTTTCCTGTAAATGTCCCATGGTCAGACTGAGATTTATCTTTGTGAACAATCCATGAGAGCTCCTGGGAATTGGCTGGTTCCCGTCCTAACCATCTCCCCCATTATCCCTGCAGGAAGACTGGTGAAGATGTTTCCTCTGAAAATTCCTGTCCCCAGACGGGAGGGGACCAGAAGGCTCCTGCCATCAAATGGTAGAAGAGGGGTGGGTGGCCTCCCATTGTAAAACCCTGCTGCCTGGCTTGGGGGGACCCATTTGTTCCATTCAGAGTTGCGGGAGGGAGAGGAATATGTGTCTGTCCCGAATATTCAGAGGCAGAGACAAATGCGTGGCTTTCTCTCTCCTTTCTTCCTTTCTCAGGGGCTCATCCCCAGGTTGTCCTGAAGAGCCATGATTCCTCCAGGAGCTAGGGGAGGGCACAATGACCAGTTTGTCAAAGGTGGGGTAGTATGAAGAGAGGGTCTGAGACTGTAGGATAGTGAGCTAGGCTCTGTATTTTGGGTTGGCAGGGATCAAGAAAAGGGATAGGGAGCTGTTAGAGGGTAATGGTGAGGTACAAGGGTTGACAGAGATGGGGGCAAGGCCTGAAAAAAGTGCAGCTACTTTAGATCAACTGCGCCAAAGTATCAAGATTTTGGCCTGTTGAGGTGACAGAAAGCTTTGAACTAGGGCTGGGCCAAAATCACAATCCTCAGATGATGCCGAAAGTCAGCCTCTGAGGGGAACGTTGTGGCCCAAACCCCTCGCTGCTCTGAACCTCGCGGGATTCCAGCCAGCTGTTCCAATACATGGTGAAAAATACGCCACTGAAGTCCCACGAAGTCTGTGTCAGTGAAGTTCCACTTAAAGCCACTGTGATGCACAGGCCTTGCACTGGCTGTTTGAATGGGTGAAATTCAGCCCTGTGCTGAGTGTGAAGAAATAATTGGCCAAAGGCCTTTTCTTTTTGGATTTCTGTCTAGTGGGAAAGAACTGTGGGGATTTGTAACCTGTATTGCTCCCATGACTGGTGCTAGAATGATGCGAAGAAGTGTTGATGCGCAGGTTGATTACTGCCCCCTTCCTTTGAATCTACCATCTTCTTCTCTTTTAAAATGTATATTAAGGGCACCCAATGCTTCAGATGGGCATTCTCGGGTGTGGAGACTGCATCAGACCGGCCCCTGATTAAATAATAATGAATGAAATATGCAGACACTAAAGTTCTGCAGCCAAACTCTCAGAAACTTTCCTCTTCAATATAGGATTAGGATTTTATTTTTAATTGATTTTTTTTAAAAAAAAAATGCTAAACAGCTGCTGCACTGTAATGAGAGGAAACAGAAGCGGAAAACTAAGAGAATGTTACTTAAACAAATGAACAGATGCAGAGAGTGGAAACGCAGCAAAGCAAACAAATGAATACTTGGAGTAAACAACCTAAACGCAAATGGAAAGAACCAGGAAGGCTCTTAACATTCTACAGTTAGGTTAAAGCAAATCACCACACGTGCACATATTTTTACACCCATGCTCACAATGATGAATCTCTTGTCAGGGTCTGAAATATAGGATGTATGAATTCCCACAAGCTTTATAGTCCTTGTTATGTTAGTTCATTTTGCCTCATACTGCCCGTGGGAGACAGATATTATCCCAATTTCACATATGAGGAAACTGAGGCACGGAAAAGCAAAAATGACTTGCTCAAGGTCTCTCGGTGAGTCAATAGCAGAAAGAGGATCTCTCAAGTCCCAAACCACACAACCTTTCCTTAACATGATTGAAGACAAAAACACCCCATCACCTGTGGGCAAATGCTTTTCACAGAGCAATCACTTCATATCAGAAGTATCTGTCTGTAGCGGGGTGGATACCCGCTCCTGCCCTGAGGGGTTTGGAACAGCCCTGGGAGAAGGCTGGGGCAGGGAGAAGCAGCTACTGGGCTGATTGGGTAAGTAGCTGCAGCTGGGCCACGGCCCAATCAGAGCCCAGCTGGCCTGTATAAAGAGGCTGGGAGCCAATAGCTCAGGAGTCTCTTTCTGCCTTCAGAGGGAGAAGGGCCTGGCTGCAGTGAGCTAGAGTACCTGAGTGGAGCAGGGCTGGGGAGCTCCAGCCTGGAAAGCCCCAGGCTGTGGCCTGGTAGGAGGCCAAGGGGTACTGGGGGTTGCAGAGGGCAGCCCAGGGCTAGGCCAAGGCAGCAGGTCCAAACCCAACCTTGCCTGTGATGAGTGGCCTATGCTGCAGTCTGCCCCAGGGAGCGGGGGCTAGTTGGTGACTGGCAGTGGCCTTATCCTGAGGCGAGGTAGGGATAGTGGGTGGGGGTTCCCTGGGGAGGGGAAACCCAGAGAAAGGGGTACTGCCAGGGGGCAGCACCCAGAGCAAGGGGCACTGGGGTCCTGGGAGGGACACGGGGGCCAGTGCGAGGGACAAGGTGGATCACCGGCCTGCAGAGGGCGCTCCGGGCTGATTCCCCAGACGACCAGCAGGAGGCGCCGCAGGGGTGAGTCCGACTCCTTACACTGTCCTTGTCCTCAAAGGAAACCTGCACAACACCTTGAAAAGATGAGCCTGGGAATTTAAATTCATAATTCTTCTAGACACTAAAAATCATGATTCCAGCAGACCACACTGGTTTTATGGCTCATTAGATCAATTTGTAACCTATGGACCCTTTGTCTTATCACTGAGGAAATGTTAATTGCTCACTTCATTTTAAGTGATTTATTGCAACCTGTGTTAACCCCTTATGCATGACAAGCTGTCTCACCTTATATTTAGCTGTGACACTCTACAAAAACAACAAGGAGTCTGGTGGCACCTTAAAGACTAACAGATTTATTTGGGCATAAGCTTTCGTGGGTAAAAACCTCACTTCTTCAGATGCATAGAGACACTCTAGTTACCTTGCCCAGACCTGAAGAAGAGCTCTGTGAAGCTTGTCTTTTCCTCCAACAGAATATCTGTCCTCCGCCACCTTGTCTCCTTCACAACCTTTCCTTAAGCACAAGACCCAAGACACTGTGAGGAAAATCTGCTCCTGGTGGAAGTGTGCATACCTGCACTGTTGCCGACATTCCACCCAGTTCTGCAGATTCAAAAGGCTAGTTTAATTTGGATACGCTGCCTTTGGTTATGCACTTAAGCCTAGCCAAACTTTTTAAAAATTCATCCATCACTAAAATAACCACCCAGAATTTAAAGACCCAGTCTTGGATCGCTCCCCTCTATGCCATGCAGGATATCCGAGCTCCTCCTAGTCTTATTTGCTAAACACCACCCCAGGATAGCTCTTTGGTTTCTTATATTCAAGTAGTACCTAGAGACCTCAAGCAAGAGAAGGTTCCTCTTGTGCTAGGTGTTGTAGAGACACATATTTGATGGTTCTCAGGACATCCATGACTGAGAGTCACCTTGTTAGCCCCTGCCTCCAGCATGCGAAAGTCTTGCTTGTAGCTGGCTGGATGTCAGCTTCCTAACACCATCCTCTCCTTTAGGTTATGCATCCCCACTCCACCTTTCAGGTTAACAGTAAGCACGACCCCAGTCCTTCTGAAGCATTCTCTGGTGCTTTGCAGCCCTTGACACTGGTTTCTGAGAGAAATCCCAGATCCTCTGCACCCAAAGGTGCAACGTACCCCATTTTACCTTAAACCACCACTCTTGTAAACCCCACAGCACTTGAATAAGACAGAAATAAGTTTATTTAAGAAAGAATTAAGATTAAACTAGAAGTGAGAGAAAGCAATGGAAATAACTGGCTACAACACGAAGTCATAAAACGTGAACTTGGGTCTACACTTATCAATAGTCACCTTCCCTGTCCCAAAGTAGGGTTCTCCCTAAAGTTCAGTCTATTGCAGAGCTGGCTGGTTCACAAGAATCAGGGATCCAAATATTCACAAAAGCCCTTAAGATGTCCCCACAGTGAATGGAGAGAGTGCTTCTCTGTCCTCTGTGATGGTAGCTAGGTTGAGGGAAGAATTCTCCCATCAACCCACCAGCGTCTACACTGGGTCAGTGTAATTACATCGCACAGGGCGTGACATTTTTCACGGCCCTGAGTGA
The DNA here is from genome assembly GCF_002925995.2 of Terrapene triunguis. Taxonomy (NCBI): domain Eukaryota; kingdom Metazoa; phylum Chordata; order Testudines; family Emydidae; genus Terrapene; species Terrapene triunguis. The sequence goes on along the minus strand of NW_020664487.1, from coordinate 11,502,742 downwards.
TGTAGGTAAGCCAACTTAACTTTGCAGCCTAGACCAGCCCCAAGAGACTAGTGTTAGTTTTGGTTTTGAGCTGGGGAGCTGAGTGAGAGGCCAAACAGCTGAGGGAGTCCTGGTTTAACTCCCACTCCCCATGAAGGGAGTCTGAGAACTGCAGGGGGATCTAGTGCATGGGTCAGGCAGTTCCGACCCTGCAGAGTGGCAGGGATCCCACGCTGTGCCAGCTACTGAGACCCCTCTGAGACCTCCACAGGACTCTGGACCAAGGAGCCAGGAGGGGACCCTTCCCCATCTAGGGGTGAAGACCTGAAAGGGGACCCTTTTTTGTTTAAGCTGGTTAACACTCACAGTACTACAGCACTTGTCTCTGGATTCATTCTCAGTGTCCCATCTGCCTGGGAAGAGCTGGGGGCTGGGAAGAATTGTGAGTGTTGGCAAGTGGGGAATTTGTTGATGTTTAGTACTTACTAGTTAACCCTAAACTTTTCCTTCCTCAGATCCTATTTCCCTGCCCCCCAGGAAAGCCCTCACTGTTGTTTTGGGGTGTGTCTCTTTTTTGCTGGGGTTTGTGTTGAAGTACTTTATTGTTTTGTGTGTATTGGCCTTTATACGCTGTCAGTAGTGGTAGCCTTTAATCACTTTCCCGATGGGCAGCGCCCCATGTGTCCAGGGTACAGTGAGGAATCACCTTGGGTGGAGGCACCAGACGTGACAAAAAAGAGCCTAGAACCCAGCCTGTACTTGGAGAGGGGAGAAACCCCTGCAAGGAGCAAGCCACGGGGCAGAGGCTTGAGCCACACCTGGGGGCAGTTGCTATACCTGAATGGAACCAGGATTTCCCCCCAGCTCCCCTGACTTCCAGGAATATTTACATCTGGAGTAACTTCATTGGAGTAATTTCAGTTTCCAGTTACACCGGCATAAATCTGGATCTGTCTCTGTGTAGTATTCCTGCAGCAGCACACCATCTGAATCGCAAGTCTATTCCCTATGCTTATACCCACAATGAGAGAAGGTTAAAGTTGAGCAAGAAACGCTAGGCAAAAGATAGCAAGAACCCATTCTTCCCTGTGAAGGCTGATGAAAGCACTGCTTGGTGCACAAGCAAAACAGAGGTTTTGGAACTCTTCTTTCGCACCATACAGTCAGAAGCGTCCCTCTCCCATGCAGCTTGTTCACTTTTCTCTTCTGTTCTCCTTTAGAGTGTTTTGCACTCCTTGGGGGATTCTGCCTTTCTTGCTGAATCTGTTTAAATGTTTATCTGAACTAAAGCGAGCTAGAGCCAATCCTCTTGTGTAGGTGCTTTGCGGTACAGCTACCATTCTGGATAACATAGTAGAGTCTGTGGGTTTTTTTTCCCTATTAATGGGCTTTGCACAATACATATATAGTATTTAGGGAAAACAAGCCATAAACACAGCTGCTACAGCATCTGAAGTGACTGAAAGGAGAAAGTTGTTTGATCAACACTCAAATCGTGCCACAATGCTGCCTTCTCCACAGTCACTGATAGGGAAAGTTGCTGCCAGCTCACTGTTCTCTTTGTCTTCAGAAAGCTGACATTGTCCATTTCCCAACTGAGCAGACTACACTCTAGCATTGCTCTGTGTCACATCCTCCTTGGACTGGGAACTGTGGTATCTGTAAGTGTGGAGTAAGGAAATGGAAAACTGTAATCCACAACAATGCTCACAGCTGCCTGTTCACTAAACTGATGGCTGTATGGCCTCTTCTGATAGAGGCACAAGAAAATTCCTGAGTAAAGAGCAAATGTAAGTCATTGATGAATTCTACACCTTGACATTTTGGATGATAAGAGAAAGAGAAGACTAGCAGTATTTGACTTTTGTAAGGCATTTAGACAATTTCATATGCTGTTATCTCTGTTTTTAACTCAGTGTCTCACCTTACATACTTTTAAGATTTAACAACTTTATTTTTAAAGTTTCCCTTTCCCTACCTTGCCATCACTTACACCTTTAAATTAAACAAACAGCACCAATTAAAATATCACACATATTCCATACAAAATATGCCTACGGCAATCCGAATTGCTTCATTAAATTAGGACAGTTGACCCATGGCTTACTGGAGATTGGAACAGAAAGTGTCATTTAAAAGTGGGGAGAGATTCATTTAGATTGTAAACTCTTTAGGGCACTAACAATTTTTTTTTGGTTCTGTGTCTACAATGCCTAGCACATTGGGGGGCTCTGATCATTGATTGGTGGCCGCTTTATGATGCTCCAATTAAAAATCAATAACTGAAGTGGGTGTTTAGAGAATAAGTCCCCCTGGAGAGTTAAGGCATGATACTAGAACTCCAGAAACCGTGAGTGGTGTATTAATTTCAAATTCACTGTAGGAGCCAAATTCTGCGCTTGGCTGTGGGAATGTGAACACAAAGAAGGAGTGTTACTAATGATCAGTTACTGGTGTCCAGGACCGCCGGGTCCTAGTCTTGGCTTAGGCACTAATTCACTTTGTGACCTTGGGCAAGTCAAATCTTTGTCTCCGACTTCCCATGATGTTCGTACAGCAACACTTACCAGCCAGAGAGGGATGCTGTGAGCCTTATTTATTAATTATAATTATCATCAATAATTTGTGTTCTGGTCCTGCCTACGAGCACCAGGCATGGACAGGGCCCTATGCACAGCACCTACCACAAATCACAGCACAAAATGGCAGACTCTGTCCCAAAGAGCTTGTGAAGCTCTGAAGGAATGAAAGGCCACATATATAAATGCAAAGTCAGCTCCATGACAGCTGAAGGCACGTAAAAGAACTGAATTTTGCCCAGCATTTGGCTACCAGTGGGCAGCTACAGCTCTCGCTTTCTAGTAGGTTTTTATACCGTGCCGGTCACCGTGCTATCTGGGTGCCTTTACTCAGACATCTAGCGGGGAGCCCCCTAATTTCAAGTGAAGATCAGTCCCTGTTTTGTTTTGACGTCACAGGCAATGAAAGTGGGGGACAAGGGGAGAACCTCTATCCAAACAGGCTGCTCTTACTTCTGCCAACAAATGGAGGCAGGTATAAACCGTAGGGCTACATTCCTTGTTTAATACCAACTTATCAGTGGCAATCTAAAACGATATAATTACTTTTTAAAACTGCAGGTGCATTTAATCTGATGCACACACCTCCAGGGGCTCCAAGAGTGTTAAACCAAGGTCAGGGGGAGCTTTTCAATAGAGGAGCTGAGATTCTATCTCGACTCCAGTTTGTTAACAGCAATTTGTGAAGCTGATGGCCTGCCACCATTGCTTTTATTCCCTCCGAAGGTCTCCCCCTGGTCCGCGGCTTTCTTGTTTAGCAAGCAGCATTATTGTTTCTTGCAAAACGAAGGGAGCAGAATGAATCAGGCAGCTTGCACGCAAGACTGGCCAAAAAGCTGTTGTTAAAAAACATATGACAGTCGTTGACATCAGCATTGTGCTCATTTTCTAAACCACGCACACAACAGCAAGAGCCTAGTAGCTTAGAACTCTGGGTTCATTGGGCAGGTGGCCGAGGCGTTGTTTGAGTGAGGCTTAAGAAAGCGCCCCTGTTTGGCCAAGCACTTTGTGTGCTGAAAGTTAAGCATATGCTGAAGCCTCAAAGCAGTCAATGGGACTTTAGCACATGCACTTAAGTGTTTTGCTGCATAGGGATGGATTGATTTGAAGCAAATGCTTAAGTGATTTCCGGCATTCAAACCTGACTGGGTATTGCAAGACAGGCCGCAGAGGATGTCTGCACTGCAAAGAAAAACCTGCGGCACCAAGTCTCAGAATCCAAGTCAATTAACTTAAGCTTGTAGGGCTCGGGTTGTGTGACTAAAAATAGCAATGCGAGTGTTTGGACTGTAGCTGGAATCCAGGCTCTGAAACCCAGCAAGGGGGAAGGCCTCCGAGTCCAGCTCCAGCCTGAGCCTGGATGTGTACACTCCAATTTTCAGCCTTCACCCAGGCTCTGAGACTTGGAGCTGCAGGTTTTTCTTTGCAGTGTAGATATCCCCAGAGAATCTTCCACCTCTGATGGCTTACAAACATGGGCTGGTAATAGGAATTTTGCAGCCCTGGATGAACTCTGTGATATGCTTGTGGGCGGCTTCTGACAGATTTCACTGTAGCACATTTTGGGGTGACCTGCCCTGCTGGGGGTGGATGAAGACTCTTGTCCCAACAGGGTGGGAGAGAGTTTTGCCAGGTCGGTGGGAACTGATGTACTTGGGACTGAGATGCTGTGCTCAAATACATGTGTTACGTGTCTAGAGAGACAGCCAACGAGTTGGGTTGGGGGGGGGGGTCTGGGCAGCTGGTGGAGGTGCAGGGTGGACCAGTAGCTAACAGCTAGATGGATCAGGAAAGGTCAATTCTCATGTTGATCTTTCAAGTTAGGGGTGGGTGAAGATGGCGCACACCTACATTTTCACTAGCGGAGGATTTTTTAACAGACAAAGGTATTGATGTTGATTTTCAATAAGTCTGGAACACTGGGGAAGTTCCAGGAGACTGAAAGAAAGCTAATGTGCTAATATTTAAAAAAGGATAAATGGGATGACCCAGGTAATTATAGGCCAGTCAGCTGACATTGATCCTGGGGCAAGGTAATGGAGTGGCACATATGGGACTTGATTAACGAGGAATTAAAGTTGGGTAATGTAATTAATGCCAATCAGTATGGGTTTACGGCAAATAGATCCCATCAAACTAACTTGATAGCCTTTTGGGGGAGATCACAAGACTTCTGTAAGGAATTTGACTTGATACCACATGACATTTTGATTAAATAACCAGGAAGATGAAAAATTAACATGGCACACTTTAAATGGATTAAAATCTGGCTGACTGATAAGTCTTCAAATGTAATTGATTCCCTGTTTATCATCACATGGGTGTGTTTCTAATTGGGTCCTGCAGGATTTGGCTCTTGGCCGGATGCTGTTTAATATTTAATGATCTAGAAGAAAACATAAAATCATCCCTGATAAAGTTTGCAGATGACGCAAAAATTGGGGGAGTGGTAAATAATGAAGAGGACAAGTGGCTGATACAGAGTGATCTGGATCCGTAGGTAAGCTGAGTGCAAGCCAACAATGTGTTTTAATATGGCTAAATGAATACATCTAGGAACAAAGAATGTAGGCTGTACTTACAGGGAGGGAGTCTCTATCTTGGGAAGCAGGGACTCTGAAAAAGATTTTTGGGGTCATGGTGGACAGTCAGCTGGACATGAGCTCCTACTGCAACACTGTTGCCAAAGGGGCTAAAGCAGTCTTTGGGTGTATAAACGGGAATCTAGAGTAGGAGCAGAGAGCTTATTTTACCTCTATATTTGACACTGGTGTGACAGCTGCTGCAATGCTGTGTCCAGTTCTGGTGTCCACAATTCAAGAAGGACGTTGATAAATTGCAGAGGGTTCAGAGAAGAACCACAAGAATGATAAAAAGATCAGAAAACATGCTTTATAATGATACGCTCAATAGATTTAGCTCCTTAAGCCTAACACAGACAAGGTTAAACGGTGACTTAATTAGTCTTTAACAAAGAGGGAACAAATATTTAATAATGGGTTCTTTAATCTAGCAGAGAAAGGTCTAACATGCTCCAATGGCTGGAAGTTGAAGCTAGACAAATTCAGATTGGAAATAAGGTGTACATTTTTAACAGCAGCCAGCTGAAAGAAAAGCAGAAGCCACAAAGCAAACTCAGGCATGGATTTCTGACACTCCTATAGTTTACCCTTACACTTTTGGCCATCAGATGTCTTCCACAGAAATTCCAACAATCCAACTCTTGTCTTGCATCCTCCTGCACTGCCATCTCTACTGTATAAATGCTTCTCCCAGATAAAACTCTGCACTAAACGTATTGCATTCACTAATTAGAATAGCATTTACTACTTAAGTTTAAATTCCAATGTACCAATCAAATTTTATTTCCTAATTGTGCTACATTATCACTAATTAGAATAGCAGTTTTTACTTAATGGATTATATTTAAATTAAGATGTTTCCATCCAATGTTTTTTCCTACTTACATTTTAACTAATTGGCACAGCAATTATTAAGTTAGGTTTAAATTGAAATATATCAGTCCGTTAGGGACTCGTATGATAGGACGCCTACAGTCTGTGTAAGACTAAGCAGAATGATTAAGATACAGTCCAGGTAATTAGTTTTGGAATCAAAATAATTTCCTAAGTGTTTGAATAAAAAATTGAGCGTATCACACTCCCTTGGCATGCTACTGAGGAGGAGCTTATTATGGGCTCAATATGAATGTAATATGGTATTATTGCTAATCCATGCAGAGAGACTGTGGCCAGTTTTGCAAACAAGAACATTTAGGCCCCCAAGTCAGGAAAGCATTTAAGACTCATTGAATTAAGGAATAGGATTTAAGCATTTTCAATTCTCACATGTACCTTTGGAAAGCTCCGCCACTGACATCAATGGGACGTAAGCATGTGCTTAAGTGCTTGCCTGAATCAGAATGCTTCCTGAATCAAGTTCTCATAGAAAGTCTGTTCCTTGCCCATCTACACTTTCATAGAATCATAGAATATCAGGGTTGGAAGGGACCTCAGGAGGTGATCTAGTCCAACCCCCGCTCAAAGCAGGACCAATCCCCAACTAAATCATCCCAGCCAGGGCTTTGTCAAGCCGGGCCTTAAAAACCTCTAAGGATGGAGATTCCACCACCTCCCTAGGTAACCCATTCCAGTGCTTCTCCACTCTCCTAGTGAAATTTATATTTATTTCTTCTTCATTTATTTACTAAGGCCTTAAACCTTTCACCTCTCAGTTACTTTTCTACTTGAGTCGGCCGTGACCTCATCGCATGAGATGTTGTTGCCATGGCCATTGCTGTGATGCTACACGTAGAGAGCGCTGATATCCTTTCACCACCAAACGACTTTGCAAAGTGAGAACCTTGTTTAAACAACAGCTTTAGCTAAGAGAGCTACTCTGGGCTTTAGCCCACAGCCCTGCAGAGGGGCCAGGTGGAGCTGCCCCACCCCGGGGAGAGCTTGGGGAGCTGCAGACAGTGAGAGCAGTGATGCTGGAACAGCACTTAAAGGGTTTCTCCTGCCCTCTCTTCTGCTGCTGCCCAGATGGGCCCAACAGGATCGGGGGGACTACACCAGACCCTTGCTAGATCGCGCGTCTATATAGCTCGAATTTGCATATAACGCGGTCATGGCCATGGATCCCAAATTTAATTACTTTAATTGCAATTCATTTTAACGTGGTCCTCACCTCAACGTGGTACCACGCATGGATCCCAAATCTCGCGTTCGAGCGAGGGTCCGGTGTATTACAATCATCTGACCGATAATGTAACCCAAAGGCTACTGCCAATCAGAGTAGAGAGATTAGCATGGCCACTTTGGGCCCAGTTCTGCCACTCTTACTGGGAATTGTTGAGAATTAACTTTGACCCCTAAACACTTTCAGCCAATCACAGAGCAGGAAATTGCATTGCTCTGGGTTAGCCACAGTACTGCATCCCTGCACATCGATTGGCTGAGGTTCTGTTTCCATAGAACCATTTCTGTGTGTTCATACTACAGATCTCATGCAGGAACACGTGTATAGATTAGCGACACATGCACTTTCATGTAATCCGTTTTGCATATACACAGCAGTGAGCTAATATCTTCCCTGTAATCCAGATCAGGCTCGGTCACATTCTCAGGAGCAGTAGGAAGTTCCTATGGAAACCATGGCTGTTTACCGTAAGCCAATGTGTCTGTATTAATCAGGCTGGAGAACATAAAATCATCCCTGATAAAGTTTGCAGATGACGCTCCACAGGTTTTAAAAGAGGATTTTTCATTTATTTGATTTTTTTTTTGGCAAACATTTGTATAGAAAATGTTCATTGTGCGGTGGGTTTATTCAGATCCCACCCACCTTTTCTTCCTATCTCCTTAGTTTTGTTTTGCCACTGAAAACTGAATGTTTCATTGTGGAGGTTTGTGGGTGATGGGGGCAAAATCCTGAACATTTTGGTTATTTTGTCCCTCTCCCCCCCCCTTTTTTTTTTAAGAAAAAATGCTTTGTTTGAAAGATCGTCAGTATTCTAAATAATTTGTATTAGGAGCGCTTCTGGGGAGTTCCTCTTGGCCATGAGTCGGAATTCCAACACCACTAAGAAGAGAGCAAATACCTAACACAGGGGAAAAGGAAGCCCACTAATACTTACTGTTGAGTCTCAAATTATAATACTACCAAGCAGCTGAGGTGAGATATAATGATCAAATCTAGGACTGTGCCACATTAGCTGCTGTTTAATGCTGACGTCAGGTGTTTAAAAGAAACCAGCAACAAATACACTGCACAGATTGGTCCAAAAACTAAAGTGGAAAAAACAAAACCACTTCCCAGAATACGAACCTGCTGATGAACCTGTAAAAGGGGAGGTAGAAGGTAAACTTTTTTTTTAAAAAAAGCCCCTTAAAGCAGAGAGAGATTTTTAGAAGAACTCAGAACCCAACAGTTTCTATTTAAGCACCTACATGAGTGGGCAGGATGTCAAAGGAGCTCAGCACCCAGCGGCTCCCATTTGTCATGAGCTGTTGGGTGCTGGGTCCTTTTGAAAACCTGGCCACTTGAGTTGGATGAGGTCCTTTATGCAGGGTCCAGTGCACCTGCTGTCCAGTTGGGTTACGGGAAGGCAGCTGGGACTTATAAAGGAGGAGGCTATCCACTGACCTCTCTCAATCCAGGGAGGTCAGGGTGCTGCTAAAAGAAGCCGTGGCAGAGACTGCAGAGAGCAGGAAACCCTCATGAACCAGAGGGGGTTTTGTCGGCTGACCTCCCTGAGTCTGAGAGCATGTGAGTGAGATGAAGGTCGAGATCCATCTAGGAAGGACAGGGAGTGGATGCGGGGAGAAGACTGGGACAGAAGCAGAGCTCCAGGCCTGGCTGAGGGCACCAGAGCTATGTATGTTTTCTGGTGACGGACTTTGAGGATTGTTTTGAACCGTTTGGTATCAAACCAGACCCAAGCTGGGGTGGTGTGAGCCATGAGGAAGCTGGGCTGGAGTTTATTCAGGAGCCCTGAGGGAAGGGGAAACTGAAACAGGTCATGCAGAGCCATCCCAGGTCATGAGGAGGGACTCAGGAGGGGATACACCCCACTAGAGGTGCTTACGTGGGAGCTGAGATCTCTTGAAAAATCTAGCTCCAATTGTGGGTGCTGCTCAAAACTGAACCCTCTCTGCAGTGTTTAATAATACATGTCAAAGCAAAGAGATTTTGAAAATGAGTTTTTCCCTCTCATACTGACCAAGATCTTAATGTTAGGGCTCCACAGCAGTCGGTGTAATCAAACGCTCCGAAGGGGAGAGGAAAGAAAGGGAAAAGTCAACAGCAAAGCACGTTAAACGAGTGAGAAGGATCAGCTTGAGAGGTAGGAGGTGATAAGCCACTCCAGAAATGAATGATTTGAAAGATTGAGCATGTCCTTCATTGTAATGCCGCTATAGACGAGAAGGCAGATTGCTGTGTGATTATTCTTAACGTTGAACTATGAGAAGATTTTATCTATTTTCATTCCAATTTACTCTGACTTTGCAAAATAGCTTTTCCCTGAAGTGCATGTTCCCTTTTGCAGCATGATAAGAATTTTAGAGTCTTATAAGTATAAAGAAAGGTTAAAAGTCCAAATTGTGATATTTTCCTCCTCTTGTATAACTTCCAAGGAGCCAAATGGATCCTTCAAGATTTGGTTTATTTTTGTTTGGTTTTTTTTATAGCTGTTGGCTAAAAGTTGGGGCCCGCTCTATATTTCATGCACAGGCAAAATTCCCAGGATTGGATCCATAAATTTTCCAAATGCATAACTTAAAAAAAAAAGAAGAAAAGAAAAAAAGAAATGAGTGTGTGTTTTAATGCCTAGATAGCTGCACATAATATCAGAAGCACCTCTGCACATATCTACGTTCCATCTTCTGGCTTAGTAAGTAATAACAAGACTTGGACCTCTTGGGGTGGACTCACAGCTGATATAAATCTGTGGAGTTAGTGATTTGAAGCCGCTGAGTCTCTGGACCGCACATTCTATCCTGGAGGTGACTGCATTTTGTTTGTGGATCCCTAAACAAAGTCTAGTCTGTAATTCAGTCAAATTCCCTGATGCTGGCAAGAAGTACTTTTGATGAAATACTGTAACAATACTATAGCTAGTTGGAACATTTCCAATTGACTGAAATGTCACTGAAATAGGCTCTCTGGCCACAACTGAAACGTTTCATGGAGAAGTATTGGGTTTGAAGACGTTTTCATCGGGAAGGCTTTTTAAGAGGAAAAAGTCATACTCTATAGCCTGGGGATTAGGATGCTGGTCTGGGAGGTGGAGGACCCTGGTTCCAGTCCCTGCTCTCCCTGATTCAAAGTGAGTGGAATTCAAAAATCTTGCCTCTGAATCAGGCAATGTAGGGACTTGACCCAGAGTTCTCTATGCCCCAGGCAGTGCCTGGATGAGCAGGTGTTACATACAAAGCTCTGGTTTCAATCCAGCACCAGATATTTTTATGTGACTCCATTTTCATAAAAATGCTTGGAAGGTTTTGGTTTCATGCCAGTGTAGAACAAAACCAAATTCTGAAACCTTGAAAGTTGCAGTGAAACCGAATTGTGATCTTCTGGTCATCTCCCAATCGTCTACTGTACATAAACGGACTGGACAGCTATGCACGGTTAAAGAGATGGGGGAGTGTAGCTAGGTATAGTTGTGCATTGGTATTAAAGCCATAGGCTTACTCATGGAGTAAACCCCTACTCAGCATGAGTATGGGTGGGAGCATCTATCCTTTAAAGTATTATTTCTGTTCCTTGAAAACTTGAAATGAAAACGAATAAGCAAAGTGTTATTCGCAGCGTATGTTACAAGCAGTTTTAACAAAGCTCTGAAATTTGTTAGCTTAAACACCGTGATCTTGGGCAGAGTTTTGTTTAAACCTGATTCTGCTGGAGAAATACCCATTTCCCTTTCTGAAACTTCCTCAGTGGAATTCCCCCTCCCCCTTCACTGCATGGAGACTTGATGACAAAGCTCTGTGGGCCACCTCTCCTTTGGAGGTAGTATAATGCAGCCATTTCTTTAGGAATAGGATAGGTAGTTGGACAGTCTTCCTGGGAAAGTTAAAAATGGGAGGTGTGCAGGGTAAGATTTAGCAAAGTCTTGGTAGAAAATGAAACTTCAACTTTCACATTTAAATAGCAGTATAGCCATTTTGAATTCTCCTTACCATTGTATCTGAGTGTGTTGCCATCACACACGAGTTTGTCTCTCATCACCCCTGCAAGGCAGAGATGTGTACCCACATTTTGCAGGTAGGGCACAGAGAGATTAAGCCTCTTGCCCCAAGTCAGGGAGTGTGTGGCAGAAGCCAGAATTGAACCCAGGCGGCTAGGGCACTACATAGGGGCCCTTTCTGCTAGATCGTGCCCCTTTGTTAAAGCTTGGGAGGAACCCAGGTAGAGCAAAGAGAGCACGTACAGGAAATGTACCACCTGTCCTGGGAGAGAAGGTCAGGTTTCAGAAGGGATCTAGTTTCATTGATATCAGGGAGTTTTTAAATATGAGTGGAGTCTGGACTGCCCCAACGCTGGCCACTCAGCCTTTGTTCCAAAGATCTCCTTTCTACAACTCTGCCTGCCTGTCGCATCACCTATTGCTAACGAAACAGCACCCGTATACAAGGTCACCTGAAACTGAGAAAGAGGCTATTTTGCCAGCTTTTTGCAACAAGAACCATGGAGGGACTCTCGCCAGCAGGAGCAATAGATGAATGGTGCAGCCTGCATATTTTTGCTGGTATGCTCACCGCCCTAGCAGGGGTCACTATGGGCAACCACTTCCACAGACTATTTATGCTGCTGTGAGGAATAATCTGCCTGTGTGAGAGTGTTTAGGGTGAGGATGGGCTACAGATATACAATAGTGGCACCATGGCCGTGTAATGGGGGCCTTTCTTTGTGGAGTCAGAATTTAGCTTCTAGCTTCCATCCTCTGCGTTCTTGGCAAACAAGCCAGGCATGAGGTAAATCCTCTTTTAGGTTCAGCACCTGGTGTGTGGCACAACGAATGCGGCGAGCGGAAGGTCTCTGAGGCGGGAACCGTCTCTGTGTTCTGTGTTTGTCCAGTGCCTAGCACAGCGGGGTCCTGATCCAAGAGCACAGCTCCTGGGTGCGACAGGGGCACAATCAGTATCGTGTGCTAAAATGCGAAACAGACCAATCACCAGCCACCGTACTAAAGATTGGTCAATGATCTCTCCACATGCAGAGGAACAGCGCTGTAGATGTATCTGTCGGGTGCCTATAACTGGCCAAACTCTTCTAATCCAGCAGTGCAAAGGGCACAGGCAAATGGCTCAGTCAGCTAGGGACTCCCCTTGCACGGGGACCTGGCTCTGTACCACCTGCTCATAGCGCTGCAGGGCAGGGGGCAGCCGGATCAAGCGCCAGGGATCCCGCACTGCCAGACTGGGCCTCTGGCAGGCCCCTCCAGCTAGGTTCGGTTGTGAGTTCCATTCACAAGTGGAGATCCGCACTTTCAGTCTTGCAGACAGAGAGAAAAACTCCGTGAGAAAGGACAGAAGTGAAATGCCTGTGAGAGAGCACGCCGTGTGCATCCCTGCTGGAACAGGCTCCCCCTGCTGAACACACCATAGCTGCCTCTGTGCAGATGCCAGAGTCTTTAGAGACTTAATGGGGCGACAGGAAGATACCAAATACATAGCTATACACCGGCGTGGCCAACCTCACTGACCCTCCAAGCCACAAACAGCCAACTTCAGAAGTTCTGCCGAGGCTGAAGCCCCAAGTCTCCCCTCCCTGCTGGGCAGAAGCCAGAGGTGACGCGTAGGGAGGCGCGTGGGGGCACCCCAGATTTTTCCCTGCTCTGCACAGGCGCCGGCTTCTAATTTTCTCTGGGGATGCTCAACCCCTGCTCAGCCCCAGGCCCCGCTCCCATTCCACCCCTTCCTCCAACCTCTCGCCCCTGCCCCACCTCTTCCTGCCCTCACTCCACCCCCATGCCACCCCTACCCCAAGGCCCCACCTCTTCCCGCCCCCACTTCACCCCGCCTCTTTCCGTCCCCTCCCCCAAGCATGCCCTGTCCCCGCTCCTCCCACTCCCTCCCAGCGCCTCCTGCACACCATTGAACATCTGTTCAGCTGGGACCTGCGGCCATGGGGAGAGGCAATGGCAAACATCTGGGAGCTGCAGGAAGAGCCGCTGCTTTTGCTGCTGCCTCTTCCCACGGAGGTAAAGCAGCGGCCCCTCCGTGCAGCTCCCAGCTGTTTGTCGCTGCCTCTCCATGGGGAGCTAACACCTGGGAGCTGCAGGGAGGGGCCGCTGAGGGTAAGAGGGGAGGCATGCTGGGTGGGGCATGACTCAAGCTGTTGGGGGGGGGGGGGACCCACACATTTAAATTGTGCCCTCCCCACTCTCAGCAGGCACCAGTTATCTCTGGCAGACACCCCTAGCTCAGGGGTGGGCAAACTACGGCCTGTGGGCTGGATCCAGCCCGTCAGGGCATTGGATCCGGCCTGCGGGATTCCCATCTCCATGGCGCCGCGGGCCCCACGCTGCTCCCAGAAGCAGCCAGCACCACGTCCCTGCAGCCCCTGGGGGGGCAGAGGGCTCTGCACGCTGCCCTCGCCTGTGGGTACCTCCCCCTGCAGCTCCCATTGGCCGGGAACGGTGAACCACCAGGGGCCGCAGGGACGTGGTGCTGGCCGCTTCCGGGAGTGGCGCGGAGCCTGCACCGCTGCCACCCCAGAGCCGCTCCAGGTAAGCAGTGCCGGGCCAGAGCCCGCCTCTCAAACCCTTTCTGCCCCCCAGCTCCCTGCCCTGAACCCCCTGCCGCACTCCTCCCTTCACCCCTGCCCTGAGCCCCCTGCTGCACCTCGCACCCCTCCTGCACCCCAACCCCTTTCCCTGAGCATCCTCGCACACCCTGCACCCCTCCTCTGCCCCAACCCCTTGCCCTGAGCCCCTTCCTGCACACCGCACCCCCTCCCACACCCTGCACTCCCTCCCACCTCCCAACCCCCTGCCCCAGCCCTACATTCATGGCCCTGCGTGCTATTTCCCCACCCAGATGTGGCCCTTGGGCCCAAAAGTTTGCCCACCCCTGTCCTAGCCCCACAACCCTGCTGCAGGGCAGAAGCCCTGAGCTCCCCGCTCCCAGTCTGGTACGCAGAGAACGGTGGGGGCGGGGACATGGGGAGCTCCGTGAACCACACTCGGCCATTCCTGCTAACACACTGAACATTCTCCGTTAATCCCACTGCTCCTTGTGATCTGTTACTGCAAACGTCTTGTCTCCTTTTACAGTGGAAAGAAACCAATGCCTCCTATAGCGAGTACAGAAAGCAGTGGGGTCCGTGTCTCCCAGTGAGTCGCCGTTGCTGCAGGGGGTACTGGATGATGCAGTGTGTCTGGATGCCAGGAAGGTACGTGCTAGAGGAGGAGAGAGCGATAGCAACAAGTGTGGAAAGGCGTTGGAGGAGCATGGCGGGTTTTCAAAAATCTTTTAGCTACAAGCAAAATGGCCAATGAGCCCTATTCTGACACCACTTCTGGGTGACCCTCGCAATTGAGACTTTAAATCCCAGTTCCTTCTTTGGTAAGATTTAAGGGTGGGATTGTCACAGGAGCCTAAGGCAGTTAGGAGCCAAAATTCAATAACATTAGGCACCTACTTCCTTTAAGCTCCTTTGAACATTCCAGACTAAAATCCAATTCAGCTGCCAATTGTCTTCAGTTGGGGGAGGGGGAGAGACTCAAGTCTGTGCTAAAGGAAGAGAACAGAAGTGTCCAAACAGTAATTATATTATTTTAATTGCTCTGATATACACGATAGTTTTTGCTATTGGTTTTGTTCTTTTACATGGTTTCTGCCTGATCTTTTTTTAAAGCCAGATTTCCAAGTGGTATCTACAAAAACCAAAGGTACTCAAAACCCAAGCTGCGATTACTTAAAACAAAAAACCAACACAATCCCAATGTTGCTGAAGCTGAGAGAAATATAACTTTTGTATGAGAAAGCAGCCCAAGGCAAACATCAGCCAACTCCCCGTCTGAGCAGCAGGTCATAAAGCAAACCCAGAATCTGCACAACTGCAGAAAAACAGAGGGGAATACAACGTTTGAATGAGAGATGGGGGGAAAATAACTCTTATACATGCATGACAAGAAAATCGCTGAATAAAACAAATTCAACATCACTGCCAGCATGGCTTGTTGCCCAGCAAAATACAAAACAGCGCATGTAGAATGAAAGCAAAGAAAGCCACTGATTTCCAGAACTGGAAGAAATGCAAGTTACAGAACAGGTGCAGGGGAGCATCTTGGGGATTTTACCAAACAGCGCTCAGGAAAGGAAAGAAAGTCAGACAGAGAACTTGTGGGAACATGATCAAGCAGAATCAAGTCAGGAAAATAAAAGTAACAACTGCACAATCCCTTCTACCGATAAAGCCCAGGGGTCCACAGACCCAACATAAAGCTAGTTTTTTCTCTATGCTCTGCAAATAGCGGTTGCACGGTATTAAAAGGGGAAAACATTGCTTGAGTCTTTGTCAGCTTTTAAAATTTCTCTTTCCCACTTGGCTCCCCTTTTATGTATTGTTTTGTCGGTGTTTATTTTAACTCTATACGCATTTATAAAAATGCACCCCCCCCCCCAAAAAAAAGGAAACAAAAAATGGGTTATTTATATATTGCACAGAAGCCATGGTTTCTGCAGAGCTTTCTTTGCAGGGCATTGAGCAGGGCAATCACATAGCACCCGGATCCTGCAAATATTTACACACGTGCTTAACTTGGTGCACTGGGGACAGTTCCAAGCGTTACACATGTGAGCAGCTGTTTGCAAGATCAGGGCTGAGCTATGAAGCTACAATGCTATATGATAATGTCTTCAGGAATCCTTGCTCATTTGAATGAGATTCTTCATATTGAGTAATGATCTGGAACGACAGAGCTCCCAGTGGAAAGACAGTGTATGCAATTCTGGTCATTAAATCCCAGGTGCTGTTTTGGAGAAGCAGCACAGCATGACAAAAGGATTTGGGGGATTTCAGATGAAAAAGTATATGATAATTGATTGCAGGGTGCAGTATCTCATTTCTATAGGAGTGATTGTAGAGCTAGTTCACATTTTATTTTTTTAAATGCCAAAATAATTTTCACTCCACAGGTTTTAAAAGAGGATTTTTCATTTCTTTGATTTTTTGGGGGGGCAAACATTTGTATAGAAAATGTTCATTGTGGGGTGGGTTTATTCAGACCCCACCCACCTTTTCTTCCTATCTCCTTAGTTTTGTTTTGCCACTGAAAACTGAATATTTCATTGTGGAGGTTTGTGGGTGATGGGGGCAAAATCCTGAACATTTTGGTTATTTTGTCCCCCCCCTTTTTTTAAGAAAAAATGCTTTGTTTGAAAGATCGTCAGTATTCTAAATGATTTGTATTAGGAGCGCTTCTGGGGAGTTCGTCTTGGCTTGGTCTTATGAATAATAACCGATAGATATTATATAGCATGCTTCATCAGGAGATCTCAAAGCACTTTATAGTGTGTGTGTGTGTGTGGGGGGGTCAGTATCATTATCCCCATTTTACAGATGGGAAAACCGAGGAACAGGGAGGTGCAGCGACTTGACTTGCCTCAAAACACCCAGCAGACCAGGGGCTAGAACCTACATCTTCTGCGTCCTGTACTGTAAACCACTCTGCCTCTCATAAATTCTGTGTCCCGTTCGTACTAATACTATATGTAAAGAAGAGTAACACTGAAACACTTTGCAATGAGGAACTAAGTCCTGAACGGCACTGATGCTGCAAACAGGTTTGTGCGCATACTGCAGGCAGATGTTCATATCTGGGCCGTATTTTTAACTGAAATAAATCCACATTTGGTCCAGCGCAGACATTTCCTCCGAGCCCCATAGGGCCAAAAATTGATGGAGGGTGGGATTTTTTTAACGCTCTCAGGACTAGTCTAACATCTCTCCCATCAGACTCCAGGATAAAACTCCTGGCAACTGCAGTGGGAGATGAATCAGTCTTATGATGAATGCTCTTGAAAATCCCCTCCCCCAAATTAGGGGTTTTAGGACAATGCAAACCTCCCAGAGGTGGGCTGGAGTAGATTTCCTTATCTAAAACACACCACTGCACAGTGCCAGTCATGCACACTTGTTAGCATAGTCGTGAAAGATTTCAAATCAAAGAATGGTTCCTTTTTGAAACCCACAGAATAACAGCTCTGTCTACATTTTCCAAATTTGCCACCAACAGTCTTTCTCGCTTTTTGACCAGCGCGAATCAATAGTTTCATTGATTTAATGGGTTTCTTACAGTAGATCTCTAAAGCCCAGTTAAGGACGGCGTTCCATTGTGCGAGGTGCTGTACAAACACTGAGTTGTAGGTGGTCCCTCCCCCGAAGAGCTTACAATCCAAATAGACCAGACGGACACAGGGTGAAGAAGGGGTAGAATACGGCACTCAGCAAACGGCAGGCTGGTTCCATAACTTTGGATGGGTTTAGTTAGAATAGGATCAGCTGAATGGAAAGAAAAGGGGAGGGGGGGAGGGAGACAGGGCAGGGGGGAAGGAGGGGCGAGAAGCGGTGGTGAAGAGACTGTGGCCATGTCCACACTACGAGCTGGGAGTGTGAACCCTAGCTCGTGTGCACATACTCGCACTGATTCAATAAGAACTAGCGGGAGTGTGACTAACACTGTCGTAAGGGGAGTGGCAGCAGAGGCCACGTCCAGTACGTACCCATAGGGTCCAGGTGCTGCTGCGCATATGCTACTATTTGTACTCGGTCTCGGTCTCACTGAGCTAGTGCGAGTAGGTGTACGTGATCTGGGAATGGTGCCCCTAGCTCTGAGCACAGATGTAGCCTCTGAGCGATGGGAGTGGGAGACTTTGAGCAAACAGCCAATCAGCCCAGGGTGGGGCAAGTCCCATCACCACGGTGGAAAGGTCACCAAGGGTATGTCTACACTGCGTTAAAAACCAAGGCTGGCTCGCGTCCGCTGTATCAGGTTTGCAGGCCTTGGGCTAAGGGGCTGTTTAATTGCGGTGCCTGAGTCCTACAACCCTGCGAAGTGGGGGCAGGGGTGTGTGTGTGCCAGAGCTTGGGCTGCAGCCTGAGCCAGAACATCTACACAACAATTAAACAGCCCCTTAGCCTGAGTCTGCTGGTACAGGCCAGCCCTGGGTGTCTAACTGCAATGTAGACATAGCCGCAATGTCCAGAAGTCCTGGCTTTGACTGCCTCTCTCCCAAGTGACTGGAGTCTCTGGACGCAGGTCTGTCTCTGTTTTAACCTGTGGTTTTGTGAAACTTGATGCAACCAGAGTTCTGTGATGATGGTGAGCAATTTATGTAACTAATTTAGCCCCTGTCTGTCATTTATTCCAGATCAAATTTGGATTGTTCCAAATGTGTTGATTTTTCAAAACTGTTGATCATCAAATATGTCCTGTGAATATATTTCGGTCTGTTGACTGCCCATGAACTTTTTGCTGTGACTAGTAGTTCAAATATTCACTGTTCATGTTGTGTGATTGGTCAACTGACATTGCACAGTTTCTGTTTGCTATGGGAATGGGTACACGGTACCAATTCTGCTCCTTTATTGGATCACCAAGAATTTTATAACGAGGCACAGGGTTTAAATGAGACACAGTACCGTGACATTTCAAGTGCCACTCCTCATGTAACATTTCCATGTGTGTTTATGGTATTTTCTCTTTCTGCAAACATTCTTGTGAACAAAAATTCCCTTGCACTAAATTTCAGGGAGAGAATAAGTTGGGACATGCATAGTGTGAAAGCAAATGAATGGGGTTTTATTCAAACAAACTTCTGTCCATTCTTTTTTTATCAGTACTTGCCCGGCTCAAATAACAGCTATCCAAGATTAAGCAGGCTTTTTAAAAATAATTAAAAGTTTCTGCTTTTGCATGACTTTTATTGACATCATCCCTGCATGTGCGTGGTGGAAAGCGGCTCCAAGCCAATTACGAAGAGAGGAATATCGTACAAATCTCTTCTTTCATTGTGACCTTTTGCCCGAGAAGGTATGGTATTGATGAAATTCATTTCTCCCTAATCTGCTTGTAGACAGCCTGATAGCTCCATGTTCAGAGGCCTTCTGCTTCAACACACTGACCCTGCTTTTGGGGGCAGCAAATTCAAATCACGGCTGCAGAATCCAGCTTATTAGATGGTGGTGAACGCATGGATCTCTTCTCGACTGTCTGTAGGATGGTGCCAGTGAGTTAGAGGAGCCCTCTCCTTAGGTGAGAGGAAAACAGCAAAGCATTATAACCCACAAATTAAGGCAGATGCAAATACCTAGCCAGTGAGAACTTACAGTTATTGTATTCCAGTGCTGTCTGGCTAAGACAACAGGGATGTCCATGCTCACGCTCCTAGGGGTTATTGGGATGTATCAGGTTGGGGTGGGGAAGAGATGGCACTCTTCCCAGCCCCATTCATGAGTTTGTGTTGATATTCACGCTATGCTTATGAGTGCTCTCTGGGCTTTGCTTCCCCTAGTGGGGCTTGTTCATGGATTCTGCCAATCTCCTCTTTGATTGGGGAAGGAGACGAGTGGTGGTATTTCCTCAGTGCCACCAAAATGAGATTCACTCACGGTAAATAGCGTGGCTCTGTGACTCTTCCTCTCTTGCATGAGGAACAAAGTAGTTAGCAATGGTGACATTTAAATGATCATTGCTGGGCAGCTGGGTGGACAGGGCTGGTCACACCTCTCCCAGCCACTGGCCCAGGCTCATCTCTGTATCTGTTATGCTTAGGTCACATCGTGACGTTCCTGCTACAAGCATAGACAGAAACTTGAGAACTGACATTCTGGAGAGCAAGATGGCCGTGTCAGAGAGTGCCGGGACAGCGTTGGGGCATGTGCTGGCTCTTCCCAAGGCAGGTCTAAAATGGCATCAGTCAGTGTGGTGGGAGGGGAGGGTAATAATAGCAACACCTCACTTTTATATAGAGTTTTTCATCAGCAGATCTCAAAGCACTTTACAAAGGAGCATCCTCCCCATTTCACAGATGGGTAAGAGGGTGGCTTTGGCTCCTGTACATATCCCATTGAAGAGAGCTTTGTGTGAGCCTGTAAAAGATGGATGGAAGAAGAGGTACCTAATAAAGCAAGACCTGTTCTATACCAGATCGTATGAAGAGGACTCTGCCTTGGCTCAAGTCACCTCATTGCAGCTCACCAGGCAAATGATAGTGAACATAGGAACACAAGACCAACCAGAATGGGTCAGACCAATGGTCCATCTAGCCCTGCATCCTGTCTTCTGACAGTGGCCAATGCCAGGTGCCCCCGAGGAAATGAACAGAACAAGCAATGATCAAGTGATCCATCTCCTGTCGCCCATTCCCAGCTTCTGGCAAACAGAGACTAGGAACACTCGGAGCATGGGGTTGTGCCCCTGACCATGGCTAATAGCCATTCATGGACCTATCCTTCACGAACTTAGCTAGTTCTTTTTTGAACCCCCTTATACTTTTGGCCTTTTCCCTGGCAACGAGTTCCACAGGTTGACTGTGTTGTGTTAAGAAGTTTGTTTTAAACTGTCTGCCTGTTAATTTCATTGGGTGACCCCCGCCCGGTTCTTGTCTTATATGAAGGAGTAAATAACACTTTCTCCACACCAGTCATGATTTTATAAACCTCTATCATATCCCCACTTAGTCATCTCTTTTCCAAGCTATGAGACCCAGTCTTTTTAATCTCTCCTCATACGGAAGTTGTTCCATACCTTTAATAATTTTTGTTGCTCTTCTCTGTACCTTTCCAATTCTAATATATCATTTTTGAGATGGTGCGACCGGATTTGCACACAGTATTCAAGCGGTGAGCATACCGGGTATTTGTATAGTGGCATTATGATATTTTCAGTATGATTATTGATCCCATTCCTATTGATTCCTAACATTCTGCTAGTTTTTTTACTTCTGCCACACATGGAGCAGATGTTTTCAGAGAACTCCCCACAATGACTCCAAGATCTCTTTCTTGAGTGGCAACAGTTAATATAGACCCCATCATTTTGTATGCATAACTGGGATTATGTTTTCCAGTGTGCATTGAATTTCATCTGCCATTTTGTTGCCCAGTCACCCAGTTTTGTGAGATCTCTCGATTTAACTATATTGAGTATCATGTGCAAATTGTGTTCATTCTCTGTTTACCCTTTTTTCAAGATCATTTTTGAATATCTTGAACAGCACTTATCCTAGTACAGACCTCTGGGGGACACCACTATTTACCTTTCTCCATTCTGAAAACTGGACATTTATTCCTATCCTTTGTTTTCAAGTACTTTGCTTGGTACTGCAGTTAGGCTTACCAGCCTGTAATTGCCAGGATTGCCTCTGGAGCCTTTTAAAAAAAAAAAAAATTGTTGTCACGTTAGCTACCTTCCAGTCATCTGGTATAGAAGCTAATTTAAATGACAGGTTTCATACCTCAGTTAGTAGTTCTGCAATTTCACATTTGAGCTCTTTCAGAACTTTTGGGTGACTACCATCTGGTTGCGGGGACTTTATTACTGTTTAATTTACAAATTTATTCCTAAACCTCTTCTGTTGACACCTCAATCTGGGACAGTTCCTCAGATTTGTCAACTAAAAAAAATGACTCTCATGTGGGAATCTCCCTCACATCCTCTGCGGTGAAGACTGATGCAAAAAATTAATTTAACTTCTCTGCAATGGCCTTATCTTCCTTGAGTGCTCCTTTACCATCTCAATCATCTAGTGACCCCACTGATTGTCTGGCAGGCTTCCTGCTTCTGATGTACTTAAAAAAAAATTGCTGTTAGTTTTTGAGTCTTTGGCTAGCTGCTCTTCAACTTCTTTTTTGTCCTTCCTAATTATTAAATTACACTTGACTTGCCAGAGTTTATGCTCCTTTCTATTTTCCTCAGTAGGATTTAACTTCCAATTTTTAAAGGATGCTTTTTTGCCCCAATCGTCTCGTTTACTCTGTTGTTTTGCCATGGTGGCACTTTTCTGGTCCTCTTACTATGTTTTTTAATTTGGGTTACATATTTGATCTGAGGCTCTATTATGCTGTTTTTAAAAAGTTCCCATGCAGTTTACAGGCATTTTCACTTTTAATTTCTATTTAACTAGCATCCTCGTTTTTGTATAGTTCCCCTTTCTGAAATTTAAATCATACTCTTGTGGGCTTCTTTGGTGTACCTTCTCCCCAGTGAGGATGTTAAATTTAATTACACTATGGTCATTACTACTGAGCAATTCAGCTATATTCACTTCTTGGACTAGGTCCTATTCTCCATTTTTAGGATTAAATCAAGAATTGCCTCTTTCCTTGTCAGTTTCAGGACTAGCTGCTCCAAGAAGCAGTCATTTATGATGTCAAGAAACTTTATCTCTGCATCCTGCCCTGAGGTGACATGTACCCAGCCAATATGGGGATAGTTGACCCCCTCCCCCCCATTATTATTGAGTTTTCTAATTTTATAGCCTCTCTAATGTTCCTGAGCATGTCACCATCACCATCCTGGTCAGGTGGTCGGCAGTATATCCCTACTTCTATATTCTTATTATTAGCACATGGAATTACTGTCCATAGAGATTCTATGGTACAATTTGATTCATTTTACTTCTACCATATCTGACTCTGTGCTTTCTTTCACATTTAGTGCCACTCCCCCATCAGCATGACCTACTCTTTTATTCCTATATATTTTGTACCCTAGGTATTACCATATCCCATTGATTATCATCGTTCTACCAAGTTGCTGTGATGCCTATTGTATCAATATCTTCATTTAATACCAGGCACTCAAGTTCACCCATCTTAGTATTTAGACATCTAGCACTTATAAAAGTTGTCATCTTTTAGCTGTCTGCCATTATGTGATCTATGAATGGGACTCTTTTGTATTTGACTTTTTCACTTCAGTTCCTATCTGTGCTTTATCAACTTCCATCCTCTCCTCCTTACGAGGACATAGAGAATCCCTGCTAATAGAGCCTTCCGTAAGGGCACATGGTTTGGACAGGGAGACCTCCAAGTCCCAAGCCATGGCTTGAAGATATAGAGGTGCTGGGCCTACAGTACCCAATGGGAGTAAATGTGCAGTAGTTTCACCAGGGCCCCAACCGGACACATGACAAGGAGAAGAGTTTGCATCTGTGCTTCAACCTTTGATAAAATGAATGGTAGACTGGCCTGTAAAGGAGTCCAAACTGCTGAACCACTGAAGGCAAAATGCTGCCTGAGCACAGACAGTGAAATACCCTTTCTCCCTCCTAGAGTAGCCCTAAATTCATCAGTGGGCCAGCATCTGAGAAATGCTGATGTCGTACAGGGAAGGACATATCCATTGAAGTCAATGGAGCTGTGCCTGCTTCAGTCATGGGTGAATGGTTGCAAATATTTGCATAAATTATAGGAATGTAAATATTACTATTTGACCAGATTGACAAAGCAATGATAATTCTGCACAGAGGTAAGACATATTCATTGTCCTAAAGAGGCCCCAGTCGAGATCAGGTCCCACTGCACTAGGTGCTGTACAAACTCATAGCGAGATACAATCCATGCCCCAAACTGCTTACAATCGAAATAAAAGCTGAGAGGCGAAACAAAGGCACAGAGAGGTGAAGAGACTTTCATAAGGTCACACAGGTTGGTTTTAGAACTCCTGACTCATATTCAAGTGCCATAACCACTCTACCACCCTGTTTATTATTATCTAGTCAAGAGAAGATATTGGGCGACAAGACCAAACAAATATTGCTATGTTTTAATTTTCCTTTCTATGCGAAAGCTTCACCAAATACTTTATATGTAGGCATGGTACAATTTGATTTTTATAATTTCAACGGGTAATATTGAAGTTCAGTCTGAGCATTTTGCTCGACTGCTATTGATTTAAATTTTCACAGTTGCACAAAATTAAGGATTTTAAGCTTTTATTTTTATCAATCAAAATTTGCACAGTTTTGGTTAATTATGGGGGGGGTTAGATAATTAGGGGTTAGGTAATATTGATTTAATGACCGTAGCCACTGCGTTTCTAAAAAATAAAGCTTAAGAGACTATTAAAACACAAAACTATCATATGTCAAAATATACAAAGTAAATATCCTTAAATCAAACTCTAATAAGTCCTCAAGCAGCATTTTTCTTATTTGGAAATTGGCAGCTAGGCACTATTATCAATGGGAATATTTTTTGTTGGGTTGTGAGCGTATAGGGAAATTGACACTTGCCAATAAACCAGCTCTTTCCAACTCTGTTTATAAAATATGGGCCAAATGGTAAAAGGGGTGGGCCACCAGCAACTTCCATGCAGAGATTCGCTTTGATGGGAGTTGCATGTTCTTGGCATCTATATGTACCACCCTTGATAAGTCAACTGCCCGGGATTCCTACATTTCATCAAATTGCCAGTAGTGGTAGATTATAGATCCGGGGTTAGACCTACCAGCTGAGGAGGAACTGGGCCTTCCTGCATTCTAATCCTATGGTATTGACTTGCAGTGTGACCTTGGCCAGTTTACTTGACCTCCTTTTTTTTAAGTCAACACAGATGGAAAGGTGAGCAACAAGCAGGGACCTCACTGAAATCCAGGTGCTACACCTACTCTGAGTGTTCCTGTGTATATAAACTGTAAACCAACTGGCCAAATGAAACTAATACATTGGCACGCCACTTGAAGCAATTTACATTGAAGGAGGGGACTTGGCTAAAGTAACTTCATAAACCTAGATCCCTTTACACACAGGAGTAACTTTCTGCATGTTGGTACTTCCACTGAGTTCAATGGGACTACTCAAGTCCAGAAAGTTACTCTCATGTGTTTTCAGGATGGGTGGGGACCCTAGTTTTGATGACGTTTGAGACCTTTTCTGAATCCTAAATGACTTACCATATATACTTGTTCATAAGCCGAATTTTTTTAGTAAAAAAGGGAAGTACCAGAGAAGGGGGTCGACTTATGAACGGGTATAGAGAGGGAGAGGTGGGACACAGCCCCTCTCCCCAGCAGAGGGAGCAAGGAGAGGCAGCACAGCCAGCAGAGCCAGAAGGGAAGAAGCGGGACCAGAGTCACACCGCTTCTGGCCACGCTGCTCTGCCCCCAACCTCCGAAGCAGCTGCAGCTCCGCGGATGGCTGGTTGCAGCTGTGCCGCTCGGCCCCGCCCCCCAGAGCAGGCTGTGGCCGTGCCGCCCGGCCCGTCGGAGCAGCTCCAGCCAGGTCAGAGACATCCTCCCCTGGCCCTCCCAGATAAGGTGGGAAGGGATGGGATGGGGAGAGTGGGGGAGTCCCGGGCTAGGGGTGGGGGGGGTGGTCACAGGGGTTACTCCCCTGACTCCCAGCTTCCCCCTCCCACAAAAAAAATTTCCCCACCAGTTGCTGTCCCGGCCCATCAGGGTAAGCAGTTGGCGTGCCGGGACACTTTGTTTACTTAGGTTTACCTCCGTGCCTGTGGACGCTCGAGGTAAACAAACCATCTCAGCCCGCCAGCGGCTTATCCTGATGGCCCGGGAGCCAAAGTTTGCTGACCCCTGAATTATAGGGTCGGCTTATGAACGGGTTATAAAAATTTTCCATTTTTACTTATCCATCTTAGGGGGGTCGGCTTATAAACGAACCTGCTTATGATCAAGTATATACGGTAATTTGCCAGTCTCTATGCTCATTCTATATTTACTTGTCTTGAGCAAAATGTAGGGAAACAGGCCAAGTATGCAATGGTTCTGGATGTGGACCATAAGCCACGATGAATGAAGTCAGCCAGCCAGCCAAAATCAGAACACTTTGGAGTTCTTGTTATCAGGCAATGATTATTGTGGGAGGAGGGGGTGTCTCTAGACAGTGTTGCATTCAGGATCCCTAAGGTGAAAGAGGAATGATTGCTCTCCCGTCCCTGCCATTTGAATGTCCTGAATGACAGCCGGTCAGTTAAAATACACAACTAGAGGTAAGAACGTCTCATTCTCTGAACAGAAGAGAATGTTGACAACTAGAGCCCTCCAATCCCTCAGACAGAGACAAGCACCTACAAGATCTCTATCAAGCATTCTTAAAACTACAATACCCACCTGCTGAAGTGAAAAAACAGATTGACAGAGCAAGAAGAGTACCCAGAAGCAACCTACTACAGGACAGGCCCAACAAAGAAAATAACAGAACGCCACTAGCCGCCACCTTCAGCCCCCAACTGAAACCTCTCCAGCGCATCATCAAAGATCTACAACCTATCGTGAAAGATGATCCCTCACTCTCACAGATCTTGGGAGACAGACCAGTCCTCACTTACAGACAGCCCCCCAACCTTAAGCAAATACTCACCAGCAACCGCACACCATACAACAAAAACACTAACCCAGGAACCAATCCTTGCAACAAAGCCCGATGCCTGCTCTGTCCACATATCTATTCAAGTGACACCATCATAGAACCTAACCACATCAGCCATACCATCAGGGGCTCATTCACCTTCACATCTACCAACGTGATATATGCCATCATGTGCCAGCAATGCCCCTCTGCCATGTACATTGGCCAAACTGGACAGTCGTTACGCAAAAGAATAAATGGACACAAATCTGACATCAGGAATCATAACATTCAAAAACCAGTGGGAGAACACTTCAACCTCTCTAATCACTCAGTGACAGGCTTGAAGGTGTCAGTTTTGCAACAAAAAAACTTCAAAAACAGACACCAAAGAGAGACTGCTGAACTCGAATTAATATGCAAATTAGACACAATTAACTTAGGCCTAAACAGAGACTGGGAATGGTTGGGTCATTACACTAATTGAATTTTTTTTCCCCCATGTTAAGTTCTCCTCACACCTTCTATGGGTCATCTCGATTATCACTTCAAAGTTTTTTCTTCTGCTGCTACTGATAGCTCATCTCAATTGATTGGCCTCTTACAATCGGTATGCGTACTTCCACCTTTTCATGTTCTCTGTATGTACAAATATCTTCTGTCGGTGTGCTCCACTCTGTGCATCTGAAGAAGTGAGCTGCAGCCCACGAAAGCTTATGCTGAAATAAATTTGTTAGTCTCTAAGGTGCCACAAGTACTCCTGATCTTTTAACTAGAGCCCTGTAAATCCGCAGATATCTGCTTTTTATCTGCAGATATCCACATCTACATTTTTGCAGATCACGGATGGATGCAGATCACCATTTCATATTTAAAGCCCTGCAAATCTGCGATTTCCTCAGATCTTTTTGCAGATCATGGATCGGCTACAGATACAAATTCTGTATCCTTGTAGGGCTCTACTGACAACATGAGAGGGGAAGGCACTTTGAATAAATGGAAAAAAACACAACAGTGCAACAAAAATTGTTCTGTTCACAGAAAACTACAGGGGAGCTTCCAATACCTACACAATTGAATTAGAAACAGCCCAACTGCATCACAAGGGAGTATAAATTCTGGATCTAAGTGACTGATGGAAGCTAAAATACTGAAATCACTCTGCACTGAGTTTCCAATTCCCAGGGTATTTTAATATCTACAAAGTGATTTAGGTTTGAAATGCTATAATGCATTAAGGATTTGGCTATCCTAGTAATAAAGAAAGATGTTTTGCCATCTCTTTGTAAACAAAGCACCTTGAACCACATGATAATAACTGCTCCCATTCACTTTATCTAATCACATTTCCAATAATGCTTTGGAAATAGAGAGACAAGAAGATGTTTTCTTTTTTCAGATCAGCTCTGTGTGGCTCCAGCTCTGTGCAGCTCAAAAATGTGTCTCTCACCAACAAAAGTTGGCCCAATAAACGATATCACCTCTCCCACCTTGTCTCTCTAATTTCCTGGGACCAACATGGCTACAACTACATTTCATACATCTTTGAGGCAGGGGTATAAAGTGAGCAATACCTTTAATGCATAAAAAGACATGTTAATACAATAACAATAATGGATAAATGTAGATGAAATGTATACAGGGGTATTTACCCGACATTTCAAAGAATAACAGCAACCAGATTTTTTTTATCAGGACTGTGTCATTCAAAGTTAATTGGAAGGAGAGAAGGATATCACGGAATCTCATCCAAAGAACTTAGAGATGTCAATCTGAGTTTCTAAACTTCCCGTGAATTTGGCACCTCATTTTTTCACTTAGTCGTCTGGAGTCTCAGGCTAATTGAAAGGGAATAATGGAATGGATAGGCTAATTTAGGAAGAAATTGTGTTTGAAACCATATTATCAAATAGATCACCCTCTACAGGAGAAAACAACAGAGGGGGAGTGTGACTTTAACAGTTGGGTAAAGATGAGAATTCAGAATGAGACAACTAAGGCTCGGGAAGATAATAGCTTGTCCATCGGGGCAATGTTGCCAATGAATGTTAATAGAACCACACAGAATTCTACTGTATTGTCACTGGGCATGCTGAGACGATCCACATCAGTATGCCCATCCGTTATTAAAGAGGTGGACAGGGAAAGGGGGATAAAGAGTGAAAGAGAACCAGGATCGAGGGCTTCCTGAAAATGACAGGCCTTTTATTTTTTAATTAAGCAGCATTTTTTCAGAAGCCGACAGCCCGGCAACCGAACAAATGTTGTTTACATTTGTTTGTCAAGCGCTTTCTCAATAGGGAGCCTACACATTTCAAGGCAGGGTCATAATGAGTCCTTGGCTCCTCCTCCGTCAGGAAAGTGACACCAGCATTACTTACTTTTTTTTTGCCCCGGTTGTTCATTTTATTACCACATATTCCTCACAAGTGTCTGTACATATTGAATTAAAAATGGAACCCTGTTCTTCTGAGTCAGAGTTTTTTATTTTGGATAAGAATAGACAATTAAGCATGGGGGTTCTGATAGATAGAAAGCTCATCATTATCTTGTGGGTTTATCTATATGTGACCAAGACCAAACCTCATACTGCCACTTCTAGGTATGGGACAGCTCTGTAAGGCATATAAGGATTAATAAGTACTGATTCCTTCTGACCTTCAAACATCAGAAAAGCTCTCTGCTTCTGTTTATCTCAAATTAGGATCTATGTGAGAAGTAAAAACAATAAGAAAATGGTTCACATCTTGTAAGACACTTTGTCTAAGCACCCACAGATCAGGCAGGGTCTGGAGTTTCCCCCAATAATAGAAACTAAAATGGCTAAGTGAGAGTATTGTTAATTACCTAGGCAAGAATCTCTCATAGTCTGCATAAGGGTAAAAGGTCTTTCTCTCAACCTAGCTGAAAATTTGTTAGTCTCTAAGGTGCCACAAGTACTCCTGTTCTTTTTGCGGATACAGACTAACACGGCTGCTACTCTGAAACCTAGCTGAAAAGAACTCCCAGTTGTTAAGTAAGGTGTCACCCTGCTTTTATGTGCAAAGTGGCCCACTGCACATTGGGAGTGGATCAAGAGATAGGTGGGAAAGCTGCAAATTAAGCAAATTAGAAATGTCTGGCTGTAAAATTGAAGGTCAGATTGGGCAAACTGCCTGTAACCCCCAAGAAATCTAAACCACATGTTTTCACCCCAAATTATAAACTATACATTGTTTTCCTTATAAATCAAATATACCAGAGATAATTTGTTTTCCACCCCAGATTAGAAGCTGCACCTGTTTTTGCCTTGTGAGTCAGATCTACATCCTTCTATATGTGGAAAATGTCTCTTGTCCTGTTGTAAGTCTTAAGTAACATAAAATGCTTATGTACAGCCAAAGAATGTGTGCAGAATGTCCTCCACATTTAGAACATTTGTAAGGGATTTTGTTAATTTTCACTGTGAACAATTGTGGCGCTCTAGATGTAATAGGAATTGACTGGCACAAGGAAGGAGGACTGTTGAAAGATATAAACCAGAGTATGAGTTTGGAACATTAAGAGAAATTGCTTAAAAGGGGGGATCCCAATTGACAGTAGGGGCTAAAATGCAATCCTTGAAATGAATCAAACATAAAAAGCCTCCGATAAGAAAAGGATTGAAGAAATTTGGTTTACACCATTGCCTTCTACTGGATACCGATGGAAGCAGCAGAGAAATGGATTGAGTTGAAATCTGAGCTCTCACTTGGCATGTGTGCAAAAGGAAGCTCTGAAACTAGGATATACAAAACTGAAGTCACCATGTGTTCAAGAGAATTGACTGAACCCAAGAAGAAGCTGAAGAATCCTAAATGCGACCGACACCCAGACCAGCCATGTGGAAAGGGCTCTCCCCTATCCCAGGGTTAAAAGGCTGAGAAGTGGTGAAATTTCGTTGAGGAGATTGTATTTCCCCTTCTATTTCTTTAATATAAATACCTGTAGGTTATCTTGCTAAGGCTACACTCTGTAGTGAAACCTTGAGTAAGCATATTTTAGATTTTAACTCCTTTATAAGTCCAAGCAAATTGGTCTAAGAGAGACTTAAAACAATAACTTTAAACAATTGCTTTTAATATTCTAAACTTGTCCCTATCTGTTCAAACTGTACTAACCACACTCTTCAAAGTGCCTTAAAGACAAGTGCATCCTTGAATGTTTGATAAAGGTGTTCGGTACTAAAGAATTGAGAAGTGATGATCGTAAGTAAATGTAATAAGAAATCTTGATAATTTCCATTGTTTCTTAATGTAACTGCTGTGCCTCAACTCCAGTCTGTGATAACTGCTTACAAGACTGTATTGTGTGTGTAGTACAAACATAGATTGTGTCTACACTTGACTGATGAACTCTTGATCGGGGGAGGGATAGCTCAGGGGTTTGAGCATTGGTCTGCTAAATCCAGGGTTGTGAGTTCAATCCTTAAGGGGACATTTAGGGATCTTGGTCAAAAAAAAAAGTTGGGGATTGGTCCTGCTTTGAGCAGGGGACTGGGTTAGATGACTTCCTGAGGTCCCTTCCAACCCTGATATTCTATATTAATGTGGTTCTAGCTGAATTAATAAATTGTTGGTTAAGAATAAGTAAATGTCCTGATCTAAGAAATACTTTTCAAGTTAAAAGTTGGCATGGAAAGAACCCATTGTTAAAATTAGTAAGCTAATGCGCCTTGGATTCAATAACAAGGAGTTATACTATTAAATTCCATTCTGTATTGACTATAACACGTATCCAATTAACAAACCTTGTTTATTAGATTTCAGTTTTAAAATCTAACTGCCCCCTTGGCAAATCCATAAAAATTGACCCCTTTTCATGCTTACAGCTGTTCCCAAAGCCAGATACTAGAGCTGGTTCAAAAAAGGATTTTTTTCTCTGAGACAATTTTTATTTTTCAGATTAAATTGAAATACTGAAATATTTTAGCTAAAACCTGAAATATTTCAATTTAGAAATGCTGGTGCAGTGGTTCATGGGAATTGTGCATGCATCATGCTTCCACTCTCCTCTATAGGCCAAGACCTCTGGTAGGAAATCCAGCCCAGAGAGGAAAATGGGGACATGAGTCAACCAAACTACAGGTCCCATGAGGCACTGCAGCAGTATAGGAAAATTGAAAGATTTCTGATTTAGGCCCAAATATTTTGTCTTTTGGGTGTTCAGTTTTTTTATGAAAAATTGAAAATGTCTGTGATATGCAGATGCTTTCTGTGGGAAATATTAGTTTAGTTGGAAGTCCAATTTTCTGTTGAACAACAGTTTTGATGGAAAATTTTTGACCAGCCCTACTTGTTTTCCCTTGTCTACACAAGGAAATTTCTTACTTCTTTTTTAGCAGTTGTATAGCTACACTGCAACTATCAGTGATATAAACTGAGTATTCACATGTCTCAGTGTTTTTGTCATTGTATTATCTAATCCTGGTAAGAATGAACCCAGGCTATAGGACAACTTGCGCCATTGGTAGCACTGGGGCATCTGTAATGTTGCTGTGAAACAGATAAGGAGTTTCTTACTGTACTGTAGATGCAGCCTTTATGCTGATAACCTGTGTTAACAAATAATGCCCTCTTGGCTGTGATGACAGTATTCCCCCAAAGGTAACTCAGAAACCACTATTTATGTGGTCATGCACAGGCGCAGCGTCTGAAGTGCAGAGCCTCAAAAATATTTTGACTCCTAACCTCCATTGATTTTTTCAATGGAAACTGGAGGGTTTGGGCCTGAGGGTTTACTGGGTGTTATACAAGGTGGGCACAACATTGGTTGGTGCTCTTTTAATTCTCCCTAAAGCTAGACAGAGATAGTGTCGGATGGACCAGATTGCACTGTCCGCTAAAAGTGCCCCAGAGTGTTTATTGTTGTTGGAAGTACTTTTGCTTGGGATAAAAAGTCAGGGTCACAAGATAATTGCTCTGAATCATGTTATTTGAGGATTTGGCCCAGGATATTACCAGTGTCATGATCTTTGCCATTTGCGTGCAGGTCAATTCACACCCCTAATGTGTACTGCAATAATGGATGAACAAAGTTGCCTAGTTAGACTTCAAGTCATCACTCAGACCTCTTATTAGGTAGCTAGCAGTCTATAAATCCCTGTTGGTGTTGCTGTTAAGCCATCCTGAATCTCGTTTCCCAATCCCAATCCCAATCCACGAACAGAAATTGCATTGTGCCGAAACGGATAAAACCATGGGTGTGACACAAGTTGTTATGCTACCAACAGAACAAGCATTTAAAGAACAGTTAATTTAAAAATATTAATTCCAATAAATCAAATAACTATTAAAAATGCAGCATTGAATATTGGGCTGCGCCTTTGAGAAATACATCTCACAGCGTAAATATTATCCAGGCAACCACCATAACCCCCACATCCGCAGTGCAATAAGAAATAAACAGCACACGCGAAACTAGCTCACCTCAGCCCAACCCCAGTCCTGAAAACACTTATGCACATGCTTCATTTTAAGCATGCATGGGACTTCAGTTCCTTAGGACGCAGGAAGAAAAGCAGCTGTTGGTAAAGGCAGAGAAGGGGAGCTGGATAAGGAGGGGGAAATTTGGTTGTGCAGGAGGGAAAATTATTTAGCAAAACCAAAAATCTTTCCTCTTATTATTTCCCCTTCATCTATTAGACATAATGGGCATAGGGATACTTTTGTTGTTGTTGGAGTGCTGAGGTCCCATCTATGCACCATTGTGAGTTGATGCACATTTCTGACATCATCAAAAAGTCCCAACCAGCTAATCAGAATGCAGCTCTGGACAATCCCTGCCCTGTTAAACGTCTGTTGTGTCCCACTACAGAGATGACTGCATTTCACAGGAAGGTAAAGGTTCTTATTTCTTCTAAAAGATGGCTGCACCCCTGACTGGCTCCAAAGACTTTTCCTACCTTAAGAGAGATGATGGTTCAAGGCATTCCAATCATATCTGCTATCTGGGGAAAAAAAGATGCTAGGCTTCTTGTAGATAGTATCAGAGACTTCTGCTGTGAAGGGAAAGGACTGAAGAAGTCAGAATAAACCCTGTAAAGGGATGGGGACAGAAAGGTTAGCAGGAGATGGTAGAGGGAATTGAGTCAGGTCCAGCACTTGGGAAGGGAGTGGAGTACAGGATGAGAGGGAATGCCATGGCAAGGACATGGCACTATGTTGGGAGCCACAAGACATGTGGGGAAGGATGGATGGGAAAGGACCACAACAAGTGTGTGATTCCTGAGGGCCAGGACTCAGGTGAACGGGGCATGTTAGGCAGGGGATCAAGGCAGGACTGGATGATTTCAGAGGGCTGGGGCCTGGTTGAGAGGAGGAGTTGAGGTAGATTGAGGTAGGGCTGGGGTAGATCCAGTCAGGGGGTGCTTGGTGGGGAGGTGGTTGTAATGAAGTGGGAATGGGCAAATGTTTGAATGCTAGGCTGGCACGGCAGTGGGAATGTGCCAGTTAAGTGCCAGAGGGTTCACCATTGTGGGTCCAGTGGTCACACTAAAGTGGCCAGGACCCTGAGACTCCTGGTGGCAGTGTCCCCCTGACTGGCCGTGTGACTGACAGGGACACACTGCCACCAGGAGCTCAAGGCCGCACAACTCTTACAGAGGGAACTGCCTTGCTGCCAACTGTCACCAGGAAATAGCCAGTCATGGCACTTCGGCCCTAGTCTGGCCACAAGGCAGAAGCTCCAGCCTACCCCTCGCAGGCACCACGTCCAGTTGGCCCAGAGGAAACCAAGCAGGGCTGTTGCAGGAGGCAGGGAGAGCTCTCTCCTCTCCTCAGGAGCCAGAGGAGTTCCTGGGTAAGGAAGGGGGAAGAGAAAGCAGCCGACACCATTCTCACAGGGGGAAAACGGAGCAGAATGAGCCCAGCAGCTCAAAGCTGCCCCGCTTTCTCCTCCCCACTGCCAAGTCTTAGAAATTGCCATGCGTGGAGGGTATTGCAGTGCATTATGGTGATGGGAAGAGATACCCCACTTTGGTATAGCCAGGATTACTGGAGCCAGAGAGCAATTGGTGCACCAGGTTGCACCTGGAGAGTCGGCCAGGCCCATTTAAAGATAAGTCCCAGCTGTGTGACTAATAAAGGACTTCAGAGCAGTAGAGAGGAGAGGCCAGGTGGAGATTTGGCCTTGGGAGCCTCTCTTGAAAAGGGAACCCTGACAGTAGATTTGGAGAAACACTGAGAAACCACAGAGATGGAGTGAGCCTTGACAAAAGGGCGGGAACCAGATGCCTGGAGACAGGCCAAGTCAGAAGAAGTCGAGGAAAGCAGGAAGGAGTCTGAGCGAGTAAACCCAGGTAGTGTGAAACCCCCTGAAATAGTGCTAGAGGACTATTGAAAACCCAGAGACGAGGGGTGTAAGGACCGCAGGGCCCAGAGTCGGGGCGGAAGACCAGATGCAAGGTCACTGGAATATTTATAGGTGGGACTCTCTGTTACCCTTGAAGGAGCGGGGGAGCGTAAGTGGCCAGGCTGAAGGGCACAGTGATGAAAAGCAGCAGATTGCAGCAGGGCCAGAGCCCAGCCATGGTGAGGTTTTCCAGCTGGTGAGTTTCAACTCCATTCTGGCTGCCAGTTCTGTCCAACGTCACCCCTCCTGACATCAGGCAACATGGAGAATCTTCTCCTTAAGGTGCATGACATGCCACATCTACGCCTGTTTAAAGATGTGTTTAGTCCACCAAGCTGCTGTCACAGCACAAGGCACTTGGTTTGGTCAGTTCCTTTAAGGAACATCAGTGTCACCTCCAGGTGGCGTGCTAGGTGGGAAGAATATTCTTCAGTCATAGCTAATGCCTATCTTGTGATGGATCCAACAGTCTAGCCCCATGGTTTTGACCTTCCATGCCCATCACTGGCTAACGCTCAGTCACTTCAGATGTGGAGCGATGAGATGTGCTGCTAATGACTATAGGTGGGATCTTCGTAACTCCTCCCTTTGCCGATGCGAACAGTTAGAAGATGTAGGCCACGTATTTGGAGGGTGCACCCACTGGCAAGGGCTGCCTGGTTCCCTTGTGGATTGCACAATGCCCTCCCCTCAGCTGTTGACTTAGACTAACATGCATGACTTCACGGCCTATGTAAATGCAATTGCAATACATATATACATGCAAATGTTGAAAGCAAAATAAAAAATAATACCCGGTACGACAAAGCTTGGGTTACTTATAAAATGTTTCCAGAACAGTTTGTCCCAGTAGAATATTCTTAGAGGTTAAAGACAGGAGTAGAATTGGCCAGAACAGCAGCTAGTGTAAATCAATACAGTTCAGTGGATTTACACCAGCGACAGACTTGGTCCAATATTTCAGATGTTGTCAGTAGTTATTGTTGCTGCTGTTAGGGACTGATTAGTTAGAAATGAATGGATCAGATTTTAAAAGGCTTTTTAGTTTTCTGGAAGAACGATAGTTTTGTCTTCATGTGATGGGTTTGCTTCTCTTCTTACATATTTTACATACAGCATATGGCTGCCTGGGGAGAGAATTTGCCTGTGTGTGAGAGAAAATTACTTTCCCCTTAATATAAATTAAGTAAAAAAGAAGAAACATTTCAAAAAACATTTCTTTTGTTTTCGTAAGATCTCTTGTTTCGAATGAAATTCACCCTGCCATGATTCCTGTGCTACCCTTAAGTTTAGAGCTGGGTGAAATTTCTCGCCCAGATCTTTATTCACTGAAAAAGGAAGATTCCGCACTCTGAAATATTTCGTAGACTTGTGTCAAATTTGCTGAACTGTTCTGGTGCAGAAAACCTAAAAACCAAGAATTCCGAAAAAAATCGAAATGTTTTATTCTCACATTTTTTGCACAAAACATTTTGATAGTTGATTCAAGAGGACTTCTTGTCTGGAAATATACTTCAATTTTATTGAAAAGATTTTTTAACAGTTAAAAAAGCTTGAAAACAAAACACAACATTTTGTCTGACCCAAAATATATATATATATTTTTTGGTTTCCTGAATTTTTTTTTTAAATGGTTTTGGTCGACCAGAAAAGATTTCTTTTCCAATTTTTTCAGGATGCCCCTTGAAATGAAAAAGTGCGTTATTGGCACAGCTCTCTGTAAGTGGTGGGTAGGCCTGTTGTTGTCTCTCTGCCTGGGGTGAATTTCATCCTCCTTCGAAGCTGAATTGTTTGTGTCTCTGCAGCACACAGTTCTGCCAGCATCAAGAAGTTACTGTGTACCCAAACCTATCCCTGCTGTAACGCCATTGAAGTACATGGAGTTCCACCAGAGCTGAATTTAGCTCGCTGTCCATATTCTCTGGGCAGCAGGCTGGGTGTTTTCATTTCACACATCATTCCCGCTCTGCTGTAGTGAGTCCACAAAGCCCCATTGTTCCGCCTCTCAGCACCAACTGAACCAAATAAATGAGTTTTTGTTTCTTTCTAAAGTGAGAAGTGATCTGAATGGAGGAGCTGGGTGCATCAGTAGGTGTGTTTCATCTCTCTTGTGGGTTCTTTCCATGGGGAATACTCGGTGTGTGGCTCTGAACAGCGGGTTGAGGGAGGGTTTGCTTATTTTACAATAGTAATGTCTGGATACACTGTTACGCTATTATTATGATCACGCGACAAGGATATTGCTGCATATTCAAGGCCAGATTTGAGCCCAGTGTTAGGAGTTTGTGGAGGCTATTTTTATAGTCCCTTTCACGGTAGCTGAGATACGTGGCATGAAAGAGGGAGATTTTCAGGGGACTTAGAAGCACAAGTCTCACTGAATGTCAGTGGTGTTTGTGGATGTGGTTTTCAAAAACACTTAAGTGACTCAGAGCACAGAGTCCACCTTTGTCCTCCATGGAACTTGTGCTCCTGAAGCTCTTAGGTGCTTTGAAAAATCTCCTACTGAATGACGAGAGAATTTCAGACCAAAGTGCAGGAAAGGTAAAAATAAAATGTAAAAAAATAAATCAATCTAGATTCCTTAAGGTTATGGGAGGGGACGGACATCTGTGAGTAACTTGCACAGCTTGCTGTAGCTAAATGGATTTCTTCAATGTTGATAAATATGCCAGTGACACTTTCGATATAATCAAGGACTTCAGAATCTCCTAAATTCTACGATGGGAAGGAGATGATAGGTTCTACTCCTGTATTTAAATTAAACTTACCAACCACTGTACTAGGTGATCCTTTCAAAACCTTGCTGATCCGTCATTTTTGTGGCTTATTTATTTTTAATTTCTGCAGATATTTGAGGGGATTGATTGCTATTAAGCAGCTTCATTGCATTATTTTAGGAGCAGCCTCATTAGCTTCAGAAGCAGGCATAATTCAAAATCTGTGCATGAAGGAAAAAAGTGACCTTACTTCCCGAATGACAAAGAAATAGCGAAGGAACCAAATCTCACAGCATCAACAATTCAGTGTAGTTTGATGATACCAGTCTCTGCTAAAAACAAAAAACAAAAAGTACTGGACTCCATAGCACCCATAGCATAGTCTGTATGGGCATCTGGGTACCACAGATTTTCAAGTGATCATGTATTAAATTCAGTTATGTTTGCATTGATTGAAAGACACCTTGTGTTTCCATTGGCATTTTCTTTGCATTTGTAGGAACTACAGAAGTGGTAAATGCACCATAACGCTGAAGTGACTGAGATGTTTCTTAGTACAGAATAAGAGCCTGATTCATCGGAGTGCTCAAGAAATAGATTAATAGACTTTAAAGTCAGAAAGGACCACTATTTCATCCATGGAATTTCATGGATGGAATTATTCTTCTCTGCTACCTAAGTGGAAGAAAGCAGGACTAAATATCTGGAAGCGTGGTACCTTTACTGCTCCTCTGAAACAAACCCTTCAACTGTGAACAGTTCCGTGGGCCAAGTTTACCTATGTCTGTGTAAATAACGGCACATGTAAGTTGCAAATGTGAGCATTCATGTTCCCATTTCTGTCTGGCAGGAGGACAAAAGATAGTTCCTCTCACCAGATTATTTCTGTTGGAAGCAGGATAAATCTACATGGGTGTAGGCCCCTGGGCCAGTGCATCACCATAAGGAGTATATGAAAAACATAGGACCCTGAGTTTGGAAATTGAAAAGTGGCCAACTCCTTACAAGGCAATCCTTACAAGAGTGAAAGAAATTTTGTTTGCAAATCATGCTCCCATCTGTCTCTATCTCCATCTCACTGGAGCTGCCTCTCTCTGGCTCCACCTCTGTTCTTCTTGGCTTGGGCATTGTCGATGCAATGGGTGCTATAGCAGCATACCTATGTTGCCATAGCTAGGCCAGCAAAACCCTATAGTGTAGACGCAGCCTACTGCAACTGAAGGGTTTTTTCCATGTCTGTAGGAACAGCACCTCCCTTAGTGATGGTAGCTAGGTTGAGAGAAACACTTTTCCGTTGACCTATGTGTGTCTACACGTGGGGTTAGGTTGGCATAGCTACCGCATTCAGGGGTGTGGATTTTTCAAACACTTGAGCCCTGTAGTTATGTTGACCTGAATTTTAAGTGCAGATGAGGCCTTTGTCTGCATCTCTTCTTCAGGCCTGCCATTGGCTTCCAGTAGAGCTGGCTGAAATGTTTTCATTGACAATAAGGGAGTGAAGGATTTGCAGGCGGCTCTGCTGGTTGTAATAGGGCTGTAGGCTGCTGGTGATATACTTCATTCTTGTCTAGGATTCATCAGCAGGCACGCTTCACCTGCGTAACCGGAAACTCCTGCGGGGAGTGTCATGATTCTTGGTGCCCTGTCTGAAATGGAGGTGTTATGCACTGACTACAGCATAGGGCTAAAATACACAACCGAGCTCTGGACTGCAGAAGGGATTGGATCTTGAGTCCATTTCCAAAAACCAGAGCCATCCAGTCCTCCAAAGAATCCATTTGTTAACTAGCTAAAAGTTCCATTGTTGTACGCAGTGTGGTTATAGCTGTGTTGGTCCCAGGATATTAGAGAGACAAGGTGGGTGAGGTAATATCTTTTGGTCCAATAAAAAATATTACCTCAGCCACTTTGTCTAGCTAAAAGTTCCTCTGCCATAGACTTGTTCGTGAACAGGTCTGCTATTTACACTTACTTTGTATTGATAAGATGGTTAGGTCGTCATTGCTGTAGGTAAGAATTCTCTTTAAAAATGTGGTTTTGTTCTATCAGCTGGAAAGGGTTAAAGAAATTTTGCTTGCAAATCATGAATTGTGTTGGGAATTAACCTCCAAGGAAAGGACAAATCCATTAGGAATGTAACCAGATGGAAAGAAATTAATGCCAGTCAAATTTACGAGGATTACGTTACCGGCAACCAGGTCTGAGTCCACCAAAATGCCCAGTTTCTTTTTCCTGTTTTGGGGCTGAGTTAAGAGTTCTCACTTCTCTGCCACCGGGCTAGTAAAATCTCAAATCCCTGCCCAGTAAAAGTGCATGGGTTTTATGGCCTTCCCAGCATTGCTGTGTAAAAGAACTGGGGCAGAGATGCGAGGAGAAAGAGAAAACTTGTGAAAAAGAAAGAGGCTAATTACAGAAAATAGACTTAATTTAGAAGCCATAGGTGCCTCTTGTATAAGCTTTTGGTGAGCTTTTGCCCACAGTA
The DNA here is from genome assembly GCF_002925995.2 of Terrapene triunguis. Classification (NCBI taxonomy): domain Eukaryota; kingdom Metazoa; phylum Chordata; order Testudines; family Emydidae; genus Terrapene; species Terrapene triunguis. The sequence goes on along the minus strand of NW_020664487.1, from coordinate 11,462,783 downwards.
AATGTAGACAACCTTGAATAAACTGTAGATGTGTTTGCTGTGGCCTGCTCTAAATGGGGAGCTTTCCACACTATTCTGTTTACAGCAAGGAGCCCATATGATGTCATAAAACTAACAAGCCCCATGAAATTCCATTTCTGCTGTGAAAAACTATTGCTTCGGATTTGTTGTTCTTCTAGATCTGTATAAAATGGTATTTACAGGTTTGCCAAGATCCTTTGTGGATCCATCGCTTTAGTTTTAAGAAGGCGTGTGAGGAGGTTTAAATCTTTCGGCTTTACACTGCCTTCTTTCTTTCCAGTCATGTATTTCAGGTCTCATTCAAAGGCTGACACTCATCATCATGATTTCTTTTCAAAGGCCCTGGCCAAACCTATTCCAGGAAGATGATTTCATTGAAGTGAATGAGGTGGTGATCAAATTGAGCAGCCTAAATTGAATGAAGAGTGACCCATTTACACCTGCTGGTTGAATGGGAGTCACTCATGTCTCCTTTGCCTCAATGAGCATTTAAAAAAAAAAATCAAAGCAAAACACCAGAGCAGGAATTCAGACAATGGGCTCTAGAAATAAAAAATGAGTGTATTGGATGGAGATGACAAACAGCATGTGGGCAATGTGGTGTCACATTTAGAACAGTGAAATGGTAGTCAAGACGTCTATATATTCTGTTCCAGGCATGTGTTTATTGCCACCGGCAGTTCGGTGTGCAGGATAGGTCAACATCTCTGCCCAGTCCACAGAGGATACGGTCTGTTAAAGCTCTTCGCTTGTGAGCCTGGCTGTTCAGCTCATACCAGTAGCTCTAGAGATCCTCAATTTAATCCCCAGCATTGATGGTTGTCTCATTAACCGCTTTGTGGTTCAAGCCCATCTCTAATGATTAATAATCTATTGCCATGTGTAGTGGGGCGACAAGTCACCCTGCGGCGCCTCCCACTGGTCGTCCAGGGAATTAGCTCTCCGGCCTTTGGAGCGGCCTCTGTAGGCCCGAGTCTCGCCTGTCGCTGGCCCCGTGTCCCTTCCGGACCCCGGTGCCCCTTTCCCTTGGGTGCTGCCCCTTGGCAGTATCCCTTCAGCTCTCCGGGTCTCTCCTCCCAGGGGAACCCCCAACCCCCTATCCCCACCTCGCCTCAGTCTTGGGCTACTGCCAGTCACCAACTTGCCCCCGTTCACTAGGGTGGCAAGGGGGGTTTGGACCTGCTGCCTATACCTACCCTTGGGCTGCCCCCCGCAACCCCAGTACCCCTTCCGGCCTTTGTCAAAGCCTGCAGCCTGGGGCTTTCCAGGCCAGAGCTCCCCAGCTCCTCTGGCCTTTCCCCAGCCCTGCTCCACTCTAGGTACCTTGCTCAGCTCCCAGCAGTCAGGCCCGTCTCTCTCTACAGCTAGAGAGAGACGTCTTAGCTCCAGCCTAGCAGCCCCTTTACAGGGCCAGCTGTTGCCTGATTGGGGCGTGGCCCAGCTGCGGCTGCTTCCCCAGTCAGCCCAGGCTCGCTGTTTTGCCCTGCCACCGCCCTCTCCCAGGGCTGTTTTAAGCCCTTCAGGGGAGGAGCGGGTGACCACCCTGCTACACCATAACTATTGCTTAGCTGGATCAAGAGCAGGCAGAGACAGTTCCCAGGCACTATTATGCATCTGAAGAACATCCTTCAGTGTGGTGATAAGAGCTCCTCCCAACTCCCCATTAGCTTGCTAGCAGCACTATAGCTAGTGTATAGTTAGCGCCAGTGTATCATGAAGGTTTTGCATGCAGGAAGGTTGTTCCCATAGATAGCCCAGGTGATGGTGACTAACATCTCTCACATGTGGGCACCCAAGAACTGAGGGACTCGTAATCAGTGGATGTTTTGAAAATGTACATCTTAACCTCTGCGTCTCAGTTTAACCACCTGCAAAGTGGGGATAGCAACACCTGCGTAGCCTGGGTGTTCTGAGCCTTCCTTTAGTTAATCCTTGAGATTCCTGAGTGCAAGGTTCTGTACAAGTTTCAATGCAAATACAAGGAGTATGGGAAATAAACAAGAAGAGCTGGAAGTATTAGTACATAAACTAAAGTATGACTTCATTGGCATCACAGAGACTTGGTGGGATAAGTCTCATGACTGGAATTTTGGTACAATGTTCAGGAATGATTGGCAGTAAAGAGAGTTCAGAAGTTGCACTGTATACACACACTTGTTCTGAGGTCCAGAAGGAGGTGAGAGGCAGATCAGTTGAAAGTCTGTGTGTGAAGAAGAAAGGGGGGAAAATATGGGTGATGTCATGGTAGCGTCTACTATACACCACCAAATCAGGAAGAGGTGGAAGATGAGACATTTCTAGAAATAACAGATATATCTAAAACACAAGACCTTTTAGTGATGTGGGACTTTAACTACTCAGACATCTGATGGAAAAGCAATACAGCAAAACACAATATTTCTAATAAGTTCTTGGAACGTATTGGGGACAGTTGTCTGTTTCAGAAAGTGGAGGTAGTAAACTGGGGGACAGCCATTTTAGGCTTGATTCTGACCAACAGGGAGGAATTGGTAACGAATCTGAAGGTGAAAGGCAATTTGGGTGAAAGCGATCATGAAATGATCACTTTCATGATTCCTAAGGAAAGGAAGGAGTGAGAGCAGCAGAATAAAGACAATGGACTTGAAAAAAGTAAACTTTAATCCCAAGAACTGGTAAGTAAGGTCCTATGGGGAGAAAATCTAAGGGAAAAAGTAGTTCAGGAGAGCTGGCAGTTTCCCAGGGAGAAAATATTAAAGACCCTACACCAGACTTCCCAATATGAAGGAAAGATTGACCTCTTACTATTAATCCTATATGGCTCTTGAATAACCTGAAAATCAAAAAGGAATCCTACAAAACGTGGAAACAGCAAAATTGCTAAAGATGAGTACAAAACAGTAGCACAAGCATGTAGGGACAAAATCAGAACGGCTAAGGCACAAAATGCTTTGCACCTAGCAAGGGACATAAGAGGCAAGAAGAAGAAGATCTTTAAATACATTAGTAGCAAGAGAAAGATGAAGGAAAGTGTAGGTCTACTTTGTGGGGAAGGAGAGCTAATAACTGACGACATCAAGAAAACGGAGGTGTTTAATGCAAGCCAAAATAAGGAAAGAGCAGGTTAAAGAATATTTAGAAAAGTTAGATGTATTCATTCCAAGGTACTTAAGGAGCTAGCTGAAGCAATCTTGGAACAGTTAGCAATTATCTTTGAGAACTCCTGGAGGATGACTGAGCTCCCAGAGGACTGGGGAAGGGCAGACATAGTATCTATCTTCTAAAAGGGGAATGAAAAGGAAATTATAGCCTAACTTTGATACCTGGAAAGATACTGGAACATACAATCCATTTATAAGTACCATAGATTAATAAGAAATAGCCGGTATTGATTTGTCAAGAACAAGTCATACCTAACCAACTTAATTTCCTTCTTTGACAGGGTTACTCATCTCGTGAATAGGGGGGAAGCAGTAATCATGATGTATCTTGATTTTCGTAAGGCTTTTGACCCAGTCTCACATGACATTCTCATAAGCAAACTAGGGGAATGCGCCCTAGATAAAATTATGACAAGGTGAGTGCACAGCTGGTTGAAAGACCATGCTCAGAGTAGTTGTCAATGATTTACTGTCAAACTGGGAGGTCTATCTAGTAGGCTCCTATGGGATCAGTCCCGGGTCAGATACTATTCAATATTTCCATTAATGACGTGGGTAGTACGATGGAGAGTATGCTTAAAAAATTGTGGATGACACCAAGGTGGGAGGGATTGCAAGCACTTTGGAGGAGAGGGTTAGAATTCAAAAAAACCTTGACACATTGGAGAATTGGTCTGAAATCAACAAGAGGAAATTCAATATGGAGAAGTGAAAAGTACTTCACTGAAGGAGGAAAAATCAAATGCACAACTACAAAATTGGGAATAACTGGCTAGGTGGCAGTACTGCTGGAAAAGATCTGAGGGTTATAGTGGATCACAAATTGAATATGAGCCAACAATGTGATGCAGCTGTGAAAAAGGCTAATCTCATTCTGGGGTGTATTAGCAGGAGTGCTGTATATAGCACATGGGAGGTAATTGTTCCATTCTATTTGGTACTGCTGAGGCCTCGGTTGGAGTACTGTGTCCAATTCCCCAGGAGACACATTTTAAAAAAGATGTGGACAAACTGGAGAGAGCCCAGAGGAGAGCAACAAAAATGATAAAACATTTTAGAAAACCTGACCTATGAGGAAAGGTTAAAAAAACTGGACATGTTTAGTCTTGAGAAAAGAAGACTAAAGGGGGGCCTGATAGTCTTCAAATATAATAATGGCTGTTTTAGAGAGGACTGAGAGCAGTTGTTCTCCATGTCCACTGAAGGTAGGATAAAAAGTAATGGTCTTAAAATGCAGCAAGGGAGATTTAGGTTAGATAGTAGGAAACCCTCTTTAACCATCAGGGTATTTAAGCTCTGGAATTGGCTTCCAAGGGAGGTTGCGGAATCTCCATCATTGGAGGTTTTCAAGAATGTGTTGGACAAACACCTGTCAGGGATGGTCTAGATTTATTTGCTCCTGCCACAGCACTGGGGGCTGCACTTTATGATGATGTCTCGAGGTCCCTTTCAGGCCTGCATTTCTATGATTCTCTGATGTTTGTTATGACTCCTAATACACCTGCTGGGGCTACGGGAATGGCAAAAAACAGGCAGAGGCCGATGAGGACAAACCAACCCAGCACTCTTCCGAGGAGTGGAATGGACAAGGATTTGTTGGAGACAATGGCAAAACTAGAGCTGGCTCTTTTTTCATTTTTAATTTTGAGGGAATTTTTTTTTGGTCACAAATAAAAATTTCAAGTAAAAAAACTTGGTAAATTTTCAAAAAAAGTAATTGATTTCCTCCTTGCCTTTTTTAGACCGTCCATTGAATTGGTCCAATTGTTGACATTTCAAAAAACCTTTGTAAAAATGTGTACAGATTTTTTTTTAATCTGCTCGAGGTGAACCCATGCTGAGAAATGACAAATGACCATCAATCCAGGGAACGCTGCCTCTTTAACAAAATGAGTGAAAGAACAGCTACAGGGACAATGAGCAACACGGAGTCTTTCTTAGTAGCTCCCAATATGAAGAAAAGATAAGGTGGGAGTGAAGCAGTCTTATTCCTTTGTAACATATAATTAATACTTTCTGTGATCCCCGGATATAAACGAGGATTTCTAATCCCTATAGCTTTGGCCTGGTCAGTGACCATCGTGCCTAATTTTACCTGGGATTTTTAAAAGAAAACTTTAAATTGCTTTTGCTTCTGTAATAATTTATTATCTGTTTTGACTTGTCCAATTGCTTTGCCAAAATCGCAGTGTCATTTGTCATCCTTTGGTTGTGTCCCGTCTCTGGTAATGGAGCACTGGTACGTCTGTTGTGTTGAAGAACTGCCAGTGAGTTTGCACACTGCAGTAATGTAGCTCCCTAGCTGGGCAGTGCTAAATATGGATCTTCTCCTTTACCCTTTGCTTTCCTTAATTCTAAATTTGGTGTAAAATGGCATGTGAAAATTCTGCATTTGAGTGGACAAGAGCTGAGGCAAAACCTAAGCTCAACTCCCAGGGGTCAGACCCAGGATCTCAGCTCCTGGAGTCATGTGATTATATCAGACTCTCAGCTTTCATTTAAAAAACAGTATGCTTCTAGCTCTCATGGACATGAAGAAAAGCTTGAAAGCATGTCCCAAGTGTAATGAATACAAAGATGTCTGCCTGGCTCTGTAGACAGCCTGACACAATAGCTCTAAGAACAGAAACTGCCCCTGTCTGTTGGTGGAAGCACTCTGCAGACCCTTCAGTTGCACCTACCTGCATCCATAGTTACTTAAATACCTTTAAAATATGCCCCCTCCTAGTGCAGCCTTTATGGAACTAGTTGCAAACCCTTTATTTGAAGGTATCATAATTTCCAAGATCAGGATTATTATTTTAAGTGTCAGAAGGAACTGATACAGGAAGTATCTTTGACTCTTTTTGCTTTTATTTTGAATTTGTGAAGTTTTTCTTTTCTTACACCAATTTGGTAACACGGTCTCTGATACTGCCAGCCCTGAGCATTCAAAGCTCATGAGTCAGACCTCAAAAAAATTGTTTTAAAACAATCGATTTGGGGTTATTTTTAATTGTCTTCTGATGTCTAAACCTTCTAGAGTGTGCACTTGGGTCACATTTTCCAGCTTTTCTCTGCAACCATGAGGGCTCGGAACTTACTATTTTAAAAAAAGGAAAGGTGTGATTCTCATCTCTTCACCTGATTCCAGGAGCTGGGACTTTAAGAAAAACACCAAATATCAGAAGACTTGCAATAAAATCGAGAGAGCTGGCAACACTGTGTCTGGGAGCATCAGACTGTCTGGATTCAATACCAACAAGAAACACAGCAGCTGAAGCTTCATTTTTAGTGTAACAGCTCAGCCGGACGAAAGGAAACTCCTGGGCATCTAAATGTGTTTGAGCAGTGCTGGCAGAGTCCATTCGTCTGCCCATTTCACAGCTCAGGAGACAGTTTATCTGCATGTTCTGGGGGACAGTTCTCTTTGGTTATCATGGGACTGAGTTAAGATCTTTGGAATCTAGAGCGAGCTGCTGCTTCTGGTCACAAGTATTTGGTAGCTGGGAAGGAATCAAGAATGAGGAGATTGCAAAAATTGGTTTGTGCATGTTTAACGGCCGACAAGGAGCTGGTTTTAGGGGTGAGTAATCAGCAGCCCTTCCTGTGCATGATGATGGTAAAATGTGGAAATCCATAAGCAAGTGAGTACAAGTAAAGCTAAATATCAGGAGGGTTATGAACTGACATGAGCCTTCAGGCCAGACTCCCTCACTAGTGGGAGATGCTGTGGTGGAGGCCAGCTCTTCGAAATATCTCCACCTCCTTACTATCTTCGCCTCTTTCTTGTCTGAGTCTAGCTTCAGCTTTTCAGCCACTTGCTGATCTTGGCTGGGCAATGAGCTAGTTGGCTCAAACTCCATTAAGCCCTGCCAGTGAGTCAGATACACAGCTGGGTGCTATCTGCATAGTGTTGACATTTGAGACCATGAAGTCTTGTTCCCCTCCACTTTCCTCCCCCATTGGCTTCAGATAGATGCCGAACAGGTACTGAATGCCAGAGAAAAATCCACACATCCTAAAAACCTGTGTCAGAACCTTAATAGAATAGATAAATAGAGCTAGTAATACAAGTATAGATATCCTTCTCCAACCTCTGGAGAAGAGGAGGTCATCCGTTAACATGAGTGCCAAACCCATTCCATATCCTGGCTTGAAGACTGACTGCCGAGGTCATCTGTCTCCTCTCTTAGTATTCTGTGACCAACTGCCTAGGTTCTTTTTTCCAGCCCAGGAAATGTGTCCTTTATTTCTCAATGTTTTCAGCAGTGCTGCACTGACTAAGGTGGAGAAAACAGAAATTGTGGGTTCCTGGCTTCTGCTTAATTAAAAGGATTACTGAGGGCAGAGGTTTCCAGCAAGGAATTTCAAATCTTAATTGAAAAATCAAATGTAGTGGCTGAGGGAAACTTTATTTTTTTATCATAAAACTAATAGCTGCTCACTAGCTTTATATGACATCTTTCTTCTGCCTTCAAAGATAATTGTGCTGTTTTGCACAGACGTGCAGGGATGGTTTCGCTGCCTAGCAAAAAGGCACAGACTGCCATGTGGATTCGCTAAGCATTCTACAATATGAAAGAGCAGAAGCAGGGGCCTATTGATCATGTACAGTAAATCAATTATTTTTTCTCCAACCAAGAGTGGAAAATAATTACTCAGAGAGGTTACACTGTGACCTCAAAGCGCATGGTAATATTGCAGCATTTGGCACTAGGTTCTCTATTTCATTTTTTGTCAAACTGCTCCCCCTGAGGTCAAAATCATTCACTCTCGATTTACGAGGCACAATTATTTGCTCACTTTGGTTGTTTAACACATCATCTTTTAGCTAGAGGTATGGAGAGATAGCCTTTAAAGCATGTGGTTCAGCATTATACCACCTTTAAACATTACAGGCTAGAGTCTAACAAACAAAAGTCATTTTAGCTGGGTGTTTCCCATAGAGATTGGCTTGCCTCAAAATTCTCGTTTTCAGTACAGCTGGGTTTGATATTGTCAAAACTTCTAAGGAGTTGGCTTGTTTAAATCCTCCAGCTGGGTTTGAAAAATCTCAGGTTTGAATTTTATAAGGAGACTTCAGATCTGAATCTAGGACAAGGTTTTAGAGCTGGCTTCTCGCTCCAAACGAAGACCCTAGATGTAATGTAATGCTGTTATCTTGGTCATCATGAGGGTTTGAACCAGGGAGATCCTGAGTTGAAAATCCCAGTCTCTTCAGTTCAAGCTAAAGGGACAGGATTTCAGACTGGCACGTGTAACAGATCCATAGCCTCTGGATTGGGCCCTGGGAATTTTACTTAACACACACTGAATGGTGGGTTACATCAACATCTCTGAACTTCACAGTATGCAAAGTGAAGAGGAGGGGCCAGGCTCCTGAGGTACTACTGGATCTGAGGGCCATTTCTAGTTTTGATCTGTATAGCTAGCTATGTGGCTCACACCTACACAGCAAAAGCAGTGATGGACAATATTGTGTAGTGGATTTTGTGTGGCTAGCAGTGCTGTCTGACAATCTGGTTTTACGTCACAGAGATTCAGGAAGGTCCACACCCAGCGTATCTTATTTTTTCTGGAGTCTGACAGCCATTCAGGGATGCTGCTAGCTGCTCCCCTTTGGAGAAAGCCTAGACACCGTCAAAGGCTGGAGTAAAATGAATAAATACAGATCAAATCATCAATCAATCAATCAATCAATCCATGAATAACTTAAAATAAACAAACAACATAAAACTAAAATCATTAAATAAAAGGGTGGGGGGAAAAATGAACACTACCTCCCACTCCAGGTCCCAATGGGCTCAGACGTATGTTTGGGGCCTCCTGTTAGTATGGAGGCCCCAGCAGTGGCTAACGCTTGAGTTCTTGTTTTTGTTTTTGGTCTTGAAAGCAGAGATCTCCGTTATGCATGAAAAATAGAGTATCCTTCCCAAATTGACAATTCCGTGTGTTCCACACAGTCAGCTAATGTCCCTGAGCACACTGAGATACAGGGAGGGATGTTTTTGTTGTCACGGAGGATATGTTTGTATAGCAGCTCAATGCTTTATATCTACCCGTTTCACTCCTTGGCGGAAAAGTATGTATCTGATGCTCTCAGTTATTCATTTCAATCAGTGTTGGTGAAATACTATTTTTAATGTGATCTCTGAATCCTGGTGTACTTGCTTTGTCTTTATTCTCTACCATATTGCCTGATCCCTATTTTTTACTCTTATTGGGTTATATACTGGACGCGACTAAGCCCATCCCTTTGGTTTAGCAAAATAATTTGCAGACCTCAAAGAACTTTAGAACTATTTACTAAGTCTCACAATATCCCTGTGTAGTAGGTAAATCTTATCACATCATTTTATAGAGGAGAACCTGAGGCACAGGGAAGTCATATGACTTATTGAGGTCATATAAGTAACCTCTGGCAGAGACAGAAACTAAACCAAGCTGATCTAGGTGCAGCCTCATGCTCTACCTACAGCTGGGTGAAACTTTTGATCTGAAACGTGTTTGGCAAAAAAATGTTTAGTTCGATCAGAAATGAATTTCTTTTTAACTTCGAAATCGCCAACGAACTGAAAAGTCTGTTCACCGAGCCCTAGCCTTAACCACCTTAAATTGCTTGCTTACGGTTGTAGGGCAGATTAGTGGCAGGGCTGTAAACAGAAACCAGAAGTCATGATGTCCATTCATGCATGTGACCTTTCGGACACACGTTGCTGCCTTTGGCGGTCTGTTTAGTGAGCATCCCACATTTATCTATGGGTTTACTAAAAAGCTGCTTTCAGCAGATATATAAGCAGGCAGCTTTCTGTTCCATTGTACAGCTAATCTGTGTTAGTCTCTGCTCTTACAGACAGTCAAAATCCTATCTCTAATTAGGTCATTTCTCCAAACATGCTGCTGGGTAGTGTAATATCTTCGGCCATTAACATTAGGAACTTCACCCCTACTCTCTTGTGACGAGACAGGTATAGAATGCCTCTGGGGTCTCTGTGCTGCAGTTTAGCTAAAAGGATCAGAATCACACTTACTGTTACCAACAGAACCTTTTACTGATTGCAAATTAGCCATCTTAAAGCCTTCAAGCCGCCTGTCGATGTAGGTCTAAGGGATGCTCAAGTAGTATCTCCTTGCAATCTTTCAGAGGTCAGCCATCCCCGGTTAACCAGTGTTGGCCTTTGGCAGAAGGAAGCTGAGGACTCGCTGGGTAGGAAAAGATGTTGTGAGGAGTCTGCAGATAGCACTGTTAATTTCTTTAGCTGAACTGCTGTCTAACGGCAATGCAGGCAATCTTTCAGCCTTTACAATTCTTGAACACCTGCCCTGGGCTCCTTAATTCTCAGTTTTACAAGTGATTGGGACCGCGAAGTTGATTTCTATACAAACAAGACAAACATAAAACTAGACCAATCTTGTCCACATCTCCCTCTGGCAGAAATCCACGTATTCAGTTCAAGGAGCTACTAGACTTAACAAACATGAATGGAGCGGATTTTTAGAAGGACTTTCTTACAGGGGTACAATTCCCATCAGTATTTTTATGCCAGTATAAACAAGAAATGATGGTGGAAATCTGCATAGTTGTGTTAGAGTCGTGTCCAAAGATCCCAATGGAGATCAGAGCCCCCTGGCATGAGGCCCTGTACAAACCCATAGTGAGAGACAGTCCCTGCTCTGAAGAGCTCACCGTCGGAACAGAGAAGGCAGACAAAGGGTAGAAGGGGAAACGAAAAGGTGGAGTGACTTGCCTGGAGATGCGCAGCAAGTCTGCGGTTGCACCAGGAATCGATCCCATGTCACCTGCGTTCCAATGTGCTGTCTGACACTAGATCATACTGCCTCGAGATGCAGTTTACACCTACACCCGGGAATTAGGAGGGGGAGCATGACTGCTCAGATTTGCACGTGCTACACAATTCCCGGCACACACTTGGCAGCCCCCAAATTGCTCCTGCCAAAAGGGGGCTCCTGTTTCCAAAATTTGGCTTATAATGGTGGCCCTTCAGAATTAACCCCTTGGCTGCCAACATGGTGGCTGCAACCTCCAAGGGCTTCAGTATGATCTCTATTAGCTAAGTCAAGTGCCATTTTTGCCTTTCAGATGTCACCAGCCTCCATTGTTTCCTGCCCAGTCCCTGGTCTCGTCAGCAGTTGGCTTTGCAACCTTCTCCTCACTCTAGGCCCTTGTGCCTCTGTTGCCATGATAACCATGGCCCTCCCAAGTCATCCAGCAGAACCCACTCCATGGCCCTTCCTCCTGCACCCACCATGAAACATGGCATCCTATGCATCCTTCCCACTCTACGGCTGTCTCTGACTAACCAACACTGTGAATTCTTCGTTATTTTAATGAGCTCTAAATTCACACGTGTACCCAGGGGGGAGGGATAGCTTAGTGGTTTGAACATTGGCCTACTAAGCCCAGGGTTGTGAGTTCAATCCTTGAGGGGGCCACTTAGGGATCTGGGGCAAAAATCTGTTTGGGGATTGGTCCTGCTTTGAGCAGAGGGTTAGACTAGATGACCTCCTGAGGTCCCTTCTACACGTGATATTCTAACCCTGCTCCCAAAAAGAAGTGAAATCCAAGTGGGTGTCAGTCCTGACTGGGCTTTCCCTGCAGGAACTTTTCCCAGAGTTCCTTCTATGGCCTTCACCTCCATGCTAAGCATGCACTGGGGATGCTAATGGAGTATGTAATGTTTTCATTTGCTGCTGCTATGCTGAATTCCAACCTTCCCGTTTCTCTATCAAAATGTGACTGCTGCTACTGCGTCCGTCCTCTTGCAAGCCAAGTCAGGCTGTCGTGTTATCTCACCCCTCCTTTCAGCATCCTTACAATGGCTACCAGTAACTTATCAGCATTCTGCCTTGACATTTAAAGTTATTTGTGTCTCGGGCCCTGGCTGTATTTCTGATTTGTTGACTCATTTTTCTTTACAAGCTTTATGATCAAGTGATTAAGGGGAGCTAGCTGCCCTAGCCTTTATCTCACAAGGTTTGGTTTTTTTCTTCAGTGGGAGTGGATGTTTCTGTGCTGTGAAAAACGGCTGATACGCTGAGCTTCTGCTCCATTTAGTGTTGCTTTTATCATGATTAACTTTAAGTCAGTTGAACAATTTTTCATAGCGTGGCTGCCCCCTGCCCGTTGTGGATGTGACGGCATTGCCTGGGAAAGCCCTGACAGCTGGGAAAGCTTGGGCTAGCATGGGTTAATGCAATCTATCCAGAGCCAGAGACCTAACAGGGAGGCAGCATGGGCTAGCACAGGGGTCTCAAACACACGGTTATTTCCTGCAGCCGCCAAGCTCCCCTCCCGCCCCCGCTGCCCCTTCCCCCAGCCTGCCACATCCCCGCTCCTCTGCCTACCTCCAGGAGCTTCCCGCCGCCAAACAGCTGTTTGGCGGCACTTAGCACTTTCCAGGAGGGAGGGGAAGGAGCATGGAGCCACGTGCTCAGGGGAGGAGGCGGAGAAGAGGCAGGGCAGGGTGGGGATTTGGGGAAGGGGTTGGAATAGGGGCAGGGAGGGGGCAGAGTTGCGGGGGGACTTTGGGGAAGGGGTTGGAATGGGGTGGGGAAGGGGTGGAAAGAGGCGGGGCAGGGGTGGGGCCGGGAGCGGGGGGTGCTTTTGTACCTTTATATGAAAAGGTGTCAGTGATGCGGCCCTCAGGCCAATGTACTCGTCCTCATGTGCCCCTCGTGGTGATTCGAGTTTGAGATCCCCGGGCTAGCACATAGGGCAGTGGTGTAGGAGTCAGGAGCTCTGGATTCTATTCCTGATCTATTGTGACAAAGTGAGTGAGGTTATATTAGTCCAATAAAAGATATTACCTCACCCACCTTGTTTCTTTACTCTCCTGGGACCAACATGGCTACAGCTACATTACTTACAGCTGATCCGCTGAGTGAATTTGGGCAAGTCACTGCGTCTCTTTGTGCCTCCGTTTCCCTCTAGTCTCTGTTTAGACACTAAAATCTTTGGAGTAGAAACTATTTCTTAGGTATTGTCTATGCTGAAACAGTTTGTCGGTTTAACCATACTGATGTAGTGGGACCAGCAAAACCCTGTAGTGTAGACACATATTACAGTGACAAAAGGGATTCTTCCATTGCTGTAGTAAATCGACCTCTCTGAGAGGCTGTAGCACTGTCTACACTAGGGCTTAGGTCAGGTTAACTATTTCTCTCCGGGGTGTGAATATATTTTTCAGAACCCCGAGCAATGTAGCTGGGTTGACCTAACTTGCTAGTTTAGACCAGCCCAAAGTGTGGCTGCAGTTATACTAGGGTTTATACTGGCATAGCTATGCCAAATAAAAAAACCACACCCCTAATCAACATATCTCTACCAGTAAATTTTAAGTGTAGACCAGACTTTACTGTGTGTGTGCAGCACCTAGCACAGTGGGGCTCCAATCTGGGCTGGAGGCTGGTGGGCTCTGACACTACACAGACAAGAGAAGCAAACTTTCTGTCCAAGTCCTTTTTAAGACACTTTCCTATGGGCACTGTGATGTTGCACCCCATAATGCTTTATAGAAATATGCTTATGAGTGTAAATATGACATAACTGGAATGTTTTATGCTAGATATGCCATGTAACATATCTTTGCAAAGGTTATGATCTACTGAATGTATTCATCCTATTCGTATGCATATATCATTTTTATATCTGAAGTTATGAGCGTTGGTTCTATGCTTGTATTTAAAGTGTTTGCTGTAGGAAACACATAAGGCAGATTTGGTTAACATAGTGTGAAGGGGTTACTCAAGTAATTGGGAGTACTTAGCTAACAATGGACCTTGAGAGATGTCAATCCACATCTGAGCTTTGCTGGGAACGTTCAAACTAACATGTAAACAATGGCGTCGGCCTGTAAAGAACTGAGTCGTGCATGAACATGTGACTTGCCCATGTGACTCCAAAACTCCATCTTGTAGCTGTGATTCTGCACAGGACAACACAATGGGTTTCCACCCACAAGAGAGAGACTATATAAGGCCCTGGGAAACCCCTCCATTTTGTCTTCAGCTGGCTCAAGAGATGGCCTCTCCACCCCAAAGAGATGCCTGAAAGAAACTGGAACAAAGGATAGTAACTACGAGGGGGTGAGTGATTGCTGTACCCAGACTAGGAGGAAGTCTAGTCTGTAAAATAAGCTTATTGGAACACCTCTGAGGGTGAGATTTACCTGCATCTAATTTCCTACTGTATTAAGTTTAGACTTGCGTGTTTTATTTTATTTTGCTGGTAACTTACTTCGTTCTGTCTGTTATTACTTGGAACCACTTAAATCCTACTTTTTATATTTAATAAAATCACTTTTTACTTATTAATTAACCCAGAGCAAGTATTAATACGTGGGGCAGCAAACAGCTGTGCAGATCTCTCTATCAGTGTTATAGAGGGTGAACAATTTATGAGTTTACCCTGTATAAGCTTTATACAGAGTAAAATGGATTTCTTTGAGGTTTGGATCCCATTGGGAACTGGGTACCTGGGTGCTGGAGACAAGAGCATTTCTTAAGCTGTTTTCAGTTAAGCCTGCAGCTTTTGGGGGACATGGTTCAGACCTGGGTCTGTGTTTGTAGCAGGCTAGCGTGTCTGGCACAACCAGGCAAGGTACTGAAGTCCCAAGCTCCCCAGGGAAAACATAGAGGTAGTCTCAGCACATCAGGTGGCAGTCCCAAGGGAGTTTCTGTGACCCAACCCGTCACAGGCAGTGTTTATTGTTTACAACAATGCCCACCAAAAAAACCTCAAAACAAATTAAATCCGTCCAACTGAAAACACTAACCACACCCCGCACAGGCTCTTACCTGCCTCCAGCACCCAGGGAAGAAAGGCACACCCTTCGCATCTGACCTTCTGTACCCTGTATCCTCTTCCTCATATACCCTGTCCAACCATGTGGCAGGCTGGGACCTCTTAATCCTTTCGAGGCTGCTGCTTTTACCTTGCTACAGGGCCTCCACGCACATGTAGAACAATAGCAGGTCACATGATCCACTATTGATGGCACACTTGAAGATGTGGGCTCACAGTTTGCTCTTAGAGATGCAAGAGCTTCTGCATTGGGAGTAGAAGTTAGCTGCCAAAATTCAATCATGGTAAAGGACTCAGGTAAAGTCAGGAGGATCAACCTTGGTCTTACAGAGAAAAATGTCAATATATGAGCATTTGGTCACCCAGCCATGGCTATCAGAAGTGTGGTAGCATCCTTCTGGAACAGGCAAGAAAGTTTAGTGATTACAACAAAGGCCTGAAAGTCTAAAGACCTTGGATCTTATTTCCAAGTTGAGGATCTTATTCTACAGTTGTGGGCAACAGGGGATGGATCACTTGATGATTACCTATTCTGTTCATTCCCTCTGGGACACTTGGCATTGGCCACTGTCAGAAGACAGGATACTGGGCTAGGTGGACCTTTGGTCTGACCCAGTATGGCCATTCTTATGTTCTGCTGCTGGATTATTGTGTAAACTTTGGTCAAACCAGATTGGGTCTGGCCCTACACCAATTGCAAGTGAGGGGAGAAGGAGCAAATAATCTCCCACTTTTTTGCGCCTACATGGAGGGTACAGACATCACCTCACTCAAGGATGTTTCTTCTTTCTAAATTTTCTCTTTTTTCCTCTCCTTCATTTCTTTTTAGAAAAAGGCATTAGGAAATTCCATACAAAAAACTTCATGAAGAGGACATTATAGCCGTACAATTACATCAATAGGAAAACTGTACAAAATGCTTTGAAATCTGCATCATGTCTTGGCAGTACAATACAGTGGTTGACTATAGCATGGAAACTTGCAATTAAAGATTTCTGTGGAACCCATGAAGGATTTTTCACCCAGAATAACCCAGGAAGCTTGAACAGAAAAAAGAAAATTCCTTTGCGAAGATCTTTAAAGAAATGAATCTGTTCTTCTTGTGGGTCTGGGAACTGTGGCACAGCCACTGAGACTAACATCATTGACAGGAGTTGATATTTCAGTGTCTGGTGTAGTCAAATAGAATATGCAGAAACATAGTAATCCCCTGGGCTTGTTTCATTTTAAACAAACAAATAAGAAATTGTAAGGGCTGGTCAGGCAATTGGATGGGAAAAGTAGGGGAAACGGCCCACAGAAAAAAGCAAAGGGAATTCAAAGCATCAAGAAATAACATATGTTGAAACAGTTATGAGCAATTTAAGGCAGGGGCTTTCCTTGTCTCTATGTTTGGCCAACCTGGTTGAGGCCCCGAGGTGGTCCTACAATATAAATGTTGATTAATAATAAGTGGTGTAGACCCTGATCCTGCAAATGGACCCATGTGGGTGGACTCTGCTCATGTGCATCCAGTTGCAGGATGGAGGGCGTGGTGGACTCAGTTGTGCCTAGCAGCCCAGCCCATAATAAAGCAGAGATAACCACCCACAGGGAGGTGTTATGCTATAGGAAGGCGTAATCCCTCTTGGAGCTCCCCAGTGCATAAGGGTTGCATGCCCGCTCCTATGCCCCACCCGCGAGATCACCTGCTGCAAAGGCTCCGCAGGGCCATGTTCCCATCTCTTCACCTTTTGGGGTGACTCGCATCCCTGAGGGCACTAGGAAGGCCTGGTTGGGGCTGCGAGGGAGGGAAGAGTCCTGCACCAGGCACAAGCCAACCCTATGTTTTGTCAAGTTAATGGCTGGAAGCTTAGCTCCTCTCCACACCTCCTTTGGTTTACTTTTGTCTGGCAATTCCCATCGCCTGTTTGCAGCAGAATTTCGGTTTTGCTCTCCGATAGGCGCTGTATGGCTGAATTAACATCTGAAAACAAATAGGCTTTTTTTCCTTCCCCTAAGTCAATTACTCGGCGCTATTCCAGGAAGAGAAAGGAGGTAGAAATTCCCCCAGCTGCTAAATCGCTTTTTATGCTGGTCAATGCTTTCCATCTTTGCTGTGTAGCAGGACGTAGTGCTGGGAATAGCAGAAGATTGTCCCCATCAATTTCTATTTGATCTCTTTTTTTTTTACTACACTGCCTTTTAAAGATCTCTCTGGGCCCCTCCAGTCTGCAACGTTATATAAATACTGTGTGGTTCACTGTGCCCTACTGCACCTTCCCTTCTTTACATACCCTATGACAACATCGCCAAACAAACTGGTTCTTTCTCAAGCCCCAGCCCCAGCTATTGGGGGATATTTTGCTGCGATGACCAGATCTGCCCTAGCCTTACTTCCTTTGTCATCTTGCAATCTCCCCTGAGTACGGAGATGCCTGAAACTGACCTGCACTAAAAGCTAAGCAGGGACCTACTTATAACTCAGAATGTCCAATGGGCCGTGCCAGGTGTCTAAAGTGAGGCACATGTATAGGTGGTGGCAGGAGTGGGCTCTGAACGTGTAGCTGGATTTATTGCTTTACTGACATCAGTGAGTGAGTTAATGGCCAATGTTAGGTGCTGGTCCATGGGGGCAGACCCCCTGTGCACATGGGTCCGACGGCAGGAACATGGCCTTAAAGGACACTTAGGGATGTTCGGGTCCCTCTCCCCTTTCTGGAGCTAGATGAGATGAAGGGCGGCTTAATGGTTAGTCTGCTAGCATGGGCCTGTGGAAGAGCTAAGATCAAGTTCCTGTTCTACTAAAGACTCTCTGGATATATCTACATTGCAATTAGATACCCACAGCTGGCCCATGCTGGCTGACTCCAGCTCGTGGGGCTTGGACTAAAGGGCTGTTTACTTGCTGTGTAGCCATTCACATGGATGAGGCTTTTTTTAAACAACTAACAAAATCATCCAAAGCACAGGACTTGGTGGTGATAGGGGACTTCAACTACTCAGACGTCTTTTGGGAAAATAACAGCAGGGCAAAGATTATCCAAGAAGTTCTTGGAATGTATTGGAGACATTTTTTTATTTCAAAAGGTGGAGAAAGCTACTAGGAGAGAGGCTGTTCTAGATTTGATTTTGACAAATAGAATATCAGGGTTGGGAAGGACCTCAGGAGGTCATCTAGTCCAACCCCCTGCTCAAAGCAGGACCAATCCCCAGACAGATTTTTGCCCCAGATCCCTAAATGGCCCTCTCAAGGATTGAGCTCACAACGCTGAGTTTAGGAGGCCAATGCTCAAACCACTGAGCTATCCTTCCCCCACTAAAAATATATGGAGATATACCTATCTCATAGAACTGGAAGGGACCTTGAAAGGTCCTTGAGTCCCATCCCCTGCCTTCACAGCAGGACCAAGTACAGTCTCTGACAGTTTTGTTGTTGAACTCACAGTCGTGGGTTTAGCATGCCAATCCTCAAACCACTGAGCTATCCCTCCCCCTAGGGAAGAACTGGTTGAGAATTTGAAAGTGGAAGGCAGTTTGGGTGAAAGTGAACATGAAATGGTAGAGTTCATGATTCTAAGGAATGGTAGGAGGGAGAAAAGCACAATAAAGACAATGGATTTCAAGAAGGCAGACTTTAGCAAACTCAGGGAGTTGGTAGGTAAGATCCCATGGGAAGCAAGTCTAAGGGGAAAAACAACTGAAGACAATTGGCAGTTTTTCAAAGAGACATTAATGAGGGCACAAGAGCAAACTATCTCACTGCGTAGGAAAGATAGGAAGTATGGCAAAAGACCACCCTGTCTTAATCAGGAGATCTTCAATGATCTAAAACTCAAAAAAAAAAAGTCCTACAAAAAGTGGAAACGAGGTCAAATTACAAAGGATGAATATAAACAACTAATACAAGTATGTAGGGACAAAATTAGAAAGGCCAAGGCAGAAAATGAGATCAAATTAGCTAGAGACATAAAAGGAAACAAGAAAACATTATAAAAATACATTAGAAGCAAGAGGAAGACCAAGGACAGAGTAGTCCCATTACTCAATGAGGTGGGAAAGACAATAACAGAAAATGTAGAAATGGCAGAGGTGCTGAATGACTTCTTTGTTTCAGTTTTCACTAAGAAGGTTGGTGGCAATTGGACATCTAACATAGTGAATGCCAGTGAAAATGAGGTAGGATCAGAGGCTAAAATAGGGAAAGAACAAGTCAAAAAATTACTTAGATAAGTTAGATGTCTTCAAATCACCAGGGCCTGATGAAATGCACCCTAGAATACTCAAATAGCTGACTGAGGAGATATCTGAGCCATTAGCAATTATCTTTGAAATGTCATGGAAGACAGGAGACATTCCAGAAGACTGGAAAGGGGCAAATATAGTATCCATCTATAAAAAGGGAAATAAGGACAACCCGGGGAATTACAGACCAGTCAGCTTAATTTCTGGACCCGGAAAGATAATGGTGCAAATAATTAAGCAATCAATTTGCAAACACCTAGAAGATAAGATGATAAGTAACAGTCAGCATGGATTTGTCAAGAACAAATCATGTCAAACCAACCTGATAGCTTTCTTTCACAGGGTAACAAGTCTTGTGGATGGGGGGAGGCGGTAGATGTGGTATATCTTGACTTTAGTAAAGCTTTTGATACTGTCTTGCATGACCTTCTCATAAACAAACTAGGGAAATACAACCTAGATGGAGCTGCTATAAGGTGGATGCATAACTGGTTGGAAAATCATTCAATCAGTGGTTCACAATCATGCTGGAACGGCATAACGAGTGGGGTCCTGCAGGGATCGGTTCTGGGTCCGGTTCTATTCAATATCTTCATTGGTGATTTAGATAATGGCATAGAGAGTACGCTTATAAAGTTTGCAGACTATACCAAGGTGGGAGGGGTTGCAAGTGCTTTGGAGGATAGGATTAAAATTCAAAATGATCTGGACAAACTGGAGAAATGGTCTGAAGTAAATAGTATGAAATTCAATAAGGACAACTGCAACGTACTCCACTTAGGAAGGAACAACCAGTTGCACACATACAAAATGGGGACATGATTTGCTAGGGAGTACTGTGGAAAGGGATCTGGGGGTCATAGTGGACCACAAACTAAATATGAGTCAACAGTGTAACGCGGTTGCAAAAAAAGCAAACATTATTCTGGGATGTATTAGCAGGAGTATTGTAAGCAAGACACGAGAAGTAATTCTTCCGCTCTACTCCGTGCTGATTAGGCCTCAACTGGAGTATTGTGTCCGGGTCTGGGCGCCACAGTTAGGAAAGATGTGGAGAAATTGGAGAAAGTCCAGAGAAGAACAACAAAAATGAGTAAAGGTCTGTAAAACATGACCTATGAGGGAAAATTGAAAAAATTCGGTTTGTTTAGTTTGGAGAAGAGAAGACTGAGAGGGGACATGATAACAGTTTTCAAGTACATAAAAGGTTGTTACAAGGAGGAGGGAGAAAATTTGTTCTTCTTAACCTCTGAGGATAGGCCAAGACGCAATGGGCTTAAATTGCAGCAAGGGCGGTTTAGGTTGGACATTAGGAAAAACTTCCTAACTGTCAGGGTGGCTAAGCACTGGAATAAATTGCCTAGGGAGGTTGTGGAATCTCCATCATTGGGGATTTTTAAGAGCAGGTTGGACAAGTACCTGTCAGTGATGATCTAAATCAGGGGCGGGCAAACTTTTTGGCCTGAGGGCCGAATCAGGTTTCAGAAATTATATGGAGGGCCGGTTAGGGGAGGCTGTGCCTCCCCAAACAGGCAGGCGTGGCCTAGCCCCTTCCCCCTATCTGACCCCCCCCGCTTCTCGCCCCTGACGGCCCCCTGGGACTCCTGCCCCATCCAACCCCCACTGTTCCCTGATGGCCCCCCCGGATCCCTGCCCCTTCCACGCCCCCTGCTCCCTGTCCCCTGACCATCCCCGGACCCCCCGCCCCTAAGTGCCCCCCGCTGCCCCATCCAACCCCCCTCTCCTTCCTGACTGCCTCCCCCGGGACCCCTGCCCCATCCAACCACCCCTTCTCCCTGACCTCCCCCAGACCCCACGCCCCTAACTTTCCCCCACCACCCCATCCAACCCCTCCTCTCATTCCTGACTGCCCCTCTGGGACCCCTGCCCCATCCACCCCCCCTGCTCCCTGACCACCCCCGGAACCCCCACCTCTGACTGCCTCCCGTCGCTCCATCCAACCTCCCCCCTCCCTGACTTCCCCCCCGGGACCTCTGCCCCATCCAACCACCACTTCTCCCTGACCCCCCCAGAACCTCCACCCCCATTCAACCCCCCTGTTCCCCTCCCTCTGACTGCCCCGATCCCTATCCACAGCCCCGGCCCCTGACCACCCCCCGAACTCCCCTGCCCTCTATCCAACCCCCCTCCCCTGCTCCTTACCCCCTTACCGTGCTGTCTGGAGCACCGGTGGCTGGTGGCGCGGATGCACCATGACAGGCAGCCGCGCCGCCCGGCTGGAGTAAGCCACGCACTGCGCAGCACAGAGCACTGGTTCAGGCCGGGCTCTGCAGCTCCGCTGCCCCAGGAGCTCGCCGCCCCGCCACCCACAGCATTGCGCTGGTGACTCAGTGAGCTGAGGCTGCGGGGGAGGGAGGACAGTGGGGGAGGGGCTGGGGGCGACCCTCCATGGCCAGGAGCTCAGGGGCTGGGGAGAACAGTCCCGTAGGCCGGATGTGGCCCGCGGGCCATAGTTTGCCCACCTCTGGTCTAGATAATACTTAGTCCTGCCTTGAGTGCAGGGGACTGGACTAGGTGACCTCTCGAGGTCCCTTCCAGTTCTATGATTCTGTGATTCAGGCTTCGGCTGCAGCCTGAGCTCTGGAACCCTCCCATCTTGCAGGGTTCTAAAACCTGGGGCCCAGCCCACCCTGAACATGTACCCCACAATTAAACAGCCCCTTATCCCGCGTCAGCTGCCACAGGCCAGCTGCAGTTTTAAAATTGCCGTGTAGACATACCCACTGTGTCATGCCGTGTGATCACTTCGTCTTTCTGGGCATCAGTTCCTTGTCTGTACAATGGGCGTAGGAGCACTTCCTCACCTCCCGCGGGTTGTGAGGGTAAGTACATTAGAGAGTGTGACGTGCTCTGGAATGGGAGCCAGATAAATACTAGAAGGAGAGATTGAAATTTCTGCCTGTTGTGTGAGGGGCTGGGCTCCTGAGGAAGCAGGGTCTTGGCCTCTTGGGGCACAGAGGGGCCTGTTGTGTTTCTTAGGGAGGATGGCTTGTTGTCTCTCCAACGGGGCTTGTGTGCTCATGCCATCTGCCTCAAGACATGGGTGCCTTGCTATGCCAGACGCTGGGGTTGGTAGAGCTAATCCCAAGCATTTAAAAACAATCATACGTCTGGAAGTTCTATTTATTTGCCATGTAAGTTTGGAGTCTTTTGGGTGCACATAGGCCACATTTTTAAAGATTTTCTCTGCAACCAGGATGGCTAGAAATGTATTTTTTTTTAATGAAAGTGAGATTCTCTCACAAACACCTGGCACCAGGAGCTGGGCATTAAATAAAACATCAAATACTGTGAGACTCATGATAAAACCACAAGAGCTGGTGACATGGAGTGGGCATGGACAGGTCAAAGGTGCTTCTTTCTCCACCCAATTCTCTCCAGTCTTGGGGACTCACATGGCCATCGTCCATGGTGATGGGGTATAATCTTACCTGAGCAGGTAGGGGCTTTGACCTACAAATACGGAGGAAAAGAGAGGATCAATTGGGGGCTTTTAAATGACCCACAATCACATGTACATATAAGGTGGGATATTCAAAGATGCCTAACTGATTTAGGAACATAAGTTGCATTGACTTGACTTGTGATCCTAAGTCACTTAGGTGTTTATGAAAATTCCACCTAGCGTGGTCATGATTTTGTAAAAAATGGTGGCCTAAGAATAGGCTCCGAAATCCATATTTAGGCACTCAAATAAGTGCCTGGTTTTCAGAAATGTTGGGCACCCAAGAGCTCCCATTGACATCAATGGGAGCTACTGGGTGTTCATCAGGTTTGAAAATCAGGGCCCTCTCTTAGATGCCCAAATCGAGATGATGAGTGATCTTTCCAAAGGTGCTCAGCATTGCCCTGACTCATTGCCCTGCATTCGAGTCAAGGGGAGTTGAACTATTGGTTCAGTGGGGACAGAGTTAGACCACTTTTGAAAATCCCACCCGGTCCCTGTGCAGCCTAAGTTTAGTCTCCTGGCTTTGAAAATCCTGACCTTCCCCCTCTTGTGTACAGTGACAGCATGAGTAGAGCTGCATGCTAATTAGGAAACACCATAAGAAATGGTAAGGCAATTGGGCAACTTACGCTTTGCGATGCCGAGCACCACCAGGCCGAATTTTAGGCACTTAGAAAATCACTGTGATTCATAAACTTTTGTGTCTGAGCTCCTAGGCACTGAATGGGGAGAGAGAGGGGCACCTGGAACGGGATCCACAAAAGCCAGGATGCCAGGCAGGAAGCTGCTTAAGCTAGCCAATGGGAGATGCCGATGAGAGGCATGTGTGCTCAGCCCCGACCCTCTCTGAGATAGGCACCTAAATCCAAGCTATAGAGTAATTCCGTCTCCTCTGGCCCAAATGACACAGAGAGAGAGAGAGAGAGAGAGAGAGCAGGAATGACTCTGCAGCCGGTGGTTAGAGCACTCCCTTGGGAGACCCAGGACCCAGTTACACTGCTCCTGAGGGAGCCCCACATCAGAAGATCTACTAGCCGAGTAGTAAGAACATTTTGTGTGAACTCACCTGAGGGGCCCCATCCAGGAGGCAACCTTTGAGCAACCACGGCACATGATTTGGGTGGCTGAATTCCAATCTTCCCCTGGTTCATGAATAGCTCTGGGGCTTCGGTGGGAGACAGGTGCCCGGGCACTTAGAGTGGAGCAGGAGTACGCATGCCCACAGGCAGAAACATAGGCACCTTGGGAACTTTGTACTGCAGAAACTTAGGCGCCAAGTGAATTTAGATGCCTACAGAGTTTGGCAGAAGTTCTGGGCATCACAGTGGTCCCAAAACAGGCAGTTAGGTGCCCAAGGCCTTTTGAGGACTTCGGGCTGTAGGTTTATACATATTTGGAAATCGACTCCTTTTTCGTTCTATTGTCATAGTAACAACAGCCTACTTTCTGTATTGTCATAATAATAGCAATGATCAGCTTTGCCCTTTGTATTCTTCACAAACAGGGAAAGACGACAAAACACAATAAATAATTGCAATGAATGCCGTTTTGTGCATGGCAGTGTTTATTATTTTGCATTCCCATGTGCTCAAATGGGAGGGGAAGTGGTTTATGGCACTAGTTATGCCACGAGATTGAAATCCTCCGAGAAACACAGCAGCTCCTCATGCAGCTTTAGTTGACAGTGGCATATTTAACAACAGAAGCATGCTATATTGGAAACCATGGCAACACTGGAACACTATGCCCATGAGTGGTTTGTTGGGGGTAAAGACTGAATCTGGGACCTTTGGGTATAAAAGTATGAACCTCTCCTGGCTGAGCCAGGAGCCTCATCTCAGTTAAACGAAGGCAGTAGCAGGATCATCAATGCTGCGTGTAGCCCAGCCACTGCTAGAGAGGGGGACAGCACCACACTGAGTGGATGTGGGTTACATTGCTCGTTTAAGGATGTCATGGGCCTCCCTGCCTTGGAGCTCTGGATGGGAGGAGCTGTGAGGTTCAGTCTTTCTCCTGCTGGGAACTCCTGGCTCTCTTTCTGGTGCCCACATATCAGCTTAGCTTCTCTGTCCCAGGATCAAACCCCAAATGGCCCCATATGAAGGGTGTCCTGTGCTCAAGTACTTCCTGCCGATCTGACTGAGGTATTTGTGTGGCGCCCTCATCACCATAGTGTCTGAGCACGTCACCCTCAATAATGTATTTCTCCTCCCAACCCTCCTGTGTGGTAGGCCACCGCTCTTATCCCCATTGCACAGGTGGGAAACTGAGGCACGGGGACACTGAGTGACTTGCCCAAGATCACACAAGAAGTCTTGTGGTGGAGCAGGTTGCTGAACACTGGTCTTCTGAGTCCCAAGCAAGCACCTTAAACCCTGAACAATCCTTTCTCTTCAATAGTGAGTCATTCTTCCCTATGTTCCTCTGCCTCAAAGCTTCCCTCCCTCCTTTCAGTCTGCCGCAGGGCAGGCTGCAGAGCCAACACTACATGTAGCTGTGTCGGTCCCATTTCAGACGGCTACATTCGATACCTTCCATTGTTGTGGTTGTAGCTGTACAGGACTTAGTACACTGGAAACCACTTTCACCAGACAAGGACACTCCACCAGAGAAGTAGATTGCATTGTGGAATGGGCCACCCAAATACCCCGAGACAACCTCCTTCGAGATGGAAATAACCCCCCTCTGACCACATACCCCTAGTTATCACCTACCACCCCACACTGGAGCCCATACTTGGAATCATCAACCAGTTACAACCCATACTCGATGGGGATCCCATCCTGAAATAAATCTTTCCTGAACCACCTCTTCTGGCCTTCAAATACCCACCCCCCAACCTCTCCAAGCTCCTCATCAGAAGCAAGCTCCCCAAAGATCAGGGAGTCTGTAAAGTGCCACCGGACTCCTCGTTGTTTTTGTGGATACAGACTAATGCGGCTACCCCTCTGACACAGATTAGGGCAACTCAAAGCGGTACTAGACCCTTCCAGAACAACAGATGCAAAACCTGCAGACATATCTCCACTACTACAATGATCAACACCCCCCACAACACAGCTTTCAAGATCCATGGGCCCTACACATGTCTATCACAACATGTGGTGTACCTCATCCAGTACACTGAATGGCCCAGCAACAACTATGTGGGTGAAACCAGACAATCACTACGCTCTCAAATGAACTCTCACAAGAAAATGATAAAACACCCTGTCACCTGTGGGTGAAATCACTCTATATCTGACCTGTCAGTCCTCATCCTCAAAGGAAACCCGTACAACACTTTCAAAAGATGAGCCTGGGAGCTGAAATTCATAACTCTGGTGGACACTAAAAATCAAGGAATGAACCGGTACACTGGATTATTGGTTTATTAAAACATTTTGTAACCCACTAACTCCCTCTTTTTGTCCTCTGACTGCAGAGGTGTTAACGGGCTACTCTACCTTGAATGGTCCCTTACAACACGAACTCCGTATGCTAAACTAGCTGTTCCACCTTGCATTTAGCTGTGATCCTGGGAGTACCTTTCCCAGACCTGAGGAAAAGCTCTGTATGCCAGAGCCTGCAAAGGAGTTGGCACTCCCCTTTGGACTGACACATCAAACGCTGCTATTCTACAGGCTGCAGAAGCAGAAGGTGGCATTGGGTCCATTATCATCACCATCCAAGAACACTAAAAGCATTAGTGCTAAGATACTTGACACTGCCTATGTGATTTGTACACCATTATAATGAATTAGAACTGGGTGTCCAAACCACTTATGCTGCTTTGAAAAATCTCATCCAAGAGGTTCAAATATCACTATAATGACCATGGCAAATTAATTTAAATAGAATGGACTTTAACAATGAGAACACTTTTTCCAACAAGCAAAGCACAGACCTGTGTTTAAAAGTCTACATCACATATGGATCTGCATTTGCTTAGATTTTGTCATGAGCTACTGTGGCTAACAGGTGTTGTTTGACTTCTATTGCCTATTTATTCAATCTCTCTAAAGGGTTGTGTTTACTTGTAATTCTCAGTATGATTTTACTGCTCACGGGGTGGCTTCCCGCTGTTAATTCAACATCTCTAACTTCCCCTAGAGGGCAATGAGACTGCGTAAGATGGAGGAGAGAGCACCCATTCCATGTTCCACAGGGTCAGGTAAGGTGATGAGTCATTCTTCAACTAGAGCCTGATTCAGCCACATGCGGGGATGAGTCATTCCTGTGCTAGGCTCCAGCCAATCCGCAAGCCAGGAGCTGGTCTGATGACTCTCGGGGCAGGTATATAAGCCTCACAGCCAAACCAGCAGCTCAGTCTGCTCAGTGTTGCTTTGTGGGTTGGAACTCTCCTCTGCCTGATAGTGGTGATGGACTCCATAAGTCTTGCTCTTGCTGCAGCCCTTCTCTAGACTCCTGATTCTGCTTCTGACCCCTGGGCCAGACCAACCTTGTCATGGCTTCTGACTGGTGAGTCATATTTTGTTCTAAAGACACTGTAAGATATTAAAAGGGTCACAAGCCCTCAAATCTTGTAGACCAATGGAAAAATTACTAGAGACACCAAATATCAGGGGGTAGCTGTGTTAGTCTGTATCTACAAAAACAACAAGGAGTCTGGTGGCACCTTAAAGACTAACAGATTTATTTGGGCATAAGCTTTCATGGGTTAATCTGTTAGTCTTTAAGGTGCCACTGGACTCCTTGTTCTTTTTGTAGTGACACCAAAGATGAACACACAAAATGGGAACACCTTTTGAAGTTGATCAGATAAAAATTTCCACTGGCATCTTGATTGTGATCCCACAGATTGACTAGAGTTCTGTGCTATTGATGAAAGGGACAGTAGAGGACTTTTGCCTCTTCTAGGTCCCTCTGGAGCATGTGGCAGTTCTGTTGTGTAGATGAGCTGTATCTCTGGTGGTGTTGAGGTTGGGTGGTTTTTTATTTCCCTCTTCTAAAAGAGAAGGGGAAGCTAAAACACAATGAGACTACAATAAAACACACCTCCCTCCCCTCCTAGCTTAGTGGAGTCCTTTTAATCCTTGATTATATCCTCTCTTCCTATCACCCTTTCCCTCCACTTCTGCTCTTCTGCACAAACCATTGTTCATTCCCACTAGGGATTTTCTGAAGCGCTCTGTGTTGACCAACTTACTGAATCAACTGGGAGTGTGAAGACCCCCTCCTCTTATTACCCACCTTACTCATTGTCTGTCTAGTCCTGAGTTAGCAGCACCCAACAATGCACCACGGATTGTAACAGGAAGGGAAGAATTTGAGGAATGGTGGGTTTATAATTAAGATCCTGGATTGGGACTCGGATCTGGATTTAATCGCCAGCTGTGCCCCAGACTTCCTGTGTGATCTGGAGTAAATAATACAATTGCTTTGTGCCTTTCCTCCCTCTGTAAAATGGGGGTACAATACTTCCCTTGTCTCTCTTGTCTAGCTATATTGGGCAGGTACTGTTTCTTCCTATGTGTCTATAGGAACTTACAACAGTGAGACCATGGTCTGGTCAGAGCCTTTAGTTACAACTGCAATATAAATAAGAATAACTGTAGTCTACTGAGACTGGGTAGAATTTAGAGGCAGAAAGTAATTATCCAGGTTGGATATTTCTATAATCACTTATTATAGGGCCATGGAGATTGTGCTAGGTCTTCCAAAGAAAGCCAGATCCTCAGCTGGTGTAAATTAGCATAGCTCTATAGACGTCAATGGACTTGTCTCTATTTGCACCTGCTGCAGATCTGGCCCCTGGTCTCTGCCCCAGCAGCTTACAGTGGTAAATTTTAGATGTTACACAACATATGGGAGTAACGAACAGGGAGAGGCTGGAAAGAAGGATGCAGGTCACAGCAATGTAGTCAGTGAATCACTCAGGTGAATGGAGAGAGGGTGCTGGCTGGGTGAGTCAAATCCCAGTGCACTGGCTGCAGAGGGGTAGCTGGAAAAAAGCTGCAGAGATGCTGTGTGGGAGAAATGAGGAGTGGGGAGACCTAGTGTGGAAAGGGGGTGAGGGACATGAGAGACTAGAGCAGATAAGGAGCAAAGGTGTAATTATGATGCACCTTGGAGCTAGGGTTGTTAACCCCCTGGAATTGTCCTGGAGTCTCCAGGAATTGGATTGTCGTGTGATGAAACCTCCAGGAACAGTTCCCCTGACACAACTATAAAATGATCCCACGTGAGAGTGCAAACATCTTCCTTTAGTTCCCGCTATCTCGTTGAACAGAGACCAAGTACAATATAGTCAATATTTTAGATTTCCTCTTGTCCTTATTAATTGCATTAAGCTAGGATAAGAATGTTCCCTGGATTTTTTTCTTTAATGACACTGCTTCCGAGGAAGGTTTCCTCAAGCAGGGAAGTATTCTCCTTTATAGTTAAAATAATCAATGGCAAGAGACTCTACAGATCGCAAGACGTTTATTTTTCCTTTTTTTTAAAAAGACCAGGAAATGAGTGAGAAGGAAAGGATGTGGCACTATTTTAAAAGCCAGAAAGGTTGAAGTAGCTGGCGGCAATTCCCATTCTGAAGGCATTGTTTCAGGATGTTGGAAGCATTTTAAGAAAGTCAAAGAAGATAGAAAACTCCTGCTCTTACTGGCTGGCTAACCAGGGCTAACACAGTTTAGCTCTTTGTCCCCCTCCATTGGCTAGACCCTGTTTGCAGGTTTGAGTCAGTTGTAGTCTTTGAGCTACTGATCCTGGTTCTCTAGCTTTGGCAGTGAAGGCATATGCTTTAATATCTAGAGGTCAGAGATCAGTCCCCACAGATGACTTGACCAGGGGCATCACTATTGTAGCTTACAATGCTGGGTCACATAGATTCTCAAGAGCTGTAACAAGCTTGTCAGAGAACACACATGAACATCACAAAGAGGCTCCTGCAGGTGCTTCCTCTGTTCACAAATACGTAGCCAAGGGCCATGCTGTACTCTGCCACAGCCCAGCTCTCCGAAAGGGGGCAGCGAGCCCGGGGAATACTGGCCTTCACCTCCTGCAGCTGCTGAATGACTCCTGCAGGCTGGAGGAAGGGAGGAGGTGCAGCCTGCAAAGATCAGCGACTAGGAGCCCCAAGCCCATGGAGGGGCTGATATAAAGGTGTTGCCTAGTTTCCCCATCTCTTATGGTTGCCATTGCTCCTCTGCCCACACCTTTTCCAGCCTCAGTGGAGGTGAGGGTTGGAAGCTGATGCCACTAGTGATAGCATGAACATCCACCCAGAGAGATGCCTGGGGCTGGAGCCAAAGCCCAGTGGAGTCAATGGGAGTGTTTCCATTTATTTCAATAGGCAGGTCCTTGGCTAAGTGGGCCGACCAGGTCCTAGCCCCAGGGCCATGCATCCCTAGCCCAACAGATACGGTAACTGTATCAAGTGAGGAGATTACAAAAATTGTACAAGGGGAATGAGGGAGAGGCTCAAAGTTCCAGCACGCTACAAGTGTTGGTGCTGTCAAAGCAGCCACATGTGGGATGCCACATGTGGGTTTTCAAGTATCTTAAAAATCAGCGGTGATCAGAAAATGAAGTTAGTTATGTGGGGGGAGGGATCTGATGCTCTGAAACAGCTTTACTTCCTATTGGCAGCAACAAGGGGCCTTGCCAATAGAGAGCTGGACTCCAGAGGAATTAATCTCACTGGCTGCAGGCACTTCAGGACCCTGAACCCAGCAGGGCTTCTAAAATGATTTAGAATCCAATGCAATAACAGGGGAGGAGGAGGCATAAATATCTTTCCTTGCTAATTTATTTTTCTCTTTCCTGGATGAAGTAATAGGATATAAACTGATGCATCTGATCTAGTGAGCTGTGCTACTTAGAGACATAGCTGAGAATGCTGATTAACCAATCAGATTGCTTAATTCCTCCCATTTATGTTATCATGGTGTGTGCTGAGCAAGATAAAGGAATGCAGGCTCTGGAATGCCCCACAGCAGTGTTTAATGAACATATTAGACAAATGTCATAAATGAGAACCTAACAAATGATCATATAAAGCAAGGACCAAGCTCTCCGCCTGCATACGCCCGTGAATTGATGTCAGCAGGGTCTACGGGGGTAAAAGTGAAAGGAGAATTTGCCCTGTAGAATTTTCAGGCACAAATGGAGCAGGTACAAATGGTAGAGTAAGGATGGTCTTGTGGTGAAGGCACTGATGGGGAGGTGTGGGTTCAATCCCCAATTCTGCTATAGACTGTCTGCATGACCTAGTATAAGTCAGTTGATCTGTGCCTCTATTCCCCCTTCAGAAAGCAAGATTAATAATACTACTTTTGTGTGATAGTAGCACCCAGAGGCCCCAACCAAGACTAGGTCCAATTATATTGGGCATTATACAACCCCCTAGTGAGACAGTCTCTGCCCTGAAGAGTTTCCATTCTGAATGGACAAGATGGCCAATGTGTGGAAGGGCAAACGGGTACAGAGAGGGGATGGCCTTGCCCAAGATCATGACTGCAAGTTCTCTCAGGCAGATCCTGTCTCATGGTCCATCACAATAGGATCTTGAATTTTGATGGAGCTAATAGTCGATTGACAATACTGTAACCATATTCTTCTCCCTTCAGTAAAATGCATTGAAGCCATCAGTTCTACTTAGTCTAGATTTTGTAAGCGTGTTGATAAATTAGTAGCTGTTTACCTGTCTGTGGAATTGGATGACTAATCCGTGCACAGGCACCTTGCGGCAGAAGGAAGGGTTAGGGAATGAGTTATAAATTGGAGGTGCAGTTAGTGTCTGGCTGTGGACGAGGTCACTGTCACGTTGTGGGGCAGGTGAGAGCAGGGCACATGTACTAGTTTGTGACTTGAGGGGCAAGTACCTAACTACAGGCAGTCCTGGAACTGAGGCAGTGAGTCAGCACCACTTCAGTGTATGGCGAGACCTTCCAGACTAACCCATCAGCACCCACCAGGCTTTGAATCCAGCCCATGACCATCTAATGATTGGCCTGTGTAAAATGAGTCCAAGATGTCTGCTCAGTTCCTAGTGGGCCAGGTGCCAGCAACATATAAACCACCATACCCACTGGCACTGGGCTTGTTGGCAGAATCATCAGTCATGTCATGGCTGGGCTTGGTAAACAAACTCCCCTCTGACTCAACGCTGCTCTAACTCTCCTTGACCTCCATAGCATCATCTGTGGAACCCTCTATGCTTTTGACAATCCCACCTTTGGTTTCCAGGCCTCTGCCTTAGCACCTTTCAAGAGGAACTTACAAGAAAATAAAATTTATTAAAAAAAAAAATTCAATGCATTTGTTTATAGTCTGAGGAGAATGGCAGTTCTGCTCTTTGACTTCCCCTCCTACACCATGCCTGCTGACCTCCCCAAACTTGGGAATGAAACAGTCATCTTGTCACACTATCTAGCTGATTAAGTGTTGCCTGGAAATAGCACCCTAACACAAAACTGCCTTCTTGTCAACAGATTGTTCGTTTAATTTCTTCTATCCTATGCATTGCTATAACTTTAGAGAAGGAGGATTTATTGGAATAGCAATGCTTGGGAATAAAACCAAATCCTACAGTGATCTGAAATAATAGTCACATTCTTGATACTAGGTTTTTATCTATTTACTCTTATAAAATGACTCCTTTCCATGACTGCTTTGTCTCCCACGACGTGGCATCGATAAGCTTTGCCCTGTCTTTGGGCCAGACTGTCTGACAAGCTCAGAGCTCTCATTTAGGCACTGAAACGAGAAGTGGCGAAACTTTCAGATGCCCAGCAGCTGGAAGATCCCATTGTGTTGAAGTTAAAGCTGGATAAATTCAAGTTAGAAATAAGGTACACATTTCTAACAGTTGTGGTTAAGCACTGGAACAAAGTACCAAGGGAAGTGATGAATTCCCCATCTCAAAACCTTCAGATCAAGACTGGATGCTTTTCTGGAAGAGATGTATTTGTCAAACACAAGCTACTGGGGCCCAGTATAGGAGTAACCGGAGGAAATTGTGTGTCCTGTGCTATACATAGGCTTGGAAGGATTAGACTTTTAGTGATAAATAGTGGCTTCCCCACACGGACACAATGATAAATATTTCCATTGATCAAAGTTTACAGATGGGGGGGGGGGGAATAAGAAAAATGCTGCTTGGGAACGTATTAGTTTTCTTTAGGAATATTGACTCTCTATTGACATGTGATGTTGACAATTTGTGTATTAACAGTTCTAAACCTTTAACTTTATGAATCTCAACATCTACATTGAATTATTTTTTGATCCTGTCCCCAAAATTTTCCTGCAACTGTGAAAATTCAAATAGATTAAAATAGGATGTGGCGACGACAGAGGAAAGGAAACAGAACACCAGGTCTGTGGTAGCCAGAAAGCCCAAAAACCTCAAGCCAAAAAGCCTCTCAGGGAATTTTCCCTGAGGTTTTTATTATTTTCTACTTCCCTGTTTACAACACTTCTAAGTGGTTAAATTCTTGCGCATAAAAGAAGCATACAGTGTACAGCCACATGAGATAACAAACCCATATCTTGTGCACGTGAAAGCCAGCTGCGAGGGAGACAAACAGGCCAGCCAAGAAGTTTCCCAAATCACAGACGCTGGGGTGAAGGCCACTCCTGCCTCGTTGCCATGGGAACAGTTTGCCGCACCCGTGAGCTGACGATTCGGGAGCTATGCGTCTCCACAATAGGAAAAAAATGTTTAAAAGTAAACATTGATATCAATGAATTATTTAAAGAAATAATCAAATTCTACAAGCCTAGCTAGGCAGGAGGTCCAATTAGATCATCTGATGGTCCCTTCTGACTTTCAAACCTATGGACTGCTGGGTCCTATTGAAAATCTGGCCATTTCATTAGGTGCCTATATGGAAGCTGTGGTCTTCTGGAAATCTGGCCCTTAAGCCTTTGGACATAGCTCTAATTTTAAAACAGTTTTATAACTTTCTTTGCACAGAGCCAAAGGGAGTTTGGAATGAGTAAGGTATAGCTCCATATTTATTTATATCCTATCTCATAGAACTGGAAGGGACCTCAAAACATCAAGTCCAGCCCGCTGCTTTCACTAGCAGCACCAAGTACTGATTTTGTCCAAGATCCCCCAAATGACCCCCGCAAGGATTGAACTCATAACCCTGGGTTTAGCAGACCAATGCTCAAACCACTGAGCTATCCCTGCCTCCAATGTCAGATTGCGTCCTACATTCAGTCAATAAAATATCATTAGCAATGAAATAGCTCCTGGAAGCCCCAGCGGTGATCAGAGGTCCACGGTGCTGGGTGCTGTACATACCCAGAGCAATAGACCAGGGGTTCTCAAACTGTGGGTCGGGACCCCAAAGTGGGTCGCAACCCCATTTTAATGGGGTTGCCAAGGCTGGGGTTGGCCCTGGGCCCCTGCAAATCTGAAGCCCAAGCCCTACTGCCCAGAGCTATTGTTACATGTCCCCCCACCCAGGGCAGAAGACCTTGGGCTTCAGCTTTGCCCCCGGCCTGGAGGAGGTGGAGCTCGGGTGGGCTCGGTCTTTGGTCCCCACTTCTGGGGTTGTGTAGTAGTTTTTGTTGTCAGAAGGGGGTTATGATGCAATGAAGTTTGAGAACTGCTGCAATAGACAATCGTGACCCTGAAGATTATTAATCTAAGTTGACAAGACAGACAAAAAGGGGGAGGCAAGGAGTCTTAGCCTTATGTTAGATGGAGAACTGAGGCAGAGAGAGATTAAATGATTTCTGTGGCAGAGCTGGGAACTGAATCTGGGTTGCCTCAATCCAAAGCCCATCCTTCCTCCTAAAATAGCTTTTAAAAAGTAAACCCCATTCTGTTGGAATTACTCAGCTGAGCTACCCATTCAGACAATGAACTGTCCTTGAAACTGTCCTTGTTCCATGCAGGTTTGCTTTGGGATAAAAATAATCCTTTCCAAAATGCCACAGAGCCCAGCCTGCTGGAGGAACTGCTTTCTTGCTGGCATTGATAGTTGGTAGGATAAAAGGGGACCTCATCCTTCCTGATCTTTCTGTTTGTGCCTGCTGGCCTCCTGGTTTAAACAAAACAGGGAAATAAACGCTACAGGGGCCGCCTTAGCCTTAGCATTGCTGAGTGTTGTGCAGTAATTTAGTATGCTTGGGCAAGCCTGACGTGTGCCTTTGGAGAAACAACCTCCTCCGAATCACATGCGGTCTGCTAGCTGAGTACTGCTTGAACTGTGAAGAGATCTGTAGTGAGAACAGCCCACTGGTGTGCAAAGCCTGCCCTGAATGACACTTAGGGCACGTGACGAGAGAGCTCTGTCTTTGTCTCAGTGATGCACGTTATCCATGTGACACTGCTGCTTGTTTCATATGAACATCTCCTAGAAGACTGCCAGAAACAGTTGTAGGTTTTCCAATGGGCACATGGATCAGAAATTGGTCTGTTCCCTTTCCTCCAAAGTATCCTCTTGATTTACAGATCCTCCAGAGAATGGCCACACCCTCAGGAGGAGACCTCCTCTCAGAACTCTGCCTGCATTTGAAGTGGAGAGATGTCTTTGGCTCTGACTGTATTTCTTACATATACCGTGGGTGGGATTTTTTCCAAAAGTGCTGCACGTTGGCCTAACTGCTTCCATTGAAAGCAATGGTGACAACCCTGCTATTTGCCTGAGTGGGAGCAGAGCTAGGCCAAAGCTTGAGAGCATTTGAAAATCTCCCCATAACTTTTCTTTCCTTGAATCAGTTGTTATACAAATGCGTGTATGTATAGGCAAATTTTTCCTTACCTGAATTCCATATACCTGCCTCTATTTCTTCTCTGAAGTTGGCATGCCTCATTGAAGTTTACACCAGGTAAGGAAATGTATAATTACCACTGAACTCAATGGGAGTATTAGTGGACTGTATAACTTAGCATTGTGGTCAATGGAAGAAGCGCAGGAGGGGACTCTATGGCTGCTACTGTGAATGTATAAATCAGCCTCCCAAGAGTTTTGTCCTTTAAAACCTTAAAGGATTTGAACATTGGTTTCTGGACGCAGTACTGTCTGTGTCAGAAACTCACTGTGCCACATCCCAAGCAGGTGAAGGCATAGTATATCATGCCAAAGACTTGTAAGCCACACTCCCTCTAATGAAATATACTTACACATTTATGATCAGGTCTGGCTCTTTTTATTAAAATGACTCATCAATCCCCATCGGAGACAAAGTACTTCAATGAAATGTGCTCACATGCAATTCTTAAGCGATTACAAGTGACAAACATAACTGCCCCAAAAAAGCTGTAAAGATTTTTTTTTTAACAGTATAGCACTATTGATTTGGGGAAAAAATCTGTTTAATTCTATGCACAATGGTCCTATTTAAGTTAATAATGCTTCTAGATTTATTGCCAGACCAAGGAGTTCTCCCCATTTTTAAGAGGATCATTGTGATCTAGTCTGACCTCCTCACGCTAAGTCTGGCTTGAACATCTAAATGCAGCCACGGAATACATGATTTGGCTTTTAAAAAAGATGATCACCTTTTATTTCTGTCATGTCTCTAACAGTACTGTATTGCCAAGTATTTTGGCAGTGTCCTACAGTTGGTGCCAGCAGGAACGAGTACTGTGCTTTATAAATTAAGGACCCAATTCTCAAAAAGCTACATTAAAAGAAATTAGCATCAAGCAGTCAAATCAGGAAATGCTAGAATTAAGGTTACCCATGCATCCATAATGTGCCCCCCTTGTGCATATGCTTTCCAATACAGCCTTTAATTACATGATCACATACTACTTTCTCTACAGGAACATGCATGGGGTGGAGTCGGCTCACTGAATGGACAGCTATTCAATATCTTTTTATGCTTTTCATTCACTGTGGTCCAGGCCTTATTCACTGCATGCCATTCAAATCCTGCACTGAGTACGGACTATTATTTCCTTCTGGCCACTACTACAATGAAGAGTGCCATAGCATGTGAATGCTTCACAAACATTAATGAATTTATCTTCACAACACCGCTGCAAGGGAGCTGAGTATTATCCCCATTGTATAGATGAGAAACAGAAGCGTGGAGATATTTAGTCCAAAAGTGACACAAATGGCCACTAATTTCAAGAGCTTCAATGAAGTGGGTGTCTAGGGCCCTTCTTCCCCCCCCCCTCCCCCCCCATGGTGACTTGACTGCATTCAAATTCCTTCCTAGCTTCCAAGGCCAGAAGGACTCTTATGATCATCTCGTCTGACCTCCTGTATAACACAAGCCAGAGACCTTCGTCTGCAGTGGTGAGCAGAGCTACATGAAATCTTTTTCAGAAAGTTTAGTTTCCAAAAAATGGAGTTTCTGTTGACCAAAAATTGAATTTTACATAAATTTGCCAAATCGTTTTGGCCCCATTTTTTAGGGCTTTTGATGTGTTTTCACCAGATGGTTGGAGGATGTTCTCCCCTTTTTTCCTCTCTGTCATTAGCCCAATGCTTAGGGCATTCACCTGGCATGTGGGAGACCAGAGTTCAATTTCTCCCTTTACCTGGTGAGGAGGGGAGATGAATTTTAATCTCCCACATTACAGACAAGCACCTGGGCCAGCTCTGGGTATTTTAGTGTGGGGCTTCCCTCTCTCTCATGTTGAATCTGTTCTACTCTTTATAAGTAGAGTAAGTAGACCAGGAACTCTCATGTGCTCAGTGAATGCCTTCATCACCAGGCTAAAGTTCTCACTCTTTCTTTGGTATTATGAATGGCTGTGTATTGCCACTCAGAATGACCTCTTCCACCATCTCCTTATCCAGCCAGTTTGTGACTCTAATCCTTTAAAACTATGAAAACAAAATGTTTTGGGTCTGACATGTATTTTTAGCCCAAAATGGAATTTTTTCAATTTCAATTGCTGAAATTTTTCTTAATTTTCAGGTTCAGTTCCACCTGTTGCTGATTATTTTTTTTTTCCAGGACTGTTCGCAAACTAACAGTTGTCTGCGGAGCTTTAGTTGTGAATACACAGCATTTCTGAAAGTGAGACGTCAGGTGTATCAACTTGGTCACCCAGAGAATGAGGAACATACAACCAGTGAATCACACTCAATGCTTTGCTTACCATCACATAAGGGGTATCAACCCTCTACTTCAGTCACTACATGCATTCCAGTCTCTGCTGCACATAAGGCAGGGTCGTACAACAACAGCGAAAGACCCCTCATGACTCTCCTGCTATCCGATTTGAAGTTCCTAGCCACATCACAAGAATCTCTAGTGTTTTGAACAGGGTTTTTTCTGTTTTGATGTAGGCAGCCATGCATCATTACAATGGAATCACAGAAAAAAAAATCATAACACCCAATAAATCTACTTGGAATTAATTCTGAACATTTTTCATTGCCAGTAAGTGGTAACAAGCCTCTATCCAGGAATCAGAACAAGTTTTTTTTATTTGCTTCCATCTGTCATGATCTGAATGCACAAGGCACCCAAATTGCTTGAACAGAGCATTGATCGGCGCTAAATTTGGACTGCCTGTTTTTTTGAAGGTGTCCCCAGTTTAAACATCTAATTTCTTTACTGGGAATCTCAGCCCTTTGTAAAAAACCTGCAAAAGTATACAATGACCTACATTTCTATTTGAAACAGTACTGATTTTCTGACTTGTCCATTCCTTTAAAAGTGACTGCTAGAGAGAGACCTCTTGTATATAGCACTCTATGTGCATGTAGACAGTTGGCTAAAAGACTCTGCCATCTACTAGCACACAGGGCTAGAGTCCAGAAAAAAAATAGGTGGGGGTGAGGCTGAGTCTAGTCACACCCAAATTTAGGCACCAAGAAAAATCATTGGGATTCACACAGCCTGAGTCTGGCACCTTGGCTCCTTGTACAATGAATGGGGAGAGATGGGTGACTCAGAATGGGATTCATAGAAGCCAACACACTGGGCAGCTCCTTGCTTAAAGTAGCCAATGCAATACTGCCAAGCCAAGGAGTGTGGTAACTCTCCCTCCTTCTGAAAGAGGTGCCTAAATCCAGGCTGCGGGGAGCTGGCTCCCTCTGCTTGGGATTGTCAGATACAAACCCTCCGTAGAGATCAGGTGCCGCAGCTGTCTCAGCACTTTGGGTAAATAATGAAAGAATCATTGGCCAGAAATAACCACGAGAGTGGCTCTTTAGCCTGGTGGCTAGAGCCCACACCTGGGAGGTGGGAGACCCAGATGCAGGTCCCCCTGCTCTCATTACTGCTTTTCAAAATCATTTCAGAATGGAACAGCTTAAGCATGAGACTGAAGGACCCCTGGATCAGCATATCCCTTAGCCCAAATGGTGAGGGACTTGCTGGACAGAGGGTAGGTCCATGTTCAAATCCATTTTCCCCTCAGGTGGACTTGAACTTGGGGGTTTCCTACATCCCAGTTGAGTGTCCTAATGGCTAGGCTAAGAGGCAACTCCTCCTGCCTTGGTCATTCTTTGTAAGCCCCTCTAGAGGGGGCCTTGATCCAATAGGCAAGCTCTGAGCCTACCTACTGGATTGGACCCCATAGGCAAGTTAGATGGAGGCATGTCCATCTTTCCCCAGTTAATGTGTTGCTCTGGCCCGTGTCTGCATGCCTGGCTTGGGGCTGCAGTGCACATGGGCAGAGGCAGAAACATAGGCACCTAGGGACTATTTATGCCAAACATTTAGGCACCAAGCAAATGTAGGTGGCAGGTGAATGGGTGCTTTGTGAATCCCAGTGGGGCCTGGTTCTGGGATGTAGGTGCCTAACTGCCACAAGCCCTGTTGTCAGTCTAGCCCATAGTGTGCAGCATTCATAAATCAATAGGTTCAATAAAGTTGTATTGGTCCCTGGGTATTAGAGAGAAGGTGGGTGAGGTAATATCTTTTATTGGACTGACTTCTGTTGGTGAGAAAGAGACAAGCTTTTGCGCTACACAGACCTGAAGACCCCCTGTGTGACTCAAAAGCTTGTCTCTTACCAGCCGAAGTCAGTCCAATAAAATAGGTTACCTCACTCACCTTGTTTCTCTAAAGTTATCTTGGTTGGCTGGTATTCACTGCAACTGGTATCTGGTGTGCAGCTCTTAACACAAGTGCTTTACCAATGTTATCTGGAGCAGCGGACCAGCTAACTCAGCAATGCGGGGTGAGGGGGAAGCAAGGGTTCTTGAAGTTTTTAATCTGGTTTTTCAAGTGGAATGATTACACTGAGCACATGGAGTTAAATACTGACTCTACATATGCATAAGTGTCTGCAGAATTGGAGTCTTAACATGCTCTTTGAACTTCTGAAATCTTTGGCGTCCAGCCAGGCCTTAAGATTGATTTCAGCCTGGCAGTCATCAGCAGTGCTCTGAGAAAGGAGAGAATCTTCTAGTTCCCTTTCCATTAAGAGGAGTTGGTGAACAGCACAGAGTTCCCTCTTCAAAGGGCTGGATACTATACCCCATGATCCTTCTTAACAAGACATGACACTGTAATAATACAGTAATCCCTAGCTGGTATCTTCTGCTTTTCACCAGTAGATACCAAAGTACTTTACAAAAGAGGTCTGTATTGCTGTCCCCATCTTACAGAGGGAATAAGCTCAGGCATGGGGAGTGACTTGCCAAAGGTCACACAGCAGGCTGTTGGTAGAGTTGGGAATTAAAAAGGAGGTGCCCATAAATATTGCTGTAGCATTGATTTCCTGTGTTTTGTAGGACCAGTAAATCTTGCTGTTGTGCCCTGCAACTGGCTTCCTTTGTTCAGAGCTAGTATAAAGGGCTCAATCAATAACCACATGCTAAGCACCACTTGCACCGTTATGATATACCAACATGTAAACAGTGTCTAGGAACGCTTTGGATTTGCTCATGTAAACTTGGCAGGGGGTTGAGGATCTGGAATGTCTTAGGAATTGTAGCCAGTGGCAAAGCTGACTAAACAAAGACAGATCATTCAATGGTAACACATTTCTGGAGAGCAAAATGAATGACTTACAGCTTTCAGAAAACACCTGTCTCTTGACAATTTGGACATGGCATTGAAGGGGACATTATTATTCATGCATTTGATAGGGGTGTGATTGTCTCTCCTGGGTCAATGATGTATACAGCATGAAAGGTGAACTTGTGTTCAGCCAATACATAGGTTGGCACGGTAGCAAATTGCTCTGACATTATTGTTTCTCTTTAGGCACATGCTATATTACATTTTTATGTATTTGAATAAGGGTTAAAATTTTCTAGTTGACTAAATTTCATAGTTATGCTAAGGTAGCTTGTCAGGTCATTTAGGCCCCAGATTTATGGTTTGTAATAAACTCCAACTTATATTAAATTTTATACAAACACAAAAATATTCTTATGAAATTGTAAATCATTGCAATGAATAGTTCCTTGCAGTGTTGTAGATCCAAATAGAACACTGAGTGTAGTGTGGGAGAGACAAAGTTAAACTGACCTGTCTAATGTCACTGACCTACCTGAGGTGAAGGAATCAGAGAAATGGTTAAATGAATTTTATCTGAGTTAAGAATCTAAGGTTATCGATAACTGCCTGGCTGGTAGTGGTCTAGTTGCTTCCAGTGATTAGGTGTGAAGGCGTGGCTATGGCCACACTACTGTGCACAGCCAACTATCAAGACCGCTGACTTCGCAATTTCATCTTGAAGCAGTATGAAACGCTGACTAAAGCCAAGATACTGCTTTTCTGAAATAGTTGCGTCTCTCAGTATATCAGGCATAACCTTTCTAAGGAACTGCAGCAACAGGTGGTGTGGGACTAGATCTTGGATCAATGGTTCACTTCTTGGCAGATAGACAGCTCAGGTCTGCAACTCCTAGTCTCTCTGGATCAGCTCTTGCATGCCCCTCCATATGGCTGTTCTGAACTGAAAGAGCCATCTTTGTTACAACAGGATACGTTGTGGTCATGGGCAGTTAAATTTACATTCTTACTGTTGGGGTTTCTGGAGTTCCCCACCCTCTCCCTATGGATCTCAAGAACAACCAGCATGCCATATGGTTCTGGACTGCCCTCTTTATCACCTGGATGGATGCGCTTGACTTCTGGAGCACGCTTACATGATAATGACTACATCACTTACCCAGCATCTATCACGGCTTCTGCTATCAGAAGCCAGAAGAATAGCTGGAGCCAGTTGAATAACTTATCTGATGCATTTCACAATGTCTTTTTCAAACTATTTGACAATCCCCCATTATTCATGCTGCTTCTTGTGTAAATTACAGTAGAGTCTAGAAGATCAAACTAAAATCATGGTCCTTTGTAGTAAATGTTGGACAAATACATAATCCTCCCTTGAAGAGCTTGCAATCTAAATAGAGTAAAGGATGGGGAAGGTAACTAGCAGTGGAAGAACTTGTTCAAGGTCACACTGCCAGAGCAGGGAATACACAGGTCTCCATGGTGCCAGGCCAGCAACCTAGCCCCTGTCACATACCAAACTGGACACATTTGTAAGTTATTTTGCAATGTAATATTAACAGTTCACCCAGCTGCACTGGGAACAAAGGTAAGGATTTCTTCATTAACTAGTAAAGAAAAAGAGAATTGAAAAGGACACTGCCCACTCACATCCACAGCCATGTGACCAATCGCCTACAATATGTTATGTAGCTGATATGGGTCCGGATACTGGTGTTTATGCATATATGGAATCCTCCCTAAACCAATGGGACTCTGCACAGGCACAAGGATCTACAAGCATGGATCCAGTTGTGGGATGTGGCTAAAAGACAAGAATGGGATTAAATGGTTGACTTTTTGTCAGCATGGCAAAAGGTTAACCGCTGGGGGCATCAAAAGCCTGTATTAGATGCAGTGTGGGTTAAAATATATTAACCCTCTGGTAAGGAAGGGGTAAGAAATAAGGTAGCAAAACAGTCAGATCAGACTAAGCTTAGTCATGTACAGAGTCTGAAGCACTTCACAGGGACTTAACAAAGGTAGGTGAATGGGCAACACAACAAAATACAAAGTTCTGGGTTGATAAATGCAAAGTAATGCATGTTGGAAGGAAACATTTGAATTACTTATTTACCTTAAATAAACTGTCAACCCAGGAAAGGGATCTGGGCAACATGGACAACTTAGTGAAGACTTCCGCTCACTGAACCACTGTAGTCAAAGGAAAACCAGAACTAGGAGAATAAATGAGATAGAGAAGGAAGATCAGGAGCTGTATGTCAGACAACACAAGGGGACATTCAAATAAACTGAAATGTGGAAAATTCAAAATCCATAAAAACACATACTTTTTCACAACACACTATTTTCCCACTGAACTTTGCCACAGGCGTCCACTGACCTCCTGAAATTAGCAATAATCAAAGGATAGAATATTTAGATGGATAACAATATTCAGAGTTAAAATTAACAACAAAAAGGATATGGGAAGAGAACCTCACGCTGAAGGGTTGAAACCAATATCGAATTGAAATTAGGATAAGATCTTTATGCCCCTCATGGGGGGAGGGTGTGTGAATTGTCCACATCTGCCTATTGCATGGCTTCTTGCAGCTTTCTCTGAAGCAGCTGGTACTGCGGTTGGCGACAGTCCTGGACCGGGTGGCTATTAGTACTGTTACAGTATGGCCGTTCCTATGACTGGTGCCACAGAGCGAGGCTTTGCCTAGCCTAAGCCTTTTGCATCATCCTGACTAAAGTGTTAGACAATTTCATGTACAACACAGATCACTACATTTATCCTGTACTCAGCCCA
Organism: Terrapene triunguis; assembly: GCF_002925995.2. Taxonomy (NCBI): domain Eukaryota; kingdom Metazoa; phylum Chordata; order Testudines; family Emydidae; genus Terrapene; species Terrapene triunguis. The sequence goes on along the minus strand of NW_020664487.1, from coordinate 11,419,482 downwards.
AGGACTTTAAACCAAAGCATTTCAATCTTGGTTGACTAAATTGCATGCCATACCCAAAGAATGGGAGAAATCAAGGTGCCACCAATACCGAAGGCCCCTGCAACCCAAGAATGGCATAATTTTCTTCACAGGTAATTTAGTTTTTGTATATCTTATGGTATTTGTCATCTTGCAATTGCAGATAGTATATACATTTCAGTATTTGGAGTTTCTGAGAATTCAATAAATTATGAGATGTAATTTTGAAGTAAGATTGCTATTCTCTCTGCACTGTGATTGCAGAATGGATCATAATGGGAGTATGTTATCATTCTTCTGTTTGTTTAATAGCATGCCAAAACGATCTTCTACATTCTTGTTTAATGACAAACTTGGGGAAAACTTCTTAGTATTGAGTAGGATGATTGCAGTTGAATTTAAGGCAAAATAAATATGAACTGAATGCATCTAATATATCTTTAGGTTGTTTTTACATAGGGTTACCATATTTCCACAAGCAAAAAAGAGGACACTGGGGGGGAGAAGCCCCGCCCCTGCTCCACCCCCATCCACTCCCTCCCACTTCCCAACCCCCCTCCCCCCCTCCTTGTCCCCTGACTGCCCCCTCCTGGGACCCCTGCCACTAACTGCCCCCTAGGACCCCACCCCCTATTTATGTACAGGCGTGACTACCTGCCCTTTCCTGGTTATTATACGCGGCCAGTCCGCATCCACATCCAGTAGTTAAAAAAAAAAAATAAACTAATAATTTAAATTGGAATTTCATCCATTAATAAGTATTTATTATATAATTAAAACCATTCTATTGAAGGACAGATATTAAATAACACTAAATAAGTTAATGTTCAAAACAATATTAAAAATTTGAAAATTTAGAGCATGGAAACCAAAATAGCTAAAATTAAGTTTTGGCAAGATACACGGAATGGAAACTCCGGGATCTTTACCTGTCACTGAATATAGCCATCATACCAATAGTGGAATATAAAACAAGTCTACATATACTCTCCTTAAAATTTTTACTTCTGTCCATTCCCAATAATTGTAACAAATCATTATTACCTTCACTCCACTTGCCACGCGCCCCAAGCACAAAACCAAAGAAGTGAATATTTTTACCTCCCGTTAAGTTTTTAATTTCTTCCTCTAACTCAAGATAATAAGCCACCTTCTCACTGTGGGCTTGTTCCAAACTTCCGGCATTATCCTCCCATCGCACTGTAACATCAACCACCACTGCTGTATCTCCTTTTATAAATATAATATCCGGCTTTCTTAACTCACCCTTACTATTTCTCAAATGGGGCTCTATCATTGCCTTCCACCCTAATTTACCAACCTTATCTACAACTGCAGACACTACTCTATTATGCCTTTTTATCCTAGCATTCTTAGTCTTATAACATTGTCCTGAGATATGGGGAACAGTCTCCCGCACTTTACCGCACCATCTACAAAGAGCATTCACACCTCCTCTTCCTCTTGCTAATGTCTCCCTAGTAGGATAAATATTTGCCCTAAGCTGCAATGCTGCGATATACGCTGACGATTTAACTTTAGTAGAGTTTCTAAAAATCGAATTACTAATTAAATCATTTTTAAAATATTTTATCCCTATTCCCTGACATCTCAGTTCCGACCATCTTAAAAATTCCTCTTCCCTCCATTTCTTGGGATGAGATGTTACTGCACTAAATGACAATATTTTATCCACAAGATTTTCTCCTGCATATAGATAAGATAGGTCCATCCAATCATCTCTCGAGACAATATGTCTCCTCCATTTACGAATTAACATATTTGGGATTTGCACACTAAACTTAGTGAGAGCTAAACCACCATCCCTACCTCTAGAATAAAATATCCCATCTGTGGTACACTGAGGTAAATGTAAAATCTCTTTAACTATTTTTCTAACTAACACATCAAGATCGTCTAAAAGATTAAAAGGGGGTTCTATTAAAAGAAGATTATAAAATAGCTTCGGTAAGATATATGTCTGTAAAATTAATATTTTTTGGGCCGGTTTTAATGGGGCCTTAATTAAATTCTCACTCCAATCTTTCAATTTTTCTTTAAGTACCGGTCCCCCTACACCTATCCAGGGATCTATTCTAGCCCCTAAATATTTTTCAAAATCCCCTGGTTGAACATATTCAATCTCCTCTGACCCTATCTGCCAATTATCCTTAGGATTAACTACATAGGTTTTATGTTTAGTTAAAATATGAAAGCCTTTCGTTTTCTTCACATTAACAGAGAGATTAGTATTTTTACAAAACTCCTCTAAGATACCCAAATTTTTAATCATTCCTTTATATGAGCTACTTAAAATTGCCACATCATCGGCAAAAGCCAATGACGTGACACCATTACCCTTAACATAAAAACCACTTCCTTCTACTTCTAATCTAGTTAAAAGGGGATCCATAGCAATATTAAACAAAATTGGGGACAACGGGTCACCCTGCTTGACCCCCCTCCTAATTAAAATAGACTCAGTAGCTTCATCACCCACCCATACCCTAGTTGTGCAATTATCATAAAGGTCCCTAATAATATCTATAAAATGTTCATCTATACCAAATCTTCTCAACCCGGCTATTATATGTCCGTGTCCCACAGAATCAAATGCTTTAGCCAGATCTACGAACACTATTGCAATTTCATTCCCATTTCGTTTAGCCCCTTTAATCAAATTATCTAATATAGCAATATTTTCCTCACACCCAGGGGCGGATATAAACCCTTTTTGTCTACTACATATCTTAACTGTTTCCACCAGTCTTTTTGCTAATATTTTGGTATAGATTCTAATCCAAACTGACCCAATTGTCAATGGTCTCCAAGATGTTAACTTCTTCATTTCCTCCTCATCTTGTGTCTTTGGTATTAAAATCGTTCTATTTTTCTTAAATTCATCTGGTACCTGTCTATTTAGAAACCATATATTAAAAATTTTTGTAAGTATTAAGGAGTCTAAATTAAAAATATCCCACAAATTGCTCACTTTTACTTTATCTGGGCCAGGAGCACTATCTTTTCTTATTTCTCTTAAAGCTATTCTAATCTCATCCACAGAGATCGGACTCATTAATATATCATTATCCGCATTCTCTGTGGATGATGGCCACCCTATCATATTACCATGTCCAATTGTTCCCAAAATATTGACATAGTATTCCTCAATTTCTTTCATAGGGATAGCACACTTAGCCTTATCTGGCTCTCCCATTATAATGCGAGTCAATCTTCTTCTATCCTTATCAAATAATTGTTGATAGAATTTATACTTAGCTTTCTTTGTAGCATATCTCCTAATTGCATTAAATTGCTTCCTTCTCCCCTCCTTTCTCATCTTCCCTTTTCCTTTATTCCTCAACTCTATTTGACTTTCATTTCTAGGGTCCTTTCCCTCTACTAATGAATAACATACTTTTTCCAACATTGCCCAACCGAGAGCTTTTGTTAAATCCTCCTTTAATAATCCTTCAATTTCCCCTAAACTATTTATTATTTCTCTTCCCTCCCTACTTTGTTTTCCCCGTTTACATATTTTCTCCACTAAATCCACTTCTGGGTGTCCTTTTAGTGGGAAAATCCTCTCTCTTGGGGGCGGAATTTCTAATATATTTACTCTAATGTCCTCTACCTCAGACACTTCCTCCCTATCTCCTGTTACCACTAACTTCTTCTTTGCTAATTCTCGTCTTTTATCTGATATTTGTTTATTCGTTTTGGTCCTCATCTCGCTCTCAATACATTTATTTATATTCCTTTTCCCAATATATTTCCTTTCCAACTGTATAAGCTGCGCAACCTCATCTTTGGTCCATATACGAGATCTAGTCGATCCCTCTTTGATCTTACTTTTAGCAGCCATATCTTCTTTTCTTTGCTCATTCCTCACAGCAGGGTGTCTATGTCTACAGTGTTGGCTCAATCCAGATTTAGTATGAAAACCAAGCCCACAGACCGAGCACGTATGGCTCTTCATTGGGGTATCCGCCTTCTTGGGTATGCACTTGGGGTAGTGGCAAGCTATATTATGATATTGAGAAGATTTTCCACATTTACTACATACAACTCGTATGGCTTTACTTTTATGAACCACATTAATGTGTTTGGCCCATTTACCAAATGTTGGTAATATCTGGGGACATATTGGACAATTAAAACTATCAACGGGATACTCTAAATAAAAAACCCCATCCTTCCACGAACTACTTTCTAATATATTTATATTACTACCAGTACTGTTAAGATCCTTATTACGATCCCTATTAAAATCAGTACTTGGTCTAAAACTATTTAATAAACTAGACCCATTAACTAAATGAGCATTAAGATATCCCGATTCGCTAACATATGGATCATCAAATGTACTTAAATACTTAAAATCTGGATTGAAACTTTCCATAGTTAAATCATTAAAAGTGTCCCTTGTAAAAACCATCGGTAAGATAGATAAAATCTCCTCACCATGATCATCACAAACATTCTCCTCTACCTCCTCTCCATGCTCCACTGGGAGGACTTGATTCTCACTCTCATGCTCATGAGACTTCATTATAGTCCACACCATTTTATCCATTGGTCCAGCGACCCTGATCACACCCCTAATATATTTAACACTGTCAGCCGGGGCATCAAAGCCAACAGCGGGGGCGTTATTAACCCGGTCCAGCGCCAATCCGGTATAAAAATATAAATTACTTTTTTCCATAGCTAAAAGATTTACCCTTCTCAGGGGGAAACTAACCCTTTCCAGGGGGAAACTAACCCGTGCCTGGGGGAAACTTACCCTTTCCAGGGGGAAACTAACCCGTGCCTGGGGGAGACTACCCTTACCAGGGGGAATCTAACCCTTACCAGGGGGAGTCAACCCGTACCTGGGGGAGGTTACCCTTACCAGGGGGGCATCCATGTGGCACCATATGGGGCTGCCCAACCCCGTCCCACACCCCACTGAATGTGGGATGTGGGTTCGTCCTCCGCAATCCGCCTGGCTATCCAAGCCAGTTACCGGCTCTCACCACGAGGAGGTAGCGGTTGGACTTGCAATCCAGAGGCTTTCCTCAAAGAGGGGTCCCAAACAGCATAATGTCGAGCTCTAACGGGCGTGTGAGAAAAGGCTCAGATCTTGGTAGGGGTTGCCCCTATTGACCGGGCTCACGCCCACCCCCACCTCACCGATAACCCATTCTCTCACTACCCTCAGGCAATGTTTCCGTCCAAGCCCGACAGCTGAGAGGGTCCAGAGACGCATGGAGAGCCATTAAGAGAGCCCTGCTTCTTGTCCCCTGACTGCCCCCTCCTGAGAACCCTCTACGACCCTACCTGTTCCCTGACTGCCCCGACCCTTATCCACACCCCCACCCCATATTCATACCCCTGCCCCCAGACAGACCCCTGGGGACTCCCATGCCCTATCCAACTGCTCCCTACCCCCTGACAGGACCCCCAGAACTCCTGACCCATCCAACCCCCTCTGCTACCTGCGTGCCTTGACCCCTCTCCACACCCCTGCCCCCTGACAGCCCCCCCCAGACCCACCTAACCCCCCCTGCTCCCTGTCCCTGACTGTCCCAACCCCTCTCCACACCCTTGCCCCCCTTACAGCCCCCCCAAACTCCCGACCCATCCAACCCCCCCCTCCCTGTCCCCTGACCAGGGCCAGCTTTAAAGAGCCCAAGAATCGGGCTGCGCTCCGGCCGGAGCTCCAGCTGGGGTTGCGGGGCTTGGGGCCGGGCCGGAGGTGCTCGGCCAGGGCTGGGCTGGCACGCTCGGCCGGAACCAGGGCCGGCGCTGCTGGGGCCCGAGCTGGGCCGGGGCTGCTGGGCGCCGCTCGGCCCGGGCCGGAGGGAGCTGCTCGGCCAGGGCCGCGCCTCCCCGGAGCTGCTCACCTCGTGCCCCCCGCCCCAGCTTACCTGCTGCTGCCTCCCGCTTGCCCCTGCTTCTTTTCAGACTTCCTGCAAAGATCTGATTCGTGGGAAGCAGGGGAGGGGGAGGAGCAGGGGGTGGAGCGTTCGGGGGAGGGGGAGGAGCAGGGGGCGGAGCGTTCAGGGGAGGGGAGGAGGGGGAAGATAGCTGCGGGGCCGGACAGCGTGGTAAGGCTGCAGGGGATGGGGGGAGCCGGGAAGGGGCTTTGGGTGCCCAGCGGCGCTTGGCCGCCGTTTTTCTGTCTATAAATAGCCGACCGGGGGGAAATCCCGGACATTTTTAGATTTTTAAAAATCCCCCCCGGACGGCTATTTATAGACCGAAAAGCCGGCCATGTCCAGGGAAATCCGGACATATGGTAGCCCTCTTTTTACATGTGTGCACTGGAAATCTATAGTACATTATGTGTAGATCTATGTTTTGGGGCACTGAAGGCAACACCTAAATTTAAGGATGCCACACTTGTGGGGTTTTTTTTCCATTTATAAACCTGGTATTCAGTTGTTTGTAACTTTGTTAAATTTTAACTGTTCTGTCTGAAATCTTCCATGGTCTCCGCCTCTGGTTTCAGCAACAAGAGTTCAGCTGTTCTGAGAATGAAGTTAGGAACCAACAAGTGACTTTGCAATGTTAACCTGTTTTTCCACCCGTTTTTCTAAAGAGTTGTAAGGTGTACATGCTGGAATCCCCTTTGGAGTAGGGAAGCAAAATTGAGAAAGTCTTGAGGTCAGGTCTTTCTCCTCATTTTCTCATGTTGAGACAGAAAATGCTTAACAGAACTTGTTAGAGGCTTGTTGCTAAAATATCTCGGTATTCCCTCTTCACTGAGCATGTTCCTGGTCCACCTAGACTCCTGAAGCTGCCATTCTTTGGATTTACATGTACCAATGGCTGCATTTTTCCCATGTCAAAGTGAACTTTCGCTTAAGGAAAGCCGCACTGGACTGGGTGCCTGGTGTTTATGGTTTGCTTATTCTAATGATCTGTCATGCACTCTACACCAATTTTTACTGAGTAGGGCCTCATAACTAGAGCTTGGTCCTTTTTATTTCCCCCCC
>NW_020664487.1:11346007-11412381 GCF_002925995.2 Terrapene triunguis | reverse complement strand
GTTTTTTTTTTTTTTTTTTTTTCAGTTAAACAAAAGTCTGAATTTGAGTCAACTCTGGAAAAAAATGCTTTTGACTGACCATGGAGAAACAAATTCTGAACACTGAAACATTTCATTTTGCCCTTTTCAATATAAAATATTTCAAGTTTTTCTACTATAAAATGTTATGTAACTTTAAGTATAGCAAAGGTAAAAACACCTGAAAACAAATGTTTCATTCAATCCACACTAAGACATTTTATTTTCATTTTGTTGAGGGGAAAATGAGATCAGTTTGATTTCACCCAAACCAACTTTTTTCTGGTCCAGTGGCTGAACCCCTGCCCCCCCCCCAAACCTACAAACAAACCAATTATTCACACAGTTCTGCTCATAACCCTGACACAGGCAGGAGCCGTGTATCAGTTCTTCTCTATCCCATTGTACATTAGGAACAATGGAGAGGTGTCACCAGTAAGGCTGGGGGTGGGGGGGAGCAGGGGAGACTGAAGATTATTCCTATCCCTCCAAATGGAACAAGCTGCAGGACCAGTCCATGAACCAGGGAAGTGAGGAGCCTGAAAGACCCATGCATCCATTTCAGCTCAGGTCTCTGGCTCTGATAAAGCAGGATTGCCAGGGATTCCCACTTTTCTTCTTTAATCCGAGGATCCTGGCTGCAGAGAGGACTTTGCAGTAGATGATAATACAAGCAGGGGCTATAAGATTTCTCTGTAGCCCTCAGTGCCAGAGATGAGACAAAGCACTTCCTCCTATAGTTGGACCCCCTCCCCCTAGGCTTGCCTGGTCTTTACCCCCGCTTGCATGAGATGTACATGGTCTCCATGGGACCTGAAGGAAGCAGGGAGGGGAGACAGGGCCTGTCTTCACAATGCACAATCTCCTTACAGCAAACAGTTGAGGCAAATACTGTTCAGTGTGTCTAAGGGTAGTGGCAGAATCTGGCCCATAACTGGGAGCCAAAGAGGTGCTCTACAGGCCCCTAAGATAGGCGACAGAGCAACCCCACCTCAACAAATCCCAATCTCCACATACAGAAGCACAAGCTGATGTCCATGCCTCTCACCCAAAACATTTGAATGAACCTTAACCTTTATTTATAGTCTCTAGGTTCCACACCGTTAGGTTTCATTGCCTTCTTTAGTCACACCTCTCCAGTCAGACTAGCTGAGCACGTATGCTCTGTCACCCTGAAGAAAATGTGGGCCGTCTGGGGATACACTAATGAAATGATGTAATTAGAAGGGTCACCAGGCAGCCTGGCCATAAATCAGTACATGTATGGCTCCTTGACTGTTCCCTGGCTGCAGAAGAACATGAAACCTTGGAGCTGTTTTAAGTCTGTTTGTTTTCAATGAAGTATTATTGATGCATGAAATTATTGAAGGAGCTCAAGGGACTTCCATGGGAGAATGCTACTATTGTTAGGGCTAGCACTTATCACAGGTGAGGAGGTAGAGGCTAATTATTGACCAATTAAACTTTATGGAGTAGTGCAGAATACCATCTGAGGGGTATTATGAAAGAAACACAAAACAAATCCATTTCTGGGACTGTGGCTTTTGTGAAATAACTGATGTTGAATGAGTTACTGTGGTTTTATAAGGGCATGGGTTGCTTAATGAGAACTGGGTCATACGACAAACCCACTGGACTTCTATTCTAGCCGTCAACGGGGGGAGACCGGGAAAAGTGGGGTATATGCACACAGCATGTAATAGCACAAACGCTTATTTTTAGTCTAATCATTTCTCTAAATCAGTCTCTCTCTCAAGAGAATACTATACAACTTGGTTAATGCTCAAAATCAAACTTAAACTTGAAATAAAAAAATCAAGATCACTGTTAGCATGAAAGTATCAGATGTATTTTAGATTGATTAAACAGCAGAAGCTATTTAATTATAAATTTCACTGAGCCAGGGCCCCATTCCACAAAACAGTTGCATACCTGCTTAAGTCCATCCCTATTCAGTAAAGCATTTTAAGCATTCACTTAACTTTACTGGTGTTTAAGTGCTGTGCTGACCAGGGAGGTCATGGCCTTAAACTGGCCTGGTCATTTATACCTCTCGTTTCTAAGGAGGGAGCACCTGGCTGTTTGCAATGGTAGATGAACTTAACTAGTGAGACAAGCAAAAATATCAAGAAATTGCTTGCGACTGAATTTGATCGTTAGTTCTCAGATAGATATGGATGGCTAGAGGCCTCGCAGCTGATTCTAAATGTAAACCAAATCCCTTCTTGTTTTTAAAGGTGGTTTAGTTAAGATGTGCCCTGAAGCTATATCTGGTCATTTGTTATCTATTTCAGTGAATGTCATAGAGAAGCACCGATTCATTTGGATCCTTTGCTTTCTTGTCTTTTGGAGGATTGCTTTTTCAACACATTGATCAAAGTATTAGTGCTGAAGGTGGGTTTGCACAGGCCTGTATTTCATTAATTCAAATGCATAGTGTAATGCAATACAAACCGTAGTAATTGCAGCTCTGTAGAGGAGATATTGTACCATCATGAAACTTTATTCTTAAGCTGCCCACATGTAAATTAATCATTTATTTTCCAGAGCTCTTATTTTTTTTGTCCCTAACCTTAGCCACTTTGGAGCAAACTCCATAAAGGAAAGTAAACTGTGGAACACAAATGGAATTGCTTGTACATCAGGTAAGATTAGAGGACTAGGAGGGTTAGAAAAAGGAAGGATTTGAAGGGCAAATGAGGTGGACAGAAAGCCGAGAAAGGGGTGAGTGTCTTCCCACTCTCTGCCAATGAGTTTGAGGAAACCAGAGGGCAGGCTTCTAGATAAACAGTCCATAACCAGTCCTTGATCTTCTTAGATGATGAGTGGTTGGAATAAACTAGGGACTGTTTTATTGTGACTGAGTCAGTCTCAGTTGTTGTACACTAAAGATTGTGAAGTGCTTGAAGATCTGCTAACGAAAAGGGCTATATAAGAACCAGATATTTTAGTACTGGCATATCTGCATCATTCATTGACTTCAGTAGAGTGAAGTTTCACTGCTTTACACCTGCGGAGGATCTGGCCTGATACTTTCCTTTGCTCAACAACTGTAACTGAGCATTCAGCCGCTCCTAGGGAGCGTTTACATTCCCATCACTTATGCCATAATTCCCCCCCCCCCCCAAAAGACACTATAAAATGGCTTGTGTCACCAGATTGTATCATAGGTTTGGGTGGGTGAGTTGGGCCTTACAACAATGAACACCTCTGCTCCCTTCAAGAAGGGGAAAGGCTGCTCACAGTCTAATCAGTCTGGGTACGTACAACACAGCCTCCAGTTCCACAGTTGCACTCACAGGGAATAGGTCCTAGTCTGTCTTCCCCTAGTAAGGGATGGAGGATGAAGCTGTTTGGGGTTCTGTCCCTGTATCTAGGAACAGCATCTGGAGTGGATGATCCAAGGGGCCTGGCTCTCCAGTCAGCACAAAGATACTGCTTAATCCTAGTCTCCAACAATGACTGTAGGTTTTTTTCATGTTTTCAGTTCGTGAAAAGTTTTGAGATTTTTTTGAGTGTTTGTCCTGATCTGGGAATGGGGAAAAATTCTTGGATGGGAAATTCTCACTGGAGGGGAAAACCATTTCCCATGCAGAGTTAATAGCATGCTTGTAGTGAAGTGCTTTGCTGATGAAGGGTGGGGCCAGTAAACTCAGCACCTTGCAGGATCTAGCCCTATAAGTAGTAGTAATTAATAATGCATGGCACTTGACTTTGAAAGGCAATATAATTAACATCTATCTGACTCCATGAGGCTATTACAATAGAGACATAGACTAGGAAATATTCCATGTTAGACCTCTTCAGTGTATTTATGTTAATACCATCAGAATTTTTCTAGCTCTGTAAAAACATACTGGGTATTCGAATGTGGATATTCCAGACAGTAATACCTTAAATCAAGGTCCTCAAAGGAACCATGTCATGCTACATGCAATAAAACAATAAGGAACTGAATCTTTGTATTAATAAAAGAATTCTTTGGTTGGTTTGGTAGGCTGCTCCTGTGCAAAAACTCAGATTGAAAAGAACAGTTCTCCCACAGTACCAGTTATAGGTACCTGACACTGTAAAGTATTAATGCAGCAACATATGGCTTCATCTTTTCAGCTGCAAGAGAAAATGTGGATTTTTTTTTAAGAGTGGAAATCCATTTGCAAATCAGCCAGCAACAGTCTCCGTCCCTAAACTCCAGTAAAATGGCCAAACCATCTGCATTGTGTGCAAACCAATGACTTTGGCTTAACGCCTATGACATTATTTCCCATTAAATTGGTGGGAAGAAAATTATTCAGGAATTACAAGTCACTTTGGAAACTATACAAAAGTGCGTGTATTTTTTTCATGGAAAATCAAAGATGCAAGGTATCCATTTAGTGCATATAACGATCTGAATTAAGACCCAGGGTGAAATCCTGGCCCCATTGAAGTAAATGGCAAAACTCACATTGATTTCAGTACATCTGAGGTTTTTTCTTCTTCCTTACCCCCTGCCAAGTCTCACTAATGCTTACATACATGGAAATGCAGAGAAAATGACAGAACTGAAGCTTTTGCTGTGTTTTTTCAGACTATAAGACCCATTCAGATGTTGTGACTATTTATTACTCCTGTCATATCTGTGGTGATCTTTACATTGATAGCAGGAGAGAGCATGTTAATTAGTACAAATTAAATTTGTCCTTTTGCATTGCCTGCTTTCATGAGATTATGGTGAGTCTTGTGATCTTTAAGACAAGAATCTGGGCTGAGCTGCTAAAATGAGGGGCCCATTACTTGCACTGGGGAACCTAGCTTTGGGAGGTAGCTGTACAACTATCTTTTACGTGTCATAAAGGGGTTTGAGCAGGGATGATGTCATCCTTAGTGTTTTTTCTTAAAGCCCTATCTCCAGGAGTCATGTGATGGAGAGAATCATTGTTTGTATTTTATAAAGTATACTTCTAGCCCTCATGGCTGCAGAGAGAAGCTAGAAGAAAAAAAATAGTACCAATATGTATTCAGTTAAAAAAAAAAAAAAAAAAAACCCTCATGATTTAGGGGAGGGGCTGTCTCATGATTTTTGAGCACTTGGGTATGGCAGCCACTCATGTTAAACATGTCCTGAAGTGCTTTGTGGGATTGGGGCCCTGAAGTGGAAATTCGGTCATTTCACTTACTCTAATTCAGTTTCTGTTTATTGCACTATGCTGTTTGTACCCAGGTAGACCTGACCTGGGTGGCCAGGTTGATTGGAGCCATGGGGATTGGTCCTGCTTTGAGGTCCCTTCCAGTCCTGGATTCTATGGGTTAGACCAGGGATCGGCCACGTTGGGCACGCAGCCCGCCAGGGTAAGCCCCCCGGCAGGCTGGGCCGGTTTGTTTACTTGCTGCGTCTGCATGTTTGGTTGATCACGGCTCCCACTGGCCGCGGTTCGCCGCTCCAGACCAATGGGGATTGGTCCGGCTTTGAGCAGGGGGTTGGACTAGATGACCTCCTGAGGTCCCTTCCAACCCCGATACTCTATGATCTAGCAAAACGTCTGTATTGTAGTAGCACCTTGTGCCTGGCACTGTACAGTGCAGTACCCAAACAGCTTTCAGTTGAATAGACAAGACTGACAAAGGGTGGGTCATGAAACAGAGGCATGACATCACACAGCAGGTCAGTGGTAGAACCAGGAAAAGAACCAGTGTTTGACTCCAAGGTCAGTGCTCTAGGCACCTTACGGCCTTGCCAGTCTGCCTTTAATAGGTGTTTGCACTGTTGTAGTTGTGGTGTTCCCAGGATATTAGAGAAACTGAGGGAGGAAGGTATATCTTGTATTGGACCAACTTCTGTTGGTGAAAGACAAGCTTTTGCGCTTACACAGAGCTGAAGAAGAAACTCCTGTGTAAGTTTGAAAGCTTGCAGAAGCTGGCCCAATTAAAAAAAAAAATTACCTTATCTGCCCTGTCTCTACTAGTGGCCAATACCTAATCCCCATGGAAGGGGAAACAACCTCATGTATTTAGCAAATTGTGCAATGTTCACCTAACCCTCAGAGTTGATCAGCTTATGCTATGAGGCATGAAGGTTAATTACCCATGTCGTTATCTTAACTAGCAGAAGTATCAACTTAATGGTGGTGGTCAAGGAATTCAGCCCCATGTAATGCACTCAGTCACATGTATCAGTCTAATATTGAATGTGGGAGATGCTCTTGCTGAATCTAAGCAGGTGTATATTGTAGCAGTGATAGTATAATACTGAAATGACTATTACAAATTACCCTCCCCCCACCCCCCCAAACCCCCCTGGAAAATAAATAAAATTAGTGCAACATTTGTTTTGCTATTTAACACACACAACCTGTGAATAACAATTGATGTCCTTTCACTGATCTGGGACAGCTTTCAGAAGACGGTCTGAAATTTAAATATCCTCTGTACTGTTGTCTGCTATGTAAGGGCCTGATCCTTCAGATCTTAGTCAGGAGAACCTGCCTTTGATTTCAGTGAGTTCTGGCTAATGGGACTACAAGAAAAGGCCGTTAATGAAGACAGCAATTCTTAGTTGGGGTGCTTTCAGGGGTATCATGGTCTCTTCTGTTTAGGTTCTTGCACTGTGCTCCCAGGCTGTGTACTTAAACTCAGGTTGGTTCTGTTTGTCCCTCTAACGACAGCTTCCAGTCTCTCCTTAGCTGTGGTCCATAGAGACTATAAGAAGGAAGTCCACTGGAGTCAGTGAGGCTTTCCCTTGACTCCAATGGGCTTTGGATCAGGCCTTGCTGCTACATTCCTACTACCACACCAACTGCACATGGCAAATTACTCTCCGCTGCTCTGGTTGCCAGGCTCAGATGTAGAAAGCTCAGTTCCTGTTCTGATGCAGATGATACCTCCTCCATGGGCCTATCCAGGAGTGAGATGAGCAGTTTAGAAATAGCTTATTCTGTTAGCGCATCCCCGTGAAGAGGATTATACTGCAGTAATAATCACCTCCCTTTGTAAAGAGCTTTGAGATCTACTGGTAGAAAAGCATTATATACAAGCTAAATGATACTGCTCAAAATCTATTTGAGGTGTTTCATGCCTTATGGCCTTGAGGCACCTAGCACTCAGTTATGCTGCAAGGGGTCAACCTGAAATAATTGCTGTCAATTAATCCTAGCTGCCTTCACGGCTTTGGAGAATCCATTGGGATCAATTGCCAGCAAGCTGGTGACTTTCCAAAGATGCTTGAAAGCAATTAGCAATGGCAGCGTCCATCCGCTCCTTGTGCTAAGCAGTGGGGCTGGATAGTATGTGTGTTCAGTCCAACTGCTTAGCAACAGGCTTTCCACCAGGAGGTGAGCAGAAGCCCAATGATTCCCCCTGGAAATCTCATTGCTAGGAACTGGGGGTGCTGTGTAGTGCACGTGTGAGCTTGCAGTGACGGTCATGTCATCTGGGGCTAGGAAAGGTGACTAGACGTGTGCTTGTATGAAATGCAATTTAAACTCTGTGGAATATTCTGCACACAGCATGTTTATGCTTTAGGGTAAATAACCCACACTGCAGGTAATGAGACAAAGGGCCTACTGGGTCATGGAAGGAAAAACACAGAGCTAAATGCTGCAATTCTCACTGTCCTATTTCAGATCCCTCCTTAAAACTCTCCTCTGCTGGAATGCCTATAAAACCCCAGTACTGGCCAGGCAGCTGGTATGCTGTTCCCATGCCTTCCAGGCTGACCAGCATTGTCATGGATTCCTTGTGCTCCCTTGCTGTATCCACCTGTTGTCTCTTGTCTTATACTTAGCTCCTGCCCCAAAAAGCTTATACAACCAGTCTTTTTTTCCCCTTATGTATTTGTACAGGGCCTAGCACAATGGGGTTCCGATCCAGGGTTACCCAGGATTTTGCTGAACCCAAAGCTCTTGGTAACTTTACTCTTTGCAACGGCGGTGGCAGGAAATACATCTATGGGGACACGGCCTGTCAGGCCAATAGTTGATGCAACCAGGCAAACAAAAATGCTTTCACTCAAAGCTTCTACTTTAGCCTCCAGCACTTAAACACGGCTGTTTAAGTTAGTGGATTAATATTTATCCAGGGTCTTGAGGAGGTCTCGAGTGGATTCCATCCATCTGCAGGGGAACTTGGTGTCCAAGTGTTCACATATCCACCGAGCTCAGATTTCTTCCCCTTTTTATACCCAGTTTGTTAGTATTACATAGCTTGTTCATCAATTTAACTTCTGCTCAGCAGCCTTAAGAGTGGAGTTTTCCATCCGTTAACCTATGTGAAATACAACTGCAACAGTTAACTACTGCCAGACTTTACATCTTGCAAAACCGCATGCTTTGGCAAAAAGCTCAAGTCAGGAGGGCACGGGGTCATGTTTACTCCTCTGACATCATTGCCCTTCTTCCCCCCTGGCCTGTTTAGGCCTTAGCATAACTTTCTAGCTGCTTTCAGCAAGGAGCATAACAATTGGTATTCCAGCTGCACGCAGTGGTCTGGGCATGTTCCTGGGCTCTGGGCTACCCAAAATCTCCCCCTGCTACAGCAGCAGTGGAGCTTGTAGGTGCTACGGCAGTACAAAGCAACAGTAATAATTTAATACTGCCCTGTTTGACTGATACAAATGTGTCTAGGCCTCATGTCTCTGTGCCTCCAACTGTTTGATCAAAGCACATGTGCAGCCCTCACTCCCATTCTGTGGTCTGACTTGCACTGCAGCTGTAACACATGATATGCATCCCCCAGTGGTTAGGCCACTAGCCAGAGATCCGGGTTCAATTCCCTGTTCCACCATCGACTTGCTGTGTGACTTTGGGCAAGTCACTTAGCGTCTCTGTGCTTCAGGTCCCCCACGTGTACAATGGGGATATTAGCACTGCCCTGCCTCATGGGAGCCTTGTGATGGCAAAGATTGCGAGGTGCTCAGATACCACTGCAATAAGGGCCAGATAAGAACCTCCGATAAAGGGTTAGATTGATGTACTCCATGAACAGGGTAGCACCCAACTGGTAATACTGCCACTTGCTTATTGCCTAATTCTTGCTGCAGTAATCTTCTTTCCTAGCTAACAAGTGAACACCTGTTGCACAGAATCAGCAGCACTATGCTTGGCAGCTTATTTTAGGCCTTAGGGTAATAGACCCAAAGTACAAATAAACTCAATATTGTGCATGCCGAAAGGCTTTGTTCTCTAGACCAGTAAATCGGAGTCTTTCTTGAATTTTAAAAAGATGTAGTCTTTGCATCTACACAGCACTGCCACCTGCCTTGGCCACTGTAGACTGGGAAAGGTTGACAGGTTTTTATTGTTCCGGCTGTCTTACAGAGGAATTGCCCATGCCTATAAACCCATGTGAGTGCTTGAGAGAGTTGAGAGTTTAAAGAGAAGGCCTCAACAAAGACTTGCTGTCAGCAATCACTGTCTCTCCCACCACTTCTTCTGTGGCAAGGAGCACACAGGAGCAATAGCTAGCGCCTCCAAGAGTTAGTTCCCCCAGCCCTGGCCTCAGAATGCTGAGAACTGTGGGAAATGTTTGGCAGGCAAAGCAAAACTCTAACCTACACATATGCAGAACGTACTTTCTTCTGGTTTTCAGAAAAGAGATTTTTTTTTTAAAAAAAAAAAAGGGAGAAAATCATTGTGTAGGAAACTATTTGGCTGGCAAACCCAAAAAGGGGGGAAATTTTGCATCACAGGGGATGGGCCCAGACTTCCACAGGACCTAAGGACCATTACAGACCTCCCCACCTTCCACTCCAAATCCCAGGCACATGTCTGACTGGCCTTCTCTAAGGCAACCTCAGCACAGGGATAGTTAGCTAAAAACCCTGCACTACGCACTCTTCTCCTCCTGGAGAGAGGGTGAGAGAACATGAACCACATACAACAGATGTTTGCCTCCCAGTCCTGCACTAAGGGAAGGTGGCTTTCCCATACTATGGTTATTAGATAGAACAGAGCAGAACCAGGGCATTGTGTAAACTGATAAAGCAGCACCAAATTCCAGTGCACCTCCTCCTAGATCTGTGGCAATGTTTTAATTTATTCCATGGCTCTCACAGCTGTGGGTCAGAATGAAAAAAAATATATATAAACCTTGCTAGGGTGAATTTCACCCTAGATTATGTCCCATAGCAATTGCTCTCCACTTTGAGGTTTTTAACGATGTTCTCTAAGCCACCTGGCACTCAGGTCTTGGCTCCTCAGTGCTGGCTAAGCAGCCCAGCACAGAAGCTCCATCAGGGAAGCTTGTAGGCTCTGTTGGGGGCTTGTATCTCTCTCCCTGGGCTTTGGCTCTTGAGCTGTTCTCCAGCTAGCATCGGTGGCCTGAATGTCTAGCTTCCCTGGATGCAAACTGGATTTCATCTCTGGCTCACCAAACCCCGACTGCCTGGCTCCATTGGGCAGTGCTGGGAGCATGCACTCTAATCCAGTTAATTCCCTCATGTAGGGAATGCTGGGGAGCAGTAGGAAAATGTAGGCAGGTCCTGATGAGGCAGGGAGACAAAACAAAATGGCTATAGCAAAACAGCAGATATTGTGGCAAAAATACTGAATTTTGTGGCATCTTGAAAATGGCTAAATGATGTGGCTGTGGAATTGCCCAGAGCATAGCCCCTATTAGGATAAGTGGGGCAGCTGAGATTCTGGGTAAACTCCATGGCAAATGCTATTTATAAGTATTGAATACTGCAGAGGTCCAGAAGGATGAGAATTGATGCCTGCCATCTCTCCATTGACAGGAGGAGACCATCCATCAATGCTGTTCAAGCTGTTTCTGTTCCATGTCCTGAATCCAGATTGTGCCAGATGGGCTTGGAGAAGCCAGCCAAGGCAGACTGTCCTTGCTCCGGCCTGGAAGGTATCAGAGTGGGTGACAGTTGGCTAGAACCAGTGCATCCAGCATGGGTTTCTTCAGCGCTGGGGATTATTGCGTGTTGGAAGGAGGAAGGGAATATTCCCGCTCTGAATGAGGCTTGGCTATTTCAGTCAGCAATGGCACCAGTTGTTCATGACTTTGACAAGCCAGGAAGGGGAGGGGTCGGATTAATTCATGGAGGTTAAATCCATTAATGGCTATTAGCCAGGATGGGTAAGGAATGGTGTCCCTAGCCTCTGTTTGTCAGAGGGTGGAGATGGATGGCAGGAGAGAGATCACTTGATCATTACCTGTTAGGTTCACTCCTTCTGGGGCACCTGGTGTTGGCCACTGTCGGCCAACAGGATACTGGGCTGGATGGACCTGTGGTCTGACCCAGTACGGCCGTTCTTAAGTTTTGGCTCAAAAGTCCTTTTGCAGATATTTCACTCGATGAGTGAACGTACTGATCTCTGGGAATGCAAGCGAGCAGCTGTTTGGTGGGGTAGGCCCGGGTGCTTTGAGGAGGCTTCCCGAACATGTGTGATCAGTTCTGCTGAACAGGATGACGGTTCTTCGCAGCACTTGGTGCTCCGCTCTGACACAGGCTTCAGGCATTCAGGACTGATGAAGTGGTTCATTACCCAGGATAGCTCTTTGGGGCCGGATTTGGTGACCTTGCTGATGGGAAGGATCTTTTGGCCTGTAATTCTGCCTCAGCAGAGATGTTGAGGAATTTGGTATGTTTTGTCTGGTGTGAATCAGCTGAGATTTTTTCCCCACCATTGGCTCTCGAGTCTCCACCTGTCTTCATGCACTGCAGGGGGTCACAACCCCAAGGAGATACGTGTGGGCGATGAGGAGAAAGGGGCATTCAGGGCCAGTGTATGTCAAGGCTAGCATACAGCAGTAATGATTCATTAGATCCTTGACTCCTTATCCTGTGAATGGAGTGGTGCTGTCCTTTAGCAGGCTCTGGAATCGGATGCAATATTCATGGTCCAATCAGGGCCGTGGGGGTGTCTTGTTGCTTGGGAGATTTGAATGTCTGACGATTGCCTTAATGAAGTGATGTCTGTCCCAGACAGTGTCTGGGTTGTGATGTCCTCAATCTTAACCATCCATCTGAGTATCCCGTCCAGGGTGTGACGGGCTGTGCAAGTTGGCACAGAGAGGATCTGTGAAAGGCACAGAGGCAGGGGAGGAGAGGAGCTTTTGGTTTTTTTGTGCCTGATGCATATTGACAGAGCTGATTTGAAGTCTCCCAGGATGACAAGTCTGGGATATGTCACCAACAAGGTACCAATGAGCTCCTTTCCCATCTTGGTCTGTGATGTATTAAGTCTCTCCAGACAGGAGGGGAAGAGGAGATGGGCTAGTACAGGGCTCTTGGTGTTATCCAGCCAGGTCTTGGTAATGTAGGCTATATGGGTGGGCGGGTGGGGCGGGGGAGAAGGGCTCAATGATGAAGTGATTTAATGTTTGGTTGATTGCAGATCTTGCATTGATAAAAATCATCCAAGAGCCACAAGACCATCCCTTCTCAAAGCCCCTGTTTCTTAACATAAATCCACCCACTCCTGTCTCTTCTCCCTCATAATCACACTACGTTGCCTGTTTCTTCTCCCTGTTAATCTACCCCTTTCCCAACCATCCTCTCAAACAGCCATTTTTAACCCATCTAACTATGCCAAATCCTTAGGGCAACAGAAGCCAGGCACAAAAGGTGCAATAAACAAACACAACTTGAAAAAAGTGTACCCAAATAAGAGTCTGGAGTGACCCTCTCTGCTGGATTTTTTTTCTACAACAATACTCAAACAGATTTGGGTTTTCATGTTTCGATCCCAACAGTTTTCTTTTTTCTCTGAAGATTTCTTGACCTTCCCCAGAAAGCAGTAGGACTAAACCTCACACCAAACATGGAAACCTTTCCAGCATTTTACAAACCATACATCACTTAATCAGCAGCCTCTGTGGCTGTGAGGCAGGAACATGCAAATTTCCCATTGAAATAACTTTTATCAGTAACTGCTGTTGCGGGGAGGAGGTAGGGGAAGGGACTTGTGCAGAATTGTTCCCTATAGGAGGAGGATCTTGATTTTTTTTTTAAATGCTTTGATCCATCTAGCTTTAAAGGTCTATAGGGACAAAGCTTCCACCATGTCTGCTGAGAGAGTTTTCCAGTTGATCTCACGGCCAGGAAGTTTTTTCTTAACTGATCAGTCTGGATGCAGCTCTTCTACTTGCATAGTTTGGGTCTTTCTTAATAAAAGCAGATGCTTTGTAACTTCTCTAGGGTCTTTAATGGCAATACTATAAACATCACAGAAACCATGCTGCCTTCCATGTTCTACAGTAGTGCAAACATCTGCTGTGCCATATACTATAACCGTTCAGAGCTAATGTCACCTATAGCACACACAGTGCATCATTCATTTGATAAAGCTTTTTCTAAATGTCAGCACTGCAAGATGTCCTTGACAGACCATAGTTGTCATGTGGTCAGCAGTGCAGTCCATAACTGCTAGATCCAGACCAGGATCGGTAGAAAGAACCTGTATGGCAACATGCATGGCAGCTAAAGGTCTTTAGAGGGGTCACTCCCAATAATGGCAGACAGGAAGGGGAACAAATAAAGCCCAATCCAATATTCTGAATTGCAGAATCTTATCCAATTATTCCCACTGCAAAGTCAAACCCAAGAGGGAAAATGTGCATTGGACATGTTGGCCAAAGCAGTGGGGGAAACTGACTCTCCCAAAGGTTTATGGGATTGTTAATATCCATGCAGAACAAAGAGGCAGTTTGTTTTTAAGTTCTTTTCCAGAAGGTCTTCTCCCCTTTTAGAATGATGAAGGTGTGACCGGCTTTGCTGGAATTCCCATTCATTGGAACAGAGCCTTGTTCCTTTAAACATAGTGCATAAATACCAGATGCACCTATTTGGACCAGCCATTAGAAGGCACAAAGACACATTGTCTCCTAGCATGGGTTCCATATTGCCTGCACTGGGGGAAAGCATCTGGAGTGTGCCAGAATACAAGCCTCACTTTGGTGCTCTCTTGGCAACCATCTGAGCTTGGGCCATTGGTATGATTTGAACCTGGGACCCTCAGTACTGGATTCGGGGGACAGACCTCACCCCACCCAGGAACTGAAGCTTTGAACATTCACATCTGGATGTTGTTGGCAAACCATGCAGCATGCACATTCTGTTCTTTGAAAAATCAGATTGTGATAGCTGTGAAATTCAGTTCGATGATGAGCCATCAAAGTTTTGTCTGCCCCTCCCACATGGGAATCAGTTCACCTGGGGCCTGTACCCATATCCGGTTCTGTATTGACACTTAATCACAAATTGTCTTGACAGACCTTTTGGAATTCCACTCTCATTTTGTGTGTCTTAAAAAGACAGTCATGCCAGGGGGTGGAGGGGAGAAAGAGGTCAGTTCAGACTTTTACTCCCTGCTATTGACCATTTAAACTGACATGCCATATTTGTAGTTCACTTAATGAAAGAACTGCTTCAATGATCTCAGCCACAAAATGAAAATTTACCAATGTTCCATTTGCTAAATGCACCAAAAATCTGTTCATTGGATTAAAATTGTGGGCTTCTGTATGTTGACCTTTCTTTTTCTTCTGGCAAGGATATAAAAAATAGATTTGTTATCCAATATACTTCACAATAGGTAACTTGGGAACAATCAAGGATCAGAAATGGCTGGGGTTATAAATGACTACACTTAAGGACTTGTTGAAATCTAGGATTGTAATCACACAGATTCCGCCCCCCCCATGCCCATCTTTTTGCCTACAAACATTTGAGTCTCCCTGAGGTCTGTGAGAGAAGATCGTGAAATGCTGTTCCTTTCAGACAATGGGGTATTGGAATCCTGCAGGGAGCATGCTAATCAGAGCTAAAACTGGTTGGATTCAGGAGACCGGCACTACACTTTAATCCATTAAACAGACACACAAAATCATACTTCCTATTAGAAGAATTATACAGGAAATTAACTGACTTCCTGCATCTTTTGTGAGCTAAAGAATTCATGCACTGAAGGTGTTAAAATGTGGTGGTTTTTCTATGTTCACTTCCTTGCAGTCAGAATAGCCCCAGCCCCCTAGCTGTAGACAGATTGAGGCATGCCTCTGTTTGGGAGTTGTGCATTAGCTGTAATTATTACTATTAGCCATTATGACCCTATTACCCTGTGGCAATGCCTAAGCAGATCCTTGTGCTGGATGTGTTGTGATGATGATGATGATGATTACACTTCTCAAGGATACATGAGACTACATAATGTCCCTTTTGCATATCAATGATGTTATACAATGGGTTTTTGGCTTATATTCCCCCACTGTTGAGGTTTATTTTAATTAAAATAGATCAACCCAGGGCTGTAGCAACCTAAAATCATTCCCAGTTAGAGGTGTTGGTAGCTTAAAGGAAGTCAAATGAGTTCTCCTCTTAGTCCAACGCTGGCTGAGCAACTGTCCGAAACAGGAACTCTGCCACCGAAGTCGGCACCCCTGGCAGTGTCCGCAGGGGTCGAGCAGTGCCTCATTGGGAACTGTATCCTGCCCTCAGTACCCAAGAACTGCCTCTTGCAGGGACAGGTTGAGGCACAGAGGGTGAGATTGTGGCTTTAGATGCAGCCCTGAGCAAAGGGTGGTTTGTAAGCTATAGGGTGCCTCAAACACTGCCCCTTCCCTGCTCCCCAGAGGCACAATTCCCTCCCTGCCTCTCCCTTGCTCAAGGCGACAGGAATCTACCACTTGTCTATACCAGCAGCAAATGACACCACTCCCTGCACACTGTCAGCTGCACTGATGGGGTGTAGGGACTGAAGCCAATGTTCTTCTATTCCCCACCAGCCCCACCCACCTCCGTCCTAGGTTCCCAAACCCAAGGTCTGGTTGGCCTCCATGGAGGTGTATTCCTATTTACCTCCTGGCATGGACACATTGTCCCTGGGTGGGACAGCATGTGCAAGATGGCAGTGCTGTATCTGTTCTATGCATATATAGAAGAGAACTTCTGCTTCCAGTTTAATCAAAGTTGGATGAGGAGGGCAGCTGGTCTAGTGGTTAGGTCCCCCAAAGCTCCAGCTGTCACCTTGGTCGCCAACTGAGCTGAATCTTCTGTCAAGAGGAAGGATGTCCCAGGGGCTAGGGTGTTAGCTAGTAGTCAGGAAATCTGGCATCACTTCCCTGCTCTACCACAGGTTTCTTGGGCAAGTCACTTAGGGCGATGTGACCAAAGGGATTTAGGTGCCTGCATTAGAACTTGAGAACTTCAAAATCCCAGTCTAACCCTATAGGTGGCTGAAGTTTTGCTGCTGACCATGTGCACAGCTGCCTAAAACTTGATGCATAGGCATCTAGCTAAAACCTAAGCCCTGGTGGGATCCTCGGACCAAGTGGTCCCCCCATCTAACTGCTCTGCAGGATCTGAGCCCGTAGATACTTTCAGAGATGGATCATGTAGGTTCAAATGCCTGCTCAAAAAAAGGATAAGGGATCTGAACCTGGGTCTCTCCCATGCTGGGTGAGCTGTCTGCCCACTGAGCTAAAGGCTAGAAAGTCAGTGGTTGGTATGTGTGTTCCTGCACTAGCTTAGGTGCCTAATTCCCAAAGAAGATTCACAGCTGTGAATCCCAAATGGAGACAGGCACTGAAGTCAGGTGCCTCCCATCAGCCCAAAGTCCCTTTGAGGGGCAGGGCTTAGGACCCACCTCTCCCCTCTATATTTGCTATTGGCTAGCTTAGGCATCTTCCCTACTCCGCTTCCTGGCTTTTAGGGTCCACTAGGCAGCAAGGTGCCTAAGCATTCAACATTGCAATGCTGAAGCCGAGTCCTCTGTGTGGATCTACCCCTTGGTCTCTCGGAACAGGTAAAGGATACTTAGGTGGCGCATCACCTAACTCCTAGGTGCCCTGTCACCCAGTGCTATCCTCAGACTTGAGTCTGGTGCCCAGGCTCCCTAGACTATACATGGGAGTTAGGTGTCTAAGAATGGGATTTTTATGGAGATGGTTATTGGTTTTTTGTCTACTATAAACTCAGTCAAAGTTTTTTGGGAAAAATAAACAACCTCACAATATTGTTCATGCTCGTAACAAAAAATTGGTGTGTTGAGCCCTGGAAAATGGAAACGACCTCAAAATATCAACATCTGCCTTTATTTTATTTTCACTTTCTTACTGGCGTACTTTCCTTTGGTGGAAACAGAAGAGAAGCATTAGGGTAACTCATCTCCAACGGACAGACTGATAGTATCCGGGAACCTGCTACTTCAGCTGCTTGGCCGCTGTTGCCAAAAGGGCTAACAAGTCATTAAAGGCCAGGAGAACGAGCTGGAGTCGAAAGCAACCTCTCCATGAAGCACTTCAGTAAAGTACTCCGAGCAGAGGCCTTCCCTATGTGAAAGGCCATCACTGTGCTTCCTTTTCCCCCCTACCCTTGTCCAATGTCTCTAGCTTTAATACAATATGAACTTGTAGCTGCTGAGGCCCTGTTCCATGCCTTGCCCCAAGGTCCCCCCTTTTCTTGTGTGGCATACGGGGAAAATGCATAACAAAGTGGATTATAGGGGATGGAGTACTCAGATGCCCTGTTCTGTTTAGTTCCTTCTGAAGCATCTGGCATTGGCTACTGACAGGATAGGGGGCTAGATGGACCATTGTCTCACCCAGTGTGGCTCTTCTTGTGTTAGAACAGTGTGTGCATCAGAGGAAGTGGAGAGTAGTGATATGTGAGCCTCAAAAGGTTCAGCATTTCGGTTTTCAGTTCAGACATGTCCGATCCATTCAAACCATGAGCAGCTAATAAAGTGAGTTGGAAACGAGAGAGAACAGCCTATCTAGTGGTATGTCAATGCTTCGAATTCTGGGCAAGTTAGCAGGGGCTTTGTTCGTTCTGAGTAGGGTGTGAAATGCACGAGCAGTGCCCGCACTGGAATTTGAAAACGGCAGGGTAGGATCAGGAAAACCAGTGTACGGCAGGATGATCTGCTGAACACGGGAGAATTGGGAGGCATGGTGTCCCACTTCTGGACTCTGAATACTACTGAGAGTTTGAGAGTGATGGTCAGGTACTTTTTTATCTGTTTAAATAGCCACACAGTTCATCTACTCATCAATACCTTGTCAAATTGATTCCTGTTCAGTAATATCTAAACACATTTGACAGTGCACAGTTGAATCAATGGGTTATGTATCTGAAAGATTATACATTCCATAGCTTATTGTAAGCACTGATATATAGCTAAATGAGATATCTACCAACCTGTGACCTTAATACAGACACTGAACCATTATGGTACTCCTGGCAATCACATTTTCACCCATTTATGTGCTGTACCATCTGTGGCTTGTTAGCAGTGACTTTGTGGGCAGCTCACAAGATTTAAAACTAACCTTATATCTTGGTAACCTCACAAGATTTTCTCTGAGACTTTACATTGCACCTGGGAGCTCTCAAAACTGCCTCAGTGGCAACCTTATAATGTAATTTACCCCTAATTTTAATGTGCTAAATATATATAAGAAGCCCAGAATTTGGGGATGATAAAATGAAAAGGCTTGGCACAGAGGCAGAGTTCAGGAAAAAAGGGCTCATGAATCAGCATCCTTGGATGTTTTGTACTGCAGCCCAATACGCAACTGCTTGTCAATTTCAACCACAGGGGAAATTGACAAGCCTGGTGTTTCTTGTAATTTTGATACATAGGTTAAACTTCAGAAGACTCTCTTCTGTCATGTCAGGCTACAAGTCCAAATCAATAGCTGTTTTTTATATAAAGGGATCCCTGAGAGTTCAGTTGCAGAGAGCAATGGTATTCTAACAAAGGGAATATAAAATATTCCCCTAAAGGATTCTGTTACTGATTCCCACACTCACTCTGATTATCTGTATAATGGTAACGAATCCATATAGGTTCATCCACAGACGGGAATTCAGTCCGTGCATGAACTACCATGATTGCAGCACTCCAGTGCATATTGCTAAGGTCAGGATGAAGTGAGAGAGCTGGGACAAAGCGTTCTGGGTTTAGGGTCTGGCTAGGGGAACAAACTTCCACAGGAGATCAGGCACAGCCAAAGTCTGACTGTTTATAGGAAACTCTTCAGACTTCTTCTTTGAAAAGGCCTTTGTACCATTAGAATAACTCTCAAAATTGGCACACCCTCCTCCCGTCAAAACCCAACTCACCCCTAAAAACAAATTCTAAAAAAAAAAAATCAAACCCTGCCCTAAGCAGAGATTTGCCCCCCAAAATTGAAGTGCCATGAAGTCCTCTAGGGACTCCACCATTGCTACTTATTTTATTTGGAAGGTGCTCAGATACTGCGAAGATGGTCAACGGTATAAACCCCATAGACCGATGTGAGCAATGATTGCTGGGCATTGCCACCAATATAGTTTTAGTTATGTAACACGTTGTGCTCACCACCGTGGTGCCTCCTGCAGGTTGTTCCAGAAATTAACTGTCCAACAGGACCCCCTCTGGTGGTGTCTTGCTCTCCGTCTCCGCTGTCTGTGGGGACCCGCGTCTCTCCCAGACCGCGGCGTCCGCCTCCAGCTGTGCCCCAACTGTGTTGTCTCCCCCCTTCCGGGGGAACCGGCAGTCCTTCACCTGGCCTTTTGCCACAGGGGCAAACTGCAGTCCTTTGGCTGGCCACTTCCCTCGGCAGCCAGTGGGGCATAGTGGGGGCGGGCCCAGGCCCTCCTGCTATTCTGGGCCCCAAACCAGGGACCCTATAGCTGGCAGACGCTCACTGCCTCTCCCTGTCTGCCACTACCTGCTTTCCCTGGGCCACTTCCCTGTAGCCCCAGCACCTACTCAGCCCCTGTGTCAAGGCCACAGTTTGGGAACCAGCCAGCTGGAGCTCTGCTTGCTCCCCGGACCCTGCCCCTGCCCAGCACTGCTCTGTCCCAGGTACTTCTTTCTAGAGGCAACCAGTTCTCCTCCCTCAAGCTCCAGGGAGAGACTGCTCTTCGCTACCCGGCAGCCCCTCTTATAGGGCTCAGCCTGGCCCCTATTGGCTGCTTCTAAACCTTCCTCTGGTTGGCTGGGTTCTGCGCAGCTGCTCCGAGGGCTGCTTTTAACCCTTTGCCAGCCAGTGAGGGGCAGCTGCCCCGTCACAGTTAGCACTTCTATCCCATAGCATTTAACATTTGTGCAGCATTCTGGGGATGTTAATTGACCTATTTTTTACAGTAGAACCTCTGAGTTATGGACATCTCGGGAATGGAGGTTGTTTGTAACTCTGAAATGTTCGTCACTCTGAACAAGCCGTTATGGGATGCTCCTCGGGGCGGACTGCTCGGAGTGGGGTTCACAGCTCTGCAGTGGCTGCCTGGCGAGTGGGGGGTGAAGACAGGCAGCTGGTTCTAGCCCCCTGGCTGCAAGGGTGATGAGTGAGGCATCCTGCGGTACCGCAGGGTCAGTGGGCGCAGGGTGCAGGATGTGGCCCTTTAAAACTGAGCTGCTCCTCCAGAGCGCGGCGTGCGGGCAGGAGCTTGGGCTCCAGCTCCGGCAGCTTAGACTCCAGGCCAGGTTTCTGTAGCAGCTCAGGAAGTTTCTTTCCCAGGCTCTGAGCTTGCAAGATTGTCCCCCTCCCAGTCAGGGGGGAAGGAGAGGGAGAAAACAGTATTTACCACCTCCTACCTGTAAGTGGCTCCCCTGTGCCCTTGTGAGTAGGGGTGGCGATGGGGACAGGCAGCCCAGATGTGCCTACCTTTAAGATTTAATATAGGCACAGTACAGTATTTGCTGGTTTTTGGTTTTTGTCTCTGCTGCTTCCTGATTGGTTACTTCCGGTTCCTCATGGTGACCAGTTAACTGGTCACTTGGTAACTCTGGTGTTAGGGTGACCAGATGTCCCGATTTTATAGGGACAGTCCCGATTTTGGGGTCTTTTTCTTATATAGGCTCCTATTACCCCTCCACCCCCTGTCCTGATTTTTCACAATTGCTGTCTGGTCACCCTATCTGGTGTTAGTATTTTGGCGGTTCTACTATACAAAAACTTTGTGGGCCTGTTTGGGAGCACCTAGTTCCCAACCCAATGTTTAGTCCACTCGACCCTAGTCCCTGTCCTGGGGCCTGATCCAGCTCCCACTGAAGTCAACAGGAGTTGGAGCAAGCCCATATACCTGCTACTTTGACAGTTTACTTACAAGGGTGCTGTAGTTTAATGAGGTGTCAGAGGGTGGTGTATTTCTCTCCTTACAGCTCATGTGCCCAGAATGCTTCACAGCATGTAATTTAAACTTTAAGCTTTAAACTAAAGCCAAGAAGGATTTGGGGTTTCCTGGTTCCACTGTTTGCATTTGCCAGAGCAGGTGGGAAAGAGAAACCTCAGTCAAAATAGAAGGCTAGATTCTGTTGTCAGTTACACTGATATGAATCCAGAGCTTTCATTGCATCAGACTTCCCCACAAGATTTCTCACATGCTGTGGGAGCGATCCCTGGTTCTGGGAGTCACGTTTCGACTGAAAATCCTGGCATGCTCTCCCCAGAACTTCTGGGGAGATGAGCTAATTGTATCCTATTCTCTCAGAATAATACCAGTACCCCGGCATCCCACTGTTTATTCCATTGGCTGTTCCGTGGCTCTGTATCGTGTCTGACAGTCCAGAAGAGAGACCCATTAAAAACACAATGGCCATGGGAGAGGAAAGATCCCATTAAAAATACCAAATGGCTATGAGATGGAAACAATATTCTGTGGCAATGAGCACCCTCATACTTGGATTGTTTCTGCTTAGCATAACTCACCACTGTGCAATTTATAAACCTGACTGTTGAACTGGGAATTGGGATAGTTTCTCAGGCAGACTAACATCCAAGTGACTAAACGGCGGCTACTAGCATTATCTGTCACTTTCCATGAGCACAAAATCCATCACAAAAAGAGCAGGCAATTTCTGATGCTTTTTTAATGAACTGTCTCAGGGAGAGAGGGGGAAAAAAATGTCTGTTCCTGAGTTACATAGTAAAATGTCTGCTACAGAGAGCTCTGGCTTTCTTTTATGTTCGCTTCATAGTATGTAATATCTCTGGGATTCCACTTTGAGGCTCTGTAGCTAATATCACAGCCTCTTAAACACAAACATTGAATTTAGAAGCATTTTTTATTGGAAACACTCCAAAAAAGAGAGCAAGGAGATAAACACAGAGAATTGTTTCAATATTTTGACAATCAAGTGTGAGAGTTATTACCCCGTCGACTGACAGCTCGCAATCAAGTGCAACCGGAAAAGAGAGAAGGAAAGACAGACTGAAATGGAAGACTAAAAGCAGACAAGAATGAGCTAATCCTCCAAGAAATTGGAAGAAAAATATACCATTCTGCTAGTGTGGTCAGAATTCTATTTTTTTTCCTATAAAGACTTTTATGAATGCTGCTATTAACGAACCAATGGTGCGTCCAATGCAACTCAACATCAGCTGTTGAATATCCTCACGGGATCTATAAAAGCATAACGCTAATTTCCCTACATCTGTCTTTACTGCTTTGCATATTATCCCAAATCATGATCTTTATCCTTTGCAGTCACCTTTAGTTAGGTCAGGGTTAATTTGTTCACATGAATGGCAGAGATTATTATTACAGGCTAGAAATTGCAGTTCCTAAAAACTACAATCCTGGTGCTGCTAGATTAAATGTTATAGCTGTCACCACAGACGGCATTTGGAAAGCAGTTTCTTCTTTAGCTCCCATTCACCTTCTGCCAGGTATTCGTCTCCTGCTGTAGGTATTGCAGTCCAAGATACCTAGTTACTATGGGGGAGAACTTCAAAAGAATTCAGGGGAGGCTTTAAGTCCCCAGCACTCACAACTGAGGCTAGATTTTCAAAAGGGCTGAGCACTTCTGGAAATCTAGCTCTACCTGGACACTTATTGAGAAGGTGTGAGTAGACTGGAGTGGTGGGCATTATTAGCCCTCCACTGTCTCATCCACAAGAAAAATTCAACTGATTTGCTGCATGCATGATATTTAGGGGGACGGGATGGCTCGGGGGAACAGCTACCTGACACAGAGCCTTTTGCATCTACAGTAATAGTCCGTTTTTAATTCAGTCGAGGTGAACAGTGACCAAAAGTTATTGCTGTCTAATGCTGATTGACATAAATCCGTCCCTGTGGTTAATCAAGAAAGAAGTTCTTGTGTTCAATACATTCTTTTATTCCTAAGTTTCAGACACGGAGCACAAACAGGAAACCAGAATCTGCTGCCGAGCTGCAGCCTCTGTAGGAGAGTGAATGTCTTTGCAAGGGTTTTATTTTTGACTTTGGTAGCCATCTTCTACCGACACTGAGTGTGGCGCTCTGTTCCCTGCTAACGGTGGCTGGGCCGTGCATAGAGGTTGATAACGGAGCTGGAGCGTTTGCTAACAGAGCTGGATCTGGGTCTTTCAGCTCCGGTAGAGGAGGCTCCTGCTTTAAGAATCAGAGTTCCCACATTTGATCCCTGTAATGGACAGTCCATCCAATGTGGTGTTACCCTTACACAGAAATGTCTGCTACTCAGCAGAGACATAGCAGTTGCAGCAGAGGCACCAAATACTGGATGGACGTGTTGACTAATTACAGAAGTGACCCCATACAGGTCAGTGGAAGGAGACCTGCTTGAGAGCTGGTGTGGGAAAGATTACAGACATGCCTCTACCTGCATCTGAACAACCAGAAGAAAACTCTCTCTCCAGGGCTATGAAACCAGCACTAATTTCACTTAGAAAATACTTGATCATAGATGGCAAAGTTTTGAGCAGGTGGGTGTAGAGAGGTGATAGGGGCAGTTTGCTTCCAAACCTAGATTACTTTCTTAAAATGGTTCCCTTTTGGGCAGCTTGCCCTTAAGGGCATGATCTGCTCTATTGACACCAATGGATTCATTCCCCTGATTTCAATGGAATTTGGATCAGACCCTGACAACTTCCCTATACATATGTATCTTTCCCTCCATCTCATGCCTTGTCCCCCACCCCATATGCTACAGAAGTATCCTTTTAATGTAAGTTCCTTTATTTGATGCCAGACCTAGTACTGAAAATGACCGTCATTGTAACTAAAAAAGCCTGGGAAATGTTAAAGTAGTGGTTATAAAATGAATAATTGAGGCTGTTGCCCCAAATGCTGTTAACATAACTTAGCAATGGGGCACTGGTACTGAGATACAGAGGGTGATGATGTCACTGGTTTGAATCCAGGCCAGATTAGTCATGGCAGCAATTTCTTTGCCATCTGATGGCTGTTTTTGTGGCCTTTGTGTGATGTGTGGGTGGGCTCAGTCCATCGCCTGGTAGATAGCTGAGTCATGCCCAGTGCGTGGTGGGCTGCACATCCAGGCTTGCAAATCAGGACATAAGAAGGCGAGTTTTAATAACTAGTGCATGGAACCTGTTTGTGTGAGGCTTCCAGCGCACAGTGCAACTGGTGGGTTTTTTTAGGTCTTGCAGATCACCTTGGAAACCGCAGCACTTACTTCACATTGATCAAATAGCCCTGCCAGCTAGCTTGGTTATGTAAAAGCTTAGCAAGATGTAGGATTGGTTAACCCCAAGCATCCCCGTGCTCTAAGAGTGGGGTGCTAGAGTGCAGAGCTCTTCTGAGCTAGCATCACGGCGAGAAGAAACAGGGCATGAACCCCAAACGGGCTGTGTTTTCTAGACTTAGATTTCACCAACCGAGTAACAAGTGTGAACTGCTTAAGGACTACAACGGCCCTACCATGGAGCCACACAGTCCCCTTGAGTACTCCGCTCTATCTTGCCACCCAGGCAAGCCTACCATTATGATAGATAGTCCCTTTGTTTAAAAAAAAAAAAAAAAAAAAACCCTCAATAATCAGGTTAATCCCAGTGCCAAAGGACTAGTTACTTACCCAGGTCAAGTGCACCCTAGATCTCTCGCCAAAGACAACGCTTGTAGCCAATCCTATAATAAACTAACTATATGTTTATTAACTAGGAAAAAGAAATGAGTTATTTACAAGGTTAAAGCAAGGAAACACACACACACACACACACACACACAAATGAGTTTGTCTTAAGTTCAAAAGGTAATAGAAGTTGCTAATATAAGTAAGGTTTTATGTCTTTTAGGGCTGACCCATGCCAAGCAGCATGGGGATCTCTGGCTTATGCTTAGGAATCTCTGCCCCTCCGAGTCCAGACAGCATAAAAATACCAATTTCTTTTTCAAAGGCATTTTTAGTCTCTTCCCCCAGCATTCACGCTGTAATGGGATGCAGGCTTGTGCACATAATCTGCTTCCCCACACCCCTGAAGAATCAACAGGGTTTTTTTGTCCACAGTGGCTTGGCAGATGTCTGTAGATCTTTTCTTGGGGAGACGAGAACCCCTCTTGTGGTAAGCTAGCATTTCAGAGGTGGTAATGCTTCTCCCCTGACTCTGGGGAATTTACAGTCTGAGCAAAGATTATTATAGTTAGAGCAAACATTTAAACATCACCTTATAACATGGGTACAGCTACTGTAAGTAGGATTCATACATGCAACATCCTACAAGCATGAAGTCTAAACACATTCTGATAACACTAATTTCTTAACTCTACTAATCCACAAGTGACCCAGACTGGTTTCCAGCTATGCATCTGTCAGCGTTCAGTGAGGTCTGGGGCCTTGGCATGAACTGGCACCTGGTCTGCCAATCTTTCAATACCATCATACCCTGATTTGATGCCTAGTGAACCCAAACTCAGCAAAGTGGTGGTCTGGTTCAGGAGGGCAGCTCAGAGCTGTAATAGGCAAGTTCAGATCCCACCCTCCTCTGGCTCACCCAGCATTATGCTAGACTTTAATCAGTGTTGATAAGTGGCCCACTGTCTTTGTCATGCTGCTCCAGCCCTGGGGTAAACAGAAGCTGTTGTGTAACAGGATAGAAGTGATCACTTGCATTGGCTTATGGGAGGGAACAGTCTTATTTTCTTGTAATTGCAAGCAAGCTAAAACCTGCATTACCTATATGTATATAGTATGAAAGTGCCTTTGTTGATAGGCCCACTAGGGCATAAATTATGCTTTGAGGACAGCCCTGAGTAACAGGTGATGCCTGAGCTACACCACCTTAGACATTGTCCCAGGGCAGGTGGAGGGTCTGGGGCTCCCCACAGCAGCCTGGGCTCCCTGGGTGGCTCTGACCACAGCCTGGCTCTGGCTTCTGGTCTGGCCAGGGGGCGGGACCCCGAGGGGAGGCAGTGGAGCAGAGGGTGGGGCCACATCGGTGCCTCCCCCACTTTTGCACAGGTTCCAGCACTCCTGTGGCGGCCCGCAAATTGGCCAGGGTCCTGTGGTCCCATGCATTAATCTGCCACTGAGGAGGATGTATATTGAGGGATCTATCCATCAGTTCCCTGCCATTGTAAAGGCTTTGGACATTTGTGCACCTCAGTCCCTTCTGTTTTCTGCCTGTGGCACATCAGTGTAGTCTTTTGAGGTCTGTAATATTTTTGTCCAGTTCTGGTTGCTGGCCTGGTGTGGAGGTGGCTGGGTGGTGGTCAATGGACTGTGCTGTACAGGAGGTCAGACTAAATAATTTGGTGGGCTCCTCTAGGCTTAAACTCGATGGGGAGGGAAATCTAAACAGCTCAGAGCGGCTCTAGAGAAGTAGCTAGAGTTATACAAGCATCCAAGTTGGGATGATTTTTTGTTGTTCCTGGATTAATGGGCCACCCACACATCCAACCTCCTCCTCACGTTAATAGGAAATGAAAAATAGCCAGGCCTGTGCCTCCAATAAAGAAGGCTACAACCAGTTTAATACTCTATGGAATCATTCCAGGTGGACTGAGGTGGGGGGGTACGGGGGAAGAATATGGTAAATCTGAGAATTGTTAATGCAATAATGATAGTTCTGTTGGTTTTGGCTAATCTAGCGCATGGAATTCTAATATAAGGTTAATGTCACAGCAAAGGAAATAAGGTCGATGGCATATCGTGCCCCAGAGGAAGATGAAATATGCATGGGTGAAGGTCTAGGCATACTAAAAAAAAAAAAATCTTAGTGTGGGAGAAACTCGATGGGCCAGTGGAGAGAACTTTTATGGAATATCATCTGTACATTTGCATATTCTGTTACCGGTGCATTGCAATAATTAGCCTGGGAACCTGCGGAAGAATTATTAGCTGAATTAGAGAGAGCACAGAAAGGCACGTTGGATATATAACACCTGTCACTTGAGCCAATGAACCTTAGCAAAGCCTTTACATCTTTAAAGATTTTTTCCCCAAGGATTTCATTCATTATTCATTTTTTTCCTCACTGAGAACCTGATTTTTAGGCACTTCAGGCTGCAGACAGGCGCATCGTGGGATTTTCTGAGTTCAGCCCCTGGGTGCTTTGGAAAATCTCACTGTGTGTTTAGCTACATCTTTAGGTGTCTAAACGCCAGCTGACCCCCCGGGCCTGATTCTGTGAGGACACGAGGTACTGCGCACCTTCATCTCCCAGTGACGGCAATGGGAGTTGGTGCTGGGCACCCCTTCAGGGTTGTTTAGCATCTTCCTAGGACTCAGCACTAATATGGTGTTTCCAGGCCTTGGAATGTACCAAGTCTTAGAGGCATTTTCCTTATAGGAATATAGTAGTAATGGTACTTTGAACTTCTGCAATGCCTTTGTTCCAAAATGCTTTAAACATATTTGTAAGCCTCAGAACAACCTTCTGCAGGATTGGTTTGGGCCTGCATCTTGCAACATGATTTTGACTTTTGGATGCTGCAGTTTTTGGGTGCTGAGCTTGAGACCTCTTACTGAGCTTGATGTTTTTCAGGCACAGCGGAGCACCTGCCTTCTGAACATCTGTCCCCTTTAAAGTGTCTCAAGTTGGGCAGCCAGAAATTGAGGTGCCCCAAAATCACCAGTCACTTCTGAAAATGTGCTAGTGCCCAAAGGGTGCGAGGGGTTTTACAATAGCTGTGCAGTTATCTGACATGTCCTGGTTATAGACTCTTCCCTTTTCGTCTGATGCTACTTCCCTTGGTCAGATCCCAACTTTACCCATTACCTTGGGTCACCTTGTTCCAACTCTGAAGCTGCCTGCCCTCCTCAACCAACTCATTGGGTATGTCTACACCACAGCTCGGAGATGAAATCCTCAGCTCGGGTAGCTCTGCTTGCGCTAGTGAGTGTCTACCTGAGCGGCTGTGTAGGGAACTGCTGTAGATAACTGCCTTCAGCCTGGTGCTCACACACGGAACCACTTTCTCCATCAAACACATTCGCCGTATCCCTAGGGTCAGGCTTGCCAACTCTCATGATTTTATCATGACAGTTGTGATATTGGGTGCTTTTCTTAAAGCCCCAGCTCCTGGAGTCATGTGAATCTCAGCTTTCATTTAAAAAGAAAAGTCTTTAGTCCTCATGTTTACAGAAGAAAATGGAAAACATGAAATGACCCCTAAAGGCTGTGAAACTAGAACAATTAAAAACCCTCAATGTAATTATTTAAAAAAACATTTTTTTTTTTTTTGGTGCTCATGATTTTTGAATAATTTGGGTTGGCAATACTGTAGTTGACCACAGCCGTTTCCAGGTTTTTTTGAGTAACAGCGCCACCAATGGATGGATGCTGATTATCTCCAGTCACTCCTGGAATGACTTGGACCCCAATGCATCTTACAGTGTATTCTGTGATATGTGTGTTAGGGGCATACTCAAGCATCCAGCAAGTTCATTTACACGCTGAATTCTAGCTGGGAAATATTCCCTTAAAAACAAACATCCTGTGTCTTGAGACCAGATTAAAACTCTGTTGCTTCTAGTAATAAATTAGTGAGATAATATATTTTCTGCTTGGAAACTAATTGGAAGGCAGCAAATTATCTACAGTATTTGGTTTCAAATAATTGTTTTTTTCCCCCTTAAATTGAATTAGTTATATCTAATTATAGGTACAGTTAGTGGTAATCAATTTAAAGCAAATCATGTGAGTTGCCGCTATACATAAAGAATGTATTCTATTGAAGAGCTTTTGGGGTATTTTGAAAGCTGCGTGATTTTCATTTATGATTTGATCATAGGTAATTGAAATGTGACCAGTTCTGATTTGCTTCGAACAACTTAGTGAGTTTCCTTGTTTGCCTTCACAAAGGCAGCAGAAATAGATTACTGATCTTTTTGCCATGCAAAATGACGTGAAGCATTTAATCCTTCTGTGCTGGGATTTCTATGTATTTTTTACATTGTGATGTCCATTGGAAGCCAAGAACATCATTGCAGCCACTGCTGTTGAAGCGTTGCGTGGCAAAACAGGGAATTGTAACAGAATTACTTAGACTCAAATATGTTGCAGTTATGAAGTATTACTATTTAATGCTATTTTTACTTAGTAATTTAGTAATTTACTGAAATCAAACTGTAAATTAGTCAACTATTCAGTTGCTTACTAAATATCTGATTCTTTTTTATTTAAGAATCAATAAACATTACAAATTATTTGTTTCTAAGAAATTAAATGACTTAAAGTATCCATTGTGGCTGAGCGAGATCTCAATATAATTAAATGCCTGTAGCACATCTGGAAAAATAAAAACAATCAAGCTAAATAAGCCACAACACTATACAAAAGCCGATAAAGAAAAACAATAATTGTGTCTTCAGAGCAGGGTTTGAACAGTGTGCAGTGAAAAAGGCCCAGGCCACACATGAGAAAAAAAAATATTGATTAACTGCTCATTAAGTGATCATAGTCAATTTCGTGCATTGATTGAGGCAGGGGCTCTGTGGGAAAAAAAATAGTATGTGATCATGTAATTTAAGATTGCACAAGGGGGCTGAATAAATCTCAGGCAACCATAGTTCTGGCATGGCCCAATTTCCAAATGATTGACTTTGCAAGTTTAATGTTCTTAGGATATTGGAGAGAGGGTGATGAGGTTGTGTGTTTGTGTTCCTATAACAAGATAAATTAAGGTTCAGAGTAGATATCAGCAATTGAGGGTAAAATACATTCGAGATATGGTAGTTATCTTCAAAACAAGGTTATAAACTCAGGAAATTCAGTTATGATTAAATTTAAAATCCAGACAAGTTAAGCATGAAAATGCAGAGTTAAGACACTCAAATAACCTTAACTCTGCGCTATAGTGATGCAATTCAATACCCATATGATTATGGTTATAAGGTTATAATCCTGGAGGTGAATGCCTGGCTGTCTCCAGGAGGGCTTTGACTTCCTTGACCATGAGATGCTGTTCCAGGAAGAAGGACTGCTAAACAGAGATGGGGTCCATCTATCAAGGAAGGGTAATATTTGGATAAAGACTGGCTAACCTAGTGAGGAGGGCTTTAAACTAGGTTTGAAGGGGGCAGGTGACCAAATCCCACAGGTAAGTCAAAAACATGGAGACCCAGGAAAAGAGTCGGAATTTGGGAGCATGGGCTGTGATAGCAGGGATAAGGGAGAGACCAGACAGAATGAGGGGGGAATCAAATCAGTATCTTAGATGTCTGTATACTGATGTGAGAAGTATGGGGAATAAGCAGGAAGAATTTGCAATGCTAGTAAATAAACTACACCTCTACCCCGATATAACGTGACCCGATAGAACACGAATTCGGATAGAATGTGGTAAAGCAGTACTCTGGTGGATCAAAGCAAGTACGATATAACGTGGTTTCACCTATAATGCAGTAAGATTTTTTTCGCAACCGAGGACAGCATTATATTGAGGTAGAGGTGTATGACATAGTTGGCATCACAGAACTTGGTGGAATAATATGCATGACTGGAATATTGGTATAGAAGGGTACAGCTTGCTCAGGAAAGACAGGCAGGGGAAAAAGGGAGAAGGTGTTGCCTTATATATTAAAAATGCATATGCTTTGACTGAGGTTGAGATGGAAATAGGAGACTGACTTGTTGAAAGTCTCTGGGTAAGGATAAAAAGGGTAAAAAACAAGGGCGATGTCATGGTAGGGGTATACTACAGACCACCTAACCAGAAAGAAGAGGTGGATGAGGCTTTTTTAAACAAATAACAAGATCATCCAAAATATAGGACTTGGTGGTGATGGGGGACCTCAACCACTCAGACATCTGTTAGGAAAATAACACAGTAGGACACAGATTATCCAGCAAGTTCTTGGAATGTATTAGAGACATTTTTTTATTTCAGAAGGTGGAGAAAGCGACTAAGGGAGAGGCTATTCTAGATTTGATTTTGACAAATAGGGAGGAACTGGTTGAGAATTTGAAAGTGGAAGGCAGTTTGGGTGAAAGTGTTCATGAAATGGTAGAGTTCATGATTCTAAGGAATGATAGGAGGGAGAACAGCACAATAAAGACAATGGATTTCAAGAAGGCAGACTTTAGCAAACTCAGGGAGTTGGTAGGTAAGATCCCATGGGAAGCAAGTCTAAGGGGAAAAACAATTGAAGACAGTTGGTAGTTTTTCAAAGAGACATTATTAAGGGCACAAGAGCAAACTATCCCACTGCGTAGGAAAGATAGGAAGTAGGGCAAAAGACCACACTGGCTTAACCAAGAAACTTTCAATGATCTCAAAATCAAAAAAGAGTCCTACAAAAAGTGGAAACTAGGTCAAATTACAAAGGATGAATATAAACAACTAACACAAGTATGTAAGGACAAAATTAGGAAGGCAAGGCACAAAATGAGATCAAACTAGCTAGAAACATAAGGGGTAACAAGAAAACATTCTATAAATACATTAGAAGCAAGAGGAAGACCAAGGACAGGATAGGCCCATTACTCAATGGGGGGGAGGAAGTGGGGGGAGGGAGGACAATAACAAAAATGTGGAAATGGCAGAGGTGCTCAATGACTTCTTTGTTTTGGTTTTCACGAAGAAGGCTGGTGGTGATTGGACGTCTAACATAGTGAATACCAGTGAAAATGAGGTAGGATCAGAGGCTAAAATAAGTAAAGAACAAGTTAAAAATTACTTAAACAAATTAGATGTCTTCAAGTCACAGGGCCTGATTAAATGCATCCTAGAATACTCAAGGAGCTGACTGAGGAGATATCTGAGCCATTAGCGATTATCTTTGAAATGTCATGGAAGACGGGTGAGATTCCGGAAGACTGGAAAATGGCACTATATTTTCCCATCTATAAATAGGGAAATAAAAACAACCCAGGGAATTACAGGCTTAACTTCTGTACCCAGAAAGATAATGTGCAGGTGAATGAGCCCTTGATGGTGTGGCTGATGTGATTGGGTCCTCTGATGGTGTCGCCAGAGTAGATGTGGGGACAGAGTAGGCAACGAGGTTTGCTACAGGGATTGGTTCCTGGGTTGGTGTTTCTGTGGTGTGGTGTGTAGTTGCTGGTGAGTATTTGCTTCAGGTTGGGGGGTTGTCTGTAAGCGAGGACTGGCCTGCCTCCCAAGGTCTGTGAGAGTGAGGGATCATTTTCCAGGATAGGTTGTAGATCGTGGATAATGCGCTGGAGAGGTTTTAGCTGGGGGCTGTACATGATGGCCAGTGGTGTTCTGTTATTGTCCTTGTTGGGCCTGTCCTGTAGTAGATGATTTCTGGGTACCCATCTTGCTCTGTCAGTCTGTTTCCTCACTTCCCCAGGTGGGTATTGTAGTTTTAAGAATGCTTGATAAAGATCTTGTAGGTGTTTGTCTCTGTCTGAGGGGTTGGAGCAAATTCGGTTGTATCTTAGGGCTTGGCTGTAGACAATGGATCGTGTGATGTGTCTTGGATGGAAGCTGGAGGCATGTAGGTATGTATAGCGGTCAGTAGGTTTCCGGTATAGGGTGGTGTTTATGTGACCATCACTTATTTGCACTGTAGTTTCCAGGAAGTGGATCTCTTGTGTGGACTGGTCCAGGCTGAGGTTGATGGGGGGGTGGGAATTGTTGAAGTCCAGGTGGAATTCTTCAAGGGCCTCCTTTCCGTGGGTCCATATGATGAAGATGTCATCAATGTAGCACAAGTAGAGTAGGGATGTTAGGGGACGAGAGCTGAGGAAGCATTGTTCTAAGTCAGCCATAAAAATGTTGGCATACTGTGGGGCCATGCGGGTACCCATAGCAGTGCCACTGACTTGAAGGTATAAGTTGTCCCCAAATCTGAAGTGGTTGTGGGTGAGGACAAAGTCACAAAGCTCAGCCACCAGGCGTGCTGTGGCCTCATCAGGGATACTGTTCCTGACAGCTTGTAGTCCATCCTCATGTGGAATATTGGTGTAAAGTGCTTCTACATCCATGGTGGCCAGGATGGTGTTTTCAGGAAGAACAACAATGCATTGTAGTTTCCTCAGGAAGTCGGTGGTGTCTCGAAGATAGCTGGGAGTGCTGGTAGTGTAGGGTCTGAGGAGAGAGTCCAAATAGCCAGATAATCCTGCTGTAAGGGTGCCAATGCCTGAGATGATGGGGCGTCCAGGGTTTCCGGGTTTATGGATCTTGGGTAGCAGATAGAATACCCCTGGTCGGGCTCTGGGGGTGTGTCCATGTAGATTTGTTCCCGTACTGTAGCTGGGAATTTCTTGAGCAGATGGTGTAGTTTCTTTTGGTATTCCTCAGTGGGATCAGAGGATAGTGGTCTGTAGAATGTGGTCTTGGAGAGTTGCCTGGCAGCCTCCTGTTCATAATCCGACCAGTTGATTATGACTACAGCACCTCCTTTGTCAGCCCCTTTGATTATAATGTCAGAGTTGTTTCTGAGGCTGTGGATGGCATTGCGTTCCGTACGGCTGAGGTTATGGGACAAGTGATGTTGTTTGTCCACAATTTCAGCCTGTGCACGTCTGTGTGATGCGTCTTGGATGGAAGCTGGAGGCATGTAGGTACATATAGCGGTCAGTAGGTTTCACCTGCACATCTACTAATGTTATATATGTCATCATGTGCCAGCAATGCCCCTCTGCCATGTACATTGGCCAAA
This sequence comes from Terrapene triunguis, assembly GCF_002925995.2. Classification (NCBI taxonomy): domain Eukaryota; kingdom Metazoa; phylum Chordata; order Testudines; family Emydidae; genus Terrapene; species Terrapene triunguis. The sequence goes on along the minus strand of NW_020664487.1, from coordinate 11,378,635 downwards.
CCGGACAGTCCCTCCGCAAAAGAATAAATGGACACAAATCGGACATCAGGAATGGTAACATACAAAAGCCAGTAAGTGAACACTTCAGTCTCCCTGGTCATTCTATTACAGATTTAAAAGTCACTATCATTGAACAAAAAAACTTCAGAAACAGACTTCAAAGAGAAACAGCAGAACTAAAATTCATTTGCAGATTTAACACCATTAATCTGGGCTTGAATAGAGACTGGGAGTGGCTGACTCATTACAGAAGCAGCTTTTCCTCTCCTGGAATTGACACCTCCTCATCTATTATTGGGAGTGGACTACATCCACCCTGATTGAATTGGCCCTGTCAACACTGGTTCTCCACTTGTGAAGTAACTCCCTGCTCTCCATGTGTCAGTATATAATGCCTGCATCTGTAACTTTCACTCTATGCATCTGAAGAAGTGAGGTTTTTACCCACGAAAGCTTATGCCCAAATAAATCTGTTAGTCTTTAAGGTGCCACCAGACTCCTTGTTGTTTATGTCAATAATGTAGCTGAAGTCGACGTACTTAGATCAGCTTACCGTGGTGTCTTCATGGCGGTGAGTCGACTGCTGCTGCTCCCCCATCGACTCTGCCTGCACCTCTCACGGCGGTGGAGTACAGATGTCGACAGGAGAGGGTTCAGCTGTTGATTTAGCTGTCGATTCCCGCTGGATCAATTGCTGCCCGCCAATCCGGCGGGTAGTATAGACATACCCTTGGTTTTACCACTTCCTGCAACTATCAAGCTAGCTGAATAAAGCTTTATATTAACTTCCAAAGCTATATATTGGAAATCCACAAACCATACCCTGAATCTCCTGACCAGCCACCTGCATGCCCTTGGGGAAAACAGCACCAGCACCATCAAACTCTAACCCTTTGCTAATGTGTGCATGCCGCTTTTACTGTGTCTGGAGACAACTTTACATCCACGATCATTATACTCACTTGTTCCCTCACCCGTTGCCCCTCAGCATGGTGCTGAAGAGTGACAGATGGACAGACAGAGAAATAGAGCCGGGGTGCTGGAACAATTTTTGCAGTGGGGGTGCCGAAGGCAGAAACTATGTATTTGGGTTGTTATAATGACTTCAAGCCACGCGGTGCAGCAGCACTCCCATCACCCCTCGTTCCAGCACCTATGCTTCAGAGGACACAGAAGCTGTGCACTGTGTGTTTGAGCATCTTATCTGTAGAGCGCCACCCTGTGTTCAAGTGTGGTAGTGCAGGGATTTTTCTCAGTTTAGTGCCCCTTTTAGCCATTCCAGTTCCAACGTGAGCTGTTGTTTTCTGTGGCCAGCCCTCCAGCCAGGTCACTACTTGGTCCATTCCCCTTCTGAAGTGCAGAAAATAAGAAACTCTGAAAAGCTAATGGCCTTCAAGCCCATCTCCTGGCCTCTCTCTGACACTTGCCATTCTTGATACCTGGGCTTCTCCTCTTGGTCTGGGGGAGGGGGAGGGGATCTCAGGCCCTCACTCCCCACTGAGTTCCAGCCCAGGGATGCTGTTTTAGGCAGGGAAACACTGTTTCCTTGATTTCTCCCCACCACCACCACTGCCGTGAGCTACTCGTAACATCTTCACCACATCTCTGGGCTCTGCTGTCTCTGCCTGGATCTGTGGTTCCTCACAGCTTCTCCTGAGCCAGCCAACAAGGTGCTTTCATGGAGACCGCTCTCATCCCTTCTCTGCAGCAGCTGGGCTATATTGCAAGCAGTCCCTCTGTCTTTAACCTTCTGAGCAGTCGATATGTCCCTCCAGAAAGCAGTTCCCCCTCAGCTCTCTTCCTGGAGCTGGGGTTTTGCTAGCTCCCTTCAGGTGAACACTCTAATTAATCTTCCGCTTTGGAGGATTCAGGAGGCCGGCCTTCTCCTGTCAGCATCTGTCCTTGAGAGCCTTTATGCTGGCCCCTTTCTCCCAGTTCATCCCCGGATTGTTTGGAGAAGAGGGCAATCTTGCTCCACCCATGCTGCCAGACTCCTGGTCCCAGGCCTTAAAAGAAACAGTACCTGTCTTTCTCCCAATCCCTACTTATTCCAGGAACTGCTTCCTTTCTATCCCTACCCCTCCTTAAGTGCTTTGTATCTTTATTGGGCCTTTTGAAATCCCTAAGAGCCATGCCAGCTGGGGGGATGGGCTGACCAATAGGCAGTACAGACATTGAGGGCAGGCCATCCCATAACAGTGCATAAGTAGATCTGATGAGCATCAGTGTGAAAAAGTAGATATGAAAAGTGCTATTCAAAAGCCAGCCTGTACCAATGAAATCCAGCTTGTAACAATGTCTCGCAAGAATAACTAGGAAAGCAAAAACACCCTATTGACTGTACCTACCGCTATGGGAACAAAGAGGTGAAAGGCTTTCATTATGTCAGTGCAGAAGGTGACGGGAAACACTAAAGCTTAATTCCAACCTTTCAAGTTTACTTCCAGTAAGATTGCGGCTTCTTCAAGCCGACAATGGAGACTCGAGAGCCTGCTGCCCATCTCAATGAGGGTTATTCTTTATTCATTTCAATAGTAGTTGCCTAATATATTTGAATTACTTTTGATTTTTTTTTACAATATATTTGAAATATCTTCATAATTTTGATATTATAAAGTATTCTACTGTAGAAAGAATAAGTGCTAGAGACACCCAGATGGCATCAGCTCCTCCTTTGCTCCCTGACCTGGGTCTGGAATTGACAACATTTAGAAGAAAGGAACAAGCTTTTCCCCTTAGCTTATCTATACAAGCACTTGCTTACAAGTGATGAGGATCCAGGTTCTGCTTTGGATTTGACTTTACCCCATAAATCAGTCTATGAATTGGTCTGTGTACCTGCTTGTTTATGGCCTGATCCAACTGCTATAAAAGAGATTGGAAAGATACCTATTGACTCGGACAGAAGCTGAAGTAATCCCTGCATGAGGCGCATGGCCAACCTTCAATTTGCAGAGAAAACATCAGTCTGGCTGGGACAAGATGTTGACCCCTCTTGCGTAAAGTGACTATAACGGACAAAGGGTTGGTTAGGCAGTAAAGGCCTGTGCGTTATTGGGAATTCCACCAGCTGGGGTTATGAGTGAGCGATGGCATGGACTTTCAGACCTCACCAGTGGAGACTGAGCCCAACTTTCAAAGTTGACGGCTTAAGTTAGTCACCGTATCAGCCCAAATACCAGCTTTCCATAGCCCAGAGCCAATTTGCAGACCGTAGTGCAGAAATAGGTGCTCCAATTTAGGCATCCAGTTGTGAAAACTGGGCTCCTTATTTTGCTTAACAATCGATAATTCTGAATAGGCCATATAGGTACTTTCTCTTATTACCTGTATCTTAGGTGCTTGATTCATGGCCTCATTACTGTAGTATCTGAATATCTCATATACTTCAATGCAGTTCTCCTTACAGCACCCATGAGTGGTAGGGAAGTGCCAGTGGTCCCATTGCACAGATGGGGACCTGAACCACAGTGAAGCTAAATAAACTCATCCAAGGTCATACATGGGCAGAACAAAGAATTGAACCTCAGTCTCCCAAATCCCAGGCTCATGCCCTGACCACTGGACCATTGTGCCTCAAACTCATGGTTCCCTTTACACCCCGTCCCCCCACATCAGCCATCACATTTTATGTCTGCTGTCTACTGGTGTCTCAGAGAGACCTTTGCTTAAGGGACATGTGATGGGGTGGTGCCCCACCCCCTGAGGAAAAGGGCTGAACCAGGCCTGAAAGGTTGTGCAGACCAGCAGCCAATCAGGGCAGGAAAAGAGGCAGCCAATCAGGGCTGGGCTAGGCCCTGTATAAAGGCTGCCTAGCAGAGACGAAGTCAGTCACTCCCTGACTAGCAAGGGAGAAGGACTGGCTCCTGAGCTAAGGAGCAGCACCTTGGGTAGAGCAGTGCTGGGCAGGCTTGGGGAAGCGGAGCGGGGCTCCGGCCCAGATACCTGCCAGGTGGTGGCCCTTGCTAGAAGGGGTCGAGAAGGTGCATAGGGCCAAAGGGGAAGTGGCCCAGGGAAACTAGGCAGGGGAGAGGGGAGAGGAGGACAGAGGGAGGCTGCCACTAGAGGGTCCCTGTGTTGGGACCCAGAGTAGCGGATGGGCCTGGGTGCCCCCCCTTTGCCCCCTTGCATTGCCCCTGTCTGAGTCAGACCGTGACCTGCCCCTGAGACGAGGGGTTAGATTCTAAAGTTGTGGTTGGCCACCGAGGCAGGGGCAAACAGGAGGACTGCTGTTAACAACACCCCTCCTGCCCCCCCGCCCCAGAAGGGGGTGAGACCAGAGTAGTGGGCACTGCCGGAGGGCAGTGTCCTGAAGCTGATGAAGACTGTCCTGAAGAGGACGCTGCCGAGCAGGGAGCAACGTGGGTCCTAGGGCAGCAGAACGGAGACAACGGGCAAGCTACCGTGTGGCGAGGACGCCCCGGTGCGGTCAAGAGCTAATTCCCGGAGCGACCGGCATGGGGTGCCAGCGGTGGTGAGGGGAGAGGAGGAGGACAGAGGGAGGCTGCCACTAGAGGGTCACAGGCCCAGACACACCAACTAGGCAGAAGAGGTTCATATATGTCCAACTTTTGTGCAATTAAAATTCTTACACATGGGGGAAAAATGTTTAAGTTCTGGTGAGGTGCCTACTGAACTGGTGAAATTCTGGCTCCACGGAATTCAATGGTAAAAATCATATTGACGTCCCAGGGCCTAGGATTTTTCACTCATGGTCTCTTTTCCGCTGGGCTTTGTAGCAAGAGAAGTCAACCGGGTGACATGAGTGTAGCCAGAAGCAGAAGTTGATCCACTGTGTCTTAGATTAGAACACCTGCCCCAGTTTAACCCCAGACTTTCTGCCACAGTCTGTAATATACCCTCCACTAGTGATCTAAAGACTGTCAGTACATCCCAATACATGTACATTAGTTACACTTCCCTGAATTAACACGAAAACAGGAAACACCCCAGCCTTTGATTCTACGTGCCATGTTCACAGGGCCCACAGCGCTGAACTGATTTGTGAAAGTCTAGCACGTGATGCAGCATGTTTGCATCTCTGTGTTTTACAGTTTGGCAAATACAAGATGTCAAAGCTGAGTGTTTGGTATTCTACACGGTCTCCTTCTGTGGTGGGGAGCGCTGCCTGCCTTTCTGAAGTCAGTGAGGAAAGCCACCTGGGTCTCTTGTCCAATAAACCTGGCATGCTCCAAGTAGGACTCCACCTTCTGACCTGTTCCTTCTAGATCTCTGTCGGAAGCACAGCAGAACCGATCCTGGTGCAGCCTGGTGCTGTGTGCCACAGCACCTTTAATAGCCTAGTGGTTACATGGTAAATAATGTGTTATCATACTGCTGATTTAAAATAGATCCACACTATATAGCAATTAAAATATATGGGACTCCTTGGCAGCTGCTTCTTCCCTAAAGTGTTGAATTAATATATATGTTCCCCCTTCTCTTCCTTGTACGGACGCCATAGACATTTTAATTGGATATTAAGCTCTGAGGGGCCTCATTCATCAACCCCCTACTTACTCAAGTATGTCTTCATTTTTCTTAAGATCTTCTCCTACAAGCCTCCTGCCCCTTTGTAATTAACGGTGCAGCTAGAAGGGCTGCTGAAGGTGTAGGGTTGGGTAGTGCTTGGAGATGTCCCCTAGCCATGGTATATGTGAAAGCTGCTGGGCAAGAGTGTGGCATGTTCTACAATGCATGTTAGATGAAAGGAAATGGGATCTTTGCCATTGAGTTCAATGGGGGAAGGGTTGGGCCATGGTATACGCAGGCTGAATGAAGCAACATGTGATATTCATGCTGTGAAGTGTCTCTTTTGCTATGAGAGAACATAAGGAACCATTAGTTGTACAAATCCTACCATCACCTTCAGGCAGCACTGAGGTTGCTGGAGTAATCATAACCTGTGGGGTGGATCTCTGCAGAGAGCAGCTACTCCCAACCTGCTCCTGAAACCACATCAAGCTCCAGGCTGAGAAGGGTCTGAGAAGGAGGAGGAGGTAGTGGACTGGTACTTCCCCCTGTTCTGCCCCTTGGAGGGGCTCCACCAGACCTCTGCTCTTGGAAACAAAAGGGGGATACCTGGCCCTAACAGAATAATCCAGTTGATTGTCATGGATGCTGTATTAGCCAGCGTGAGAGAATTCCCAGTCATCAAGACACAGTCACACCAGGAGAACAAACTCTCATTAGAGCCTGCCTGTGGTTTTCGAACGTCTTTGATCACGCTCCCCATCTTTGTGTCTGTAGGAGTTTATGCCCCCCGTCTCCCAACCCCACTCCGTGGCTGCCCAGCTCTGAAGGCAAAGCAGAGAGCAGCGGCTGCTGGCCAGGCACCCAGCTCTGAAGGCAGCACTGCTGTCGGCAGCCGCGCAGAAGTAAGGGTGTCATGGTGTGGTATTGCCGCTCTTTCTTCTGCGCTACTGTTGGTGGTGGTGCTGCTTCCAGAGCAGGGCAGCCGGAGAGCGGTGGCTGCTGGCTGAGCAGCTAGCACAGAAGGGAGCCCCGCTGCCAACAGGAGCGCAGAAGTAAGGGTGGCAATACACCCTACCATGCCACCCTGACTTCTCTGCTGCTGCTGGTGACTCTCCAGATGCCCAGATCTGAATGTGTGCAGTAAGGGGGGGAGGGGGTGTTTGTTTTTCCCCTAAAGCTTCTCATGCCCCCCCATCCCAAATACATTCCATGCTCCCCCCAGTTTGAGAACCTCCAGTCTAAACCAATATTCTGACTGGCTGGTTGGATCTTTTTCCTGATATCACTTCCATGAGCCAATTCCCAACAGTGCAGAGCTGAGGCCTCTTCACCCAGTCTTATGTGAAATCCCTACACTCTTTGTGTTGAGCGGGAAGAGGGGGAAGGTGACTGAGGGAGGGGAAGGACAATCGAGCACCCTGGGGAGATGGGCAGAGTGTAAGCCTGAGGCCTGTGCGGTCTGATTTGATCATATGCTTGTGCATATTGGTGGTAGAACGGGAGACCATGGAGTCATATCAGTGCGAAATCAGAATCACGGCCACCCTATCAATTCCAAGTGTTCGGTCTCACGCTGACAGGAGGCTTGTACCGCATTACATTCCCCACATCACCTGCCAGAAGGTACCAAGCACTGCTTTACATTTTGTGCCATCTTTACTGTTTGTCTCATTTACTGCTCCCAAAAGGAAGCACAAAAATCTATGTTCTATGAATAAAATTGAAAAATGTCATTTTATATTTATTGATAGAGCCCTTGTTCTTCCCCTTTACATCTGTACCTCCCTTGTGCGGTCTATAAAAAGAGAGATTTTACCCACACAACCCCCCCTCCCCAGATCCTTCACGGTATTATAACTATCATACAGCAACTAAACCGGGGAGCTGGAACTGGGTGACTTAGTGATTCTTCTTTCAAACTCTAGACAGTGTAAAAGTAATGAATGACGCATGGCATAGCCATGATTCAGCCTCTGCTAGGAGCAAGTGTGACTGACCTGTCTTATGGGTCTGTGTCATGGGGAGAGTTCTTAGCTAAGCCTCATCAGTAAGCGGTAGGTAACCCCATTTAGCCGGAAAAAATAAGGGAGAATCTTTGTTCACTTGGATATCACTCTGTCATGATGTTTCCCAAACTGATCCATGACGGGACAATATGGAAAGATGCACACACTGATTGTGCATGCATACCTACTCCTGTCCCATTGCTTGTGCTTCAAAGAGATGTCCCAGTGCAGTACCGGCTGTTGGAGTACCACCTCAACACAAAAACGGGGAGAGGAGTCAGAGTCTATATGACACACATCAGCCTGATGGAGTCTTCTACTCAGCCACAACCACCATTCTGATTTCTGATAGTGCCCTATTTAGCAATGGGCACCTTAAAGTATTTAGTGACCGCAGGGACAATTTCCAGGCACCTAAGTGAGTTAGGTGCCTATGTCCTATTTTGAAAAATATCTTAGGTCCATAGCTGCAAAGATTTTGGCACCTAACTCCATTGAAATCAGTGGGAGTTAGGCTCCGAAACACCTCCGAGGATCTGGGCATTAGTTGCTTAGGCGCTTAAGTCCCAATAAACATTGTGCATGGTGCGGTGGGATTCCTACCCCGGTGCACCACACTTTGCATCAACGCAAGCACTCCCGGTGAGTACACAAAGCACTAATGCAAGCAGCCAACTGTGCACAAATGCAAGTGATATACTAACTACAGTGGCTTTGTGCTGATGTATCTTGCGTCGACCGACGTGTGTGGCGTAGACAAAGCCTGACTTTTGAAACCGGAACTTAGGTGACTGTGCCAATTTGGCTCTTCTGGAATTTTTCTCTCTCTTGTACAAAACAGTAAATATTCCCAAAATAAACTGCAGGCAGACACATTAATTCTTGTGTCCTAAACAGATGTGTAAGTGCATCAAAGGAAAATGTTCATCTCAGCAGTTGCTAGGGGGAATGGGTGAATCAAATAATATGTAATTGAATACTACATTGGCTTACTTCCACACAAATGTGTTAATGTTTTCCATCTTTTGGTGCTATTCCATAATTGTTGCCCTGAGAATCAGGCACTATTTACAATTTACTCCAGGCTGAATTATTACATTTGCTCATTTTCCCAAGTGGGGAACTGTCTGTGAGTCTGTATCACAGGTGAAGAAATCTAAATAAATTAAGCTCATCTGCAAACAGAGCTGCAGCAGCATTTCAAATGGGGAAAAAATAGATAAACAGCATGAAAATGTTCTCAGCTCACTGCTGTGTCAACGTGTCAAATCTTGCCAGGATTAACTTCAGCCCCTGGGTATCTGTTTATCTTTCTTCACAAACATTTATGATTTCCTGGCATTGGTTACTTGGCTCATACCAACTTTTATGCAGAGATGAGTTGAACAGATTGAGCAGGAATGTTTGTACCAGTCCTTCAGCACTACACTGCTCATAGCACCTTGTCCATAAAGCCAGTTATTGGCATACTTTTTGACAAGGCAATTTACTATATAAAATTGCTGATAGTGGTCAACACAGATTACCACGGTTTTGTCCATCTAGGATGGGATTTTCAGAGGGACCTGAATTATTTAAGACCACAAGTCCTACTGAAAGTCAATGTGACTGTGTTCTTAAATCATGCAGGCACTTTTGAAAATCCTACCTGTAGAAGTTCTGGAAATAAAGATGGGAGATCATAATGAAGTTTAAGGCATTGTGAATCTCCCATCTACTGGTAACATTTTCAGAAGCACTGATGTGACTTAGGAGCCTAAGTCCTATTTTCAAAAGTGACTTGGGCACTTAGAGCCAGATTTTAAAAGGTATTTAGGCACCTTTCTATGTGTAGGCACCTAAATACAGTTCCAAACTGGGGCATAGTACTGTACCAGGTCTGCCTGTTACTTTAAAGGCCAGAAGGATTTGGGCCCACCTTGTGCAATTAACCCTGGCTGAGCCATAATTAGCTGCCTCTCAGCCTGAGGAGGGGAGGCTAATGGGGTCAGGTAGTAGTATGGCAAACACCTGGGCCTCATTGAAAGGCTTGAGAGAATGCAGCTAGGAGGAGGAAGCTGTGACTGAAGCTGCAGAAGGAACCCAAGGAGCAGGTTAGGCTCCTGTGGAAGGCTCTGAGATGGGGTCTGTAAGTAGCATGGAGGTTCCTGGGAGAAGCTCCAGGGAGGGAATGTGAGGGAACCTGCTAGGAAGAAGGGTTCCAGGGGAAAAGCCTGGGGAATCAAAGAAGAGCTCTGCAGGGCCTGTGTGTGGGGCACAGAACAAGGAACTTCAATGTTCAAGAAAAACCATTTGTTGGGAGGCTTATTTGGCTTTTCTGTCAGACTTTTGTTTCCCCTGAAGGAGACTGAGCCTGGCTAGAGGCCTGGGCCCCAGAAGACGCAGACCGCAGTGGTGTGGATAAAATCCCCCCAGTGCTGCATCCTAGAGTGAGGGGGTGCCCTGGTGGTGCGTTCCCACGGTTACAGAGTTAGCAGCCCAAGTCACTTAGCTGCTTTTGAAAACTTTATCCCAGGATTGCAATTTAAATCTATGGGTTTTCTTTTAAGGGACAGTCAATCAAAGCCAATCCGAAGACCCAATGTTCTAGCTGAAGAGAGCATTGATCTATGTGCTAGATACGAGTTCCTGTCCCAAAGAGCTCACAATCTAAAGAGACAAAAGGTGGGAAAGGAAACAAAAGCACAGGGAGGGGAAGTGACTTGCCCAAGGTCATGCAGCAGAGGCAGGAGGAGAACACTGAGCACCCGTTCCTGACTCAGGAGGTCTAGCCACTAAACTGTCACTTTTCACCCTTGGTAAAAGCATCCAGACCTAGCCATCCCGATGCTCAAACCCTTTGGGATTCATTGGTGGCTTGACTACGCTAAAGCTGCTTCTCGGGCATCTCTCTAGCTGGTTGATCCCCTGCTCGGTATATCCAGAGCACTGCTATGAAAGTCGCCTTCCTTTCCCATCCCTCTCACCACATCCCCTCTCCCAGCTCTAGTCCCGTCTCTGGCTTCTTGTCTATCCCTTCAAGTTCCAGCCTACATTACATGTGATGTTAGGGTCACTAGGTCTGTATTAAAGCATGAAAAAGCGAGCAGCCTGGGTGTTTGGCATTATTACTCTTACAGCTACTCCCTGGTTCTATGGCCCAGGGAGCTCCTTGCCCTTCTCCACCGCTTTCTGTCCATGGCATATTTTCCCTATTGATGGTCATTGACATTACGAGCTCTTGGGGCTTGCTCAGTATTACCCCACCATCATTTCCTGGGTCAGCCTGCCATTGCCAGGCAATGCTACAGATTCCTCATGGGCTTTGGGCCTGTGTACATAATAATGGTAATGCTCGTTGCTCTTTGGCTTCAGGTCACTACCATCATCTCATCTTGCATGAGGAAAAAAAAATCAAATCTAGTTTCTCTAGACAAATCAGAGAAATCTACCTTATGGCAGCAAAGTAGCAGCTCTCTTCCCCAGATCGCCAGGCCAGGAGATGCAAGGAGGTTTGTGATCTCTCCATTTTTTTATTTTTTTAGTATGCAGGTGCTTTCCCCCCAGAATTTAAACTTTCTTTTATACAGACTTAATTGTCTAGCCCTTCTGGATGTGAAACCAATATCAAGAATTTATCCAATGCATGGCAGTTTGAAACAATAGCCACTAGGGAGGCATGAATTGCCCCATTCCTCCATATATTTTAAGAGGTTCTTATGTAATAACATGACTCCAGCAGCTGGGGCTTTAAGAAAAATACCAGATATCACAAGACTTGGGATAAAATCATGAGGGTTGTCAACACTGCAGGCTCAGAGGTTCAGGTAGACTAAGGGCTTGTCTATGCAAACATTCAGTTTGCAGCAAGCTGGGGTATGAATCTACCCTGCCTTAGCCTGCTGCAGACTAACTGTCTCTGTGGACCCTGCTGATGTGGTTGGCTAGTTAATTAATGCACTTTGATCTAGTCCTGTATCAATCACGTCATCAGAGTCCAGAGGAACAGTTGGGTTGCAGCAGCTTAATGCAGGGTTGAGTCACACCCCAGCTTGCTGCAAGACTGAACGCTTGTGTAGATAAGCCCTAAATTTATAGTCAGGCCTCTTCAGTATTAAGTGCTCCTTCGTTATCAGAAGGGAGGTGTTCTGTCAGGACACTGAAATATGAATAAAGAACACGAGTACTTGTGGCACCTTAGAGACTAACAAATTTATTTGAGCATAAGCTTTCGTGGGCTACAGCCTACTTCTTCAGCTACAGCCCACTTCTTCATCCGAAGAAGTGGGCTGTAGCCCATGAAAGCTTAGGCTCAAATAAATTTTAGTCTCTAAGGTGCCACAAGTACTCCTGTTCTTTTTGCGGATACAGACTAACACGGCTGCTACTCTGAAACCTGAAATATGAATGTTATAGGTCTTGCACATCCCAGAAGTCGCGCTGTCTCTCCTATGTCACTTCAGGGTTATGACTAATAAAACCCTGATCTGTGAAGCACCCACGTATCTCTCCCTGCTCCTGCCTGTATGGGCACAGAGATCCCGTTGGGACACTGCATTGGGGAAAGGTGTATTTGTCAATTGTCGTCCTTGCATTATAACTGAATCTCAGCAAAGAGCCACCATTTCTAAAATGTGCTGAAGGCCTAGCCAGTCACATCTAAATAATCTGCCATTAAAACGTCGTCTCCAGCTGAAGAAAGGGTATCGATAAATGCAGATAATTAACGCTACATCCTGGTTTAGAGAGCTGTATGCATCAAGGGTGGGGTATTCAAAAGAGCTCAACTTTGGCCTCCCTCTGCTCCCGTTAAAGTCCATGGGAGTTATACCACTGACTTTACTGGGAGAAGAACTAGGCCAACACTGACCACTCTGCAAAATCCCACTCTTAACGCATTTTTAAAACAAGTTAGATATGTTGGAGAGTTGTCTTTCCTAGTCAACTATCACTATGGAAAGCAGGATGGTCTAGAACACAACATATTTTTACAGACCTAGCTGTGACGGTAGTCGATCTTCATGTCTTTAAAATCATAACTCCTTGCCTCTTATCTAATTATGAGAATAATGTGCACACCGTCTGCTGTATATTATTTTGCTAGCTGATAACAAAAAGTGAGATGTTCAAAAGAGTATTCCATAATTAAAAAATAGTTTTTAAAGTATAAATCTCTTTCCATAACTCTCTGTGAATGACCTGACTTAATGAATTTTTCGGGTAGGAGTATTTAGTTTCACAATCCTCCCCCCCCACACACACACATTTTCCTCCCCCCCTCCTGCCAAGTTGGAGATTGATGCTTGATTAAAACTTCTTTCCCATATTGGAGAAATTTCCAATTAAAAAAAAACCTTTAGCAAATAGAGAGATGTCAAGTTAGAACAAATCTCAGTTGCACGCATTGTGGACTTTCAACCAAACTCTGACACTGGAGCTCTTTGAGGGTTACAGGAATAATTACAGTCATTTGTATGGACTGATATTGAGTTCTTGGCAAAATAAATGTAGAAAAGGATTAGCATTCTCATTCACAAAGGAATCCTGCTTATTAGATACTGGATTCTTGAAATAATTCTGTTCAGTCTTTTTAGATTGGGGTTTACTGTTGGACAATGTTTCCCAGTTTGGCGCTCTTTATTGGTAGATAATTGCAATAAGACTAAGTGTGCAATTAAAAAAGCCCCCAGTTTATTCAGCCAATATTGAGCCTATTTGCATTCTTAAAATACCTGGGAACACATGTACTGTACGTTATAGTTCAGACTGTATTTCCACCTGTGTGGAAAGAAGCCAAAATCAATAGTGTAAGTAGCTGATATTTAGCAGTGCCAAGCACAATCTATCTATTATCTCTTACATTAATGGCTAGAAATCCCAACAGAGATCGGAGCACATTGTACACACACAGAGGAAGAGATAGTCACTCCCCAAAGAGCATAAGGTATAATAGACCGGACAGATAAAGATAGGGAGGGGAAGCAGAGGCCTTATTGGGAGAAAGTCCAAGAATAGAAAAGCAGAGGTTAGCGATGGAGGGCACTCACTGCAATAGCTTCATGCCAATGCAAGATTGTTCCTTGTGCTTGGTCCAGTCACATTTTGAATGCCCTGAGCAATGGAGTTTCACTGCTTGCCTTGAGATTTTTTTCCCCATAGACTGATACATCTCACCCTGAGAAAGTTGTTTCTCCTAGTCAGCCACTTTCCTTTTTAACTACCGCCACATCTCTCCTAGGTTATCCCCCCTGCCAAATGTTTCTTCTCCATCACTCGTGCTACCACGCCACGGTCAGAGATGGGCCCTGTACAGGCTGTGGAGCTGAGATTCCCAGTTAGCCGTCCCCTCCACAGGCTGTGGCTGTGAGTGCTGTGGGATGCTAGTTTTAGGTGTCCGGTGGTGGCAGTGCCACAGAGTGGCGTTTTTGGTGCAGTTCTCAGAGCTCCTGTATTAGCTGTACCATAGCAACTTGATGACTCAACAGACCTCAGTGTTGTTCATAAAGAAAGACCGCAGGCTCGGTTGGGTGGTGAAGGTGCTCGGCCAGGTTCATTGTCAACCACGCAGGGTCCTGGTGCCCCAGCTCAGTGCTTACAGGTACACTAGCACATGAATGCCTGCGACAAGGTACCAGCTCAGTCAACATAACGTGTTCTGTCCCCTAGGCTAGCACCAAGTGCACCTCCTGTGACTTCTCCTTTTATACATTGATACAGACAAGTTACGTGTTACGCTCCTGATATTATTAGTTACTACCCTTATACCTGCTAGTTCGAACAAAACATCCTCATCCATTTTCCTGTCACCCCCTCCTTATCATCTGAGGGGTCGCTGGGTCCCTGTACCATCTCCTAGGAATGCGTTTCTGTAGTTAGTTGAGAATTCTGAGTGTTCCTGTACCATCCTCTCAGGTCAGGAATGTGCTTCCTTGGTTGGCTAATACCTGGTGTGTGGCTATTTTGCAAAGGCCTGGCCTATTCTGGTTCACAGCCTTTGGTTCATACTGTTCGTTATGCCTTGAACTCCAGCAGGCCTATATCTGGTAGCATGCTCCGTGTACCACGAGCTTCAAAGCAGGCCCTGCCATGCTCTAAGCACTGGGCTCCAGCCTTCGTGGGTTCCCATAAATATGCTCACTGAGTAATGCCTTACTAGGGCTGTCAGAAACTAACAGGTGAAAGAAGCTTCAAGTCCTTGTACTCAAGTTACAATGGAAGACCAACAAGAGTTCCTAACCCAGACCCTACAGGCAGCCCAGCACAGGACATGAGGATAACTGTGACTCATTGTAACCCATCCACACCACCCTGCATGCAGTCCCTTGCCCATTATTGTATCCTCCTGTAGTGGCTACCGCTGGCCCCTGCCAGCGGCAGGCTGCTTCTCATCCCAGCTCCCAACCTGCCTGCTGCCTAACCTTCCCTCCCTCTCCCTCACTGCAGTTTTGGCCCACTGCTCCTGCTCACATGTTAGCTCTGACTCTCTGTCCAGTCCCTCTGACCTCAAGAAGTTGTTTCCCTTTCTTGTATTCTTGGTATCATGGAGCCCCACTGAGTGGTGGATGACCAACCTAACGACTCACTAGACCCTTTCCCAGTGGCTCAGCAAAGGTAGAGGGAAGGGAGCCTGCAATAAGCCAGCAGGTGTCTGAAGATCTGTTTCTGAAAACCTTTGGAGATTCTGGGTGGGGGGGTGGGGACCCAGCTTTTCTTTTGCAGTTGTGGAGGGCTCCTTTGATCAGATCCCTAAACGATGGTCTGGAGTGCAGGAGCCCTGTTATAGTTGCTGTGCTCCAGCCCAGAAGTGGCTGCACTTCGGGAGCAGAGTAATATGACAAAACACAATAGTTTTTAAAGAACTGGGTGAGGTGGTTCCTGGTCGCTGGGAAACCGAGTTAAACAAAGTCTTAGTAACTCTGCAAAATCTTTTGGAGAAAGCTGCCTCTTCTGAAGAAGAAGCCCAAATTAATTAACATTCTAAGTAATCAGGACTGCACAGAGGTAGTGAATTAAATTCTACTTTTATTATTAAGGTATATAACTTATTTTTAAAGGAGCCAGTATTGCCTGTTAGCTTGACTACTGACTGTGAATAGTAAGTCTTAGGTTCTATCCTTGCTTCTGCCACTAGCCGGCTGAGTGATCTTGGGAAAATCATTTCACCTCTCTGCCTCAGTTTCCCTTTTTGTAAAAGGAGGAGGAGGAGGATGACCTCTTGGGGAAGCACAACGAGATCATCTCCTGATGAGAAGTGCTGTATAAGATCTAGGTATTACTACCCACTAAAATAGATCAAAAGGCAGGTTAAGTCACATACTTAAAGAGCCAGGCTGCTTCGTTCAAGAGACATGGTAACTCTTGAAGTTACTTAAACAGCTCAGACTGGAGCAATCCTCCTTTTCCCAATGCATGGCTTTAACCATGGATGTTGTCTTTGATCCTACAGACTGCAGGGCTTTTCAGATCCTGGGCAGGTTTTCAAAAGTGCTGTTAGCAGCTGTCATTGGGAACAATGGGGAAGGACTTCCCCACTGAGAACAACGGGAGTTGCTGGGTGCAGAGCAGGTTTGAAAATCCATCTGTGCTGCTTTAGACTGTATTCTATCAAGGGACTTATCTGAAGGTTCAGGTAGAACGGGCATATCGACCGCCCCGAGGCAGGCATTCTGCCTGTAGGAATGCGTCACTTAATCATTATTCTGTCCAGGTGTTCGGTCCGAAGTTCAAGGGGAAACAGAGAACTGGACACAGTTTAGATTTCCCCCTATGACCGGCTTGGCTTTTCTTCCAGTCACAGACCTCAGGTGTGGGGTTGTCTGAATTCATCACAACTCAGCAAAAATGGGCAGACACCCTCCTGAATTAACCTCAGAGGGGTAGAGATGCTTTTATCTAGTGTAGGGGGTAATTCTGCCACTCACTGAAACCAAGTTGCCAGTTCTTGGCTTTCACTAAGTAAAATCTCAGAGTCTTTTTACTTCCCGCCTGAAAATTATGCCATAGCTCCCTGTTGCCAGGTTTTGCTGCGCAGCACTTACACCTGTTACTGTCAGCCTCACCCCCATCTTCTTTCCCATCTGCTTTCCTTCTCATCTTTCTCTCTGACAGGGAGCTCCGCTTTCTGTTTCGCTTCTAGGAATCTTTCTCTCTTCACAGAGCTGCCTTTTCAAAACGTGGCTCTCATCCGCTTTCCCACAGACACTGCATCGCGCTGGAGTGATGAGGCCTTTTCAACACTTTTCTTGTCAGCAATTCAGCAATGGCCATGGCTGAAAAACAGTCCACATTATCTATGTACTATGGCACCACGGTATCCGAGCACCTCACAGTCATTTTCACACCCTGGGTCATTCTGACGGTACCCCTGCAAGCTTGGGAAGTTCTGGTACCTCCATTAGGCGAATGGGGAACAGCAGTAGAGAGATTAAGGGCCAGTTCCTTGGGTATTTAGGTACCTAATTCTCGTTTGAATTCAGCCAGAGTGAGGCACCTAAATTCCTTTTGAGGATCCGGGCCAGACTGACTTCCTCGGCATTATACAGGAAGTCTCTGACACAGGAAATTTAACACAAGCGTTGTGAGTGGTAGGCTAGTACCTTAACCACTAGACCACCCTGCCATTCTACTCTGTATGTTCTATCCCTGCTTAGAAACAAAAGCCAAAACCTTGCTCACACTAAAACCCAGGGTTGAATCAGTATCAGGGAACACAGTTAAACCTCCCCTTTAACTCTCATTTGGCCAGTTTCATCTTTTTTCATCATGGGTCTCTACATGGGTGCTATGAAACTCTTAGTAACTATCAGGAATGTTGTAGGTGGCCTGTTAAAAATTATATCGTAGTCTAAAAGTTAGAATGCATGTTCCAAAGCCTATGAACTCCCTCTTTTGCTTTTGTTAAGAATTCTCTTGCATTGCCTTCATATGTTAAGTCCATGCCAACGCCCCTCCATGTAAAACTATCAGTTTACTTATTAGATCATGAATCAATAATAATATATGAAACTTGGTTTTTTCCTTCAAGGTTAAGCAGCATAGCAAGATCCCATACTTGTAAAATGGTACATTTTTGACTGCCATTTGTCTCGCTTCCTCCCAGTACTTTCCCCAGCACAAGCACATTGAGGGGGAGGGGCAGTTTTCCTACCGCGTTAAAGCACACACGCTCCAAAAGGGCGTCTGTGCTTCTGCCAGCTGCTGGCTCGACATGCTCGCTGCAGCTGTGGCAACAAGGCCCAGTAGCGTGCGCACGGACGAGAAAACCGCAGAGCAAACAGAAGAGCAGCCGCCTCGTGTATTTAGGATTCAGCCGGCACACAAAACTGAACGCGCCCCTTCTGCTTTGACGTTATCTACAGGTTCGATCGGCAATATGCTGATTCTATCTTAATGCAGAAAATTGGTTAATTCCCTCTGGAAATTTACAATAAATATAATTCTCCCCTGGAAGTGCTCTTGCTGCTTCTTTTGATTGGATGATGCTATCTCCTTTATTCTTAAGCGAGGCACAAAGAGAACATTTAATAGCAGAGTGTGTACATTTATATGTGCAAACTTTAGTCTCTCTATAAATATTGACATGTCAAAATAATTAGAGTTGGGCGCCAATCCAAAGTGAAGCGATTACTACCTGTGCGGAATGTTCTTGTTTGAAAGGCTCTGGTAAATCATTTGCACTTCCCCCGCCTTCCACTGGCAAAACGTGTGGCCTCCTTTAGACCTTTCTGTTAGTGCCGTCCCGAAAGGAGGCGCTGGAGTGTCATTCCAGGAGTGAGGTCATGCTGGCCACTGCTGTGACGTCACTCGCACTGCGGGCTGCTTTGTCAATTAAAGTGACGCATTGCCTGGGGAAGACATTTCTGATAGTAGGGGACATTCTAGTTCAGCAGCTGGCGGTATAACAAGATGGACAAATTCTGACTGAGAGTCAGGCCCCATTTTTACAGGGAGGGTAATTAACCATTGTGTATTCTCCGCCACTTGGAGTCTTGAAATCAAAACTGGGTGTCTTTCAATAACGATACTATAGCTCAAACAGATAGTCCTGCATCGAGTCCATAATAACTAGGTGGAATTCTGTGGCCTGTGTTATTCAGGAGGTCAGATTAGATTATCAGACTCATCACTTCTGGCCTTGAAATCTATGAACTTCCTACAGTTCAGCACATTTATTGGCAATATGCATCTGAGAAGCAGGCAGATGAGTTGTCATCCCCCAATACCTCTGCTAAAAAAACCCTACTGTATGATAGATTAAAACTATTGTATCCTATTTCCCTTCCTATGTTGGTAAAGGAGAGAGCGATTCCATGCTGTGCATGCAGGAGGTGAGGGTACAGCTGTAGCTTTAAGACAACTTTGCATCCTCTCTGTTCTGCACTGTGGTAGGGCAAACTCAGCCTCTGGTGTAGACGGCTGCATTAAACTGTATTAGATTTCCTGGAGTTGCCAATGGCTTGTGACACAAGTCAGAATGACTGCAACAGCATGCACAGTAGCACTGCCCCACAGAGGGGTTTAGGGGCTAGGTGCAGGGGAAGAGTCCAGGAAGTGAACTGGTAGGTGCTGCCAGACCACTTGTCCTTGAAAATGGCAGACTAGCTTCGCAGCAGGTGTAAACCACGCTAATCCCACCAAAGTCAGTGGAACTGTGCTGATTTACACCCGCTGAGGAGCTGGCCCTTGTCACTGCATCACACAATGCTAATAGCTGATGAACGTCCTGGCAAAGCTGAGAGAAACTTTCTAGCCATCAGTTGTAGTGTGATGACTTTCACAGAGACCTTCCACAGTAGAAAACACCAATAGCGACCGGGAACCATATTTTCTCTACTGTGCTGTTGAACTGAATGTTGTGCAGAGGAGAGTATGGGTGCTGCATAGGCCCAGATATGTCATTTTGTGCTCTAGCTTCAATTCCACCAGTTCTGTTGGGCTTGCAAGTTTCTCACTGCACAGGGATGTTTTTTGTTGCAATTGTAAGAAGTGTGATTTCCGGAGCATTGATTTCATCTAAGAGTTTGAAACACTTTCTAGTTCTCTTCTTCCGATTATTTTATCTATTTGTTTACGTTCTTGTAAAACGGAGCTTTCAACAAAGGAAGAATTAGTGTTGTTTGTTTTTTGTTTTTCCCAACATGCCATTTTATCAGCAATTAGTTTTCTTTGCTCCCAGAGTAACACTGTTGAGGCTGGTTGACCTCATTATTAATGGTAGTAAACAAGAAAATGCTTTAATTTCCACTGGAACAAAGAAAATGACATGCCAGTCAAAGACACTGGCAGAGAAGTAGGCTTGATGTCAATTCTTATGTGAGTTTTACATATATGCAGGGAAATGCATATGCATACATACGCACAGCGTTGAGGAACTAAGACTAATGAGGTTTGGGCCACTTCTCTTACTTCAGCCATTCCTAATTGTAATATAGTCCTTAGTATTCTTGCCTCATGTAAGACTATGTCTACATGACACCACAGTTCTGACTATGGGAGCATGACTTGCCCAGCGAACCGAAAATGCTGCTCTATAGCTCCCCCTTGTGGATGCTGTGGGCACAAACTTAAACATTCCTAGTTTGCACTAATGTAGCCCTCTTCCAACACAAGGACATTAGTGCAAATTAGGAACCTTTTAGTTGGTGCCAGCAGCATCCACAAGGGGGAGCTACAGTGCAGTATTTTGGTCTGTGCTGCTAATCACCGCCTGCAGTCCAAACTGTGGGGCAGTGTAGCCATAGCCTAGAGAGTCAGGGTCTACAGGACTAGGTCTGACTTCTGGTCCCAGTTCTGCCACAGACCTCCTGTATGACTGTGGGTAAGATCCTTAAATCAAGATCCTCCAGGGTATTTAGGTGCCTAACTCCCATTAACTTCAATGGGATTTAGCCATCTTGATACCTTTTGAGGTTCTAGGTTTTATCTTCTCGGTGCCACAGTTTCCTCATTTGTAAAAAGGGGCTAATAATACTTACCTTACTCCTTGGTATTGTGGCCATAAAGGGATTGATCGCCTCATGGGTAAAGCAGTGGGCATGTACTCAGAAAACCTGCGTTCCATTCCTGGCTCAGTCTGTGACCTTCTGTATGACCTAGACTAGTAACCTCCCCTCTCTGTGCCTAACCTGTAAAGGGGAGGTAAAGATACTAACTATGACACATAAGGCAACTTCCTGCATTAACTTCGGGAGCTCTCACTGTGTCAAGTCAATGTACCATTGTGGGACAGGTATTGTCTGTAATTCCAGGGGGTGGGGATCGCAGCCCATCCGAGAGCTAAGAACAGTGGGAGACGATTAGGCAAACTCACTCAGGTTGTATCACTTACAGTGAGCTACCACCACCTGGAGAGGATTGCATATACTGGAGTCTCCAGAGAGACTTTTGGATAAATCGCCTGAGTTTAAACTGACTCAGGGCCAGCAAGACTTTCTGTCCAAGGGAGGTTCCAATCCTTGCTGGGAAGGGTTGGAAGAAAGTTGGCCTATAAGGCTCTGAAAGACTGATGGGTGACCTCTGGTAAGCTTTTAGCAAGTGTATAGGAACTTGTATTGTTTTTATGTTTTCACTCTAATGCTTTCCCTTTAAGAATAAATGTGCTTGCTTATAAACTGCTGGGAATTATGTTGTTCCTAGCCTTCACAGAGACAGCAAAATAGAGACAGTGGCCTGTTTTAGTCGGTCTGGCTTGCTGGGAATATCACAGTGCAAGCAGTGAACTGTACACCCGGGAAAATTCAGGGTCAGGAGGGAGAGAGCTGTGGGTCTCTGCCAAGAGAGGTGATGACTGAGGATACACACTCTAGGCGCCTAGCCCCTCAAAGGACCGCAGAGGGGGAGCAGAGATGCAGTTGCCCTCAACTGTGACACCTACCTCCTTTGTAAAGCATTTTATGACAATTTTAGGGGGGGAGGGATAGGTCAGTGGTTTGAGCATTAGCCTACTAAACCCAAGGTTGTGAGTTCAATCCTTGAGGGGGTCGTTTAGGGGTCTGGGGCAAAACTCTGTCTGGGGATTGGTCCTGCTTTGAGCAGGGGGTTGGACTAGATGACCTCCTGAGGTCTCTTCCAACTCTGATATACAGAAAAGGCTCACTATAAGAAAGAGACTTATTATAAACTGCTTTATGATTAGGGCTTCCATTTTTCAGGGTTCATTATTTTCATTTTATGGGTTTATTTCTAGCAATTTTTGAGTTGTATGTAGATGTCCAAAAATCAGATTTTTTGGGGGGAGGGGTGCTTTTCCTTTGCATATGCCATAATGAGTAATATACACTACGTGCATTACTCACTACAGTAGTACATATGTAATGAGTAATTTCCCTAGTGTGTTTTAATGTAGGACTGTTTCAAACTGCATTATGTTAGAGCACACTCGGGAACCTTTAGTATGCACCCGCAGGAGCGATATGGACCAATTAATGAGCAACATGTTAGCACGCTTTAGAAATCACACTCCTGTAGTCCGCATTACTACTTTGTGCAGGCAAGACCTTAGATGCAAGCAAACATTTATGGTGTTTTTCTAGTGTTTGTTGGATAAACACCTGTTTATTTTTTTATCAGAGTTGATGAGTTAAAACATAAGATTAGAAATCCTGTTTATGATTGTCAGATATAAGGTGCTGTGGACATGCAAAGTATGTTGCAGATCTCGTTGGGCTAAGGAAGAACTGAACTGAAATCCCATTCTTTTATTCATACAACCCCACCTAGATAGCACAGAGACAATCAGATGCAACATTACTTATCGTATATGCGTCAGTGTGTATGATGAGATGCATTTTAAAATTAGCTTTGTCCTTAATTCTGCATTTCTATTCTTTCATGATATAATATGTATGCAAAATGCACCTTTGATGTTTATATTGAAATCTTAACATGAATAACTGGTTGGGGGGTATGTGTGTGTGTTTTAACCAGCATTTTAAAACAAAACAACCCGCTCCCACTGAACCTGATTCTTCTGTCAGATGTAAATAAGAGTAACTCAGCAAAGTCAACCGAGTTACATAGGTGTGAGTGAGATTAGAATCAATGGCATTACTTCGTGTAGCAAATATTCCTTAGCAACTTCACTCTTGCTGCGTTCCAGCCTTTAATAAAAGTGTATATGCCACATTATTTTTGTTAGGTCAGTTCTAGGTGATGTAGTGACCATTTGGGTTTGTTTCTTTGTTTGTTTTTAAATTGGTAGCACTTACTCTGCGTGTCAGGGTGTATATGATTTCCTTTTGAAGACGCTACCTTGTGTTGTGTCGGGCCTGGTTGCCGGAGGCACTTTCGTATGATTGTTGAGCAAATGTGCAACCTCTATGTGCTAATGCTAAATATCTTAATAGGAAGAAAAATACACACCACTTTCTATTCTTGCAGAGCATCCTATTTTAGAAACACAATGATGTGGGTCCTGATCTTGCAAATACTTAGACACAAGTTTAACTTGACACACGTAACTACACTCACTGGAGCCGATGGGATTACTTCTATGTGTAAAATTACTCACATGTGTAAGGGTTTGCAGGATTGGCATGCCTTTGATGTTTCAAACGAGATTCTCAGCTATAAGGGGGTTTGCGCTTGCCACAGCTGAGGAGAAGAAAGGGGGATGGGGAAAGACAGGGGCTCTAAGCTACTTTCCACCCCATTGATCTTGGGGCTGGTGGGAGGAGAAATGTCTCTAGATTACACCAAGGGCTAGCTGCAGCAGTCCCATAATACAAAATCGCACAAGCAAGTGAACAGTGCAGGAGAAAGAAGAGATCCTTGATGGAAGAGGAATTTCAGATTCCTGAATGATGACCCATACTGCGGAATAAATGACCTCACAATTCCACTCCTATATTGCTGATGGAACCCTGGGACTCATTGATGCTTCCAAACAAAGGTGGGTTTGTTTGTTTTTTTTGTTTGTTTTTAACTGCTGTCTGTGGCTACAGTCTTAATTTGTCAAAGGTCCCCTTTAACTGGGCAAATCTCCCTTTTTCCAGACACTCACCATTGGTGGTCTCAGCCTTACCAGCCAGTCCCAGATAGCAGAATGAACCCTTGAATCTAGGAAGCACTGTCCTGAAGTGTCCTGCCAGTAGGATAAATTGGCACCGTGACTCTCTCCGGCCCTGCCTCACTTGGAAGGGGAAGTTTTTGAGGAGAGACAGGACTGTGTTACTAGAAAGAAGTCTAAAAAGGCAGAAAGTGAAGAAGGGAGGTAGAATGGGGCCAGTACTCCAGAGAGGAGCTTGGACACAACTGGAAGGGGTTAAGCAGAAGGAGAGGAAAAGCCAGCAGCATTGACAGATACAGTAGATGAGCACTGCCATTAAAGGGGAGATGAGGAGAGAATGGGAGTGTCTTAGTGTGACATGGCCTAATTCAGGTGGTTTATGCAGGAAAAGGATTAATTCACTGTTTGCTCAAATGGAAAGTTACAACTTGACACGGTAACCAAAGATTTCCGAAGTGTTCCTAAAGTTTCATATTTTTATTTAAAAGGCTTTGACTCTGATCATCTAGTCTGACCTCCTGAGTAACACAGGAGCACCAAGCCCAGGTTTTGTGGCTGAACTGGAGAAAATCCAGTGGCTAGTCTGATGTGAAACCTGCTGGTATGGTTTTGGGTTTCACTACAAACTCAGAATTCTGCCCAGGTTCATGTTCGAGGGCTTTCCCTTCACCCTCTCCCCTGGTTCTTGTCACAAAGACAGAAAGTAGAAGACCAGCAGTCCGGGGTGCTGGCAATGCGATGTTATTGGGGTTGGTTTCCAGCAAGTATGTCCATAACTCTGACACCACAGAGCCTTGTTTCCCTGTGTCCCATACCCTGCTCCTTAGGCATAATTATACCTGAAATGCATGCCCACAGTCCCATCCCTTACAATTTATGATCATGTTCCTTTTGAGGGGGTCATGGATCTGGGGTCTTCGTCCCACCTCTTTTGTACCCCGTGGGATGAGTAAGGAGTGAGGTTGTGCCACGGTCAGGGGAAGGCATTTATCTGGCCTTTTTAGTGTTTTAGCTTCCCCCCTCAATCTCCCCTTGCCCCTGCCTCCGACTGGTTGTTTGACCTTGCCTTGAGATAGGAGTTGAGGCAGTCTTCAAGTGTGCGCTCATATATTATACTCCCACCATGCCCAATAACACTTTAACTGCTCTTATCTGTTCCCATTATACTAACAAACCCATCTGGCTAGTCAGAAGCAACATACAGTGTCTTTGTCCTTTGTTCACACATATTAGTAAGAATATATATGTATCAAACAGGCAAGCAAAACCCAAAATACTGTCTCAGGTGACAATACAGGCATTGGCACTAGCACTCCTAACAGTTCACTTGGGCCAGTTTGTACTCCTGTGTTAAGAGTCTGTGGGACACATCGATTTTTGACTCATTTGCACTTTGAAGTCTTGAGCCAAAGGCCACTGAGTGTTTTGGGTTTGCGTGTTTATTTGTGGTTCCCAAATATTCACGAGGGGAAAAAAAAGAGAAAAAACCCCAAATACAGAATAAAACAACAACAAAAAGAATGGTAACCATGATATTAATGAATCCTGAGATACAATTCTGGTGGTTTGGTGCCAGTGCCACCAGCAATAATGCACTGGAAGCATGTTAATGATTAAATATCCTCCTTAACATCAGTAATAACTACTGTGTACGCTTAAGCAATAAATTAATCCTTGTCTCCGATCCTTTACAATTAACCTTAATGAACTGAGTTGTCATTAGTGTCAGATATACGCAAATACTACAAGGAAAAGGAAGAGACTTAATAGAAAGCTTTCACATAGATAATCTGAGGCTACCACCTGCCTTATGCTTCTTTCTTTTTTTTAAATACCTGTAATGAACCAAAATGTGAATATATTGAAATGATCTGAAGGTGGCAAGTCTGTAGTGAACCCCTAAGATAAGTTAACATCTTAACCCTCATTCCTACTTGGAGAAAGGGTAGAAGAATTTCAAAATTGTATCTGTTTTTTTTTCCCCCATGAAGTGTTTTTGGTATATTTTTGACCAGCTCTATATAATGGCTGATGACAATGTTCTAGTGAGAAGGAATCTGAAAGTATTGAGTAGGCATGAATCGGGCTGAATTTTTCAAAAGCTCTCAGCACTGGCCTAATGCTGGTCACTAGTTGACTTCAATGGGAGCAGAGTTAGGCCAACACTGGGCACTTCTGGAAATCTCAGCCTAGACTTTGTTTGATGTCTGAGGCCATGCTTCAAGGTGCTACTGTAACATGGACAATGCTCATCTGGGATATCGGTACATATTACAGAGGATGCTGGTAGTTGGACTGGTGTGTGCTAGAATCCCATAATATTTCCAGTGCATTCATATTTCTTCTTTCCTTGCGATGTGCATGTTGTGCCTGCGATACAAAGGCACTGTGGCTCATACTGTATTATTATGTAACAAGGCAAGAAAAAATGACACCAACAGGTGTTACTATTGGTTGAGACCCCTGGCAGATGCCTGCAGCAGTAGTTCCCATTAGGAATTCTGTGCAGGCTGATATCTATGGTGTTGCAGAAACCAACACTTCCCCTACTCTGTCCTCTGCTACTTTACCCATAAAACTCTGTAGGGACATTTCTTCACAAAATCCCAGCAAAAGGGCTTTCCAGCAGTTCAAGGGATGGGAGGTGCAATGGCGTCTTGGAGGTGGTATAACCCTGCTGCTGCTTGGCCAGAGAAACTTGCACCATCAAGGTTCACCTCAGAATGGAGGGGACTTTCTGGCCACAGGGGTTTCGTATCATGAAGACTGGGCAAGTCCTAAAGGTGTTTGGGAACTCCAGTAGCTGCTGTGAAGGGAGTGGGGCTGGATTCTTGCCTCGTGTGAGACCAGTGAGGTGGGTTTCCTCACCCCTACCAAAAATCCCCTTCTTTGCCTCATCAACCAGGAAGGGAGGAGGCAGTGAGGCTGGAGGCCCTGGTGAGCTGGCATGGAACTTGTGGAGCAGCAGAACAGGAGTGAAGCAAGACTCTGGGTATGGAGGGGATTAAATGGTCTGGCAGTCAGAGGGAGAAGGCAGGGGAGGAGTAGAAACACAGGAGGGGACATGAGCATGAGGAAGAAGGAGAGAGCAGGATGGGAAGAGATGGGGCTCGTTCAGTGAAGAAGGGGGAGGAAGAGAATGGGGGGGTGAGTTTTCTCAGTTTTGACCTAGCACAGAAGAAGCAAACAAAGGGCTCTCGGGGTAAAATGTTACCAAGCTGTAGCTGCTTTACTCCGTGTCTGGCCATACCAAAGACAACCTGCACATGGTCTATTTTGTTGTGGGCAAATCCAATTATCTAAAATAGGAGGCTAAAGTGAGGCTCCTACATTTGTATTTATGTGCCTGGATACAGAATCTGATTTGCAAACCGAGATTCTCCCAGCTGTAGTATTCACCAAGCTAAGCACCTTGTGTTACTGCGGCTATGTACGCACTACAGCTTACATGGGTATAAGCTATGTTGCTCAGGATTCAATAAGCCACCCCACTGAGCAATGTACATTACACAAACCTAAGCGCCGGTGTGGACGGTGCTATGTTGGCAGGAGAGTTTCTCCCGCCAATATAGCTACCGGCGCTTGTGGGGGCTGGAATAATTAACTCAACTGGAGAGCTCTCTCCCATCAGCTTAGACAGTCTGCACTACAATCTCTGTAGTGTAGCCGTAGCCTCAGTTTCTACCATAGAGCACTGGTGGATGGTGACACTAGGATAACGCTACCTAGCGTTTGAAGGTAGAGCTTCTAGAACTCCAAATAAGAACTGTAAGTTGGGGGATTTGGCATTTTCTGAAAGCCACAAAGACTTGAAAATTGCCTTCTTCCCATCCCCCTTCTTATTGCTTTTATTTGTCAGGTCTGTACAAAGATGATTCTAGACAGAATCTCATGGCACAGAAAGCTAAATTCCACCAAGTTGTAGTTTCCAGTCAATGGATCCCTTCAGCTCGTGACAGTCAGTATTACAAAGAATCATTTGAAGCTAGCTTGGCAGGTCCCAAACCTTAAATAATAGTGTGTCACTAGAACATGAGCGAGGGAAGGGGCGGGATTGTGGGCCTTGTTGCTTCTTCTTATGTTCTCAATAAGGAGAGAGGGGGGAAAGGGAGACTGTTGCAATGATTTTTTTTTATCTACATGTGTGTGGTAATTTGGCTTTTTTTCAAACAAACTTGGGCAGAATAACGTTTTAGTCCTGCAAGTGTGTCCTCCAATTCCATAGCTCAATGGCAAAATGCAAAACACTTCCAATGTTGCCTTAAAACCTACATACTTGGCTTGTGTAACTCAATGTTACCGTCATCACTGGCCCATGTTGATATTCACTAGTTCAATCAGCTAGATCCTAAAGGGCCAGATTTTAAGGGTATTTAGGTGCCCAAAGATGTAGCTAGGTCCCTAGTGAGGTTTTTAGAAGTGCCTAACAATCTGGAAGTCAGGGGCATAGATACGTTTAAAAGTCTGTCTCAGAGTCCTTATTTAGTCCCGACTAGATGAAAACTTCCAAGTCAATGGGAGATTTTGCTTAAGTCAGGATTGGGTAAAACCATGTTGAATCCTAAAGTGTCAGGACTCTTAGGCCTGGTCTACACTACGACTTTAATTCAGATTTAGCTGCGTTAATCCGAATTAATCCTTAACCCGTCCACACAACGGAGCCAGTTACTTCGAATTAAAGGGCGCTTAAAATCGATTTCTGTACTCCACCCCGACGAGCGGAGTAGCACCAAAATCGATTTTGTTAATTCGAATTAGGGGTAGTGTGGCCGCACACCACCGAATTAATGTGGTTAAAATTAATGGAGTAGTGTGGCCGCACACCACCGAATTAATGTGGTTAAAAACTGAATTAATGTGCCTAGTGTGGCCGCGCACAATCGAATTTATACAATCTGTTTCCCAAATTCGAATTATCTAAATTCGAATTAATCTCATAGTGTAGACGTACCCTTATATTTGTTCATATTTGCAGAGATATATTTAAAAATGCCCAGTGTCCTGAAAAGAAGTTCATATTCAATGTCCTTAATCAGAATGCCCTGTGAGATTCCTGGCCTCTGCTTAATTGGATAGGAGAATCAAAATATAATGCAATGACAGCGATATATTTTAAACAGCCATGGAACCACAGTTGATTCCATTACCATTTCTTTTTCTTTATTAATGACTAAATAGAAAAGGCTCATTTTCAACACTGATGACCTGAAAACTTGGCAGTAATAGCTATGTTTGGTTTTTTGGTTTGAGACCTGTATGCCGGCTACACAGGTGACTGATTTGTGCGAGCATCCATGCACGTTAAAAGAAGTTGCATCAGCTTGATTCAGTGCTCTTAAAAACAAGGGTAAATGGTTGTGATTTGTGGCAAACAATACTTGCTCTGACCCAACGCTCCTCGTTTAGTACAAAGGGGCATGTAAAGGTCCTGCAAATAAGACCATTAGGGTGAGAAATG
Organism: Terrapene triunguis; assembly: GCF_002925995.2. Classification (NCBI taxonomy): domain Eukaryota; kingdom Metazoa; phylum Chordata; order Testudines; family Emydidae; genus Terrapene; species Terrapene triunguis. Next base: position 11,349,711 of record NW_020664487.1, on the reverse strand, counting down.
TGTCTCTAATTTTCCAGCCTCTGTGCCTCTTGAGAGTTTCACACTTTTAGTTTACCTGACTCAGGCAGAATGAGATTATCTCATCAGAAATTCACCAGGGAGAAACTGCAACTGGCTGTATGGTTTTAAAGAACCTTCCTTTCTACATCCTTCATAATCTCTCTTCCTCCTGTAAAGATCTGGTTGCTTTATCAACATTCCAGTCAGTCTCACTCTCTCTTGTTTTTCGTTTCTGTTTTCTTTAAGAATGTTCTCCAAAAAATCATCTCAATGGGGTTTTCGCTTCTGTCTGAGTTTGACATTCGGAATCACGAAAATCTAAAAATGTCAGTACTGCTACGGTGTTGGAAATGGATATAATGCATGCTAATGAAGATTTCAAAGGAGGAAGAGGTTTTCATTGTTTTAGTTTAAAAATGACAGAGCAGATCTCTTTTCTCAAGTTAACCTAGAAAGCACGTTTGAGATTGATCCACTTGCTGAGAAGACAACACTCAATATCCATTTGCAAGCTAAGCCTGACGGTGCCTGCTCATCTTCTTTCTACGAGCGTTTGAACCCCAGCAATTTTGGCTGGCTATCTTTTGGATCAGACTCCAGCTCCCGGGGTTCGGTAGTTTCCGTATTCAGCTCCAAACTGCCTCCGCGTTCCTCTTCACCTTTCACGGAGCTCGGATTGAGGCTGCTGGCTTTGTAAACAAAGCTTGAGCCCCATGTAAAATGTCAATATGAACTTTTAAGCTTAGGCAACAATGTAATAAAAGCTCTAACAAAGTGAGTAAAGAAAAATCCCAGTTACAGACAGTTCCTGCCTCAGAATTATGGATGTGATATTTGAGGAACTGTAGATGTATCCAATTTCTCTATTTTCCCCTGAAATCTGTCATCCCTTTGCTTGCTTATTTGAGAGAGTTCTCTTGTTCACTATATTTGATCACCATAGCTGGTTTTGATATTGCTACTTTTTCAGATTTTTTACCTACTAGCCACACAGCTCTGCAGAGTGATTTCTCTGTGGGCAGATGGAAGTACGCCGGCATGACGTTGCTATGGAAAAGGATAGGAGTGGCGCATACAGGCTAGATTGCAGACCAAGGAAGGGAGAGTGCATAGCTGTGCTGCCCCAGGGACCAAAACATGGCAGTCCCTAGTTCAGTGGTTCTCAACCTGCGGCCCAATCAGCACAGAGCTGTGGTCCATGTGACATTTTCAGGGACATGCTGGTAGCATTGAATGCAGCCCACGTAACATGTTGTGGGCTGCATATGTGTAAATAATGGTAAATAGGTTGTGAACCACTGCCCTAGTTGGACTCTTGATCCATGAGGGAGGCAAGCCCTTCTCCTTGTTCTGCTTACCTTGCCCTCCATGCCAGCCAGTGCCCCCAAGGCTCCATCTACTCCCCATGTCCACACGCAACCCGATGGCAGCTGCTTTCTCCAGGCACAGGGTCTGGCAGTGAGAGTAGCCCACACAGTGAACCGAAGGAGCATCTTGCACCCCGCTGTGTCCTTGCAGCTGGGCTCATGACAAGCAGCGTCATATGGGCTGTGTCCATTTATAACTTACAGCCAGGTGGGAGTTTAAATGAATTTTGTATCATTGTTCCCCATAGTACTGGGCCTTTTTCTTCCTAGATACTGCACCTGCCTGATTGGCTCTTTTCTGCTGTTTTGTCATGTCGTGGAAAGAATCACCCACGCAGTGATTTTAGTTCACAGACTCAGAGCCTGAGGCCTTTATTGCAATACATACCAAACGCGTTGGGGTGCAGCTTGAAAGCTAGCACACCAGGCAGCAGCTTGCAGGCTGCTTTTATTTCATCAAACCACAAGCAAGGTACAAACAATACGTCATGAGTTAAGAAATTGGGGACAAATCACAGGCTAGGCATGGGGTGAACACGAGCTGATCACGAGCTAAGGAGCTAGGGTTGGGGTCAGTCCTCCCTCCTCCCCTTGCCTACTTTCTCAATTTCCGAGTGGTGGGTGTAGAGGGGCGCTCGGCCCTAGCTTGGGTACATTTCTTAAGACTTGGTACATGTCATTTTCCGGGGGATTTCGGCGACAGGCGAAGGGGGGGGCTTTCCAGGAGATGCTTAAAGGGGAACTATTATAGGTTATTTGCAGATAGTTGGAATTGGAGAATTTGCAGATAGCTACAACTGCAAGAGTGATTAGCTCTTTGCAAAAGCAATTTCTTAATGTATTTCATAAACTTGCGGTTATTATATTCTGTGTTTCTTTCCTTCCTTCCTTTCCCCTCCTCTGTTACTACTTTTGTCTGGGTTTTGGCAGAGAATTGATTTGAGCAGTATTGTTCAGGCTTTTAGGCCTTCTCTACTCTGCACAAAGGTCACCATTATGACAGCCTTCTGTTGGAGGTGTTTTGGGGCCTGTAGGCCCAGAACTTTGGCTATCGGAAAGGAGGCCCCCCTGTTCTGTTCCTCCACAAACTCCCTCCTCTGATGCCATATAGGCATCACTATCCTTATTTAGAAAAGAGGCCATAGGACAGTATTTAGATCCAGAATTAATACTAAGGTGGTTAATTTTTCGGATCTAAGGGACAATATAGTGTGGGGTGGGGAACATCTGTGAAAATACAAAAAGGGCTTCCGGTGGTAGTCGGGGCTGAACCGGGAGCCGGGGCAAACGGCAAATTTACATAGACAACAAGCAACAGCCAACATTAATCCGCAACAAATTGCTAAAACAATTCAAAATAGAATGTGAAGGGCAGAAGAGGTTAGCCAACTGGGTGTAACTTGGGCAATTTTCTTAGAGGCAAAGCACGCAATGTTGTGAGAGAAGCATAAGGTATGTACTTCATAAGCAGTTTGGAAGGCTTTGGCCTTTTGTATTCTATTTCTATTACATGCATTTGGGTCTTGCAGGTGAGATAAGTTGGAGAGCAGAGGGAGTAGAGAAGTGAGGTTTAGGAAGCGGTTAGGGATAGGGGAAGTCCAATCAAATGTAAAAGGAACACTTGGATGGAGGGTTACATAAACCTGAGGATTAGCGGCCATACAATAAAGCGGTTTCCTTGTGCAGTGGTTAAGTTAAGGTGAAAGGGGATAGGGATGTGGGGTTCGATGGCAGGGCACATCCATGGCTCTTACTAAGTAGTAATTTTCCCTCGGGATCTTTACCTATCGCTTCCCCTTCCCAACATGCCAAATTAAAATGTTAACCACTTCTTTAGGATGCAATTTGCGGAGGCAAAATAGCTGTGGGAGTTCCAAGGGCCATAATGACCACAAGGTTCCGATACCCACCCAGATATGTTGAGCAGCGAAATCATAGGGAGTGGTGATGAAATGGCTAGGTTTATGGGGTGGTTTGACTTCCCATACCTGCTGGTGGATAACCCAGTCCCATAGACAATTCGCCCAGGGTTCTGGCACAAGTAAGTGCACTGGAGCCCAGGTGCCATATACCGGTTCCGAAGCTTGGAAGGTACATGCAACAGAGTTACAGCTTTATTTTGACAATGTTCACGTATTTTTCCACTTCCACAGCTTGGGTGGCACTTTCACAGTAGTGGTAAGAGTTTTAGGCCACCGCTGATTTAAAACATTGGTTTGCATTTTTTTTTTCTCTAAGGGACCGTTAAAGAAATTCTGCATTTGACTACAAGCAGAATTCCAGACAGTGTCCTTTTTTTTTTTTTTTTTTTTTTTTTTTTTTTTTTTTTTTTTTTTT